>NC_139905.1:2880000-3480000 GCF_905171665.1 Trachurus trachurus | reverse complement strand
TGAATATAAATGAGTATTAGAGACATGAACTTGACTTTGCCAAATAGTGTTTCCTGTGGCTATGGATGAAAACTGTCATAACTTCTTAATAATAGTTGGTTTATGATCAATAAAGTGTTAATTGATGAGTTAATTGATCAGTTGTATTGTGAAGAGGAAACTGAGTCTCTGTCTCTGTCTCTCAGCCTGGTGTCGTCCGTCCAGGCCGCCATGGCGACGTCGGCCGGGTGTGTCATCGTCTCATCCTGCAGAGACGTCATAAACGACAGGTGAGGACAGTGAACGTCACACACACACACACACACACACACACACACACACTCTCTCACACACTGTGGATTCATCCGCCGCTGAAAATAGTCCCTGCTGCATCAAAGCCAGAGCTCATCTGACCACATCTGTTATTTTATCAAGAAGTAAACACACATTAACGGCAAAAAATTAAAAGAACAAAGAAATAAAACATGTAAAATAAAAATGTGAAGGAATATTTCAGTTTATTTGGATAATATGTGTCAGAAGTCGGACGTTCCAGATCAATCACTGCGCCTACCTTCTTGTTTTATTGTTGTCTTTACACTGACTTTACCCAGAGTCCTTTGCTGCAGTTGGATGAGCTTGAAGAAGATATAAATATCAATAGAATAAAATAAAAACTCAGGCGGAGGCTTCACTGTAGTCGTCTCGTCTGCTGGTTAGTTTCCAGTTGTTTGCACAGCGGCCCAGACTAATTCCTGGTCAGACTGAACTTTGCCTTTTTAACGTCCAGTGAAATAAACACGACAACGACTGAAAAGACTGAGGACGAATCCGTTTAAACGTCAGTCAGTCAAATACTTTGGTTGATGATGAAGCTCCAGCAGAAATAAGACACAGAATAAAAGCAACTATACAATATCTATTAGAGCTGCAACAATTAATCAAACAATAATCTAATATTAAGTTAATTGGCAACTAATTTGATAATCTTATAATCAGTTTTAGTAATTTTTTAAAGAAAAAAAAGTCCAAATTCTCTGATTCCAGCTTCTTAAATGTGAATATTTCTGGTTTCTTTGTTCCTTTATGACAATAAACTGAGTCTCTCTTTGGTTTTTTGGACAAAACGAGACATTTGAGGACGATGTCGTCTGGTGGTTTGAGAAACACTGATTGATGTTTTTCAACATTTTTTAACATTTTATTGACCAAACTAACTAACTAATCGATTCATCGTTTAAAATAATCAACTGATTAATCGATAATGAAAATAATCGTTAGTTGCAGCTCTAGTTTTTATCCTCATCTGCGAAAAATAATCTGATTCCAGCTCAGAACATTTACAGCTTCTGTTGAAATGTGTGTGTGTTGTGTGTGTTGTGTGTGTGTGTGTGTGTAATCTAATTAAGAATCAGAGTCTAATTCGCCTCCTGAGCAGCAGCAGCTATTTCAGGCTCTAAGACGATCCCAGAGTTCACTAATCCTCCACGCTGAGCATGCTGGGAGATGAAATGATGGAGATGAAGGAGTGTGTGTGAGGCAGATGACAGCCGGGGGAGGAAGTAGGGGGAGGGGGGGTTGTTGTTGTTTCAGTAAATCCCAGGTTTCCTCGGTTGACTCGGTTGTTAATTTACCAGTCAAAGTGGAGAAGTTTGTGTCGGAGCTTCATTTGTTTATCAAATCACACGGGAGAGCAAGGAACTCTGGGTAATCGCTGCACGAAAACTCAGCTCTGCGTGTGAGAAAGAAACATTAACAGGTGATAATTATCAATGGTGTCAGTTGTTATTATAGTTTATAGATTATTAATAGCCTGTTAATATCACATCTCTAAACAGTTATACATCCCTCCTTTTCTTGGTTTTATTTTATTAAAAAAACAAAAAACAGAGCAGATTTCAGAATAAAAACGCTCAGAGAAACCAAATCCTTCAAGTTGTTGGATGGTGTTGTCCAGGTGGTGAGGGGGCGGGGCTTAGTTGTGACATCACAAAGTGACAGGAAGTCCTGACGGCTGGTTTTAAGGCTCAGTTTCTGAATACAGGCTGTGTGCATTTCTCTGTGGACTGAGGCTGTGGTGGCAAAAAAATGTTGTTCCTTCAATAAAGTATTTAAAAAAGAATAGTATCTTGACACGTCAGCTGTCTTTCTTGAGTTTTAATAAAGCATTCATGAATGGAGTCACACAAACACAACCGAACAGGAGTAGATACAGTCAGTGAGTGAGTGGCCTGAAGATGTTCTCTGGCCGCTATCTTTATAGCAGGGATGCAAACAGCGCGCCGAAAAGCGAAACTCGCTTTTTTCATGACCAAGGTGACTTGTGTGAATCGTTCAGATCCGATTCCGAAGAGTTTTTGTTTTGGGGGGGGGGGGGGGGGGGGGCGTCTCAGCGTCTCAGCGTCTCAGCTCGGGTCAGTAAAATGTTTTTCTCACAGGCAAT
This sequence comes from Trachurus trachurus, assembly GCF_905171665.1. Classification (NCBI taxonomy): domain Eukaryota; kingdom Metazoa; phylum Chordata; class Actinopteri; order Carangiformes; family Carangidae; genus Trachurus; species Trachurus trachurus. The sequence goes on along the minus strand of NC_139905.1, from coordinate 3,477,578 downwards.
CACGTGAAACTGAGGCTCATTCATGGTTGTCTCTGATTACACTGATAACAGCCTACCTCCCAAGACGTGCGCGCTCGTTACCCAAAGCGGCGCGTGGCCGGTTGCAGTCGGTGCGACAGCGACGCCGTTTTTTCCCCCCGTGCATGCCCGTGGCGCATAGCTCCACGGACATTATATATATGTCCATTACACACTGAATGAAACATCCCATGTCTTTATTTATTCAGTTTATTTTAATAGTAATAATTATGACTAACATTCAGTGAAGACCTAAAGATCAGTATCTCCAAAATTCCCAACTTGGTTGGGGTTGAACTACTGGAAATGGACATTTCCATGATATTGTAATGTAATCATTTGTTAATGGCTTAGCTACCGCCGTTAGCTTAGCTACCACCGTTAGCTTAGCTACCGTTAGCTGTCCCTGTCAGCTGAGCCACTGATGCTTTCTAGACACTGTGATTCCCCCAAACTGAATAAATACAACACATAGCAACACAAAACACACACAGAGAAATAGTAATGTTTCTTCAATCATTTCAGATTTGTCTAAACGGTGATAGGGCGTGAAAAATATGATATATAGCTAAACTCTCGTTTGTTATTATTGATCTCATTCAAATTATGTGCTGGTTTTCTACCCGGAAGTAGAATGTAAACAACAAGGAGATTCGGTCTATTAACACAAACATTACGCTTACTTCTGCTTTAACACAAACATCTACCTTTATACTATATGGAGCTTTAATACAAACATCTACCTTTATACTGTATGGAGCTTTAATACAAACATCTACCTTTATACTGTATGGAGCTTTAACACAAACATCTACCTTTATACTGTATAGAGCTTTAACACAAACATCTACCTTTATACTGTATGGAGCTTTAACACAAACATCTACCTTTATACTGTATGGAGCTTTAATATAAACATCTACCTTTATACTGTATGGAGCTTTAACACAAACATCTACCTTTATACTATATGGAGCTTTAACACAAACATCTACCTTTATACTGTATGGAGCTTTAACACAAACATCTACCTTTATACTGTATGGAGCTTTAACACAAACATCTACCTTTATACTGTATGGAGCTTTAACACAAACATCTACCTGTCTTGTCTGTAACAACATCTATGTCCCGTCTGTCCGTCCTGGGTGAGGGATCCCTCCTCTGTTGCTCACCCTGAGGTTTTTCCTGGTTTTCCCTGTTAAAAGGGTTTTCTATGGAGTTTTTCCTCAGTGGATGTGAGGGTCTAAGGACAGAGGATGTTGTTATGATGGGATGTAAAGCCCTTTGAGACAAACTGTTGGTAAAAACGGGCTTTATACGATGATGCCAGCGTAACGTTATTATTACACATCTGTGAAGTCTCATCTCCTCCGTCTCTCACTTCCTGTTCAGACACTGGCTGACGGACTCCTACATCCTGTTCGCCACGCCTTACTTCGCCTACGACATCTACGCCATGTTCCTGTGCTACTGGCACAAGCTGCAGGTCAAAGGTCACGAGGAGGAGGAGGGGGCGGGGCCAGGGAGCGTCCGGTCGTCGGCGGTGATGGGATACCTGCGCAGAGAAATCCTCATGGTGCTGCACCACGTCTTCATGGTGGCCTTCTGCTTCCCCGCCTCTCTGGTAACTATGGCAACACTGACATGACTGACAATAGCTGCGTTTCCATCACAGGTTTTTTACAAAATAAAAGTGATGTTTCTGAAATTTCGAAAGAAGTACAGTTGCTATTTGCAGATGTTTCCATTGAAGCCCTTATATAAACGATATCTTATCTATTTTTATATTATATATATATTATTTGTGGCAGCGGCCACGATCTGGGTTTTCTGGGAGAGGATGTGAACGAGGATTTCACTGACGAACTATGAAAACAAAATTTCAGGATGACCCAGGATACGCTCAATCAGCTATGTGATGTTCTTGAACCAAAATAAGTGTTTCCATAACACTTTTGCAATAAATTTTGATATCGATACGTCTGAAAAAAAACCTAAAAATGTTTTAGCGATATCTGAGAGGTTTTTCCATTACCAGTTTTTTATTGCGATATTTAGGTTTTGCGTATTTCTAGGGGAAATAGAAACGCACCTACAGATGCTCCTCTAGCGCCTCCCTCAAGACTGACTGTGTGTGTGTGTGTGTGTGTGTGTGTGTCAGCTGTGGAGGCAGGGTAAAGGTGATTACTTCCAGGGTCTCTTGTTTCTGGCTGAGCTCAGCACACCGTCCGTCTGTCTGGGAAAAGTCCTGATCCAGGTGAGACACACACACACACACACACACACACACACACACACACACACACACACACACACACACACACACACACACACACACACACCTTCTAAAGTCAAGAAGAAGAACAACTTCTTTTTTTTCTTTATGTAAAATGTAACATTACATGAACAATGACATACTCAAATATAAAACAATTATTTTACATACAACAAAATTTAATTCACACCTCCTTAGATAATACAAACTAAAACATTATTGTGGTAGTGCATCGCTTATCACATATGAAAATAAACATATGACAGATCATCGATAAAAAAGGAGAATAAATAAAATAAATAAACAAGGGACAATTCAGAGAGGAAAAAAAAATTTAACAAGGGAGTCCATACTTACCAAATAGAAGGCGTTAGGGCAGGTTAAGATTTACTATAAATGTGTACAATTTATCTGCATGGGGATTATTAATTCTACATTAACATTCTTGTAACAAGGATAAGAAGAAGAACAACTAAAGGCCCCAGACCGGTCCCTCACTTTATCGTGTCCCCGGAAACACTTCCTGTTGTGTTGACGTTTTTGTGAAACTGATGAATTTGTAGCATGTTTGTGTTTTTGTGTGTTTGGCCCTTAGAGGCCTCCGTAGTCGGAGCTGAGCTGAGCTGAGCTGTGATTGGTCACTCCTGTCTTTGTCTCTGTGATGTCATCAGTACAAGAAGCAACACACTCTGCTGCACAAGATCAACGGTGTCGTCATGCTGCTCAGCTTCTTCACCTGTCGGGTCGCTCTCTTCCCCTACCTGTACTACGCCTACAGCAGGTAACACACTGTCACCACGATGCTGCTTTACTACTAATAATAACCACTAAATAAGTTAAAAGTAAACAATTAAAGCCAATAAGAGTAATTAGAATAAAGTAGGATGAGATCAGATTAAAGGAAAAGTGCAGGGTTTTTTTTACAACCTGGACTTTATTTCTGGGATAAAATACGGTGGTTTATTCACCCATACAACTCTGGTGTCATTAGGATCCTTCAGGCGGTATTTAGATCCATTCGAGAGCCGCGTATATCCATATATTGAAAAGCAGCCTCTAAATAACGCGTTATCTGCCGCGAAATTCATTCATTTCACCAATATTTTGCTATAATTCACTTGTGCTGTTCCACAACGACACCACCAGTTACCATCTGTTAGTGGACGTGCAGCGGTTCGTTGTTCTCTGGCCAGATGTTCCTCTCTCTGCATCCACATCCTCCTTTCAAAGTGCTCGTCATCCGTAGACTCTGTAGATCCGTCAGATTCAAAACCGTCAACCACAACCTCAAAATCTGACAAATATTCAGTCAACAAGCCGACCGTCGCAGAGTGAATGAGCCTTTCTAACAATTATATACAGAACAATACTGTTTATCCAGGGGTATTATAGTTATAAAAATGATATACACAAAGAGGCAGAGTGAATGAGCCTCAGAGATGACATCACCCAGTTCAGAGGTCAGTAGGTCAACCTACGGACCCCGGATGACGATAACAGGAAACTCCGGACTCAAAGGGGAACAGCACTAGAGAATCATGACAACATCTTGGTGAAATGAACGCATTTCGCGGCAGATAATGCGTTATTCATTTAGAGACTGCATTTCGGTGCCCGATCACTCCCACTATATGGATATACGCCAGGGCTGGGCGATATGGACCAAAAGTCATATCACGATATATTTAGGGTTAAAAATCTAATTAATCAATAATAAACAGGTTTGGTTCATGAATAAATGCTCAGCTGTTCAAATAACAATAAAATGTAAACATAAATACGGTATAACAACTAGGGATGGGCATTTCAAGCAACAATAAAATGTAAACATAAATACGGTATAACAACTAGGGATGGGCATTTCAAGCAAAAGTACTATTCGATTATCGCGGGGTACTTATCGCTTATTAAATCCTTATTAAATTCTCTATCCTCTATGTTTTGCTTTTAGCAGGAAAGGTACCATATAAATAAATGAAATTTGAATTTAAAGCAGAAGTAAGCGGAATTTTTGTGTTAATATAAGTCTTAAATAGTTGTATCTTCCGACAGCAATCACTTACATAGAGTGTTTGGTCTGAAACACGGGTCTGTCAGTCACTCTGCTCTGAGCCCAGGAGAAAACTTTCCTTGTATCCTACAACCTTTATCCAATGAGGAGAGAGAACGGCATAAAGGGGCGGTCCTCTCTGTGTGTGCAGCCAAGGGATGCGCGTGAATGTGGTGACGTAGGGACGAGGGCGGGGACTGCTAACTCCATCTGCTGACAAGAAGTTAACCAAAACGACCGGATCGCTTACTTCTGCTTTAAATAAATAAAACCCAATAAAAATATATTGATATATATTTTTTTATATCGATATATGGCCCAGCCCTGATATACGCGGCCCTGAATGGATCTAAATATCGACCGAAGGATCCTAATGACACCAAAGTTGAGGAAACGACAGTATTTTATGCCAGAAATAAGGTCCAGGTTGTAAACCCCCCCCCCCCCCCCCCCCCCCCCGGCATTGTCCTTTAGAGACAATTCAGTGAGGTGGGCGTGGCTGATTCCTCCTGTCATTAGCAGCTGTAATCTGTGTTTCAGGTTCGCCTCCATGCCTCTCTTCTCCGTGCCCCTCGTGGCCCCCTGGCAGTGCAACCTGGGGGCCGCTCTGCTGTGGCCCCTGCAGCTCTACTGGTTCTTCCTGATCTGCAGAGGGGCCCTGCGGCTGTTCACCAGGCCGAGGACGGGCAAACCCGACCACGGCGACGGCCTCATCACGAGTACTAACGGCTGCTGCACACGTCACCACACACACAGAGACTGATCACTGAAGAAGAGGAAGAAACAAGATGGAGGATGATGATGATGATGATCAGCTGATGAAGCAGCCTCATCGACCTCAGACAGAAAAGAGACGAATAAACAAGTTGTTTGCAGATGTTTGCTGAAGTCCTGCTGCTCAGACCAACAAGGACAAATCAGGATTAAGGATGAATTCATGAGCTTTTATTTTGAAAGAGCTGATGATGCACACCTGTAAGTCTCAGCGACAGGTTGGATCAAAGAGTCACGACTGAAGAACGAAAAACTCCACTTCTCACTCCGTTTTATTTAGTTGTTTAATTATTTATTTATTTATTTATGTTTTCATTGCAATGAATGAACTTTGTTCTATTGTCACGATTTATTGTGAAAGGATGTTGATGTTCACAATAAACTGGAAGTTTTAGCTGTTGCTGTTGTTGCTGTTGTTTTTGTTCACTGATTACACCACAAATCTCCAACTGATAAGTCGACCATAAGTTATGAATGAAATCATAGTGAAAATCAGTTCTTCCCCCTCTGGGTGAGGTCCCTGAACGCCACATTGTTGTTCAGTGTCTCATGCACAGTAACTTGCACGGACTTGACTGCCTCCCTGTGGTCAGAGTGAGGAACTGCAGAACATTTTACTGTAAAGATTTTATTAAAGGGGACCTATTATGCTTTTCCAGCTTTTCAGACTTTTATATATGTTTAAAATGTTGGATAATGGTTCTAGAGGCCGTGGAAGTGTCATATCATGAGGTTAATGGAGGTAAACCCTGCTAGATGATTGGGATTTCTCTTGGATTTCTCTGCACACCTGTTACACTCGGTTGCACTGACTTTTTTTTTTACATGAGCTTGCGTCTACGTCATGGCGTGCCGGACTCCCCTACATGGTCATGCCGAGGTCTCTGCTCCAGCCCATAGACCGGCCCCGCCTCCTCCCATGCTGCTCTGTTGTGGCTGGGGTCACAGCGGAGAGCGGAGCGGACTACTTCCTGCTTTTTCCCTGCATGTTTTAGCGCCGTAGCGTCACTTTACTAAGTTTTATTTAGGAGTTTACGCCGACGTTTCATGTAAGTGAAGCTGTACCTGTGTGAGGAGCGACGTACCGCCGGGGCGACGTAACGCTGGACCGCCGGAGCACCGGAGCTCTGGAGCTGCAGCGGCTCCTCAGACAGGCAGAGCCCGTCTGCAGGCCCCCTTGGCCGGGCGGACGTCCGTCTGCGGGCCTCCTTGGCCGGGCAGGCGTCCGTGCTCATCGCGGTAGAGAAAACCATCGCTAATAAACATACCCGCAGGTTTTTTAGACGTTTACCGCCATGTGGTTATTGTTTTTAGGAGATAAATGTCTCATTGATGAAATTTTACAATTGTGGCAGTTGAATTAGTTTGAATGAAAAGTGAAGCTGTGAGAAGGAGGAGGAGAGGAGGTGCAGTGCTGCGGAGCTCTGTAGTCTATGTGCACAAATCACCACATTTACATCAATAAATAACTGTTTTACAATGAACTGACCATTCTGCATATATTTTTAATTTATTTTATATATTTATTTTTGCATTTTTATATTACATGTTACATGGTTACAGTAGCCTACATGGCAAAGACTACTCCATACCATCTTTGGTTAGGGTGAGACTAGGTCATGGGCACATTTCATTACACAATGTAGACTGGTCAGATGCATAGTGGAGATCTGGCAATTTGCCTACTGCAGATTTAGCTTTTGTTTGCATACTACATTTTGGCCAAATCAGTATAGAGGGATTATCAGCCTACGTCACTGACGTTCTACTGCGCATGTCGCCTGCAGAAAGAGAGCAGCAAGAGCCGTGATCAGGTCTTTTTGTACTGGAAGTTGCACTAATTGTTTTGATAAAAATAACAAAACGCGCAAATTTAACAGAATACTGTCAACTCGCACCCCTTTCAAGGCAAACGAGAGAGAAAATAGTACATTGGCGATTAATTTCGAGCAATATAACGTGTTAGATACTGTAGTGGCCTTCTTCTCGTCCCAATGATCGGAAGAAGGTCACGGTGGCTGGTCTTCGCTTTTCGGACGCGTGCGAGTGCGGCCAAACAATGACTGCCCAAAACGAGGTTCCAGTGGTAAAATACACAACATTTATTAACAACAAATACCTCTTCCATGTAGCAGATCCATAGACTGTAAAAAGAATGGACGTAGCACCCGTGACGTCACCCATTGGTTTGGGGGAGTCTGTTTTGTGCCTCTACTACGGGGGTTTGAACCGCGCCATGTTGGATTCTACTTTCCATATTTGGAGCGGTGCGGCCGTTGGCCGGCCGAGGGCCCGCCCACTGGCCTCGAAGCAGCGGTCTCCGGACCTGTCACTCAACGGTTCCGCGCCCTGATTGGCCAGAACTTTAAACCTAATAATAGTAAAACGGTAGAGTTTAAAAAAAATTCACCCCCCTCAGAGTGTGTGCGGGGGTAGAAACTATCGATTGAGACCAAAAAAATGAAATGTACCAGGCTGTAAATATGTTTTTTTAAGCTGTAAAATCGGCTATTTTAACATGGGGCTCGATTGGAGTTGCTCCCTTCTGGAGCCAGCCCCCAGCGACAGCCGGGGGGATTGCAGCTTTTTGAACGCGGAAGTGAGCTTCACTTCTCAGACCGACAACTGCCCCCTTGAGCAGATCGGACACAAATGGCACATCGACACGGTCAAAAACTGTTTGCCTTGACCAGCAACACCTGGCGCTGATTGTCCTCGGGTTAAATCCCCCCGTGACCCGGAAGTCCGTGACGATACTTCCGGTGTCACCGGAGGTTATCACAATAAACCTACCACACAGAAGAACACCAAAATAAAAGCTAAAATGGCTCCTACAGATACGTTGGTTTGAATGGTGATAAAGCTAAATGCTCACAGGCACAGCTGTAACGTTATAACTGCAGAGAATGAGTTGTGAAATGTTTACTACGACAGTGACTGAAGACGAGGTCACATACTAATGGAAAGCAAGCTGACATTAATTAACGTTAAGATATTGTTTTACATTACCGGTACATACTCAGCCATGCATAACGTTACAGTTACGTTATGCAGTTGTTCCAGACTTTAGACATGTCCGTCCTCTTCCCTCGTCTCTGACCAGGCAGCTCAGTCCTCACAGACACTGAGTTTTGTAATCGTTTCCTGAACATGATTGTCTGTTAAATAGCTGTAGGTAACGTTAGGGATGTACAGTGACAGTGTTGTTTTTACCGATAACCACCGCTGCTGTGAGTGTCCGTGTCTTGTCCCGTGGCTGAGTTTCCGTTGCCGCGGTACAAACTCGATCCTCCGTCCTGACGTTTTTTTTCTCTCCTGCCGTTATAAAACCTACAGTCTATGTATAAAACACACACTACATCAGTGGGTGATAAACTGTTGTAGTAGGCTGACAACATCGCTAGCTAACACCGCTTTGACTACACTAGATCCATGGAGGTAACCATGACAACCGGTTCTTTCTGCAGTCAGGTTGCGCACGCATCCTGATTTGTTGGTAAACAGATAATCCCTCTATAGTTACTAGTAGTAGACATCGTCATGGTAACGCAATGCTTAGGGAGTGGTTCATTTGCATTTAAAGGGAGGGGCCACTGAAACAGACCGTTTTGCAGAGCCCTTTTTTTGAGAATGCTGTGATGTTTGATCTTTGGGGTATTTTGACCGAAGCACGTCACAGACATGTCTTTAAGACACCCAGGAACTATTTTAGTTGGTGCAAAAAGGAGCATAATAGGTCCCCTTTAAACAGAGTTATTGTTTGTTCTGAAAATCAACAAGTACAACTCAACAGTAACTTTCAACATTTATAAAATGTAAAATCTGTTCCTGTTTTCTCAGACATTAGTTTTCCAGAGTCAGCTGTTTCCTGTAAACACAAAGAGGGAGGAGATAGGCCCAGAGAAAGTGAAAGTATTTAGTTCAGACTCCATTTTAAGACGACATGAAGGAGTAACAGCTGCGTCAGGTGAGTGTTAAACAACATTATTATTATTATTCACCGTTAAAGTGTGTGAGTGTCAGTCCCTGTGAAGTGTGGAGGGAAGAAGAGTCAGAGTGAACTACTGAGACTAAAGGGGGGACAGCAGGAGGACAGCTACTCCCTGTTGTCTCAGTCTGACTCAGGCCCTTTCCACACCGACACTTTTACTAAAACATCTGGTTCTGCTTCGTCCTTAAAAAGCTTTACACTAGTCCCACATTGTTGTTGTTGTTTCTACGTGCAGCGGTGTTGCCCTGGTTACAGGTTAGAGAGCTGGGGCTATGTTGTCATCGTTTCACTAAAGGTCCGTTTAGTTTTTTCTGAGGCAAAAAAAAAGAAAGAAAAAAAAAGGTTTTTCTGAGGCGGAGATTTACCCACACTGGGACCAGGTTTTAAAAAATATACAGTTTTAGGACAAAACGCTGATATGAGAAATAAAAACTGTTAACATAGCCTACTGTATGTGTGTGTGTGTGTGTGTGTGTGTGTGTGTGTGTGTGTGTGTGTGTGTGTGTGTGTGTGTGTGAGTCAGTGTTAACAGGCAGTTAAGGGGAAAGTTAAGGGAAGTCAGACAGCTGAGCTCTGAATCCTCTGTTTATTTCACCTCTTAACTCTTTCACGACCACACTAATTCCTCAGCACATCCGCTCAGGACCACATGTTTTTGGCTATTTGTTTACCTTTTTCTCACGTCGAGCCAAACTCTGTACATCACCTAGAAACAAACGGTTTTCACGTGATTGAAGAGTGACTTTACAACGTGCTCCACGAAAAAACGGCGAGTTTTCCGCCGTTTTGTTCGTGAGTACGAAGTAGAAGAAGAGAGCTGGGTTTCTCCAAAAACGGAGCTCCCGCTCTAGTTTCAGAGAAAAACGCACTTTTGTGTCAAGTGGCAATCTGCTCATTTTACCGCTACTCTGCAGTGTGGCATGTCTCCCAAATCATTTCTACAGCTAAATAAATATATTTGTAGGTAAATCTGGGGGGTGTGGCAGCCTGGAGAGCAGCGGTGCAGCGGTGTGGGTCTCTGGCTGCAGCGCAGCAGCTCCGTGACACTGCTGTGTGACTGGCCGCCGGTGGGTGCTTCGGGGCGGGGGCGGCCAGTCACAGCACCTGCTGCACAGCGCCCGCTCCGCTGCACAGCGCCGTGAAAACAGCTGTGATAACCGGCTTTCAGATCCGAGTCTCCAAACCAGAAACGTTTGTAAACAACACCGGAAAAACTCGCCAGATTTGTCGTCGGTCGCTTTTGTCACAGAGGGTTTGGAAAGTCGCCAGTGGCAACACTGTAGCCGACAGCCGCACAGCGCTGCACGCTGTTCCCAGAGCAGCATTCAAGGAGAACGATTACTCAAACAAAACCAAGATCACACAGTTTATAAAAAACATTATGTTTTGATTTTAGTTTAAAACAGTTTTACATATCAGAGGACTACCATATTCACACACAGGGTACCTCAGAGTGTCTATTATCGTAATCTGTAAAAAAAAAAAAAAAACGGTTTTGACGAGTTTACTCGTCAATGGTCGCGAAAGAGTTAATGTCAAAACTGTGTTTGACCTTCAAAATAAACATTAACACTGATCCAGTCTGAAACACAGTTTATCCACATCAGATTCTGGTCAAAAGCCACAAGACACTAAACTAAACCTGGTCTGATGAAAACATCACTGTTTTAATGACTCAACACAAAACAAAACACAGTTTTCACATGAAGAGGTGAAATACACAGGATTCAGAGCTCAGCTGTTGAATTTAATTTCCCCTTAACTGCTGAATCTGAAGCTAACATCAGCTGTTCAGTGTTTCTGGTTTCCCTCTCAGACTGACTGAAGTCCTGAAGATGAATGTTAATGTGGAGGAAGAGAAGGACGGACCAGAGTCTCCAGGACCTTCCTGTCTGTCTCTGAGGAGTGACGGGTCCAAATATGAACCTCTAAACTTCAGACCTGGACCTGAATGCTGGTCTCTGAGGAGTGACGGGTCCAAATATGAACCTCTAAACTTTAGATCTGGATCTGGACCTGGACCTGGACCTCCAGAGTTACGGTAAGAGACGGTTTCTACTGTAAACTGAGCTGAAGATGATTCAGTCATTAGACTCATGTGAAGGAAACAGAGAGAAACCAGGAACCAGATCCATCAGACTCTGAAGGTTCACAACAAACCTAAGAGACAGAAACATCAGACTGATGAAGCACAGCGTCCTCATGTTCCTGTGTCATCAGCCTCAGTCAGTGTGAACGTTGCTGCACCAACACTTTAATGATCCACACGTCTCAGCCTTTAAACTGAAGTCACAGTAGAGATTAAAGCAGCTGATACACAGAGACTTTTATTTTGAAAAGTCAGGAACCAGACAGGAGTGATCAGTGTTTCCTGTTTCCTGTCTGTGACTGAGCTTCTCCACAACATGTAGTGAAGCTCAGGTGGAGCTGCTGAAGCTTCTGTTGTCAGCTTCAGTCTCCTCACACTGGACCAGAGCTCCAACACAGGTTCATTAGAGCCACACAGCAGCGTCTGGATGAGGAGCTCATTAGTTAAAAGGATAGTTCACCCAAAATTGAAATTTCACTCATTATCTCCTCCCCCTCATGTGGACTAAGGGCTGGGAGAAGTTTCAGAGTCCTCCGTGGCTTCTCTGAGTTACAGGGGGTCTCGGCGTAGCAGTGCATGTCCATATAACGGTTTCAAATGGATACCAACTGTCTTCGTCACAAAAAGACACACCAAAAAACATCCAAATTACCTCCATGCTGCTCGTATGTAATGTCTGTCTTGTATTGAAGCCCCAAAATGCAAAATTGTTCTGAAGAAAATTAAATAAGTCCATATTTCAAGCTTGTTTGCAGCGGAAGCTCCTCTTCCTGGTCCGTCCAAATCTCGCGAGATTTGCGCCAGCGTCAGTAACCGCGTTAACGCCGGCGCACAAGCAGCATGGAGGTATTTGGATGTTTTTTGGTGTGTCTTTTTGTTATGAAGAAAGTACTATCCCTTTAAAGAGCTGATAGGACTCAGAACCAGCATCAAACACATGATCAGTGTCTGAAAGAGGAAAACACCACCAACAGCTTCTCAGTCATTTCACACATTTGGAGTAAAAACCAGACGAGACGACGCAGAACTGAAGAGACTCAAACTAAAATGGTAAATGGTAAATGGACTTGCACTTATACGCTTTTCTAGTCTCTTGGACCACTCAAAGCGCTTTACAATGTAATGGTCACATTCACCCTTTCACACACATTCATACAGCGCTGTAGCGCAGGAATCTAACCATTCACACACATTCATGCCCCGATGGACACATCGGGGGGCAAGTGTGGGTTCAGTGTCTTGCCCAAGGACACTTCGACATGTTGCCAGGAGGAGCCTGGAATCGAACCACCGACCTTCCGGTTAGTGGACGACCCGCTCTACCTCTACCTCTTGTGTTAGAGCACATATCAGCAGAAAAGGAAGTGCAAAATTGCATTTCTGAGTTTTTCTGCCTTCAAACTGCTGTGAACCAATGGCAGACGCAAACTGGCAGTTTCAGGGAAACTGGAGCTGACGTGTCACAGCTCCAGGGGAGGGCACTATACTATACTATACTACTACTACTACTACTACTACTACTACTACTATACTAGTGCTACAAGCTCCGCCCCGCTCTGCATCTGGCTCAGAGGTGAAACGCTGGACAGCTCGGTGTAGCTGTCAAGGTATAACAGGTATAGCTCACCTGGTAGAGCAGCTTGCACCGTGAGCAAGGACTATGTTCCAGTCTGGGATCGAATCCCAGTGTGGAGTTTTGCGCCTAATGCGCTGAATCTGTAATTGTACAATGTCCGGGCTGGGCGGGTGCAGAGCAGCGCAGTCTCCGCCCACCCTCCAGAGGTGCATTGCTAATGAGCTGGTTTTAAAAAAAGACCTTTCCTGCATGTCATTCCCCCTCTCTCTGCCTCCCCCTTTCCTGTCTATCTCACTATGTGCTATCAAATAAAAGCAAAAAAGCCAAAAAAATATACAACAGAGAAACAGACACAGAAACCAGACCAGTTCAGGACCAGGTCTTCATTCAGCTCGTCTCTCTACACTCGTCTTCCTCTACTTTCTCTCTCTCTGCTCCTCTGCTTACTGAAGCCCCGCCCCCTTGAGGAGGTCAACCAATCAGAGCTCAGATGTGAAGCTGTGACATGTTGTTGATCCAGAGATGTCTTGACAGGAGGAAGAGGAGTGGTGTCTCTGTGGACCAGCAGTTGTCCTGCTGTGGTCTCTGTCAGCACGTCCTGAAGGATCCAGTCTCCACCAGCTGTGGACACTGGTTCTGCAGACAGTGCTTCACCTCAGACTGGGACCAGTCTGGTTCTTCAGGACCCCCCTCCTGTCCCCAGTGTGGACAGAGACCCAGAACCAGAGGTGAGCTGCAGACAGCCAATCAGAGCAGCTGTGGACAAAGTGAGAGTGAACATCTGTCTGCTGATGTGGTCATTAGTGAAACCAGGACCTGTTGTTTTCTCCACAGTCATTGTTCCATCACACAGCACTAGGGCTGTAGCCGATATCCGAGTACTCGAGTACTCGCTCGGCCTGAGCGGCATCCGAGCACCATTTCACCTACTCAGATACCCCCCCCGCTCACAGCTCGGGCGCAGAATGTTAGAAGATTCATATTAGCCTATGGTTCGTTTTTGGCCAGTGGCGTCATTTCAGTTTTAGACAAGGTATGGCAAGGACCAACCCCTCCCAGGGTGGTCCGGGGAGGTTAAACCCCCCGGCCGAAAATTTGTGCGCATTGTAAATTGAAATGCAGCAATCTGGGGTGATTTGAGAGCAAAATCACGAAGCTTTCTCAATTATCACAATGCTACTGTATGGATTGGATGATACTCACAATACCCCACACAAGGGTTCACAATATAGCCTAACTTATTTATCTTTGGAAAATAAATCATTAGTGGGGTCTGAAAAAGTCAAACAGAGCTCTGGTAGCTGATGTAACAGTGTGATAAATAATTTCCCAGGAAGCTTTTCTAGGACATTTGACACTTTTTCTCAATTTCCATGTGTTTTCCATGACTGGATAATTGGTCAACCATTTTCCAGGTTTTCCAGGACGCGTGGGAACCCTGACTCCCCTTCTACAAAGATTTTTAACAAGTATTTTCTTGTTAAAATCCATTTGTAAATAATCTCTGAAGACTAATGAATAGGCTATTTGAAGTCCAGGTGTCGAATACTAGAGTACTACTCGAATAGTGACCCCGAACATTCGGATAGTAAAATATGCTACTCGTTGCAGCCCTACACAGCACTGACATTTAAGATGATGATTCAAACCTTCTCTTTGTTGTCTGTAGTTTTTCTGTAGTTGATGAAAATAATCTGATCAGATTGTCAGACTCTCTGTCTTCAGTCTGACTCTGTCTCTTCTCTCTCAGCAGATCGTGGTCTGCAGGAGGTTTTAGATCAACATAAGATCAGTCTGAGGAGCAGATGTGAACGAGTGACTGAAGGAACTGAGGGAACAGGAAGTGGAACAGGAAGTGAAACCCTCCTCAACAGGATCTACACTGAGCTCTACATCACAGAGGGACAGAGTGAAGAGGTTAATACCCAACATGAGGTGACACAGCTGGAGACGACGTCCAAGAAGAAGCCCCTCCATGACACTCCAATCAAGTGCAACGACATCTTTAAAGACTTACCTGTCCAACAGAGAGAGGACGTCTCTACGGTCTCACCTGTCCAACAGAGAGAGGACGTCTCTACGGTCTCACCTGTCCAACAGAGAGACAAAGTCTCTACGGTCTCACCTGTCCAACAGAGAGACAAAGTCTCTACGGTCTCACCTGTCCAGCAGAGAGACAAAGTCTCTACGGTCTCACCTGTCCAACAGAGAGACAAAGTCTTTAGCAACTTTTTTGTCAAAATGAGACAGAAGTTCTCTAAATATTTGCATCTTCAACGGAGAGAGGACGTCTCTACGGTCTCACCTGTCCAACAGAGAGAGGACGTCTCTACGGTCTCACCTGTCCAACAGAGACCCATCAGAGTGGTTCTGACCAACGGCGTCGCTGGTGTTGGAAAAACCTTCTCGGTGCAGAAGTTCACTCTGGACTGGGCCGAGGGCTTGGAGAACCAAGATGTCAGTCTGCTGGTTCTGCTTTCGTTCAGGGAGCTGAACCTGATCAGAGATCAGCAGTTGAGTCTTCTCAGGCTGCTCCATGTTTTCCATCCAACATTACAGAAGGTCACAGCAGAGCAGCTGGCTGTCTGTAAACTTCTCTTCATCTTTGACGGCCTGGATGAAAGCCGACTGTCACTGGACTTCAACAACAGGGAGGTTGTGTCTGATGTCACACAGACGTCATCAGTCAACGTGCTGCTGACAAACCTCATCCAGGGGAATCTGCTTCCCTCGGCTCTGGTCTGGATCACCTCCAGACCTGCAGCAGCCAATCAGATCCCTCCTACATGTGTCGACAGGGTAACAGAGGTCCGAGGCTTCACTGACGCCCAGATGGAGGAGTACTTCAGGAGGAGGTCCAGTGATGAAGATCTGTCCAGAAGAATCATCTCACACATCAAGACGTCCAGGAGCCTCCACATCATGTGTCAAGTCCCAGTCTTCTGCTGGATCAGTGCTACAGTTCTGGAGCACATGTTGACCACAGACCAGAGAGGAGAGCTGCCCAAGACCACGACGGACCTGTTCTCACACTTCCTGCTGGTCCAGACAAAGAGGAAGAAGAACAAGTACGGTGAAGGACGTGAGACGAGTCCACAGGAGCTGACGGAGGCCGACAGGGAAGTTCTTCTGAAGCTGGGGAGGCTGGCGTTTGAACAGCTGGAGGAAGGAAACATCATGTTCTACCAAGAAGACCTGGAGCAGTGTGGTCTGGATGTCACAGAGGCCTTGGTGAACTCAGGACTCTGTACTGAGATCTTCAAAAGAGAGAGTGTGATCTTCCAGAAAACAGTCTACTGCTTTGTTCATCTGAGTGTTCAGGAGTTTCTGGCTGCAGTCTACATGTTCCACTGTTTCACCAACAGGAACACACAGGTCCTCAAGAAGTTCCTGGGAAAACAACATTTAACCCTGGATGACTTCCTGCAGAGAGCCATGCAGGAATCCCTCCGCAGTAGAAACGGTCACCTGGACCTGTTTGTTCGCTTCCTTCATGGCCTCTCTCTGGAGTCCAACCAGAGGCTGTTAGGAGGTCTGCTGGGTCAGACAGACAACAGTCCAGAAACCATCCAGAGAACCATCAACAACCTCAAGGAGATGGAGAGTGATAAAATCTCTCCTGACAGAAGCATCAACATCTTCCACTGTCTGACGGAGATGAAGGACCAGTCAGTTCATCAGGAGATCCAACAGTTCCTGGAGTCAGAGAACAGATCAGAGAAGGAACTCTCTGAGATCCAGTGTTCAGCTCTGGGCTACATGCTGCAGATGTCAGAGCAGGTTCTGGACCAGTTGGACCTGAAGAAGTACAACACATCATATCAGGGACGACGGAGACTGATCCCAGCTGTGAGGAACTGCAGGAAGGCTGAGTGAGTCCAGACATGATCAATCACACCATCAATTAGTTCTATACACACACACACACACACACACACACACACACACACACACACACACACACACACACACACACACACACACACACACACACACACACACACTGCTCAGTGACCCATGGAAATCAATCAGTCCATCTTAAATGTCACCATGACAACTTGGAGCGTGTCCTCAGTCTGGATTAGATCTGTGCAGGACACACACTTTAGTGTAGATGTTTCTACATTTCACCTTGATTTTCTTTGACTTCATTTCATGTTTGGAGAAAATCAATGTGTGTGAGCGTTGTTCAGGTGACACCTGCAGCTCTACACCTGAGCTCACCTGACCACATCTACCTGTGTCGGCCGCAGGAGCCTGGATTAAACATCCATCTGGGCTTTGATGAATGGATGTTGGAGGATTCAAGAGGAGGTGGATCTGAATCTGAATGGGTTTTTCCAGCCCAGCCCTGATGAGGATTATTGTTTCATGTCCAACACAAAGAGAGAAGATGAACTGAACCAGAGTGTGAAGAGCACATGTTGATCACATGATGACATGTTGTGTGTGTTTAGTACAAATTGTCTGATTTTACTCTCACACATTTTGTTTCTTCTCTAATCACAGACTTAGTGGTTGTGGACTCTCAGAGATTCACTGTGAAGTCGTTGCCTCAGCTCTGAAGTCCAGCCCCTCCCACCTGAGACTCCTGGACCTGACCTGGAACGACCTGGATGATTCATCAGTGAAGCTTCTGTGTGCTGGACTGGAGAGTCCAAACTGTAGACTGGAGACTCTGAGGTGAGTTCACTGACTGGAGCTGTTGTAGTTGTTTGAAGCTTCAGCTTCTCATTGGTTCATACATGTCAGGATTTGTGTGTGAGGATTTTTCTCAAGAAGCTGAAGAGAGAAAACAGTTGAGATGAGTCCAGAGAGAAGAAGGTGAGAGCAGTCGTAGTGTTTGTGATGCAGGGCAGCAGAGAACGAGCTCAGCTTCTACAACTGTTGTTTTCAACTCAGACACTTGTTGTTGAAGCAACGTGCAGCACTGATCTGAGAGCAGATTTTGAGTTGTGGTCAGAAACACAGCAGCTGGTGGATGTTGTGGAGCTGACAGAACCATGGGAGGAAGCATGAGAGGAAGCAGCTGAGATCCACAGAGCTGGCAGCAGAGGCAGAGGAGGCTGGAAAGCTGCGCTCCAGTGGAGGCTGGCTGTAGGGAGCTGTTGGCAGCTAAAGTCTGCTCCCTGGTAGCTCAACTGGCTGGGAGAGGCTGGAGTGTGAAGCAGGAAGTGAAGAGCACGGCACACACTGCAGCCACTTCCTGTCAATGACTGTGAATGCTGAGAATCAAGGTGAGACAGGTGAGAGCAGAGCTGCTAGTGTTGGTCTTGTTGCTGCTGACATGAAGCAGCTGCAGAGGCTCAGCTGGTTAGTTTGGAGGCTCACCAAGATTATATAGGAGAGACTGTTTAGATACAAACATCACAGTGAGTGATCGAGCACCGACTATTTCTCTCTCTCTAAATTCAGGCCTGAAGTTTTATTTACAATATTAAACTAAGGGACGCGTCCTCTGTCTATATCATGCAGCACCTACACACACACAAACAACAACAACAACACCATGGTGCTGTGACCCTCGACCTCTGACCCGTCTGAACCAGCACTGATGCTCATATCTTGTCCTCACAACAAGACTCCACATTTTCATTCTCCACACACACTCGTTAATCCACAGCACACACTCGTTAATTCACAGCACACACTCGTTAATTCACAGCACACACTCGTTAATTCACAGCACACACTCGTACTCGTCATCGCTGCACCGTCCCTGAAAGAGAGATGATGATCGTCATCGCAGCTTACAGTTACAGTTACACACATTTTCTGAAAGCATGCCTCATACTCTCAGAACTCTACACACAAATCCAAAAACACACACACACAATGGGCAAAACCCCTAACTGCTCCTGCAAAATGAAACTTTACATTCAAAACAATGTTATTTATTCTCAAAATGCTATTTTAGTCTCAAATGACACAAACCATCATATGACTAGACATTTATAAGAACCAGTTGAACACTGATGTGCTCAGTGTAAAACACTATGATGAATGGAAAACACTTCTACTCCATTCATCATAATGACTCAGGCTTTTTTTTTACTGCAACTACAGACAGTAGCCTACATATGTAAATGTGTTGTAAAATTTTAGAAGATTGTTTTGATACTCAGAACACTCAAATACACCTTAACAAATGAAATGCGTGAAGACGCGACCGAGGTGGTCGTGTGACGATGCAGCCGTGCTGATCTGACCACAAAAGAAGAAAAAAAAGAATTGGTCGGGGTCAGCTGGTTTATGGCCGGACAATTTTGAAAGACTGAACACATCATTTTGATGGGATGAGGCTACAGTAACATGTAGCTCACCTAGTAGAGCAGCACTCTGTGTAGTCAAAGACTTTGTTCTAGTCTAGGTTTGAATCCTTCCATCAACATGCAATTTTGGTGATCAATGCATTTTCTTTTCTCATCATCATTATGATCACTGATATATGTGTGTGTGTGTTTGTGTTACAGTATATGTGGCCTCTCTCTCTGTTTGGTTTCTCTCTTTTTGGTGTCAGTCCATCACTGCCTGTTTCCCTTTTTTGCTAAAGCTCTGACTGCTAATTGTAAAACTGTGTGACAGGTGTTTACCCATGTGATGAGTCAGTGTGAATAGTAGGGAAACTAACTTTAGAATATTGAATAACAGTGTGTTACTCGTGAAAACAAGAGATTTTCTTCATGAAAATTGTGCCAAATGCAGAGAATTGTGTGTAGTGTTTTGAAAAAAGTGTGTTATAGAACTGCAAATTGAGTGTAAAGAAGGCGTTGTGCTTGTAGTTTAGCAGACTTGGTTCAGGGGGTTGGTGCATGAGTTAGATGTTGAGGCCATTATGCCTCAAGAACCAGAAATTGTGTGTAAACAATCGAGAAAAACTGTAATGAGTGAGTTCAGGAAAAGACGGATGGAGAACGTCCTGTTATCTGATGCCAACTGAAGAATTAGTTTATTCAGCTGTTTGAACTCTTTTCTCCAGAAAAAGATATGAATGAGATCATGAATCAATGAGGGAAAAACTACATGATTCTACAATTAGTCGACTAAAATCTGATCAGATTCAACTATGAAAATCCTTAGTGGAGGACACGCCTAGTTATTAATAAAATAATAATAACAGAGAATCATTATTGAACAGTTATCCATGAATTAATCTTCTTCTTTTATTCTTTATTCAGATTGGAGAAATGCAGGTTGTCAGAGATCAGCTGTTCTTCTCTGGTCTCAGCTCTGAAGTCCAACCCCTCCCACCTGAGAGAACTGGACCTGACTGGAAACAAGCTGCAGGATTCAGGAGTGAAGGATCTGAGTGGTTTTCTGGAGAGTCCAGACTGTAGACTGGAGACTCTGAGGTCAGTTCACTGACTGTTACTGTTGTAGATCTTAGAGACATTTTTTTTTTTTTTTTTTTTTTTTTTTTTACAAAAGTCAGACTGAACATGTCAAATGGTGTAACTACAAAGGAATGATCAATATTAAATATTTGATTGACCTACAGTGGATTCAAGTGAATTTATACAAACTGTAAATAATAATCTGTGACATAATAATCTGTGACAAATGATGTAAAATGAGTCCAGAAACACAGAGTTGTATTAATTCCTCATTTGAGTCGAGATTTATTTTCCTCTTTATTCAGATCTTTATCAAAAATCAAAGTTACACCACTTGACACTGGGTTTCATCACGTCATTGACCCCTGTGCTGTTAGTTTATTGATTTAACCCTGATACGAGTTGATCAATAGAGTTATTAATTGGTGTGACCTCCAATAGTCGACTACGATTCGACTCTGAGAGCTCTGATTGGACGATCAACTTCGTTGTCAAATCGTTGAAAAATGTGGTTATGAAGAAAAGATGGTACCATTGTGAATATATAGAGGAGCTTCCTGCTGCTGAACATCTGGTTTTACATAGAATTTATCTGTTTTCTTATAAAATAGGAGAAACTGTTTAGATACAAACATCACAGTGAGTGATCGAGCACCGACTATTTCTCTCTCTCTCTCTCTCTAAATTCAGGCCTGAAGTTTTATTTACAATATTAAACTAAGGGAAGCGTTCTCTACACAGACACACACACACAAACAACAACAACAACAATAGCAACACCATGGTGCTGTGACCCTCGACCTCTGACCCGTCTGAACCAGCACTGATGCTCATATCTTGTCCTCACAATGAGACTCCACGTTTTCGTTCTCCACAAACACTCGTTATTTCACAGCGCACACTCGTTATTTCACAGCACACACTCGTTAATTCACAGCACACACTCGTTAATTCACAGCACACACTCGTACTCGTCATCGCTGCACCGTCCCTGAAAGAGAGATGATGATGTCATCGTAGCCTTATGAGTGAGATCAGGAAAAGGACGGATGGAGAATGTCCTGTTATCTGATGCCAACTGAAGAATTAGTTTATTCAGCTGTTTTAACTCTTTTCTCCAGAAAAAGACGCAAATGAGATCATGAATCAATGAGGAAAAAACAACATGATTCTACGATTAGTCGACTAAAATCTGACCAATCAGATTCAACTATGAAAATCCTTAGTGGAGGACACGCCTAGTTATTAATAAAAATAATAACAGAGAATCATCATCTGATCAGTTCATCTTCTTCTTTTATTCTTTATTCAGATTGATTGGCTGCAGTTTGTCAGAGATCAGCTGTTCTTCTCTGGTCTCAGCTCTGAAGTCCAACCCCTCCCACCTGAGACACCTGGACCTGAGTGAGAACGAGCTGCAGGATTCAGGAGTGAAGGTTCTGAGTGGTTTTCTGGAGAGTCCAGACTGTAGACTGGAGACTCTGGGGTCAGTTCACTGACTGTTACTGTTGTAGATCTTAGATCTTTGATCCACAACTGAACCTGATTGATCTTCACTCAGAACTTGAATCATTGACTTTGATTGAATTGATTAATGACATTTGAAATAGTGGTTGTTGAATATTTGCAGTTGTTGTTGTGTGAGAATGATTCTTCAGTTTCAGCTCATTTCACTCAGTGGTCATGAATAATGTCTGTTCACTTCAGTTCAACCTTCACACACACTCGTATTTCTCTCAGTCAGACGACTCATGTTTTCTAGAAACTCTGGAGAAAATGTCCAGTATCAGCTCATCAACTCACTTCATCTCTATCACAACAATGTGCACAAGATCCTCACAACTCATGTTTGGACAAAGACACTGAAATTCACCTGTTGAGGAAAAAACTCTTCTTTCTGATCATCAATGAATTCATCATCTTCTTTTATTTTTTATTCAGATTGAGGAGCTGCAGGTTGTCAGAGATCAGCTGTTCTTCTCTGGTCTCAGCTCTGAAGTCCAACCCCTCCCACCTGAGACACCTGGACCTGAGTGAGAACAACCTGAAGTCTTCAGACCTGAAGGATCTGGATGATCTTGTGAAGAGTCCAGACTGTAGACTGGAGACTGTGAGGTCAGTAGGGGGGCGGAGTCAGTCTGTGCTGCTTTCAGCACTATTGCACTAAAGTCAGTGTGAGACAATAACAGAGACAACAGTCAGCCAATCAGAGCAGAGAGAGACAACAGTCAGCCAATCAGAGCAGAGAGAGACAACAGTCAGCCAATCAGAGCAGAGAGAGACAACAGTCAGCCAATCAGAGCAGAGAGAGAGACAACAGTCAGCCAATCAGAGCAGAGAGACAACAGTCAGCCAATCAGAGCAGAGAGAGACAACAGTCATCCAATCAGAGCAGAGAGAGAGACAACAGTCAGCCAATCAGAGCAGAGAGAGACAACAGTCAGCCAATCAGAGCAGAGAGACGACAGTCAGCCAATCAGAGCAGAGAGAGAGAGAGACAACAGTCACCCAATCAGAGCAGAGAGAAACAACAGTCAGCCAATCAGAGCAGAGAGAGACAATCACTGATCCATCACCTCTGTCCTCTGCTTCTCTTCTCAGATGGGGAACAACTCTTTCACTCCGTCGGTCCTGAACCTCCCTCACTGATCTGAGAGCAGCTCCTCTGTCTCTCTCAGAGTCCAGTCCACCATCCTCCCTGTGTGTTCTGGACCTGACAGAGATCATCACTGTCTCTGGACTCATCTCTGCTCCTCCTCCTCCTCATCTCTCTTCCTCCTCCTCCTCCCTCCTCCTCCTCATTCCTCCTCCTCCTCCTCATCTCTCCTCCTCCTCCTCCTCCTCCTCTCTCTCCTCCTCTTCCTCCTCCTCCTCCTCATCGCTCCTCTTTCCTCCTCCTCCTCCTCCCTATTCCTCTTCCTCCTCATCTCTCCTCTTCCTCCTCCTCCTCTTCCTCCTCCTCCTCCCTCCTCCTCCTCATCTCTCCTCATTCCTCCTCCTCCTCATCTCTCTTCTTCCTCCTCCTCCTCCTCCTCATCTTCCTCCTCCTCCTCCTCATTCCTCCTCCTCATCTCTCCTCCTCCTCCTCCTCCTCTCTCTTCCTCCTCCTCCTCATTCATCCTCCTCCTCCTCCCTCCTCCTCCTCTCTCTTCCTCCTCTTCCTCCTCCTCCTCCTCCTCCTCCTCCTGTTGTCTTCTCCATTCATTCTGATTAATCAGCTCCATCTTGTGGTGTGGTGAAGAACTGCAGCTCATTTCCACATTATTCAGTGTTTCTAAACATGATGGAGGTTCAGAACAGGTTACTATGACGACAGTTAACACATTAATGTAAGTGTCATGTTCATAAACACTGATTTTTTTTTGTATTATGATAAATTATGTATATTTTAAATTTTATTTTTACCTTCTTTTTTTTTTAAACTTCTACTTCTTGTACTTATTCTGCTTCTGCAACAAGTATATTTCACTCATGTGGGATCAATAAAAGTCTCATCATATCTTATTATGGTCTGAATAGATAGATAGATAGATAGATAGATAGATAGATAGATAGATAGATAGATAGATAGATAGATAGATTTATTTATTTGGTTCATTTCGGGCATGTCAATTAGTCATCATCATCACACATCATCTCAATCCAATTAATACAATACACATGACCGAAAGGGAAAGCGGGAGAAGCAAAAGCTTATCTAGTCCCGCCCCCAGTACTCACATATTCATTTTTTCTGCATGTTACATTTTTGACATAACATTCTTCCAGTATTTTCAAAATTTAACAATTTAACAATTTGACATGACATTTTTTATTTTTTTTATTTTTTTATTATTATTTTTTTTTTTTAGATAGATAGATAGATAGATAGATAGATAGATAGATAGATAGATAGATAGATAGATAGATAGATAGATAGATAGATAGATAGATAGATAGATAGAGTTGTGTATTTCTTATTTAAACCACCAGTGGGCAGCATTTTAGTAAGAATCTCATGTGTTTCTTCACCATTGGATTAAAGTCTGAAATAAACACGATTTATTTGTTTTATCTATTGTTGCAAAGACAAAAAACCTGAATCAAATGTGCATCACACACTTTTTCTGTTGTGTTGTAAAGATAATAATTCATTAATATATTGAACTAATGAACACGGTCTAATATCAGAAACCAGGACGTTTCCTCTCTCTGGGTTCACAGCAGGACGATGACTGAAGATAATTATTAACTAGTCAGTAGTAATTACAGGCAAAGGCAATATCTGATCATCAGCAAGATCAGTGTTAATCAATAACTGATAATAAAGATAAAGACTGCAGGTCAGAGATCAGCTGGACTCTTCCTCTGATAATATTTCAGAAATGTGTTTGAGGAAGAGGAGACGTTTGGTTTCTGGTCAGGCTCAGAGTTTGACCTGTGACCTCTGACTGTGTATCGAGGTCACAGGTCAATGTTCGATTCATGACTCAATTAACCCAATTATTAATCAAAACGTGCAGTTCTATCGGGATCAGTGTGCCATTACTTTTCTCTACGGAAAAAACTGCAACACATTTCTCATAGAGGATGAATGGGAGGAGGTGAAAAAACTAACAAATGATTGGACTTTTTCAAACGTCTACTGCTCCAGCAAACTTTCACCTAGAGACTCAGTTTAAGCTTTAAAATGTAGAATAGAATAGGATGTCTTTATTATCTTTGCAACAAGCACCCCATATTCACCATATTCATGTGTTTCAGTAGATTAGTCAGTCGGCTGCATAGACACAAGTCTCTTCTATTTCATATACGGTAGAAAAATGTAAACACTAACGTCAGCGCGTCACTTGCAGCACCACGTCGTACCAAGACGGCCCACAGATGCAACAGGAAAACTCCCGGTACTCCCAGTGGCCAGTCCGCCCCTGGAGTATTTCAGGAGCATGGAGCGATGAGGTGAAGATGAAAACCATTTTACCAGATGTCTGCTGTTTCCTCCTCCTTCTTTGTTGGTTGAACATGAAACTCTTGAATCGTGCTCTCTGGCTGGCTGGATTTTCCGTTCGGGCTGCCGTACAAACATGGCGGCGTAGGATGGCGACACTCTCTGAAGCAAGACTCTTCCTATATGTATAAAAGAAGAATTATAAGGTTTCGAAAACCAAACACATTTTATTTTATAGCGATTATACACTTATACAAATATATTCATGGGTAGTATATTCAGATTTTGCCAATAAATGTGGCCAATTATTACACACCCAACCTTTAAGTTAATAAATATATTTTGTTGAAAGCAACCACGCTGTTTACAACATGACGAATAACAAACACGAAACTCACCGGTGCACCTTTAAATATACGGTTAAACTCTAATGAATTACAAAGACTATGAATCTTCAGGACATCATTTAACGTTTATAAGCTACAGAAATACCAGCATTAACAGTAAATATTTGATATGAACCCGTGTTAACCCACAGCCAGCTGCAGTACTTTACACAAAGTATTTCAGAACACATTGAATAACAGATTCTTTTACACAGCATGTAGTCAGAAAATGTCTGCTGCTCAGCAGTATTTACTAAGATATTCTCACTCACCACTTCAAAGCCATTAACACTGTTAGGCTAACCCAATAGGATTTTAACTTTAAGTAATAAGCATTGCAGCGAGCGGATTGTATTAGCACTAGCATGGACCGACGCAGTTTGTAACGGCAAAAATGATCATCATGGTTAACGGAAACATCAGTCAGCTGACTACATATTAAAACTCACCTGTCCTCACCTGACCAGCTGGTCTTCACTCAGGAAGTGGATGAAGCATTCACTGGCTACCGTGCACCTCCACTTGACTCTGCTATTTGACCCACTTTATCATTTTTAAATGTGTGTGTTTATTTTGAGTGCTTTTATGTAAGATATGAAACGATTTATTTCAAGTGTATTTTTTAAACATGAATTAATAATAATTGCTCTGGGCTACAAATGACCAGAGACAAACCTATCCCACAGTGTGAAGTGTGTGTTCAGGGAAAGTTTATCCAAACTAGAAACAGGGAGCAGGAAGTTAGAGCCAAAGCAGCTCGAGAACTGGTTCACACAGGCAGAGCAGGACCAACAGACCCAGAGTCCAGAGACCGGCTTAGGTTTGCACTGAAGTGTGCCCTCATTTGTGGAGATAAATTATCTAAATGTAACTCATAATGTCTTAATATGACTGCATTTTATTATATTTTCTTTAGAGACAAGCCTGGTGGTCTGGTGTGAAATAAACAATAAACAAACAAAGCCTATTTATGTCTGTATGATATGGTTTGTTGACCTAGAGGTGATGGAGTTCTCTTGTTTGGACACTAGGGGGCAGAATTAGAGCAGGGATTGTGGTGGGGCATGTCTGGCTGTGTCACTGTTTCTTTCCTGTGTTTTTCAGGTGAGTATTGTCTCAAACCTAAAGGAATTACTGTAATGTTAGTTAAACTTTTACATTTAACATGTAGTACATTTGTGTGTGTGTGACGAATATTGAATGACAGAGGATGTTGACTGTTGTTTATTTTACTGTATAAACCACTTTGAGCTGGGTCCATGACTTGTTTTGTTGTGAAATTGAACCTAAATAAAGTTAATTTTACTTAATTTAATGCATGAGTTCTGGAGTGTTAATTCATGGGCTGAATAGTTTATTACCAGGCTGTTGCTATTGATAAGAATTTGTTTGGGTTGCTGGTTATTCACAAAAATCACTGTAAAATGATGATTTATACTATAGTGTCTGTATGTTAATTGGATTGGAATCAATGGGAACCAAAACTGTATTTGAAGATAATGAATGTGTGTGTGTAAATGAGTCATAAGAAAAATATCTACAGATCTGACAAATACAAAGCCCAGTATGTAGCCAGAGGGTGTAGTAAAAAGATGAATGTAGACTTGACTATATTTTCTCCTGCTGCAAACCTAACCAGTATCAGAGTGGTGATGCAAAAAGCAGAACAAGATAATAATCAGATTTGAAAACGACTTACCTGCATGCACCAACAGATTGTGACATGAAAGGTTTAACATGCAGGATTGTAAAGCCAAAGTTGAACTATAGTGATGATGCAGAAGTGATGGTGAGTGGTGCCAGAAAATACAGAGTGATCTGAGTCTAGTTGTACGTAAACTGTCTCAGTACTTTACAGAGCCGACAGAAGAGCCGTGGACGACTGTGAAACATGACACATGGAATATTTGAAGGGCACAAAGTGACAAAGAATTACGTCAGAGAAAGTGTGAGTGTGAACAACTGGGATTACTGGGAGCATCCAGTGATGGAGACTGGGCTGCTGATGGAACTGACAGACAGAGTAGGAGCGGTTATCGTGTGAGCCCGAACAAAGACGGACCTTTGATTTCATGGAAGACTAAAAAGCAGCTACGTAGTCTCCACTGTTGCACTGTCCGGCTGTGAGCCAGAGTGTCTGGCAGCGTCAGCCGCCACCACACAGGAGTGATGTAGCTGGTGCAACTACCTGCAGCTGCTGACAGACACCAACACTCACCTGTAGCAGACTGCAACCCACTGGCACCACTCACCTCACAGGAAACAGGACGTTGTTGGAGACCATCTCAGGATTTTATTCTGCACACACAACAGTAGGAGCACATTAGCTGCATCTACAATGATTTTATCTCATTAATTACAGTCATTTTTAACAGTTAAAACATAATATTCACTAATACAGGTGCATAGAACATCATGGAAAAGTTTATAGGCTATTCGTCAGTAATTCAAATCAAAAAGTGAAGCTAACACATTATATAGATCCATTACACAGAATGAAACATTTCATGCCTTTATTACAATTAAAAGGCTAACATTTAATGAAGACCTAAAATTCAGTCTCTAAAAAAGTTGAATATAACAAAAGACCAATTTAAAAAAGCATTTTTAATACAGAAATGTTGGCCTTGTGAAAAGTTTGTCCATGTATATGCACTCAATACTTGGTTGTGTGGCGGCCTTAGACATCTGGGGGCCCGTTTCAACATTTCATATGAGGCCCTACCCTGTTAAACATAAAATTATTTGCCAGCTACAGTATGTGCTTTAAACCCTGAAAGGACGCAGTAAACGCACTATCCATGCATCCCAGGTACGCACAACACATTAAGTGTTAAAATCACTATCAGGGCAAGAAACCAGCAGGACTTAGCAGAAAAAACGAGGACTGAAGTTGGTTTTCATCAAAAAGCAAAATCATTATGTAACTACATTTTCAGACATGAACAGGAATCTTAACACGATCAAAAACTAGCCTACAGGCTTTAACAGTATTCTGAATTTAAATTGGCAACAAAAGTAATGAGAGAGAATAATAGCCTACCACATTTTAGTTGTGATCTCGCTGTGTTTTATTTCTCTGTTAAGTTAGTTAGTTGAGTACTCATAGATCGCCTGTTTGGAGGCATTTTAACCCGAGGAAAAAAAAAAAAAAGAAAAGAGGAGGAAAGTGATTGGAAGACGTCAATCATCAGGTTACGCAACTGGGCGCACGTCAGGAGGAAAGCAGGAAAAACTAAAGGAATAATAATACTGGGAGAAGGAAAACGAGGGTCTATTGATAGTTTGCGGGCCGTTTTCAAAGGTAAGCCTACGTTGTTATTGATATTTCCTGCCGTATTATTAATTAGGAGTGATTAGTCCTACCGGTGGACGGAGCTGTTCGTGTGTGTGGTGGATGTAGGCCTGTGTGTGTGTGTGTGTGTGTGTGTGTGTGTGTGTGTGTGTGTGTGTGTGTGTGTGTGTGTGTGTGTGTGTTAAGGTGAAAGGCTACTGTCTTTTACTTGGTGGCTGGCAGCTGGGGCCCAACTAAGGCCGCCTATGGGTTGTTTGACTTGAACTACTGTAAATGGACTTTTCCATGATATTCTGATTTATTGAGATGCAGCTGTAGTTTCCAATTTCAAACTGAATGTTCACTAATCAATAAGATTTATACAGGTGCATCTCAATAAATTAGAATATCATGGAAAAGTTTATTCATGTCAGTAATTCAATTCAAAAAGTGAAGCTAACACTTTTTATAGATCCATTATTGCTTACGTTTTATGAAGACATAAAATTCAGGTTCTAAAAAAATTAATATTACAAAAGATTTATTTAAAAAAAAAAAAGAAGCATTTTTAATACTGAAATATTGTCTTTGTGAAAAGTTCGTCCATCTATATGCACTCAATACTTGGTTGTGGTTATTTGACTTGAACTACTGTAAATGGACTTTTCCATGATATTCAGATTTATTGAGATGCAGCTGTAGTTTCCAGTTTCAAACTGAATGTTCACTAATCAATAAGATATTTCTGTAGACATGAGATCGTATAGTGGCAGTTTCAGTTGGATCCACAGCAGATGAACTTTAAACACACAGAACAAAGCCACAACACAAACACATGTATGCTAATGAGATGAGATCGTTAAATCCTCGTCTCACCGTGAACAAAGAAAAACAACACACAGTCACACACACTTTAAACATGGCCGCCACCTCATCACTCAGTGTGTGTGTGTGTGATATTCATGGTAAGTAAGGACTTTAAGAGCATATTATCTACAAATAACGGAGAGAGTTTCACCGTGTGTCTCGGCTCTTCCAGCAGCAGCGACGTTTTGGCGCGTTTTGGGGGGTGCACCGCTAATTAACGCCCCACCTGCAACAACAGCTGCAACCAGGAACCATCGTTCTCTGAACCAAACTGCTGCAGCAACAACAGTTTAGCTGTTTAACATATTTACCACTGGTCTGAATAATATGTGGAGTGGGTTTTAGTTTTAGCTGAAGTTCACATAGATAATATCAACTTAAAAACAAATTAAATCTAAATACTGACTCAGCTACACACCACCTATGGTTTATGAAGATAACCAAGGAACAGGAGCATTAGCAAAAGAAGCACTTTTAATCAGAGATCATTCAAAATCATCATGGTCAAATAAAAAACAGAGAAAACACTGATTCTTGAAACTTTGGCAAAAACATGTCCCACTAAGAAAAGTGCTCATTCTGTTGGAAATGAATAACATTGTCATGAATAAAAAGAAGAAAGATTATACTCAGGGGGTCCTTTGCACACATGTAAGGTTATTTTATGGTTTTATTTTTAATTTGTATTAATTTCATGATTATATGCTGGCCCATGGCCTACAAAATCAGTTGTCCTCGGATAGGGGTTAATAATTTCAACTTGATTAAAAAAACAAAAAGTAATAATTTAATTGAATAATATCTTTACTAAATGAAAGATTACATTGTAATGTTTATTAAAAACTACAAAAAGTGAGTTTTGAACAATATTTACTATTACTTTGTGGCTGCTGAAAATGTGTCCCATATATTCGTCACCACCGTCAGATATTTATAAAAAACAATAAAATCAGGCAAATACAAGGTCAGCAATATTTCTGAGGACCCCCTTTTCAAACCTTCAGCTCTACAGCATGCTTTAAGATCACTCAAGTTCCTGTAAGTTTGCTATTTTCTCTTAAAATGGTTCATATTTGTTGACACTGATACTGTCGCAACCATAACATGTCAACACCGTCTCTTTTGTAAAAAAAATATTAGATTAGATTATGACATTAATGTATACTTTTTAAAAAGAGGTTTGAAGTAGCTAGCAACAGGAGGAAAACAAAATGGCTAATGTGAACAACTCATGCATATCATGTGAAAGAGTAGATTTTTGTCACCACCGTCAGACGTCACCACCGTCAGGTTTTGTGTCTGACGGTGAAGAAAATGTGTTCATACTGCTCAGGATTGTTATGTTTTGGACCAAATACTTAAATAAATTTGTTAAGCAAGAAGTGATTGACTTTGGTAGTATTAATTTTTGAATTGTATGTTGTAAATGAAGCCATTGTCACCACCGTCAGATTAGTGTCACCACCGTCAGATTAGTGTCACCACCGTCAGAGGGACTTTTATTTGTTTTAAATGAACATACTTACAACATTTCCTCAGTGCTGTTGAGTTATTAAAGTACTAGTCTCTTTTAATTCAAAAATGTGTTGTAAATACCAATTAGACCAAATAAATTCAAAATAATGTGCCTTTTATTGTGTCTGACGGTGTTAACAAAAACAAAGTTATAGCTGTAAAAACGCCTATTTTATGAAAAAATAACAAAATCAGGAGGTTGCACCGATACATTGCTGTACTGCCAAGACCAAGGTCTATAATGATATACCTTTAGATTTTGTCATTTAAGTAACTTTTTATTTTCAAAATTAAAACCTGTTTTATCCAATTTTCCAAGAATCAGTGAAAAAATAAAGCTGAGAAATGCTTTACCTGTGACATGTTTGTAGCCTATGTCATAGAAAATAAATGTGTAAACAAGGCAATTCATATAAAGTTTCTCTTTCTGTCAAACTGTAGGCACGGTTGGTTTGTTAGGATTTTTTAAAAGTCTTTAGTAAATGTAGAGGCTTGCTGTGCTTTGACTCTCTCAGGTGAGCTGGCTGCCTGGCTCCGCCCCAGACTGAGGTGTGAATATGAGACAGGTGAGGAGGAGGAGCGAGAGAAAGTGAAAGTATTTAGTTCAGACGCCATTTTAAGAAGAAGAAGGAGTAAGAGCTGCAGCAGGTGAGTGTTAAAACAACATTATTATTATTATTCACCGTTAAGTCTCAGTCCCTGTGAAGTGTGAAGGGAAGAAGATCAGAGTAGTTTTACACTAGTCCGCCATTGTTGTTGTTGTTTGTACATGACGTCTAGCGCTGTGGAGGTTACAGAGAGGTGAGGCTATGACGTCATCGTTTCACTAAAGATCCGTTTAGTTTTTCTGAGGCGGCGTTTGGAGATTTACCCACACTGGGACCGGTTTTAAAGAGATACAGTGACAGTTTTAGGACAAAATGCTGATATGAGAAATAACAACTGTTAAGATACTATAGGCTACTATAGCCTACTATACTACTTCTCTCTCTCTCTCTGTGTGTGTGTGTGTGTGTGTGTGTGTGTGTGTGTGTGTGTGTGTGTGTGTGTGTGTGTGTGTGTGTGTGTGTGTGAGTCAGTGTTAACAGGCAGCTGGGACCGGTGTTAAGATACTATACTATACTATACTTCTCTCTCTCTCTCTCTCTCTCTCTCTCTCTCTCTCTCTCTCTCTGTGTGTGTGTGTGTGTGTGTGTGTGTGTGTGTGTGAGAGAGAGAGTCAGTGTTAACAGGCTAAGAGGAAAGTTAAGGGAACTGAAGTCAGACAGCTGAGCTCTGAATCCTCTGTTTATTACACTTTACGTTTTTGTGAAAACTGTGTTTGACTTTCAGAATAAAAGTTTAACACTGATCCAGAGAAGATAAAGAGTCTGAAACACAGTCTATGGTTTGTGATGACTTTTACTGGATTTGTAGCTACAAAACACAAAAATAAAATCAGACCAGGTTCTGATCAAGAACCACAAGACACAAAACTAAACCTGTTGATGAAAACAGTTTCATTGTTTTAAACACTCATTATCTTCTCTGGAGAAGTGTTAAAGTTTTACACTCGACAAAATGAAAAAAACAACAAAATGAAGGTGAAATAAACGGAGGATTCAGAGCTCAGCTGTTTAATTTAATCTTTCCTTAAAGGTTATGGAGAATGAGCATAATACCACCCTCTATTTATCAAGATAGAAAAGTAATTCCAGCAGTTGGTTGCAAGACCGTTGTTAAGTAAAATACACTGTTGCTAGGGATGCCGCTGTGATCAGAGGAGCAAAGAACTGTGCAGGATATTTGCCGTAGGCTATGTTTAATTTTTACATTCAGTAAACAGCTTCAGACTAATTGTGATGGTAGATAAAAAAAGACTTGTAACTTGTTACAGGGAGAGTGGAGGCTCCTTCCACATCGTGGCTGGAAACCAAACCTGCGATCAGAGCCTCTGACCCGGTGTCACAGCTCTCATCTCGTCCACGACACAAACCGTAATCTCTTGTTTATGACAGATAAGACTAAATAAATACACACATCGTAAAATTGTATATGATAATCCATCGATCCACTGATTGATCATCAAAGGCTTCATGCACACGACCGAGAGGAGGGTTAGCAAAACAGAGGAGAAGTGACGGCTACTGCTGGTCAGATGTAAACAGTAAGTCATTGTCAAACCCATCATATTTTATGATTATATATTAATTAATTCAGACTAAATATAATTTTTTATGGAAAAGCAATACCTGTATTCTGCACCCCTCTTAACGAGCCGTGGATGTATTGTTTTTGAAGAAATATAGCTTTTAATAATTCAACCTTTAAGGCAAGGCAAGGCAAGGCAAGGCAATTTTATTTGTATAGCCCGTTTTTACAAACAGTTTGTCTCAAAGGGCTTTACATGGCATCGTAACAACATCCTCTGTCCTTAGACCCTCACATCGACTGAGGAAAAACTCCATGGAAAACCCTTTTAACAGGGAAAAATCGGAGAAACCTCAGGGTGAGCAACAGAGGAGGGATCATCACCCAGGACGGACAGACGGGACATAGATGTTGTTACAGACAAGAAAACAGTTTACAGTTTGTCACAGAATGTGCGAAATATGGAAATGTTAGCAGGAGTTGATTAACTTTCCCCTTAGCTACTGGATCTGAAGTTAACATCAGTGTTGTTCAGTGTTTCTGGTTTCCTCCTCAGACTGACTGAAGTCCTGAAGATGAGTGTTAATGTGGAGGAAGAGGAGGACGGACCAGAGTCTCCAGGATCCACCTGTCCATCTCTGAAGAGTGACCGGTCCAAAGGAAATCCTCCAAAGTTCAGTCTTGGACCTGAACCTGAACCTGGACCTTCAGACTCCCGGTAAGAGACCTGCTCCAGCCTCTTTACCAGTGTTGAGTGTGTTGAGGTCCTGCAGCTCATAGTGACTGTGAGTCAACTGGAACTGGTTCCTGTGGTTGATCAGTGTCTTCATACTAACTGCTCAGGGGTCTCATTTATAACCGTTGCGTACGCACAAAACGGGGCTGAAAGTGGCGTACGTGACTTTTCACGCCAAGGTTGTGATCTATAAAAAACAGACTTGACGGGAGAATGTGCACAGCTCTAAGCAAACTCTGAGCCAGGCGTACGCATGGTCTGGAGGAAAAGGGGAATTGGCGACACAGACGGTGTGGTGGTGAACTGAAGTCAGACTCAGGAAATGATGATTGAGAAGAACGATTATGTTTTTATTATCGGCCGTCACACATTTAATTTCAACCCGTATGCGTTAGATCCATGTTGCCACGGTGATTTAATTCAACAGCGCCCTTATGTTGCATCGGACTGGTGTTTCAGAAACATCTTCTTAGAATCTAACTTAAAATTCAAAATCAAAATTCCTTCTCTATATTTAATCACCACCATCTCTCCGTCATATTGTCCACTCCCAGAGCGCAGGAGGAGGAGAGGAGGCGCGGCTGCATGGGATAAATACATGGTGTAAATAACTATATGTTCCTATGATACTGTGTGAACATATGATCGAGAGTCAATTAAATCTCAAACCCTGGAAAAAAAATCCAGTAATCGTTCCCACAATTGTTACATTCTGTTTTCTTGTTATCAAGAGAAGTGTCATGTTTGATCATTCCTCAGAATGTAACTGATTCTGCTAATTATTCAAAGTTTTATCGATCAGTCTAATTACTGTAAATGTATGAATACAGCGGTGAGCCCCGTGCGTAATTCTGCACCACGGCACCGCTGGAGGAGAAAGGAGGGAGAGGGAGACCATGATGAATGGTTAATAACTCGTTTCAGATTAGAACTGTTGTCATTGTTGTAACTACCCACCGAGCATTTTCCGGTCTAAAAGACGTCTAATAGACGTCTAAATGGTCCCTAGACGTCTAGGCTAAAATCGGTCTACCACTGGTATAAAAGTGAAAGTTTTTTAGACGTCTAAGTTTATACTAGCCGTCTAATAGACGTCTAAAAGACGACTACGTCTAGACATCTGGTCTAATCATAGACGTTTAAATAACCGCTAATAGACGTCTATTTATAGACGTCTAAATTTAGACGTTTGCCAGACGTCTATTTTTATACCAAATGTATACGTCTTGTCTCACCTTAGACGTTTAAATAACTGCTAATGAACGTCTATTTATAGACTAATTTTAGACGTTTACTTTTATACCATATTTAAAGCCCATTACAAAATCTAGACATCAATTAAACATACTATTATATGGATATTCTAATAAATCTAGATATTTAAGTCATGTAATTACAATCTATCAAATTATTAACAAGAACCCTATATTAAAAAGGACATTAAAGTTGTCAAAATGCATCATGACCAAATTTAACCTGTGATCCTTACCTTGATGTAGTTGCAGTATGTTATGACAATCTATTCACATTATGTGTTTTTTTGGTCTTTTAAATAGGTTTCAGTAACACTAATGTCATGCTTATTTTACCACTGGATATAAATATATCTCTTGATGGGAACATTAACCAAACTATCCTACTGTAATCTCAATCAACCTACATTTTTAAAACAAATTCCAACCATCACAAACATATGAAAGTGCAATATAAATATTTTTAATTCCTTTACAAAACAGAAAATACAAAACATGGAGGGAGGGAACAAGTGGATCAAGAAGAAGGAAGAAGGAAGGAAGGATGAAGGGAAGGAAGGAAAGAACCAAGGATGGAGGAAGTGAACAGATTGGGTCAATTTGAGTCAGAACAGAACAGGAGGGTTAAAAACATTAGAAATTTGAAAAGAACACCCTTCAACTGTGAACAAAAAGACAAACAACTACACACTCTTGTAGCCCCCTCCACCGCTGCGAGCTGGGGCCTGCTTAAAATGTAGCCCCGTTGCTGAGGCAATGAGGTCATCTGTGGCATCCTTAAAGGACTTTCGTACAGCTTCTGCAAACAAAGCAATAAAATAAATGAAGAGAAATTGCAAGTGTGGTTGCCCATTGTTTTACGTGATGTCACAGAGATACTATCCAATAACAAAAGGTACATGGTTTCAAAGGACTTGACTCAATGGGCATTGGTCACCACCCATTTGAGACTTGGGGCTCTAGTTTCATAAACCAGGCGCAGTCGCGCCAACGGGGTGTGTCTAGGAGCACTTTACAAGTTTGGTGCACGGCGCAGCTCGGCACAGGCACTCCTCCCGTCCCTCTACTCCTACCGGCGCAAATGGCAAAGGAGAGGGTGCGAGTCCGTTCTTCACCAATCAAATTAGCTCCTCTCCTCACCTTTAAATGCGCCACGAGTGATGCGCACTGCAATTTTGTCATTTCGACATGGACGAGACTAGATGGAGCCAGTGGCGGAGCATATCAGATATAAACAAGTGCAATCAGTTGTCAGAGAGAGAGCAGCCTCGTTTGGTGATAAGAAGAACAAGTTCTCTAGTGTAGGACATGAGGAGAAAAAATATGCCCCCCCCTCCCCCCTCCCTCACCGTGCGATTGGGGAAAGGAAAAAAAAAACTCCCTAGTCGACACGGCAGCTCTACGTCGCGCACAACCACAACAACAGCTACAACTTCCTCCTACAAATGCACGACGGAGTACGTGCAGACCGCAGTGGACGACTCCTCAGTCCATGAGTTTCATGTCTCAGACCGGATCATGTAAATCCAACTGCAGAAATATCCGGGGGACGGGAGCGTCGCCGTAACTGTAGTAACTCACACACACAGACGCATACACATGTCTGGAGAGGAGCAGCCTCTCTGTTTTCCAAAACTACAGAGTGGCCTGCGTTAATGTGCCGTTCATTCAATCATTTTTGTGTCAACACGTTAATAACGCTGAGAGGACAGCTGAAGAAAGACACAGGGGCGTGGAGAGAAGTGTTCTACCGAGCGATTCAGTGACTGTAAGCAGCCTAACACTGCTACATTACAATTTTCTATTGAATCTTTGCGATTCGGAGTTTGGTTTTCCGCGTTCCGGGTGCAATTAAACGCAGCAAGCGCCGGGCCGGCTTGGATCATAACATAGACAAATTCTGCATTTGCCCCACGGACACTACACTGTTTGCTATTTTCTTTGTAAATTTATTTATGGCTCCCCCGACCTATCTTTTGCATATTTCAGCTTATTTTATGCTATTACTGCTGTATTTGCGATAATGCTCCTTTAAACCCCTGTAACCACTGTGCACAGATCACATCAACATAAAAAAATAGTAATGGGGATGAAACCAGAAGTAGCTGTGCGTAAAGGACGCATCGCAGAGCGTCTCTCTCTCTTTTTTTCCGGAGATGAGCAATGCCGAATATATATTCACTCTCTGATGCTGTTTGTGGTTGGCTGAGAGAGATGTTAACTTGTTATTTTGCATCACGTTTTAATCTGTGTTAAATCAGGCAGGTTGAGTTCCATTACACATGCCAACTGCCTTTGATCTGACATCAGATGTGACGGGACAATCTATATAGATATAGATGTATGTGCTGATTAAGATGATTGCATTGAATAGTGACAATTGCAATTGCATTAAAATGTGCCTGAACCTGTGGAAACCTGCCTGTGAGGTCTTGGTGACGTGTGCACTCTGCGCCTGTCAGCCAAACTACCACTGCACTGCCTTGCGCCGAGAGTAGACCTGGTTTTAGTTGGCAAGCATTCAGCGCACCGTCGGCGCTGCTCTTTAGCACGAAACTGTCACTGCGCCAAGCTGAATGTGACTCCTCCCCCTGCTGCGCCGCCACACCCATCTCTGCACACCTCTGTCTACCAAACTGCAAACCAAGCGCGTGCTGCACTGCGCTGGACAAAACTTGCACTGCGCAGTAAGTCTGTGAAGATTAATAAATTAATAAATAAAGCCTGACTATAACTGTATTATGGTTCCCTTTCATGAAACAACACCAATTAAGTTTCATAATTGTCAGTATTACAGAGATTACCTAGTACAGTCCAGACAAATTGTTGTTTGTTAATGTCATGTCAGTCACACATGTTTAACATGAAGCAATTTCCAAATAACTAGCAGACAGTTTTCTATTTACCTGTGACCACAGAGTAGAAGGCAGTCTGTGTGAAGGCCCTCTTCTTTTGCTTCCCACCTCCAACATATTAAATTGTGTCATGATGCTGTTCATGAAGAGTCTGCAACAGATAAAAAATGAAGACAATTGTTAACAGTAAACTTATATAACTTGTAACTTGTAACCACCCACTATTAGCCTATGTTGTCTGTTCTACAGATATTAAACTTCTATGTGTAATCATACCTGTCCATGATTTTGTTCGTGCAGGTCTTCAAATCCTTTCCTCCAATATGAGACAGCTTTGCAATCTGTATGATATTACAAATTATCAACATTGTGAAAAACATGGAATTACTTAAGGAAACGCTTTTCAAAGTTGAATTCAGGGACTGTTCCTTTAGGTAAGGAAAATGTGACCCTTACAAGTCTGTAACTGGGAGTTTATGAAATCAAATAGACACTGGAAATAGTGCTGCTAGCTATATTTTAATCAATTTTGGGCTTATATTTTCAGGTAGTAAGTATTATGCATCATATGACTCAAGAAAATCTGCTATTGTA
This sequence comes from Trachurus trachurus, assembly GCF_905171665.1. Lineage (NCBI taxonomy): Eukaryota > Metazoa > Chordata > Actinopteri > Carangiformes > Carangidae > Trachurus > Trachurus trachurus. The sequence goes on along the minus strand of NC_139905.1, from coordinate 3,438,931 downwards.
TGTGCTACAGTGTAAAGTCTCATTTAAACCTTACTTTTGGCTGAGCATGCCATATTTCACAAACAAACAAATCGTTTTTGCAATGATGCTTGTATTAGCAGGCAAGCCATAGCTAGCGAGCTAGCAGGGCAGGCAAGCCATAGCTAGCATATCAAGCATATCGTCGGCATTTTGCAAACGGATTGATGACAATTAAATGAACAAACATTGCAGGAAAAAGCAGCATTTCAATAACGTAACCTTGACCACTCACCTATAGGAAGCTCTTCTTCTTTTCGCACACTCTTCTCCGCTCTCGACCGGTGTTGTGCATGGATGTGGTGTAGTGCCAGAAGCATAGACGGCCAGAAGTCGTTTTTGAACTTCCCGAAACTGATTTCCGGTCCACAAGACAACTTCCAGCGTGTTGCTGCCTCCTAGTGGGGAGGGGAGGGATCTGCTGACAGTATCTCCATATCCATATTGGCTACTGTCCCCGATCGCCGTGCAAATTGCCATTTTATTTTACTGTTCACCAATAATTATTTTTTCAAAGGAATTATTTGCATTAATGCTCAATAAACTTAATTGCAAACTGCCTATATCTATATAGGTTAATAGTGATATCTAAATATTTCTAAACATGGTTGGCATAATCTTATGCTTAAAAAAGAAAGCATAAGATGTAAACATAACATAAACAACATTAAAAAATAAAGATCACTTAATAGTTTAAACCTGGTCTAAATCTAGATGCTGATTAAACGTCTAAATCAAGGCTAAATCTAAACTTCACTGTATATTGATCAATGGTCATTCAGATGATTTTAGTACAATATCTGGACACCATTGTGCAACTTACAGTTAGGCTATTTCTTTGGTCAGTATTCATTATTTAATGTATTTAATTCAATCGTCTAGATTTGGTCTAAAAATAGACGTTGATATGAGGTCTTGATTTAGATGTCTAAATCGAGTTTAAATCTAAACTACACTGTACATTGATCAATGACTGCTGTAAATGTTTTAATCCAACATTTGGCCACCATTTATACAAGTTACAGTTACTTTTTGGACGGTATTCATCATTTAGTGCAATCATCTAGATTTGGTCTAAAAATAGACGTTTACATGAGGTCTTGATTTAGACGTCTAAATCGAGTCTAAATCTAAACTACACTGTACATTGATCAATGACTGTTAAAAATGTTTTAATCCAGCATTTGGCCATCATTTATACAATTTACAGTTGTTTTCTTTGGTCAGTATTCATTATACAATTCAATTGTCTAGATTTGGTCTAAAAATAGACGTTTAAATGAGGTCTTAATTTAGACGTCTAAATCGAGTCTAAGTCTAAACTACACTGCACTTTGATCAATGACTGTTATAAATGTTTTAATCCAACATTTGGTCATCATTTATACAATTTACAGTTACTTTTTGGACGGTATTAATCATTTAGTGCAATCATCTAGATTTGGTCTATAAATAGACGTTGATATGAGGTCTTGATTTAGACGTCTAAATCGAGTCTAAATCTAAACTACACTGTACATTGATAAATGACTGTTAAAAATGTATTAATCCAACATTTGGCCATCATTTATACAATTTACAGTTGTTTTTTTATTTAATATTTAATGATTAATGGATTAAATTCTATCGTCTAGATTTGGGCTAAAATATAGACCGATTATAGACGGGCGAATGTTGGTCTAAACTTAGACTAGACGTCTAATAGACGTCTAATGCTCAGTGGGTATGTGCCGAACCGGGTCCAGCATGTGAGAGGCAGCGCACCAAAACAACACCGCGTGCGCTCTGAGACGCTGACGCCGTTAACAGCTGCAGCAACACGCCACGTCGCCACTTTCACACCTGCAGCTAATTCACAACTCCGACAGAACAACAGCACGTCAGGCTCATTGACATGCAGATCGCATTCATGTGGTGGTTTGCATTGACCATCTACGGTTAAAACTAGAGGTCGACCGATAGTGGATTTTTAAAGGCCGATATAATAACGATAGTTTGGAGCAGGAAAAAGCCGATAGCCGATTAATCGGCCGATACCGCCCCCCCCCCCCCCCCCGAAAAAATTCAACACTGTTGGAAATTCACAATCTCTGACTTTATTAGCAGCAACTGCTTTACTGAACAGCTAATAAATATCCAAATGTATAAAATCGCAAAGTGAACATCAAACTCAAAGTACTAAATAAATACCAAAATAAATATATAAATCTTGAACTGGATATAAAAGTAATAAATACCGAAATAAATAAATCTGCATAACTGAACATCAGTCTCAATGTAATAAACACCTAAATGGATATACTGAACATCAGTCTCAATGTAATAATAAACACCTAAATGGATATACTGAACATCAGTCTAAACACCTGTTCTTTATCACTACTAAAGAATGGTTTGTTTTTTTTAATTAGGCTATCTTTTTTAAAAGAATAAATTCGGAATTCATTTCCAAATATAGCCTAGCTAACCCACTGCAGCAACGGTAAAGTTTCCAACAGCAAAGTCACTATAACCTCCATAATATCTGGGGGGGGGAAATCGAGGGGGGGGGCTGGTTTGTCTCAGCCAGCGGCTAAAGTTTACAAGAAATTGCCAAATTTTAAGATTCATGGCAAACTAAGATGAACAGACTACACAGAGACAGCTTTCTTTTAGCGTGTTTTTAACGAGCTGTTAATTGTTAAGCACGTGTGGTTGCGTAAAACTTGCGGTGGAAATGTCGCTGTTTATGCTGAAATATGATGCACGTTTATGCTTGTTGAACAGGTGGTACTTATTGCCTCCACCAAGGAGGTTATGTCTGTTCACTTTCAACTTAAATACACTTACAGTGACGCGTGTCGTCGTCTCCACCTCCTTCTCCTCTCTCTGCTGCCGCTGCGCTGCTCACGCACCGTCTCTCTCTCTCTCCCCCCCATCCCTCTCTCTCTCTCCCCCCCCTCCCTCCCTCCCCCATGCGCGCTGTGTGTGCAGAGCAGCCCCGCCCCTCAGTGATTAGAGAGACAGAGAGCAGCAGGCCATGGAAGGAGCAGTTCACGGCGCTGCGGGGAGAAAAAAACAAAAAACAAAAAAAACAGCCATCGGCCACTATCGGGGCCATTTTCCGTTAATTACGATAGTTTGTAAAACGTCCTATCGGGGCCGATTAATCCGCCAAACCGATGAATCGGTCGACCTCTAGTTAAAACAGGGCGTGTACAGGGCGGAACGTGAAGCGGATTCAGCGGCGCACACTTGTAGGAACTCTGTGATTTATAAAGGGAAGTTTGCTTGCCAGTGTGCGTACGCAGGGTTTTATAAGTCTGAATATTTACTGGCGCACGCAAAACTTGGCTTTTGGGCGTACGTACACTTTTAGTAACGATCCCACGCACAGTTTTATGAATGAGACCCCTGGTCTCTTCATGTTTCTTCTGAACTGATCTGATGAAAGAACATCTGGACTTGTTCCTCCTCCATGTTCTTCCTGCAGCTGATCAACATGAGCTTTAAAGACGTGGCTAATTCCAGGTGGTTTGGTGAACGTTGATGAGCTGGTTTCTAACAGAGTTTACAGCAGTTTGCAGGATCATTTTACAGCCTGAATGATGAGTTTCACATGTCAGAGCTTCACTGTAGACACTGTCTGAGCAGCAGCATCTGGATTTGTTCACAGAGATGATGTCTAATGAGTCAGGAAACAAGATTCTTCAGTGAAGGGACTAAATGCAGTAAATGGACTCAGTTAAGGTTGGAGCCTGAGTCTGGTGATTTTCCATCTTTGTCCTTATTTTTCCAATAAATCAGATGCAGAGTCCAACGTGTCCCAGGCTGAGAGGACGTCCTCCTCTGAGCCATAGAGCTCCACATTAAAACACATCAGTGAACCACACTGTGTCACTGGGGGACATCAACACACACTGTAGTTTATTTAGACTCCGTCCTGCTGCCCCACATACTCACTACAGCACCAAATGTGGATCAATCCGCTGCTGAAAGTAGTCCCTGACAGATGTTTCCTGTTTCCTCCTGTTGGTTTGATAGAAACTAGAGTGAGCAGCTGTTTGAGGAAATGACTGAGCCTCTTTAAACATGAACCTGTAGCTGAGATGTTGGTGAAGCTTTGAGTCTTCAGGAGGAACCAATGGGCTCAGACTGTGTGTGTAGGACTGGTGTCCAGGTAGATCCAGATGTTGAGCCAGTGGATCCAGATGCTGAGCAGTGTCAGTGTGTGATCCTCTGTAGAGCTGATGTGAGACAGATGTTCAGCAGCTGGACACTGGACAGTTAATGACTGACTGACTCTCCACTGTTGTCTATGATGCTGCTGTGCTGCTTCCATCCTTCACTACAGTGTGTGGTGCTGGACCTTGACGTCACTGGAGACTTCCCACAATGCATCTGTGATCAGAGAACTGATCAGTGATCAATGTGATGGGAATAAAAACATGTTTGTGTTTACAGAGGTCAGAAGTTCAGACTGAGAGCAGAGTCTCCAGGATCCATCTGTCTGTCCATGAGGAGCGACCTGTCCAAAGAAGAACCTCTTTACTTCAGACCTGGACCTGGATCTGGACCTTCAGAGTCACGGTAAGAGACAGTTTCTACTGTAAACTGAGCTGAAGATGAGAAGAAGAGATTCAAGACTCATGTGAAGGAAAACATGGATTTAGGAGTAAAATGACTTTGGATTGGGAAAAAAAGCAGTTATATTCATATTGATGCTTTGTTTCCCATCCAAAATATTTTTTCCTCCAATATTCTGGTTAGAAGTTCTGCCCCTGTTACTTTGCTGTTTCACTGCAGTGTAGCGCAGCTAGAAGGAGGAGAGCTAGGTCCGGTCTGCACATATTTTTCTCTGATTCCTATGGTCGCACTCAGGGACCTAGAGCTGTAGAGCGTTACTTAGAAAATGACCGGAATTCTCCTTTAAAGCAGCTGATACACAGAGACTTTTATTTTGAAAAGTCAGGAACCAGACAGGAGTGATCAGTGTTTCCTGTTTCCTGTCTGTGACTGAGCTTCTCCACAACATGTAGTGAAGCTCAGGTGGAGCTGCTGAAGCTTCTGTTGTCAGCTTCAGTCTCCTCACACTGGACCAGAGCTCCAACACAGGTTCATTAGAGCCACACAGCAGCGTCTGGATGAGGAGCTCATTAGTTAAAGAGCTGATAGGACTCAGTCCAGAACCAACATCAAACACATGATCAGTGTCTGAAAGAGGAAAACACCACCAACAGCTTCTCAATCATTTCACACATTTGGAGTAAAAACCAGACGAGACGACGCAGAACTGAAGAGACTCAAACTAACAGGGAGTTTGTTTTAGAGTCCAGATTTAAGGTCAACAGATAAACAGAGACAGAAACCAGACCAGTTCAGGACCAGGTCTTCATTCAGCTCTACACTCGTCTTCCTCTACTTTCTCTTTCTCTGTTCTTCTGCTTACTGAAGCCCCGCCCCCTTTAGGTGGTTAACCAATCAGAGCAGATTGTGAACAGATGTGGAGCTGTGACATGTTGTTGATCCAGAAATGTCTTGACAGGAGGAAGAGGAGTGGTGTCTCTGACGTCCTGAAGGATCATGGAAAAAGACCCAGAACCAGAGGTGGACTGCAGACAGCCAATCAGAGCAGCTGTGTACAAAGTGAGAGTGAACATCTGTCTGCTGACGTGGTCATTAGTAGGGTTGGGCACCGAAAAACGGTTCCAAATAGGAACCGGTTCCTAACGTCCGGTTCCGGAATCGTTAAGAAGCCGTTTGAATTTCAATCCTTTTTTTCGGTTCCTAAATGTCCGCACTAGTTTGTTTGTTTTACTCCGCTCGCACTAGTTTGAAGTAATTTGACCCGCCCCGCACCACCGCATCTATTTTCACAACCATCCCCGCTGCTATTAAACGTCAGACAGCGGCTTTTTACTTTGAAAGGGCAGACAGAGGCGCTGTGTTGCCGGTAGCTTGTCAGTGTGGAGCTCGTGAGGAGTGGGAGAGTCACAGTGCAGCGCGAGTGCAGCAGCCGCCGCAGCCGCCGCCTCTCTCTCCCCCCGGTCTGCTCTCTGTGAAACCAACCCTGCTCTGCTGATGCGCCCAGCCGCCGTCTCATCCGGTTCCCTCACACCTCCGCCGGCTTTCCCGTCAACATCAGCGCGCCCCTGATAACACACTCTGGACTTCATCATCAGTGTTTTTAATGACCAGCCCCGCACCGCAAATAAAGTAAAGATTTCTTGACCGGCACCGCGCATCACTAGTGTACAGACCTCCTCAGCCTGAGAAGGCAGACATGATTATCTTCTTAAACAAAAACTGTTTTTGATTTGTCATCATGACTGCTCCAGTGTTTGTTTTATTTTGTTGCATATACAGTCACCTGTTCTGCAGCTCTTTGTATGTTAGACTGCTTGCCAAGTTTCAGTTTTATAGTTACAGCTAGGGACCCTCCCTTTTAATTGAATACCATAGTTGGCAAAATCTATTTTTGGAGGCCTTTTGGAGGTCTTACAAGCTGTGTAAGATGTATGTTTGAAGTCCAAGCATGCATGCAAAAATGGCCTGTGTGAAGAGTTTGTCAAATAAAAAAATATCCTGTGAAATAAATTGTGACCTGTTGACCTGCACCTCAAAGAATCGGAATCGAGAATCGTTTAGAACCGGAATCGAAATAGAGAATCGGAATCGGAATCGCTAAAATCTAAACGATGCCCAACCCTAGTCATTAGTGAAAACAGGACCTGTTGTTTTCTCCAGAGTCATTGTTCCATCACACAGCACTGACATTTAAGATGATGATTCAAACCTTCTCTTTGTTGTCTGTAGTTTTTCCGTAGCTGATGAAAATAATCTGATCAGATTGTCAGACTCTCTGTCTTCAGTCTGACTCTGTCTCTTCTCTCTCAGCAGATCGTGGTCTGCAGGAGGTTTTAGATCAACATAAGATCAGTCTGAGGAGCAGATGTGAACGAGTCACTGAAGGAACTGAGGGAACAGGAAGTAGAACAGGAAGTGGAACCCTCCTCAACAGGATCTACACTGAGCTCTACATCACAGAGGGACAGAGTGAAGAGGTTAATACCCAACATGAGGTGAGACAGCTGGAGACAACGTCCAAGAAGAAGACCCTCCATGACACTCCAATCAAGTGCAACGACATCTTTAAAGACTTACCTGTCCAACAGAGAGAGGACGTCTCTACGGTCTCACCTGTCCACCAGAGAGAGGACGTCTCTACGGTCTCACCTGTCCAACGGAGAGAGGACGTCTCTACAGTCTCACCTACCCAACAGAGAGAGGACGTCTCTACGGTCTCACCTGTCCAACAGAGAGACGTCTCTACAATCTCACCTGTCCAACAGAGAGAGGACGTCTCTACGGTCTCACCTGTCCACCAGAGAGAGGACGTCTCTACGGTCTCACCTGTCCAACAGAGAGAGGACGTCTCTACAGTCTCACCTATCCAACAGAGAGAGGACGTCTCTACGGTCTCACCTGTCCAACAGAGAGAGGACGTCTCTACAGTCTCACCTATCCAACAGAGAGAGGACGTCTCTACGGTCTCACCTGTCCAGCAGAGAGAGGACGTCTCTACGGTCTCACCTGTCCAACAGAGAGACAAAGTCTCTACGGTCTCACCTGTCCAACAGAGACCCATCAGAGTAGTTCTGACCAATGGCGTCGCTGGCGTTGGAAAAACCTTCTCGGTGCAGAAGTTCACTCTGGACTGGGCCGAGGGCTTGGAGAACCAAGATGTCAGTCTGCTGGTTCCTCTTTCGTTCAGGGAGCTGAACCTGATCAGAGATCAGCGGTTGAGTCTTCTCAGGCTGCTCCATGTTTTCCATCCAACATTACAGAAGGTCACAGCAGAGCAGCTGGCTGTCTGTAAACTTCTCTTCATCTTTGACGGCCTGGATGAAAGCCGACTGTCACTGGACTTCAACAACAGGGAGGTTGTGTCTGATGTCACACAGACGTCATCAGTCAACGTGCTGCTGACAAACCTCATCCAGGGGAATCTGCTTCCCTCGGCTCTGGTCTGGATCACCTCCAGACCTGCAGCAGCCAATCAGATCCCTCCTACATGTGTCGACAGGGTAACAGAGGTCCGAGGCTTCACTGACGCCCAGATAGAGGAGTACTTCAGGAGGAGGTCCAGTGATGAAGATCTGTCCAGAAGAATCATCTCACACATCCAGACGTCCAGGACCCTCCACATCATGTGTCAAGTCCCAGTCTTCTGCTGGATCAGTGCTACAGTTCTGGAGCACATGTTGACCACAGACCAGAGAGGAGAGCTGCCCAAGACCACGACGGACCTGTTCTCACACTTCCTGCTGGTCCAGACAAAGAGGAAGAAGAACAAGTACGGTGAAGGACATGAGACGAGTCCACAGGAGCTGACGGAGGCCGACAGGGAAGTTCTTCTGAAGCTGGGGAGGCTGGCGTTTGAACAGCTGGAGGAAGGAAACATCATGTTCTACCAAGAAGACCTGGAGCAGTGTGGTCTGGATGTCACAGAGGCCTTGGTGAACTCAGGACTCTGTACTGAGATCTTCAAAAGAGAGAGTGTGATCTTCCAGAAAACAATCTACTGCTTTGTTCATCTGAGTGTTCAGGAGTTTCTGGCTGCAGTCTACATGTTCCACTGTTTCACCAACAGGAACACACAGGTCCTGGAGAACTTCCTGGGAGAACAAGTTGAGGAACATGATAACAGGGACTTGTCTTCAGAAGGAGAAGGAGAAGAAGCAGAAGCAGAAGCAGAAGCAGAAGAAGAAGAAGAAGAAGAAGAAAGACAATTTTCTGATAATGAACAACATGAAGATTTAACCCTGGATGACTTCCTGTGGATAGCCATGCAGAAATCCCTCCGCAGTAGAAACGGTCACCTGGACCTGTTTGTTCGCTTCCTTCATGGCCTCTCTCTTGAGTCCAACCAGAGGCTGTTAGGAGGTCTGCTGGGTCAGACAGACAACAGTCCAGGAACCATCCAGAGAACCATCAACAACCTCAAGGAGATGAAGACTGAGGACAGTGATAAAATCTCTCCAGACAGAAGCATCAACATCTTCCACTGTCTGACGGAGATGAAGGACCAGTCAGTTCATCAGGAGATCCAACAGTTCCTGGAGTCAGAGAACAGGTCAAAGAATGAACTCTCTGAGATCCAGTGTTCAGCTCTGGCCTACATGCTGCAGATGTCAGAGCAGGTTCTGGACGAGTTGGACCTGGAGAAGTACAACACATCATGGGAGGGACAACGGAGACTGATCCCAGCTGTGAGGAACTGCAGGAAGGCTGAGTGAGTCCAGACATGATCAATAACACCATCAACAGCAGATATGAATGGAGCTGATAGCATTTCCACTGTTTAGGCTGTCAAAACCACATTTTTTTTCCACAGACAACATCAGATGGCTACTCAAACATACACCGAGGGGTTTATGTACTTGAAGCAAGCAGACTTCTTTGTAAAAGGAGATTTAACACAAAGTCTTGCGCGAGAGTCAAGTTGACGTTCTCAGTAGATTTACAGGCAGAATAAACAATATCCACACTTACTCTTACTGCTATGAAGATGTTGTGGTTCCGAGTTGATATTCATTTGTTGGTAAAACAAATGGGAGAGCTTCAGACAACCTGTAAACATAGTTAGCCGTCAACTTGACTCTCACAAGAGACTTAATATTAAATCTCCATTTACAAACATGTCGGCTTGCTTGAAGTAAACAAACCTCTCGGTGTATGTTTGAAGCCATCTGACGTTGTCTGTGGGAAAAAAAATGTGGGATTGAGGGACGTAAACAGCCTCAACAGCAGAAATGCTATTGGCTCCATTCATTTGAATCTGAATGGGTTTTTCCAGCCCAGCCCTGATGAGGATTATTGTTTCATGTCCAATACAAAGAGAGAAGATGAACTGAACCAGAGTGTGAAGAGCACATGTTGATCACATGGTGACATGTTGTGTGTGTTTAGTACAAATTGTCTGATTTTACTCTCACACAGTTTGTTTCTTCTCTAATCACAGACTTTATTGTTGTGGACTCTCAGAGCTTCACTGTGAAGTCGTTGCCTCAGCTCTGAAGTCCAGCCCCTCCCACCTGAGACACCTGAACCTGAGTTACAACGACCTGGATGATTCATCAGTGAAGCTTCTGTGTGCTGGACTGGAGAGTCCAAACTGTAGACTGGAGACTCTGAGGTGAGTTCACTGACTGGAGCTGTTGTAGTTGTTTGAAGCTTCAGCTTCTCATTGGTTCATACATGTCAGGATTTGTGTGTGAGGATTTTTCTCAAAAAGCTGAAGAGAGAAAACAGTTGAGATGAGTCGAGAGAGAAGAAGGTGAGAGCAGTCGTAGTGTTTGTGATTCAGAGCAGCAGAGAACGAGCTCAGCTTCTACAACTGTTGTTTTCAACTCAGACACTTGTTGTTGAAGCAACGTGCAGCACTGATCTGAGAGCAGATGTTGAGTTGTGGTCAGAAACACAGCAGCTGGTGGATGTTGTGGAGCTGACAGAACCATGGGAGGAAGCATGTCTGCTCCCTGGTAGCTCAACTGGCTGGGAGAGGCTGGAGTGTGAAGCAGGAAGTGAAGAGCACGGCACACACTGCAGCCACTTCCTGTCAATGACTGTGGCTGTGCAGTCGGAAGCTCCCATTTGTGTCATAAACACAGGAATATCAACTCTTGACTTGCTTGAAGTAAACAAACTTCTTGGTGCATGTTTGAGTAAAAAAAAATTGCAGCTTTGAGGGATGTAAACAGCCTAAACAGGGGAAATTAAATCCGCTCTATTCATCGCTGCCGTGGCGATGCAGGGACAGACACAACTACCGCAAAACAGGAGCAATTAAACTGAAAATCTTCAGATTCCTTCTTTTAGACCTAAAATGTTAGGGAAAATACAGGCCGAGTTGAATTTGCCCATAATTGTCCTTTAATGAGCTGTTTTCTCTCTGTCACTGTTTAACCTGCTTCCTGTTGCTTCAGCTGTTGGACTTTGATTTTCTAAACTTGTTCATTCTGAAGCTTCTGAACAGATGATGAGACACTGAACGCTGTCAACCAGGAGCTTTGTCCTCAACTCACTGCTTTTATTCTTTATTCAGATTGGAGAAGTGCAGTTTGTCAGAGATCAGCTGTTCTTCTCTGGTCTAAAATATACTTTCTTCTGAAAACAGATTATTTTCTGTGTTTCTGTATTTAGATTTTAATGCATCTTGAGCAGGACATGTCTGTTGTGTTCTAAATGTTAAAGCAGATATCAGTGGAATGTTTTTGTTAATATAAGTCCTAAATAGTCCTATTTTCCGTCAGCAATCACTTACATGAAGTATTTCAGCCTAAACACGAGTCTCTCCGTCACTCTGCTCTGCTGTAACCCGAGGAGAAAATTTTCCTTGTGGGATACAAGTGTTATCCAATGAGGAGAGAGAACGGCATGAAGGGCTGTGTGTGCAGCCAAGGGATGCGCGTGAATGTGGTGACGTAGCACGAGGACCAATTGATGCCTGACAAGGGCGGGGGCTGCTAACTCATGGTGCGTTCAAAGAAACTCGTACTTTGTGTTTTTCCTTCCTGTGAAGTCATACCAGTTCGATCTGGTACGAGTTCACGGGTCGGAAGTTACGAGTGGCCGTTATAGGGAACTTTCACAGACAACAGGATGGTAAAAACACGAGCTACGGGTTACCTGGAACGCTACCAAGTCGTAGTTGTGACTTGAAGCTGTAACTTACGGTTTCAAAAGCCTGCCTTGAACGCAGCATTAGCCGAAACGGCCGTGAAGCTGATATCTGCTTTAATGCTACGCCAGACTACATGACTGGGGAAATGTTGTGTACGATATGCATGAGAAGAAGAAGGTTGTTGAGGATAATGTGCGTGCTCAGTAAACAAAGCTTGAGACTACTCCTCTGTTTTATTGTTTTATTCGTAAGTGTTCATTGAAACAACACGACAAATTGGCGACGAGAATGGCCGTGGCTACTACTCCTTTGCCCCCTGCATTCCTCTAATGTCCCGGAGACCCTGCAATGCCGTTTGAAACATGGCTAAAGATGTTTGAAAATTACCTGCTTGTAATCGACGTGGAAGGAGAAGAGTGGCCCGACACCCGACAATGAGCTGTACTGCTACACAGCGTCGGTACTGAAGCACGGAGGATTTTCTACACATTGCCTAACACAGGTACCTCATACGCCGAGGCTGTTGCTGCCTTGCGGGCGCATTTTGTGCAGAAAGTAAATGTGATTGCTGAAAGACACGAGTTCCGCCAACGGGCGCAGAGACATGATGAAACAATGGCGCAGTACATCTCCGCTCTACGTGAGATGCTGGCACAGTGTGATTTCGGAAATGTCGAGGAAGATATGCTACGTGATCAAATTGTTGAAAAAGCTTACAATGGGCGCATACGTGAACGTTTGTTATTGGAAGACAGACTAACACTGAATAAAGCCATACAGATTGCAAACCAAGTGGAGTCCGCTGCACGTGATGCCAGTGCTTTCTCACAAAATGAAACGACAGTCCGGGAGATTAAAAGGCTTCCAAAGAGGGAAGGTGGACGTCCCAACAACACAAGTGGCCAAAACAAAGGTGAAACAAAGACTGTACACACACGAAAATGTTACAGATGTGGCTCAGATAAACACCTGGCAAATTCTACAAAATGTCCTGCTACAAACAAAGTATGCAAATCATGTGGAAAGACTGGTCACTTTGCAAAAGTGTGCAGATCAGGTCACAAACATGAAGTAGGGGAAGTTGTTATTCCCGAGCTGACTGTATTACATCTGCAAGATGCTGCACCTGTAGAGAAGAAAATAATGTGTAAAGTGAAAGTAGGCACATTCCTACTTTCCTGGGGGGGGGGCGTATTAAGTTTCGCTTTCACCACGCGCTGCTGTTATGCATGCACGCTTCTCTGTTGTGTATGTGTGTGAGAGGAATGCGTCCGACAGGGGGGTAGACGGTGGCGAATATCGCTACATTTTTATTTTTTAAAGACGTTAGTTTAGGCGGCAGCTCTTTGTTGTTAAGGCGGCCGCCAAATATGCAGTCATGTGAGTTAATCGTGGATACTGGATCGTCAGTCTCCATATTGCCAGCCCATGTTTATGAGAACTCATTCAGCCATGTGCCCCTGAGGAAAGCTGAGATCCAGCTGGTGACATTTTCAGGGCAGAGAATCCCAGTACTTGGTATACTGAACATACAGATACATCATGATGGACATTCTGCTCCCGCCTCCTTTTACATTGTGAAGTCAGGTTCACTACTGCTGGAGTTGGATTTAATTACAGCTCTGGACATTGTTATCATGGGAAACAAAGTGATGCCAAAAGCAGAACAAGAAATCAGGGAGATAACCATCATACCTCCATCTGCCAATAGAGGGTATGCGTTTCCGTCACGTTGCCCTCGGCAACGCCCCGTTCGATCGGACTGAGTGGCAAAACAAGCGTCCCTCAACATGCTGGCGGATAGCGGTGGACTCATAAACTGGATAAAATATCTTATATCAAAACAAATTGATGTCAAAAGGAATCGACAACCAGCTCCACAAAGCCGTCTGCTGCACTGACACTTCCTGTAACACACAGTGTGACCGCGGTGCCTGCAGAGTGACTGACAGACTCACTGTTACTGTGCAGAGGGACGAGATTACAGCTGTTACTGTCGTCCTGACCGTGACTCCCGACACTTAAACCTGCGCGCTGCTTTTATTCTGAAAAACTTTGACCAGTCAAACTGTAGGATGGGTTAAAGGACTAATTTATCTGTTTAAGCATCATAACTATGACACCTGAAACTGTAAACACAGCTGATCGATCGAAAAAAATGACCGCTCCAGTGAATTTACTTTCCGTCATTGAGAACAGGTTCTTGAATGTAACTCGGTCAAAGTGAGACGTATCCTCAAGATTTTTAGCAGCTCTGTGAGGTCATGCATGCTTTACATGCTGGCAAAGCTAGACATGTCAGACTTGTGTGGGCTCGGAGAAAATCGCTCTGTTACTTGCTCGTTTTTTAACTTTGGCGCCTCTGCCACTCGTCTTTTTGCCACTCAGTGGACGTTCCACAGCGACTTCCGAGTACCGTGACGTCACGTGCATACCCTCTATACAGCTCTACCACTACATACAAGGTTAAAGTCAGAGATGATGTGCAACCGGTACAACAGAAATTAAGGAGGTTGCCATTTACTGTAAGAGATGCTGTTTCTGCAGAGTTAAAGCACCTACTGGATGCCGACATCATCGAGAAAATCGACGCGTCTCCCTGGGTGTCACCGATCGTGGTGACTCAACGGAAGAATTCAACCAGAATACGCATGTGTGTGGACCTCAGGGAGCCCAACAAGGCTGTAGTGACTGATAGCTACCCCATTCCACACACGGAGGAGCTCTTTTCAGAGCTCAGAGGAGCAACCATGTTCTCTGCAATCGACCTTGCAAATGCTTATCACCAGCTACACTAGGACAGTAGAGATCTGACTGCTTTCATAACCCATGAGGGGCTGTTCAGATACAAGCGAGTTTGTTATGGGCTCGCATCAGCGCCCTCAGCGTTTCAGAAGATGATGTCCATTGTGCTGCAAGGTCTACAGAGAGTTCAAGCGTATTTGGATGACATTATAGTTTACTCATCTGGCCGTGCTGAACATGAGAGACGCCTGAAAGCTGTGCTCCACAATCTACAGGAAGCTGGTCTACGTCTGAATACAGAGAAATGCAAGTTCTATCAGGAAAAGCTGACTTACCTGGGTCATACAATAACTAAAGATGGACTGCAGCCAAATGATGACCACATTGTAGCCATTCGTGATGCTCCAGCACCTGCGGATGCCACTTCCCTCAGATCTTTCCTGGGTCTGACTTTGTGGTACTCCAAGTTCATACAAAACTATGCAACTGTTGTGGAGCCAATGAGAGCGGTGCTACGTGACACTACATTCACATGGACTGATTATGCACAGAACAGTTTTCAGAAAGTAAAACAACTTATCACTGATAGTCCAGCACTCGCCATGTTTGACCCCTCACTTGCCACAATAGTTTCCACAGATGCCTCTGATTATGGCGTAGGTGGAGTTCTCACACAGATACACCCAGACACCTCCGAAAGAACAGTGGCATTTGCTTCTCGTTCCCTGAGTGCTACTGAGAGGAAATACTCAGTGGTGGAAAAAGAAGCTTTGGCTTGTGTCTGGGCTACATGTTTTATTGTTTTATTCGTAAGTGTTCATTGAAACAACACGACAATGTCTTAAAAACAAAAAACTCTTCTTCTAAATAATATGCGACAAATGATGTAAAATTTGAAACAGAGTTGTATTAATTCCTCATTTGAGTCCAGATTCATTTTCCTGTTTATTCAGATTTTTATCAAAAATCAAAGTTACACCGCTTGACACTGGGTTTCATCACGTCATTGACCCCTGTGCTGTTAGTTTATTGATTTAACCCTGATACGAGTTGATCAATAAAGTTATTAATAGGGGTGACCTCCAATAGTCGACTATTCAACGATTCGACTCTGATTGGACGATCAACCTCGCTGTCGAATCGCAAAATGCGGTTATGAAAAAAAGATTGTACCATTCGGAATATATAGGGGAGCTTCCTGCTGCTGAACATCTGGTTTTACATAGAATTTATCTGTTTTCTTATAATATAGGAGAGATGGTTTAGATACAAACATCACAGTGAGTGATCGAGCACAGGAGCACCATCTCTCTTTCTCTCTAAATACAGGGCTGAAGTTTTATTTACAATATTAAACTAAGGGACGCATTCTCTGTCTATTGTGCAGCACCTACACACACACACACACACACAAACAACAACGACACCATGGTGCTGTGACCCTCGACCTCTGACCCGTCTGAACCAGCACTGATGCTCATATCATGTCCTCACAACGAGACTTCACGTTTTTATTCTCCACACACACTCGTTAATTCACAGCACACACTCGTTAATTCACAGCACACACTCGTACTCGTCATCGCTGCACCGTCCCTGAAAGAGAGATGATGATGTCATCGCAGCTTAATGAGTGAGATCAGGAAAAGGACGGATGGAGAACGTCCTGTTATCTGATGCCAACTGAAGAATTAGTTTATTCAGCTGTTTTAACTCTTTTCTCCAGAAAAAGACACGAATGAGGTCATGAATCAATGAGGAAAAAACAACATGATTCTAATCTGACCAATCAGATTCAACTATGAAAATCCTTAGTGGAGGACACTCCTAAAAATAAAATAAAAATATAGTAAAAATAATAATAACAGAGAATCTTCATCTGATCAGTTATCAATGAATTGATCTTCTTTTTTTATTCTTTATTCAGATTGGATGGCTGCAGGTTGTCAGAGATCAGCTGTTCTTCTCTGGTCTCAGCTCTGAAGTCCAACCCCTCCCACCTGAGAAAACTGCACCTGAGCTCCAATGACATGCAGGATTCAGGAGTGAAGGATCTGAGTGGTTTTCTGGAGAGTCCAGACTGTAGACTGGAGACTCTGAGGTCAGTTCACTGACTGTTACTGTTGTAGATCTTAGATCTTTGATCCACAACTGAACCTGATTGGTCTTCACTCAGAACTTGAATCATTGACTTTGATTGAATTGATTAATGACATTTGAAATAGTGGTTGTTGAATATTTGCAGTTGTTGTTGTGTGAGAATGATTCTTCAGTTTCATTTCACTCAGTGGTCATGAATAATGTCTGTTCACTTCAGTTCAACCTTCACACAGACTCGTATTTCTCTCAGTCAGACGACTCATGTTTTCTAGAAACTCTGGAGAAAATGTCCAGTATCAGCTCACAGGGCTTAAAGGGGACCTCCTTTTTGCGCAACTAAAATAGTTCCTGGGTGCCTTAAAGACATGTCTGTGACGTGCTTCGGTCAAAATACCCCAAAGATCAAACATCACAGCATTCTCAAAAACAGGGTTCTGCAAAACGGTCTGTTTCAGTGGCCCCTCCCTTTAAATGCAAATGAACCACTCCCTCAGCATTGCGTTACCATGACGATGTCTACTACTAGTACCTATACTGATTTGGCCAAAATGTAGTATGCAAACAAAAGCTAAATCTGCAGTAGGCAAATTGCCAGATCTCCAGTCTGCATCTGACCAGTCTACATTGTGTAATGAAATGTGCCCATGACCTAGTCTCACCCTAACCAAAGATGGCATGGAGTAGTCTTTGCCATGTAGGCTACTGTAACCATGTAGCATGTAATATAAAAATGCAAAAATAAATATATAAAATAAATTAAAAATATATGCAGAATGGTCAGTTCATTGTAAAACAGTTATTTATTGATGTAAATGTGGTGATTTGTGCACATAGACTACAGCAGCACTGCTCCTCTCCTCCTCCTTCTCACAGCTTCACTTTTCATTCAAACTAATTCAACTGCCACAAGATTTCATCAATGAGACCAACATTCTGCTAAATAGACTAACCACACGGCGGTAAACGTCTAAAAAACCTGTGGGTATGTTTATTAGCGATGGTTTTCTCTACCGCGATGAGCACGGACGCCTGCCCGGCCAAGGAGGCCTGCAGACGGGCTCTGCCTGTGTGAGGAGCCGCTGCAGCTCCAGAGCTCCGGTGCTCCGGCGGTCCAGCGTTACGTCGGTCCGGCGAACAACGTCGCCCCGGCGGTACGTCGCTCCTCACACAGGTACAGCTTCACTTACATGAAACGTCGGCGTAAACTCCTAAATAAAACTTAGTAAAGTGACGCTACAGTGCTACAACATGCAGGGAAGAAGCAGGAAGTGCTCTGCTCCGCTCTCCGCTGTGACACCAGGCACAACAGAGCAGCATGGGAGGAGGCGGGGCCGGCTGGAGCAGAGACCTCGGCATGACCATGTAGGGGAGTCCGGCACGCATCGACGTAGACGCGAGCTCATGTCAAAAAAAAACTCAGCGCAACCGAGTGTAACAGGTGTGCAGAGAAATCCCAATTATCTAGCAGGGTTTACCTCCAAATGCATTAACCTCAGGATATGACACTTCCACGGCCTCTAGAACCATTATCCAACATTTTAAACAATAAAAGTCTGAAAAGCTGGAAAAGCATAATAGGTCCCCTTTAAAGTATTCCGGCCCCGTGCCGGATCTCCGGCGTTTGAAAATTTCAGAAGAAAAAAAAGAACACACACACACAATATTTGGCTGCACACAGAGAAGTTCATAGCTGGAGAAGACGGAGGACAAAGACAAAGCTAAATGTGTCGTATGCAAGACCACCCTGGCCTGCCTGCGCGTACTGTATGAGCCTGGAGACGTGACTCAGTCATTCGCTGGAGGCAGTGATACGCCAAGTAGCGTCGGGTCTCTTGCCGCTGTTGACGTCGGCACAAACGAACCTAGTGGTCCGAGCGGATGTAACGGCGCGCATTCGGTTTCGTTTTTTTTTTTCGTGCATGTCCGCAGCGCAACGCTGCACGGACGTGCCCCCCCACGCCCCATAGCAGAGGAAACGGGCCCTTGAATGGCTGGTCCAGACCCCTAGATTTTAATGAGATTTGTTTTTGCTCCCCACTAGACCAGTTGAGTTCAGTTTCATACACTCCAGCCATGCCTTGTTGCCCTACAATTAAGCTATAGGAACCTCAGTCAGTACTCAATGTGCTTTTTAAAAAATCTGAAACAAATGTTCCCTTCATGTTCTTCTCAGAGTACACCAGAATGCTTCAATGTGTTAAAATCACATTTCATTTTTTTTCTGGGGGGGAATGACCATTGTTGTGAGGTCAGACACACGTGGATTAATCAGTTTGTCTGTATGTAATAATGAAGCTGGCTTGAGCTCAGGAAGTAGTGGAGCTGTGCATAAAGCCCATTTACATTAGATCTATTTTTTGACATTTCCACTTTTTTTTTTTCTTTTTTAGATAGTTTTCATACATTTCAGGCATATATTGATATTTTAGAGATCTTGTAATGTCATGGAAACTTGTTGCCAAGTCCTGGGAAAGTCATGGAAATTTGTTGGTTAAAATGTGTATGAGTCTTCCGGTCAAGACATGCTCGTGACAGACGCATAGTCAATCGCTCCGTATCAGTCAGTATCAAAATTCCCCCAAACTCGAAAACTTTAACTTGAAAACGAAGAAGGAGTGGGGGGAAACAAAAAAGAGACGATTCGAACCGGACAGAGAGAGTAATTGAGCAAGAAAACCCACAAAATAAAAAACAAATGGAGCCGACCGACGAGGAAAATGGCGACATGCTAGCTAGCAGAGACGGCGGTGAAGCTAAGGACAACAAGCTACTACAGAAACTGTCTGCCATCTCAAGTAACATCCGTGATTTCCAAAACGACATTCACTCAGCTATCTCCGAGCTCAAGGGAGACTTAAAGAAAGACTTTAAGGACGAGCTAGCGACGCTGAGACACGAGCTAACCCAGAAGCTAACTGACGTCGGGACCAGGCTCCAGGGTCACGATCAGGCGATCACCGAGGCAGAGGAGCGCATCTCGGATATGGAAACAAGCGGCGCTGCAACTAAAGAGGCTCTTTTGAGTCTGCTGAAAGAACACCACAGACTGCAAGAGAAAGTCACCGATTTGGAAAGCAGATCTAGAAGAAACAACATCCGAGTTTACGGATTGTCGGAGGGCTCAGAGGGCGACTCGATGATAAAGTTTATGGAAAACCTGCTGACCACGGAGCTGGCTCTCCCCGACGGCATGTCCCTGCAGATTCAGCGGGCTCATAGAACTCTGACCCAGAAGCCGGGACCAGACGCTACACCTCGGTCTATTGTGATAAACTTTCAGCAGTATGATGTCAAAGAAACGGTGTTGAAGCTGGCCTGGAAAAAGAAAATCCACCTGAACAACAAACCGATTTTCTTTGACCATGATTATGCATACGAAGTGATGGAAAAACGCAGAGCCTACGGGGGAATTAAAAAAGCGCTGAAAGAAAAAGGCATTCGCTTCCAGACCCCATTCACGCGGATCCGGATTCACTGGAGCACCGGCCCACGGACCTATGAGGACCCACCCCAAGCCGCACAGGAGCTACGGGCACGGGGCATGGAGGTGCCAGCTGCCAGAGGGGATCCAGCCCCCAACCTAGAGGAAAGGATTCAGAAGGCGTTCCCATGGCAACGAGTGGCCAACGGAGGAAAACAGATGCAGACCCGAGTGAAAGAAAAACTCCAGGAGTTTAGAAGACCACCATCCCAATTCTAAAAGCACTAAAACCCCGTGCAGATTAAAATGCTGTGAGTAGACTGTTAATCAAGGGAGATGATCTGTTCTTTTTTACTCTCTCTCTTTACTTTAATAATAATCTGTTGAAGTTACTGTAAAAAAAATAAATAAAAAAACTGACTGAACGGTTAATAAGAATGTTGGACTCAACTCAACTCAACTCAAACTCAAAAGTACTTTATTATTCCGTTAGGAACTTCGTTGCGGAAGGACATCAAAAGTGCAGGTGCAAAACAACAATCCACACATACATACCACAGCCATACCCAACACAATACATATTCCTACAACCACACATAGTACAAATACTCGCAGCAAAGGTTAAAAACAAAGGACACATACAAGTATAAAAATTGATTAAAAACAAGTTAATTAAAAAGGAAAAAGTTCTGGTGGGAGTTAAGTGTTTAGAAGTCGGATTGAGGTGGGGATGAAACTGGATGATGCTCTCTTTGTCCGGAGTGGGAGTGACCTGTATCTGCGTGCTGATGGTAGTAGGCTGTAGTTGCTGTGTAGTGTGTGTGTTGTGTCTGTGGCGATCTGTGTGCCTTTTTTCTTGACCTGAATGTTGTAGATGTTGATGAGTGGCTCCTGTTCCTGACCTATGATTTTATTGCTGAGTTTGACTATTTTGTTTAGACTGTTTCGTTGGGTGATGCTGAGTGAACCAAACCAGGCTGTGATGTTGAAAGTGAGGATGGATTCGATGAAACATTTATAGAAAGCAGAGAGTATTGATTGATGAACCTGGAGTTTGCGAAGTTTACGGAGAAAAAAGAGACGTTGCTGACATTTAGAAAAAATAAGTTCACTGTGTAGTTGGAATGTGAGTTTGTAGTAGTGGGGCGGATTAGCTAAACAATCGTTCACTTTGTGATAAAAGCATGAAATTTGGTGGATGTGTTGGTGAATATGTTTCAAACAAATCTGGATATTGGGCCACCTCAAAAGCGCCCCCTAGTGGCCGTGGCAGCCATTTGTTATGCGAATAAATGAATGATTAATATAAACTGCCCTTTTAATAATACCAACTGGTGATGTATTGTATATTGTTGGAAAGCCTGATTAGTCACCTTTACAACGAGGTACAGCTTGTAAGGATCGTGCAATGTGCATTCATGGAATGAGTAACAGGGCTAAACGTGTGGGTAGCGCACCCCAAAAATGTGCATCCCCTGTGGGGCAGATTAGCTCAATAAATCACAACAATTGTTTATTTTGTGGTAGAAGCACAACATTTGGTGGAGGTGTTGGTGGATATGTTTCAAACATTTTTGGTTTTTAAGGACCCTTAAAATGTCTACTTAAGATTTTTCCTTGTTGCCCGGGTCAACTGATGTTCCATGGGGGTTTTTTGCCGGCCATTTTGAATTTATGTCCGCACGAATGGCGAAAATGCCAATTTCATAACTCCTAAACCAGACATCATACAAAGACAAATGAACACACCTTTTCATATAATTATGACACCAGGAATCAAATGGAAAGGTTGCTGAGATGGTAAAAACCATTCTTTATCAGATAAAAATTAACTCTCGTGTAGTATTTTAGTATAAATTACTCAAAAAAAAGTTCGGAAATGTTTTTTCAGTCCATAATTTCTCCCTTTTAATAATTCCGGTTGGTGCTGTCTTTTAGACCGATGGAAAGCCTGATTAGTCACCTTTCCAACGAGGTACAACTTGTGAGGGTTGTGCATTCATGGAATGAGCAACAAAACTATATCATTCCATGCAATTTTTGGTAATAATATATATTAATTATTATAAATATTTACCAATTTATCGGTGTCCCCTGATTTTATGTCAACCCTGTTACTCTAACCAAAAAACCCTTGAAAAACAATGGTACATCCCAGATTTGACATGGTTGACAGGAGTTTGCATCATCTCTTACCCAGGATGCTAACAGCTCAGTAATAAGTAGCTTTCTCTCATCTCTGATGTGCTATTTTTGATGTTTTTTCAAGGTTGGACCGGGGGGGACAAGCATACACCGTCAACCCTGTTACCACTTTTTAACATATAAATCTAAACAATTTTCTATTTCAGGTAATGGGCTCTATGCACAGCTCCACCACTTCCTGAATTTAAGGCCGGACCTTCATTTCCTGTCTTACATTATTGGACACACTGAGTAATCCAGGTGTGTCTGAGTAGTCACAATGGTCAGACACACCTGGATTAATGAGTTTGTCCAATAATGTAAGACAGGAAATGAAGGACCGGCCTTAAATGTATTTTTTAATATGTTACTGTCATGATGTAGTGTCTTACACTTGGTTTTATCTCATACTGTTGATAATATGTTCTGTATTTTTAGATTAGCCGCCTATGGACTGGTGTTGAAAATTAGCACTTGTGCTAAACACACTCAAGCAAAGCATCTGGTCTGTCCACTGGAACAGTCTTAATGTATTTGTGATGTCCATATCAAATAAATAAACATAATAATAAAATTCAGGAAGTGGTGGAGCTGTGCATAGAGCCTATTACCTTTCAAAGTACACAGTTTGCCCTTTAGCTAGCATTTATTTCAGCTAGCAATGGGCAAATTAGCTTGAAATAGTCAACCCTGTTACCTTTGCAGTGTAGACAATAGAATGTGTGTCCTGTCATCTATTACTCTTGTCAACCCTGTTACCATAACTTCAACCCTGCTGTCATTAATTTGATAAAAATGTTTTAAAAAAAATTGAATTTCAACTGTTACCATTATAATTAAAACTATACAGACTATATATAGAAAATATTCTCAATAATCTCTTATTAGAAATACTGTACTGTATATGTAAGTATAAGTTTATGTCGGTAACAGGGTTGACAAGATTAGGAAAACATTAAACTATAGTAAAATATTAAATTCCACAGCTTGAGATGGTACAACATAATTTCTTGTCATTTTAAACTTTATTTGATTCCTGGCTACTTAAAAAATAGCAATTAAATATAGTTTAAATTTTAACTTTTCAAAGTTGAAAAGTTACCAATTTCATGGAATGACCCATATGTGTTGGAGCGACCAATTGATACAAAAACACTACAGTTCATTTTTCTCTGATAAAGAGAGGTTTTACCATCTCAGTGACCTTTCCATTTGATTCCTGGTGTCATAATTATATGAAAAAGTGTGTTCATTTGTCTTTGTATGATGTCTGGTTTAGGAGTTATGAAAATTGGCGTTTTCGCCATTCATGCGGACATAAATTCAAAATGACCGGCAAAAAACCCCCATGGAACATTAGTTGACCCGGGCAACAAGGAAAAATCTTAAGTAGACATCTTAAGGGTCCTTAAAAACCAAAATTGTTTGAAACATATCCACCAACACCTCCACCAAATGTTGTGCTTCTACCACAAAATAAACAATTGTTGTGAATTATTGAGCTAATCTGCCCCACAGGGGATGCACATTTTTGGGGTGCGCTACCCACACGTTTAGCCCTGTTACTCATTCCATGAATGCACAATCCTTACAAGCTGTACCTCGTTGTAAAGGTGACTAATCAGGCTTTCCAACAATATACAATACATCACCAGTTGGTATTATTAAAAGGGCAGTTTATATTAATCATTCATTTATTCGCATAACAAATGGCTGCCACGGCCACTAGGGGGCGCTTTTGAGGTGGCCCAATATCCAGATTTGTTTGAAATATATTCACCAACACATCCACCAAATTTCATGCTTTTATCACAAAGTGAACGATTGGTGTAAAATATTGAGCTAATCCGCCCCACTATAGTCCATTATTGTGCCGAGGTATTTGTATGATTCCACCCTTTCTATTATTTCAGTGTTAACAGAGAGTGTGGGAGTGAAGTGTCCGTGGCGGAAGTCAATGACCATTTCTTTGGTTTTTGAGGTGTTTAAGTCCAGGCAATTGTCTCTACACCACAGAGCAAAAGAGTCCAGTTCATTTTGTAACAGTCCGTCTGTGTTGGTGGTGTCCATGATAACAGTGTCATCTGAGTATTTGATGTATGTTATTCCCAGGGTTGAGCTTCTGCAGTTGTCTGTGTACAGTGTGAAAAGTAATGGAGAGATGACCGAGCCTTGAGGGGATCCAGTGGAAATTGTCCGTGGTGCACTGAGGTGGCCATTCACCCTGACCCTCTGGGGTCTGTTTGTCAAAAAGGAGAGGACCCAGAGGATCAGGTGGGGATCAATGTTCATCTGGAGCAGTTTGCGTCCCATCAGGTGTGGTTGCAAGGTGTTAAATGCACTGGAAAAATCCACAAAGACCAGCCTGACAAGGGACTTAGGTTTTTTCCAGATGGGTGATGGTCTCATGTAGCAGGGTCAGCACTGCGTCATCCACGCCCCTGTGCCGTCGATATGCAAACTGCAGTGGGTCAGTAAACCCACTAACATCAGCCTGCAGCTGGGTCAGAACAAGCTTCTCAAAGCTTTTCATAACCAGCGAAGTCAGAGCAACAGGTCGATAGTCGTTGTTGTTTGTGGGGTTGCTCTTTTTCTCGATAGGGCAGATGATGGATGACTTCCAGACAGGGGGGATGGAGTGCTCAGCCAGGGAACGGTTGAACAGTGAGCAGAGGACCCCGGCCAGCTGACTGCTGCAGGCCTTCAGCAGGCGCCCGCAGATCCGATCAGGTCCGGGTGCCTTGTTTGGTTTTAACATTTTCAGCGTCCGTTCGACCTCCTCTGGCTGCAGCTGCAGGTAGACAGTGGACTGAGTTGTGGTGGAGAGCTCTGCAATGAGCTCCTCCCTCTCCTCCGTATAGTCACACTGATCAAACCTGCAGAAGAAGTTGTTTAGGTCCTCTGCCATGTTGACACAGGCCTCTGCAGGTGGGGCTGTCATGGAGGGGTTTGAGAGGCCAGCAAGGGTTTTAACCCCACGCCAGGCATCCCTGGCTTTGCCATTATTAAAGAGCCTCTCCACCTTCTCCTTATATGCCCTTTTGGCTGATTTTATTTCTTTATTTAGTTTATTTTGAATGAGTTTAGATTCAAGTCTATTTCCTGATTTAAATGCAATTTTCTTTTCATTAAGTGTAGTTTTTAGGGCTTTAGTTATCCAGGGCTTATTGTTGGGGAACACTTTAACAGTCTTTGTGGGAATAATCATCTCCTCACAGAATGTAATGTATGATGTGACTGCCTCAGTGGCTTCCTCAAGGCTGTTGTTCTCTGTGAACACCTCCCACAGTGTACAGTCGAAGCAGCCCTGAAGTTTCTCCCGCACATCATCGTCCCATAGTCTGATCTGCCTCTTGACTACACCCTCTCTCTGCAATTTTGTACGATATGATGGGATAAGGTGGACAACGTTATGGTCTGCAGTGCTGAGTGGTGGTTTACTATAGGCCCTATATCCCCCTTTTACATTGCCATAACAGAGGTCGATTGTTTTATCAACTCTGGTGGGACAGGTGACATATTGGTGAAAGGAGGGGAGGGTTTTATTTAGTCTGCAGCCATTAAAGTCACCTAAAACGAGTACAGGTGAGTCAGGAGAGGCGCTCTCAAGCTGGTGGACACATGACGCTATGGCCTCTGCCGCGCGTGTGACATTGCCTGATGGTGGGATGTACACAAGCACAAGCGCCAGCTGACCAAACTCGCGGGGGAGGTACTTAGGTCTGCATGACAGCGCGAGCAGCTCTACGTCAGGTGTACAGCAAGAGTCTGTGATAGTAGCAGTCCTGCTCCAAGCCTTGTTTATATACACACAGAGCCCGCCCCCGTGCCGCTTCTGACTACTCACAGTGTCCCGATCCAGACGTACTGGTGTCCCAAAGCCATCTAAGGAGAGCTGAGAGTCCGCGATGGTGTTGTCCAGCCAGGTTTCCGTCAGGCAGATCAGGCTCGCATCTCTATATGCCCACTGGCACGAGATGTTGGCGTGTAACTCGTCCAGTTTATTACGCAGAGAGCGGACGTTGGCGAGCAGAATAGAGGGGAGCGGCGGGCTCTTCCGTGTACCGGAGAGTCTCTTCAGCCTCTGCCTCACTCCCCCCCTTCTTCCTCGCTTCCTCCTCTGACCTGCTCCGCGCGGCCCGTAGCCGGCTCCATGATGACTGGGCAACACTTCGCCCAGGTTGAATAAAGCCGGTGCTGTAAGATCCGAGTTCCTCAGAAGCAGCAGATCCTCCCGAGTGTAGCGCAGTATTCCCCCACCGTGGCTGGCTGCCACCGCAAGCAGGGGTTCGGCGGTGCAGCACAATAGCAGGAGCAGCACAGGTATCCACTTCCTCATTGTGACAGGTGAGATTATGTATAAAAAAAAAAAAAAAAAAAAATGATTAGTTATTAGTAATAATTAGTGGACATGGAGTGCACCGGCTGGTTAGCCACTACACCACTAAGGAGGGCCCCAACCATCCAGGAAGGTTTTTTCCCTCCACCCACCAACAGGGACCCTAGAGGGACAAAGGTCCCTCAGTCACAGGAAGTTTGTGTATTCATTTCTGTTACGATGAGCGTAAACACTTGTTCTTGTTCTATGTTCAGTACAGGGGAGAAATGTCTTTTTCTACAAGGGAAATCTGTTTTTGTTAAAGTTATAGCATCATACAATTACAGAGGTAAGCCGACGCATACAGGGACCAGATAATGAAAATAGTGTCTCTAAATGTGAACGGGCTTCGTAGCCCAGTCAAACGAAGCAAAATCCTTCTTAAATTAAAAAGAGAAAACATAGATATTGCATATCTGCAAGAAACCCACTTGACGGAAACTGAACATGAAAAACTCAAAAGACAGGGGTTTAAATATGTCTTTTCCTCCTCAAATAGATCTAAACATACTAGGGGAGTAGTTATTCTAATCTCGGGTAGGGTGACATACGAACATATGTCTGCTATTAAAGACAAGGAAGGTAGATTCATAATGATCCGTGGAAAAGTTGATGGAAATTTATTTACCCTATATAATGTATACATTCCTCCTGGTTCAGAACCAAATTTCTATACTCAAGTAATTGAAAGGATCACAACTGAAGCACAGGGGACTTTAATTTGCGCAGGTGACTTTAATACTACATTTAACCCGAATCTTGACTCAACAGCGACAAGAACGTCCCGCCCCCAAAAAATAACAAAGAAAATTAATTTGCTACTATCAGAAATAGGATTAATTGATGTTTGGAGACACCTAAACCCATCAGCCAAAGACTATACCTTCTATTCATCCCCTCACTCAACATATTCTAGAATCGATTATTTTTTTTTATTCGGGACAGATAGTAGCAAAGTACAAGATTGCCATATTGGAGCAATGGACTTTTCAGACCACTGCCCACTCTATTTGTCCCTAGAAAATACTCATAGAAGGAAGCTTTCACATTGGAAACTAAACCCTAGCGTACTCAACAACGATAGGACAGAACAATTTGCAAGAGAAATTCAAGAATACTTGGAGTTTAATGATAATGGAGAGGTTTCTCCGCCCATACTCTGGGATGCCTGTAAGGCAGTAATGAGAGGGAGGGTGATTGCAGTGTCGTCTTTTCTTAAAAAACAAAGAGAAGTTAAAATTAATACACTCCAGACTGAACTTAAAAACCTAGAATCTGAACACAAGGAGTCAACAGACCCAAAGGTTAAAATAGAAATAAAGAAGAAAAGAAATCAGATTGAAGAGTTATACTCCCAAGAGATTCAAAAGAAACTGCTTTACACAAAACAAAAATACTACGAAGGGGGTAGCAAATATTCAAAACTATTAGCATATAAGTTAAGAAAACAACAGGCAGACAATGCAATATACAAGATAAGGGACCCAAAAACCAAGGTAATTCACCACCAAATTCAGGAAATTAAAGACTGTTTTAAAGAATATTATGAAAAATTATATTCTCAACCTCAAGTTAATACCGACCAAAAAATGGAGTCACTATTCGAATCCTTAAATCTACCAAAACTCACAGAAGAAGAAAATAAAAGATTAGTCTCAGAAATTTCAAAAGAGGAAATTTATTCGGCTATCTCAAGACTCAAAGCCAATAAATCTCCAGGTGCGGATGGATTCAGTTCAGAGTGGTATAAGAAACTGAAGGAGGTTTTGACACCTATTCTATTAAAAACATTCAACTGGGTCCTGGCTGAAGGGGAAACCCCTGTATCATGGAAAGAAGCGATTATATCCGTTATACCTAAGGGAAAAAAAGACAAATTAGACTGCGCAAATTACAGACCTATCAGTGTGCTCAATTTGGACTATAAATTATTTACTTCAATTACTACTAAGAGACTTGAGAAAATCTTACCTCGAATAATCAATATGGATCAAACAGGTTTTGTTCTTGCACGTCAGACACATGACAATATTAGAAGATCTCTACAAATTATCAGACATATAAATCAAAACAAAATACAGGCCGTTTTAGTTAGTTTAGATGCGGAAAAGGCTTTTGATTCGGTTAGATGGAAATTCCTATTCAGTGCTATGGAGAAATTTGGATTTGACCAGGTAATTATTAATACATTAAAAGCCCTTTATGACAAACCATCTGCTAAGCTAAAAATCAACGGGGAGCTCACAGACTCTTTTCTGCTGGAGAGATCAACAAGACAGGGCTGTCCCCTAAGTCCAATCTTATTTGCGATTTTTATTGAGCCATTGGCACAATGGATTAGACAGAACAACAAAATCACTGGTATAAACATGGCAGCAGGTGAACAAAAGCTGGCCCTTTTTGCGGATGACGTGCTTGTTAGCCTTTCAAATCCAATAGAATCTCTGCCAGCGTTGATGTCTGTTTTAGATGAGTACGGGTCATACTCAGGGTATAAATTAAATACAAAAAAAACCCAGGTCCTTAGTTTTCAATTTGATCCCCCTCAAAGTCTCCGCTCCATTTACCATCTAGACTGGGACAAAAGTTCTATAAAATACCTGGGAATTCTCCTTCCCCTAGATATATCAAAAATAGAAGAAATTAATTATGGCCCTCTTAAAAAAGAAATTATAGCAGATATCAACAGATGGAACTTAATCCCTTATTTAAATATCAGTTCTCGTATAGATTCGGTCAAAATGAATATTTTACCAAGACTTTTATATTTGTTTCACTCTATACCAATTGGGAAACCAGAATTATATTTTCGAGAGTGGGATAAAATTCTTTCCAGATTTATATGGGCAGGGAAGAAGCCAAGAATAAAATATAAAACTCTACAATTACCAAAAGAGAAAGGTGGTCTAGCCCTCCCCTGTTTGTCAAATTATTATAGAGCAGCTCAAATTAGGCCATTAGTGGGATGGTGTACACCAAATTATAGCTCAAAATGGAAAGAAATAGAAATGGCAATGGGAAAGGGGCCACCAGTTAATAATTTAGTTGGAGATCCTTCATTAATTAACCTCCTCCCAGACCCCCATAACCCATGGATATCTGGCTCTTTGACAACATGGGGTGAAGTTATAAAAAAATATAATCTGAAGAGAGGAGCCGAAATGTTTAAATGGTTTGCATACGATCCAGATTTTGTGCCGAAAAACTATGACACAAGGTTCAAAAACTGGACAGAAAATGGACTTACAGCCTACTGCACACTCTTTGATCAGGATAAGGTTTTGAGCTTCCAGGACTTAAAAGAAAAATTTGGTTTGCACAATCAAGATCACTTCAGATATTTACAAATTAAGGACTTTATGAGCAAGAAATTCCCAAGCGATGTTACTACAGGAAGGGATGAAATTCTTAAAATTTTTCAAAGAGCCTACAAGAATGTCACCCTCCAAAAGATAATATCTAAGTTATACTCCGCTCTTCAAAATCTTAAAAGTGATCATACTTTGGACATTAAGGAAAGATGGGAAGCAGAGGGAGGCTTTACAGTCTCTCAAGAAGATTGGGACAGGACCTGCAGACAACAGTGGTCAGTGACAAGCTCCCCCTCCTGGAGGGAATTCAGTTGGAAAAATGTGACTCGATTCTTTCGTACTCCTGCACAAAAGACCAACTATTCAAATCAGACTGCCTGTTGGAGATCCTGTGGGAATACTTCAGCAAACCATTTCCATATCTTCTGGAACTGTCCCTCTGTGACTCCATTTTGGAGAGAGATTATTGGAGTCCTGGAGGATGTTTTCAAAAGGAAGATGTTTTTAAATTTCAAAGTCATATACCTATGTGATCTGGATGGACTTAATCTTCCAAAGAGAGACAAATACCTTCTGAGAGTGTTGCTAGTGGGGTGTAAAAAGGCTCTGACCAGAAAGTGGTTTAAAAAAGACAAACCAACAATTAATGAATGGATTGATATCATTTATAATATATATGTTATGGAGAGAATTACATTCAAACTCAAAAACCAATATGATATTTTTGAAGAGAACTGGTTGAAATGGCTCAGCTATGTGTCAACTGTAAGACCTGATTTCATATAGATCATAAAGATAAGGCTAAACTCTTGATTAAGAAATGTTTTGCTCCATATCCTCAAGAAACATCCTTTTATGTATGATGTGTTTATGCCTGACTCGGATGCTCCGCTTAATGAACAAATCCTCCCCTTGTCATGTTATGTTTTGTTAACCTGTGTGTTTTTGTGCCCTGTTGGCACATTTTGTATGTGTATTAAAAAAACCAATAAAAAGTAAATTAAAAAAAAAAAAAAAAAATGTGTATGAACCCTGTGTACATTACCAAGCACAATGCCAAAAAGTTGTTTGCTAAATTGCCTATAATGTGTAGGCTATGCGTCGGATCCACTGCACCCCGCTCCTTGGAAAAAAGTTCAGGCTCAGGATTTTTTTTTACTTTAAGCCCTGAGCTCAACTCACTTAATCTCTACATTGATTATGTTTCTCTTTCTTTGACGTTCCTGCTGAGAATTTTCCAAAGTTTAGTTTGAAATCATCTGTAATTTGTGATGAAAACAGTTTCATTTGGGTTTAGTTTGAGTTTCCTGAGACCAGGACCAAGAAAGACCTGAATCCTGGATCAGGACTGGTAGCCTGGCTCTCGCCAGACCCTTGTAGTTCCGCAAAGCTACGCTGAGCTCCGCACAAGGGTCTGGGACTGCTCCATAGGCGATTCATTTCAGAAGGCGGGGCCTTGTAAAAAAATCTTGTATGTGATTGGATAAACCACTTGTCGTTCTCTGTTCATCTTTCAAAGAATTAATATTCGATAGATTCGACAAAACAGTTGAAATAGCAGAATCAATGCCAACGCACGACTCCTCACTGCGAGCCGCCATTGTTGTTTGACTCAAACAGTCGCTTCAGCGCTACGTCACACCTCAGAAAGTTCCGCCCGGTGATCCTGATTGGTTCATTATTTTTTGCTCCGGGGAAGAAGTTTGCATTGGCCTCGAGTCCAGACCCTTGTGCGAAGCTGAGCGTAGCGCCTCTGGCGTAGCTTTGCGGAACTACAAGGGTCTGGCGAGAGCCAGGCTACAGGACTGGACCTGATCCAGTTCAGTCAGAGAGAGAAAGAGAAAAAGAGAGAGAGACCATGAACAGCAGTGTGATGATGACACTGTATGTCCTGTTGGTTGTCTATTGATTTAAAGGGGAACTATGCAAGTCCGCTCGCTTTTCCGCTTATTTGGTTAGCCTCCTCTCAGCCATGTGCATCTGTTTACAACGAAGCCGGCGAAAAATCAATAAATGGAGCGATGTTACGCGCGTGTGTTTGTGTCGTCTTAACTGTCATGAACAAAAGATTACGGGTTACAGAGCGCGTTTGTGTCGCGGTGTGCAGAGACGAGAGCTGGGACACCGGGGCGGCGACCGAGTAACTGTACTGATGTTGCAGGGTTTGTTTTCAGCCATGAGACGCCAGGTGAAGACAGAGAACCTTCTCACTAGGGTTGCCACCCGTCCCTTAAAATACGGAATCGTTCCGTATTTTGAAATAAAATAGTGCGTCCCGTTTTGAATCAATACGGGACGGGCTTTGTCCCGTATTTCCGAGTTGTCATGAATGCAGCATCACTTCGCACGTGTTCTGTAAAGATCCAGCATTTGTCAGAACTACAACGAAACAGAGATCATCCTCTCTGTAGGACACTTTCAGCTGGCGTTTCAGCTGGCGTCACCTTTACTTTGAAAGTCCAGAACGGAGCGTTTGGGAGGGAGAGATCAGCTGATCCGCTGCTGTTGACGTCTCCGCCTGCAGATGTTCAGCTGAGGGGATACGCTGCTCAGCTGTTGAGCCGAGCGTCAAGAGGTCATTATAGCCTATTTACAGTCAGTTACCACTGAAAGAAGTTGTGCGCCGCTCGCAGCAGGACAGATAATAAGATGGATAATCGGTAAATTAATTTAACTTGTGGCTATCTACATATTTCGCCGCCCTGTTATGTGTTGCTCAAACGCAAATCTTGAGTAGGTCTACTCTGTTTTCACATTTAAAAAGGTCTTAATAGACAACATGAGATTTGCTTGTAGCTACAGCACCTAAAAAACCCACTGTAATCTATTTTCAGTCTAACGGGATGATGAATGAACGGGCAATATGGGAAAAAAAAATCTCCGCTTGAAGCGACAGCTTTACGCACTGGGCTGATTTTATATTAGGCTTTTATATTATTATTATTACATAAACAAAAGCAAACTAACTGGGTGCTGTTTATTCGTCTGACCTGCTGTTGCTGGTAGCCATATGCAGCTGGTCTTGAACTGGTCTGAACATTAGCACTGTGTTATTTCTGATCATTTTGTGCAGATGTATTTTTATTTGATTTGCATGTGTTTCAAACCATGGTAAATCACTGTTAATAATAGGCTTTATGCACAGCTCCACTACTTCCTGAACTTAAACCATCCAGTCCTCCCATTAAGCTGGCCAGCTCTCTGACCATTGAGGTCAGACACACCATCAGTTTGTCCAATAATACAGGAAATAAAGGAACTTGTTTAAATGTTCAGGAAGTAGTGGAGCTATGCATAAAGCCTATTAGGCTGTTGTGAGGAATCATTACATGTCTAACATGTGACAGCCTCTTCACAGGCTATAGGCATTAATATGTATGACTATTACATTTAAGTGGGATATTGCAACTTTATGTTTTGGATCAAACAAGTAGCCCGTCCTGGCCTTAGCTACGTCAAGTCAATGAGGTGCACTGTACCTGCCCCCATTCCAGTTTAAAATATGTGTTAATACAAGAAATTGAACGTGTACAAAATACATAGGCCTACATGAAAAGTGTGGCGTTTTGACCCGTGTCACCCCCCCCCCCCCCCCCCCCCCCCCCCCCCCCCCCCCCCCCCCCCCCCCCCCCCCGTCGACATTTGGTCGAGTGTCCCTTATTTTCACAACTCAAAGGTGGCAACCCTACTTCTCACTGTAACAAGTCACAAGTCATGTAGTTAATGATCACAATCCGGAGCTTTTTAATTAAGGTAAAAATGTAGCATAGCCACGGGAGAAATCCTGCTTAGTTCGTCTTTAACCCTGATACGAGTTGATCAATAAAGTTATTGATCATAATAATAATAATAACAGAGAAGACGAAAAAACACCAGGCTCAACAAGTTTTCTGGGGGAAACCCTGCGTCTGATTATTGATAAGTTATCAATGAATTTATCTTCTTATTTTATTCTTTATTCAGATTGGAGCGCTGCAGTTTGTCAGAGATCAGCTGTTCTTCTGTGGTCTCAGCTCTGAAGTCCAACCCCTCCCACCTGAGAGAACTGGACCTGGGCTGGAGCGAGCTGCAGGATTCAGACCTGAAGGATCTGAGTGATTTTCTGGAGAATCCAGACTGTAGACTGGAGACTCTGGGGTCAGTTCACTGACTGTTACTGTTGTAGATCTTAGAGACATTTGAACCTTTTTTCTTTCTTTTCTTTTTACAAAAGTCAGACTGAACTTGTCAAATGGTGTAACTACAAAGGAATGATCAATAATACATATTTGATCAACCTACAGTGGATTCAAGTGAATTTATAGCAAATGTTCTTTCTTCTTCTAAATAATCTGTGACAAATGATGTAAAATGAGTCCAGAAACACAAAGTTGTATTAATTCCTCATTTGAGTCCAGATTTATTTTCCTCTTTATTCAGATTTTTATCAAAAATCAAGTTACACCACTTGACACTGGGTTTCATCACGTCATTGACCCCTGTGCTGTTAGTTTATTGATGTAACCCTGATACGAGTCAATCAATAAAGTTATTAATAGGGGTGACCTCCAATAGTCGACTATTACACGATTCGATTCAGAGAGCTCGCAGCCTAATCGTCGCAAAATGTGGTTGTGAAGAAAAGATGGTACCATTGTGAATATATAGGGGAGCTTCCTGCTGCTGAACATCTGGTTTTACATAGAATTTATCTGTTTTCTTATAATATAGGAGAGACTGTTTAGATACAAACATCACAGTGAGTGATCGAACACTGGATCACCGTCTCTCTCTCTCTATCTAAATTCAGGCCTAAAGTTTTATTTACAATATTAAACTAAGGGACGCATTCTCTGTCTATATCGTGCAGCACCTACACACACACACACACACACACACACACACACACACACACACACACACAACAACAACAACATCATGGTGCTGTGACCCTCGACCTCTGACCCGTCTGAATCAGCACTAATGCTCATATAATGTCCTCACAACGATCGGACTCCATATTTTCATTCTCCACACACACTCGTTAATTCACAGCACACACTCGTTAATTCACAGCACACACTCGTTAATTCACAGCACACACTCGTTAATTCACACACACACTCGTACTCGTCATCGTTGCAACGTCCCTGAAAGAGAGATGATGATGTCATCGCAGCCTAATGAGTGAGATCAGGAAAAGGACGGATGGAGAATGTCCTGTTATCTGATGCCAACTGAAGAATTAGTTTATTCAGCTGTTTTAACTCTTTTCTCCAGAAAAAGACACGAATGAGATCATGAATCAATGAGGAAAAAAACAACATGATTCTACGATTAGTCGACTATGGGCAAAATCTGATCAATCAGATTCAACTATGAAAATCCTTAGTGGAGGACACGTAGTTATTAATAACAATAATACCGTATTGACCCGAATATAAGACGATATTTTTTCCGTCAAAAAAAGTCTGAAAAAGACGGGTCGTCTTATATTCGGGGTCTAGATATTTATATATGCAAATCAGCGGGTGACATCAAACAACGTCTGTCCAAGCAAGTCAGGGCTTTTCTTCCTCACTCACACACCAGTCACCTGCAGAGATGCAGCTGCATCTGCGCCAAGTGTGTGTGTGTGTGTGTGTGTGTGTGTGTGTGTGTTACCCCTTCGCCACACAGCAGAGCGCTGCCACACAGTTACAGCTCAACTCGACTCGGTTTAGGTCATTTTAATCACAGCTGACCGCAGCTGACTCCTTCACAGTTCCTCCGGGGGCGGGGTCGTCATATCACAGCGGTTACGGCCGCGTTGTCGCCGGGGACAGGGACACACCGGACGCGGAGGCGCCGAATAGCTGCGAAGCGCCGAGAAGCTGAGCCCGTTTCCTTTCGGGGCTCATGTTAAACGATTGTGTCGTTCACACCAGACGTCCTGCAGCGATCGTTTCGGTGTCTGGTCTATTTTGTGCGCGAGCTGCGAGTGATTGCGTCAAGCCAGGCAGGTCAAACAAAGAAACACGAGAGAATCCGCTCAACTTTCAAAATCAAAACAATTTTCAAAATAAAACACTGCAATTGATGCGCGTGCCTTTTTGTGTAAACAGAGCGCAAGAGAGATGGACACACAGTTACACACATTCAGAGAGATCAGTGGGCGCTACAATCTACCAGAACGTTATTTCACAGATACTGAAAACATGATTTTAAAAAGATTAATTTTTTCTTTGATTTTGTCTGAAAAAGGTATTTTTCCAAAGACAGGTCTTGAAAAAGGGGGGTAATAACAGAGAATCATTATTGATCAGTTATCAATGAATGAATCTTCTTCTTTTATTCTTTATTCAGATTGGAGCACTGCAGTTTGTCAGCGATGAGCTGTTCTTCTCTGGTCTCAGCTCTGAAGTCCAACCCCTCCCACCTGAGAGAACTGAACCTGGGCTCCAACAAGCTGCAGGATTCAGGAGTGAAGGATCTGAGTGGTTTTCTGGAGACTCCAGACTGTAGACTGGAGACTCTGAGGTCAGTTCACTGACTGTTACTGTTGTAGATCTTAGATCTTTGATCCACAACTGAACCTGATTGATCTTCACTCAGAACTTGAATCATTGACTTTGATTGAATTGATTAACGACATTTGAAATAGTGGTTGTTGAATATTTGCAGTTGTTGTTGTGTGAGAATGATTCTTCAGTTTCAGCTCATTTCACTCAGTGGTCATGAATAATGTCTGTTCACTTCAGTTCAACCTTCACACACACTCGTATTTCTCTCAGTCAGACGACCCCTGTTTTCTAGAAACTCTGGAGAAAATGTCCAGTATCAGCTCATCAACTCACTTCATCTCTACATTGATGATGTTTCTATGTCTTTGACGATCCTGCTGAGAATTTCCCAAAGTTTAGTTTGAAATCATCTGTAATTTGTGATGAAAACAGTTTCATTTGGTTTAGTTTGAGTTTCCTGAGACCAGGACCAAGAAAGACCTGAATCCTGGATCAGGACTGGACCTTTGGACTCTGATTCAGTTCAGTCAGAGAGAGAGAGAGAGAGAGAAAAAGAGAGAGAGACCATGAACAGCAGTGTGATGATGACACTGTATGTCCTGTTAGTTCGCTATTGATTTAAAGGGGAACTATACAAGTCACAAGTCATGTAGTTAACCATCACAATTAATCCGGAGCTTTTTATTTAAGGTAAGCTAACCCTGCTTAGTTCGTCTTTCGATCGATTTTGCCATCTCTGTCAACATGGGAATGAAACCCACGATCTTAAGCGCAAGACAGAGCTGATCAGACAGACACATGATCATCTTTCTATAAGCACTGATATGGAGGAGCTGTAACCACATTAGGTTACCTGTGTGTGTGTGTGTGTGTGTGTGTGTGTGTGTGTGTGTGTGTGTGTGTGTGTGTGTGTGTGTGTGTGTGTGTGTGTGTGTGTGTGTGTGTGTGTCACCAACAAGGTTTAACTTTAAAACCAGATTAAATCATGGTTTAAGTTTAAATTCTGTTGCACGTTAACTGTGTTTTAATCACATGAAGGTGTGTGTGTGTGTGTGTGTGTAACTGTAATCACATGAAGCTGGCTCTAGAGTCTGTGTGTGTGTGTGTGACTGACTTGACACATAGTTAGTTAGTAGCTGCATCCTGTGTCAGTCTGATTTAGCTGTGTCTGTGTTTATAAACATTTAAACGAGCGCCAGGTTGATTGTTTATGAAGTTAACGAGCCCTGGCCTGAGGATCAAAGAGGTTACCACGGCGATAGGGGCCCCCGCAGGCTGAGACAGACAGAAACGTGGAGAAAAAGAGCCATTTTCTGCCTCTGCACCGGTCTCACATTTAGGCGTAGCATGACAAAACGGTAACTCCTATCAGAACAAAACACAGATCAACGTTGCTCTAAGGACTTCCTGAAAAATTTGGTACGATTTGGTGTTTCTACAGTAAATATTTTGGAGACGCTGGCAGTTTTAAAACATCGGGCCGTTCTGCTTCTCTCAGAAAATATTTGTATTGGACTCAATGAGGAGCAGAGACAGACGTGGCCGCACTCAGAGGCTGATTCTGTAAATTCTGTAAGTCTCTCTGATATTTTGAGCACATGATATGAGAGATAACAAGTTTGTCTTACAAATTCTGAAAAAATTATGTGTGTAGAGTGTAAATTGTGGACAGGCCGAGTGTGGAAAGAGAAAAAATCTGGAGTTTTTCTGGCATCTCTCCCACTCTAACCGATGATGTCACGCGCTCTGACACGAACATTCTATGCAATACACACCCATTATAATCTCATAGTTTCTCCAAAAATGATCATGGTCATTGAACAGGGATTGATCAAAAACTATATGACCTATCAAAACGTGGAGTAATACGACAATACACAAGACTTGTGTCTACTGTTTAAAGTTTAAATGAAGTCTCTAGGTGAAAGTATGCCTGAGCAGTAGACGTTTGTTAAACTCCAATGATTGGTCTTTTTCACTTTTTTTTTTGCCCGTCCCATTGACTTCAATGCAAAATTTTGAGCAGTTTTCGTAAACTGTTGAGAAAAGTAATAGCATACCGAATCCGATTAAACCGCACTGGTCCCTGCAGCTATTTCATAGCTGTTGGGACCAGTGCCCGGTGCGATTGCCAGTGGCCGTAATTAAAGCCGCAAGCGGCGATGACGGGCCCTCACTCACCCATGCGACTGCGGGGCCTGAGGCATATTGGGGCTGTGGCGTGAACTTGAAAGGGAGAAAAAACCTGGAAGGAGGCAACAAATGCAATGTTTCGTTCATCCACCAGGTGGCGCTAAGCAATTGTGGTCTGGTGCTTTCAGGGTCAGTCCCTCATCACTCATGTGAAGTTTGGAGTGAATCGGACAAAGCATGAGGGAGTTATGAGCAGTTAATGGTTCATCCACCAGGGGGCAGTAATGGGATGCGTGCAGGTGTGTTCAGGGTCAGTCCTTCATCACACGTGAAGTTTCGAGGAAATCGGACAATGTTAATGCAAAAAATGGCACTTCCTGTTTCCACTAGGGGGCGACATGAGCGACACCCCTATCAGATGGAAGAGGTCTCCACCCTGGACCTGTGTATCAAATTTCATGATGATACGAGTTCATTAAAGC
Source organism: Trachurus trachurus (assembly GCF_905171665.1). Taxonomy (NCBI): domain Eukaryota; kingdom Metazoa; phylum Chordata; class Actinopteri; order Carangiformes; family Carangidae; genus Trachurus; species Trachurus trachurus. The sequence continues at coordinate 3,400,012 of NC_139905.1, read as the reverse complement.
CATCAAAAGGGGAAACGTATTTTCATGGCGAGGGGCGATAGTCGCCATGACGCCACACGGACGCCATTACTCGTAGCTTCACAGCGTCCATGATGTAGCTTCACCAACTTGTTCTGCATGTTTTAGAAGTGGAATGAAGTTGATGGGGTCAACTATGTGGAATCAGTACACGTTAAAGGAAAACCTGGCCACTGAAATTAATATATCGGGACGTTCAGGGCGGAGCCGTCATCATGTCCAGCGAGTTTGAAGCTGATCAGATAAAGTATGTGGGTGTGAGAGCTGTTTGAAGGTGAAATGGCGAGCAAACGAAAAGTCGCCAAAATTCTCAAGGCCCCAGAAGCCACGCCCTTTGACCTAGAGACCTGCGGAGCACAACTTTTGATCAGCATGGCATCTCGATGGTCTGTAGCCAATTTGAAGTCAATCGGACGAAATCTGAAGGAGGAGTTAGTTCAAAAACGTCAAAAGTTCAAATCAAAATGGCCGACTTCCTGTTGTGATTTCACCATGTTGGTTCAATAAGCCCACCAAATTTCATGCGTCTAGGTGAAACACAAAGGAGGGGCTGATGTTTTGAAATTTTCTAGGGGGCGCTATTCAGCCATCTGACCACGCCCATTCCCAGCGACTTTAAAATATCAAATTTTTTGCGAGGCCTGATGTGCATGCCAAATTTGACGCATTTTGGGGCATGTTGAAGCCTCCAAAAATGCGATCCTTTTGAGAGAAAAATAATGAAAGAAAGAAAAATAATAAACAGAGCAATAACAATAGGGCTTTCGCTGGGCGACTTGCAGTCACCGCTCAGGCCCTAATAACAGAGAAGACGAAAAAACACCGGGCTCAACAAGTTTTCTGGGGGAAACCCTGCATCTGATTATTGATCAGTTATCAATGAATTAATCTTCTTCTTTTATTCTTTATTCAGATTGGAGGGCTGCAGGTTGTCAGAGATCAGCTGTTCTTCTCTGGTCTCAGCTCTGAAGTCCAACCCCTCCCACCTGAGAGAACTGGACCTGGGCTCCAACGACATGCAGGATTCAGGAGTGAAGGATCTGAGTGGTTTTCTGGAGAGTCCAGACTGTAGACTGGAGACTCTGAGGTCAGTTCACTGACTGTTACTATTGTAGATCTTAGAGACATTCAGTGGCGGCCGGTGAAAAATATTCTAGGTGGGGCTGTTCGTCCCTGAAGTTTTTGGTGACCATCTTGATAAAAGAACCCCAAACCCATTTTAGGGATATGTCAGGGCCCGTTAGTGCCTGTTAGGGTTTTAGTTCTGTTCTTGTTGTGCCACTTCCTGTTTTATTTTGAAGTCCTTGTCTTACCCCTGTCTTCCTGTCAAGTTTCCCGCCTGTGTGATTGCTTTCCCCTCCCTGATGTGTTTCACCTGTGTCTAATTGTCTTCCCCCCTCCTTGTGTATTTAAGCCGTGTCTCCCCTCCCCTCTGTGCCAGATCGTCTTGTCCTTAGAGTCAGAGTTCCAGCGTATAATTTCCTTGAGTATCTCCCAGTGTATGACCAGCTTTTGATTCGTGACCTAGATTATAGCCAGCCGATTACCTGTACCTTCGCCTATTCTACTGCCTGCCTGGTTTTGACCCCTGCCTGTAATAAACGAGTCTGATTCAGCCTGAGCCCTCCGGTTCCTCGTTTGTGTCCCGATCTGTACCTGATAGGATAAACATTAATTATTTATTTGCCTTCATAAATCAGCAGTTTGACAGATAATGACAATGAACAAACAGCAGTCTTTCACTGGTGGCACACAGTGGATGTGAAATATATTAGCAAATACTCTTAATACAAAAATATGGTTATTAAAAGGCATGTGTATGATGTAACCTACAACAGTGATTAAAGTAGACAAAGTGTGACAGGAACACTATAGGAGGAGCATAACGTGATTAAGTTTGGTCTTATTGCTGATGTGAGATGTTAACTTAACTGCTGCATTATCAGGTTTTTTTTATTTTTATTTTTATTTTTATTTTACGTGCAGTAAACAAGACAAGACAGTGACAGTGATAGACAAACAAGATGACAAGAGACTCATTGCGTGTGTGTGTATATGGGTGGGTGCGTGAGTGTGTATGTGTGTGTATGCACGTGTCTATGCATGACATAAGATAGCATAACATGACATAACATAACATAACATGGCATGACTTAATAAAGCATAGAATAGCATAATATAAGGCAAAGATGATCATTCTAATTCAAGTTCTGTATAATTTGATTAAATGAGTTACAATAAACTGAGATATTGGATGACGAGGCCGGACCGGGGGTCCGGAGCACCGAGCGAGGGGGCACCCCGCACCCGGCCCAGCAGCCGGGCGGCGCGAAACGGGGGGCCCTGGCGGGATGAGGCCAACGGGTAGCCCTTTTTCTTTCCCTTTTTTTGGGGGGGAGGGGGGTATCCTGCTTGGGACAGCAACCAGACCCTGAGGAGGTCACTGGCCCATAATGGATCCATCCATCCCTGTCACCTCTATCACCGGGCAACCCCCAGACCTGTTTGGAGGGAGTCTGCTCTCCAGACGGGTGACATTTATCTTTTATTCTATTTTTAATTCTCTTTATTTTTATTTTCTCTTATTTATCGTATTTATTTATTTAATTGTTATTCCGTTATCTCTTGGGGGAGGGGGGTTAATTTTGCCAGCCGTGTTCCCGCCCGCCCCGATCGGGGGCGACCGGGTAAGGGGGTCCCCCCGCCCAGCACCCCAGCGAGTCCAACATAGCCCAGCCCCACATCCAACCATCTGTTGCATATTATCAATTATTTCAAGGGCAGTAGTGAGTGATTGTAGTAATAGTGGTTATCTTGTTATAATCCAAGTTGTAGTGTGGGGTGATTAAGTACCCATAAGAAAAAGAAAACACAGAAAATACAGAAAAAAAAGAAAAAAAAGGAAGAAGAGAGAGAAAAAAAAAAGAAACCTGATAATAAGTAAATATATACATACATACACACCTGCATTCCAAGGCGGTTGAGAGCAGGGGAAGTTGGAGGTTATGTAACTATGAGGAGACGTAGATAGACAGCATCAGCGTCAACGTTGCAGGTATTGTAAAAAGGGGGACCAGTTGTTTTCATAGGATGTGACATTATTTTTTAAAACTGCTGTAAGTTTTTCTAGGTTTGAATGATCTGTTAGTAGATTTAGCCAATGGGTTATAGATATCTTTGTTCTGTCTTTCCAGTTCGCTAATATGGTCTTCTTGGCAATAGTAAATGATATTAGTACAAACGATTTATGCTGGTTGGGTATGTATAATGAAGATAGGTCGCCCAGTAAAGCAATGATTGGGCATGTGGGGATGTTGAGGCCCAGCATCTCAGATAGCCTGCCCATGACCTCCGACCAGAATTCTTGAATGGATGGGCAATGCCAGAGCGCGTGGATGTAATTATCTACTGAGGTTGAACAAAGAGAGCAGGTATTGCTTTGGCTGAAGCCCATGCAATGTAGTTTGTATGTGGTAATGTGAGTTCTATGAAGAACTTTGTACTGTATCAATTGGGTTTTAGAGTTACATGTCATGGAGAATGTGTTGTTGCATATGTTTTGCCAATTGGTGTCTACCGGGAGGTTATTGAGGTCTATAGTCCATTTGTCTGTTGGGATTGATATTGTTGTATCGTTGGATGTTAGGATCTTGTATATCTGGGATAGTATTTTCTGAGGTTTGAGTAATTGTAGCTTTACGTATAGGGGGGGCTGTGATTATTAAAGTTAGTGATGTTGATGCTTTTCTTGATGACTTCTTTTAACTGTATATATTGGAAGTAGCAGTGAGCCGGTACATTATATTCCTTTTGGATCTGGTCGAAGGTCATGAACAGGCCACCATTGAATAACTGTCCCAGGCTGGTCACTCCTCTCTCAATCCAGGGTGGGAAGGCAATGGTTTTATTATTAATTAAAAACATGGGGTTATTCCATAAAGGAGTATGAGAGGATGGTGCGGGGCTGTAATTGAGAGATTCATTTGATTTCCACCAGGCCGTTAGAGTGGTGTTGATGGTATTGTTGTTTTTGTAACATATGTGGTTTTTAATGGATTTGTCTATAAATGGGAGATTTCTGATGCTTAATTCTTGGGTCAGGTTGTTTTCAATTTCAAGCCAGGGTGAACTGATGTCGTTTGTCCAGTGGCGGATATATTGCAGTTGGTGTGATAAAAAATAGACAGCAAAATTTGGAGCCCCAAGTCCTCCATATTCTTTATGTTTTTGCAGAGTAGATAGTTTAATTCTTGGTTTTTTGTTTTTCCAGTAAAATTTGGTAACTGTACTATTGAGAGAGGAGAACCAGCCAGTGGGTGGGGTAACAGGAGTCATTGCGAAAAGATAGTTTATTTTTGGGAGGATATTCATTAGGGTCCGGGCAGCTAAGCTGCCGGGACACTATTGTATTCCTAGGAATTCTTCTTCTTCTTCTTTCTTTCTTTCTTTCTTTCTTTCTTTCTTTCTTTCTTTCTTTCTTTCTTTCTTTCTTTCTTTCTTTCTTTCTTTCTTTCTTTCTTCTTCCAAGGAAGTCATACTTCCCATGGGCGAAAACTCACCAAACTTTGCACAAAGGTTCAGTCCCATGCCAGATTCACTCAACTCCAAGGACATGTGCCCCCCCCTCCTAGGGGGGGCACAATAAGCCTTTAAATTTAAAAACTTTAAAAATTCCTACCAAACCAACGGTAGATGCTACAGTGTTGAAACTTCACCACAATGTAGCCTCAATACTGCTGAAACTTTTGTCCACTTAAACTTATTACAAATTATGAAGTCCATCACTCTGTTTTTTTCAATAACTGTAAAACTTTTAAAATGTATCTCCTCCCACAATTTTTGCTCAATTGTCACCAAACTTGCTACAGAGCATCTCCAGACTGTCCTCCACAAAACTTGTTTCTCGGATTTTTGATTAAAGCAGAAGTGAGTGGTCCGGTCGTTTTCGCTAATGCTGCGTTCCAGGCAGGCTTTTGAAATCGTAAATTACAGCTTCAAGTCACAACTTACGACTTTGTAGCGTTCCAGGCAACCCACTCGTATTTTTCCGACCTGTTTTACCTGTGAAAGTCACTATAACGGCCACTCGTAACTTCTGACCCGTGAACTCGTACCAGATCGAACTGGTACCACTTCACGGTTGGAAAAATACGAGTTTCCTTGAACGCACCATAACAGTCCTCGTTGCTACGTCACCACATTCACGGCGTCCCTTGGCTGCACACACAGCCCTGCATGCCGTTCTCTCTCCTCATTGGATAAAAACTGTAGGATACGATAAATGTTTTCTCCTCGGCTCAGAGCAGAGCAGAGTGACTGACAGACCCGTGTTTCAGACCAAACACTCTATGTAAGTGATTGCTGTCGGAAGATACAACTATTTAACACTTATATTAACACAAATATATCACTCACTTCTGCTTTAAGCAAAAATTGAGCCTACAGTGCATGAAAACGTTTGACTGTAAACACGGCGGCACGGTGGCACAGTGGTTAGCACTGTTGCCTCACAGCAAGAAGGTCCTGGGTTCGAATCCCGGGCCGCCCAGGGCCTTTCTGTGTGGAGTTTGCATGTTCTCCCCGTGTCTGCGTGGGTTTCCTCCGGGTGCTCCGGTTTCCCCCACCACTAAAAACATGTGTGCCCCTGACCAAAGGCACTGGCTCATAATCTGGAGTTGGTCCCCGGGCGCTGCACCGCGGCTGCCCACTGCTCCTCAGGGATGGGTTAAACGCAGAGAAAGAATTTCACTGTACTAGCTGTATATGTGACTAATAAAGTACCTTTACCTTTACTACTGTAAACATATACCATCAAATTCTTGCTAAATACATTTTCAAACTTCCTGAAAAAAAATGACAATATTCTGGAGTCATGGTTGATGAAGTTTAGCAAATATCAGAATTTTAATTCAAAAACTGAATTTTTGAGAACATTTTGAATTCTGCTCTCATGGGAACAACTGCAGTCAATGTGAGAGTGGAATTTATAAACATCATATTTTCTCTTATGAAGCAAAACACTTATCATTAAAAACAAATCACCAACATTTCCATGCTGTCAAGATGCAATTTATGTATTATCAGATTTTTGTTTAGATGACTGAATTATTGACATTTTGACCATTTCACCACAACAGCTGCCCGGGCACTGGCTCACCTGAGTGGATAAATGAAGCTACACAGCAGGTCTCACTACCAGCTAATTAGCTCAGCGAGTTAAGAGCTGGTTCTTGGTGTCAGAGATTGTGAGTTCGAGACCCAGCCAGGGTGATGATGATGATGACAGATCAAAATGTCAAATGTCCTCAACACGAAACACAAGACAATTGTCCTAATGGTGGCGTCACAGCAAGCTTCTAAATTTAAAAATCCAAATAGCTTGGACTGGACCATCTGCGAAGGCTCCTAACATCTTAGACTCATAGTAGATGTTTGACAAATACATATCATTATTTTACCTCAAAAACTGATTTTTCTTTTTCTTCTACACGACAGTGAATGGCTTACTCAATTTGTGAAGCCAATGTTGAACTGTCACTTGTCAATTAGCTCAGTGCGATAGACAATGGTCTTTAGTTCCCGAGGTTGTGGGTTCAATCCTCAACTGATGCAAATTGGACATTATAAGGACAACTGTCTTGTCTTCCAATTCTCCTGTTTGTTGCTCAGAATTGCCTAAATTTGCCCAAAAGTAGCCCGGACCCGACCCATCGCTGCGCAGCAGCTATAATTTTAACTGTTGAGATTCGGCCGATTAGAGATAATGGAAGTTTATTCCATCTTTCCAGATTGTCTTTTATTTCTTGTAATAGGGGGGTATAGTTGAGTTTGAATAATTCGTTTAGGTTTGGGGAGATGTGTATTCCAAGGTATTTGATTGATTTGGCTATACGGTTGGAGGGGGGGTCCCCAGCCTCAGCATCCCACCCACCTATAGGCAGAATCTCAGATTTCGTCCAGTTGATAGCGTAGCCAGACACCCGACTATAATTGCTGATCAGATTATGGACTGATGGAAGTGAAGATGAGGGGTTTGTGATGTATAATAATATATCGTCGGCATATAAATTAATTTTATGGTGGTGTGACTTTACTTGGATACCAGTGATGTTATCACATTGTCTAATGGAGGCTGCCAAAGGTTCGATAAAAAGTGCGAACAGTAGTGGGGACAATGGGCATCCTTGTCGGGTTCCTCTTTGTAACTGGAAGGATCTTGATATAATTCCATTAGTTAAGGGTGAATTGTAGAGTGTTTTAATCCAATTAATGAAATATGGCTGGAATCCGAAATAGTCAAGGGAGGTGAAGAGAAAGGACCAGTCCACTCTGTCAAATGCTTTTTCTGCATCGAGGGATGCTATGATGAAGGGTGGCTTATTTGGAGGGGTGTTGCTTTTATAGAGATTTATTAGGTTAAATAATCTTCGAGTGTTTTCTGAGGAGTGTCTCCCTTTGATGAAGCCGGTTTGGTCTATGTGTATTAGGGCTGTCAATCTTCCCCCCAAATCAGGTTCGAATTTCTAACCCATCTTATGTTAAATATTCGACTAACATTCGAATTTTTAATATGTTTTTAACCTGTTACCATTCCAACGGCCCGCCCACGGGCCCCCGGGGGGGTTTTAAACAGGGAGGTGTCATAGAGGATGTCACCAGTCACTTGAAATAGTGATGCCACATATCGTTGGAAAGCTAAAACTCTTGTGATTAAAGATATGCCGACCATTCCTAAATATAATCATCACAGCAACACTCGAATCAGACTATAAACATGCTAACAAAGTTCGTAAAAAGCCGATATAACTCACGATTTGTGTCAGGGCAGGCTCAGGATCACAGGGTTTCCCCACAAACTTGGTGTCGTTACATTCAGAAAAGTCCAGTAAATCCAATCCAGTAAGTATTTAGTCCAAAACACACGGTTGTACCGGTAGATAGCCTCATCCCGCTGCTGCATCTTATGAAATTACGCATTGTATATCCAGTAAATCTGTTTATTTCTCCTCATAAGTCCGGCGTTTACATGAAAACAATGTTTATTTCACTTTACAAAATGGCGCTGCCCTCTGACCTTTCGATTGACAGCTCACTCGACCAATCACAAGCTCCCTGTCCCCGGCTGCCGCCTGCAATAGCGAATGAGTGGCTGTGTCTGATGAGGAACATCCCCTCCGACAGCGCTGAATGGCTTCAGCCAATAGAAACCAATCCCGATGGCAACTGATGCATTGAATAGCCAATGAAATTCCGATAAAAACGATGTGCTGCATTCACGGTCCCTGGGAAAAGGCAGCACTGCCATTTTCATGCGTAACTTTGCAAAAGCTGCACTTTGGCGCATGTATTGTTTCTCAATGGCAATTTTAGGAAAACGCCTAGATATACACTTAGAAAAACATGTGTAAAATACTAATTTTTAGCAGGATTGTTATCAAATTTGAACTGGGGCCAGGTAAGGCTTCATGCTGTGGTCCCATTGTGTTTTCCAGCTAAAATTCTCAGCTACACTCATCTTCAGGCATCTGATTGCAACAAAAAAATTCAGGCGAGAATAAAAACATTCTAATTCAGTGTGTTCCAACTTGGATTACTCAATGATAATAGCACTTACAGTGATTATTTCAGTTTGGGGAAAAACTTCAGAGTGTTACCTTTCAAAAGAGACCAAGCCCATCCATATTCTCCAAACAGTTCAAGAACAGCATTCAATTTACTTTGGGTACGCCTTGGATAGGTGAATATTACAGAATTTATAGGAGTGGTTATGTTTTTTTTTTTGTCATTATTGGGGGGGGGGGGGGCAGCGCAGCGACGACGGTGGCGACAACGACACAGCAGAACGCAGAACAATCCTGCATAGGAGCTGTCCATACTTAACCAAAAGTCTCTTGAAGTGTTAAACAAAGACAACTATGGACTGTGGAAGTTTGAATAGCAAAAATACATAAGTTATCTTGACGTGAACCATATGTTGCGGTAGGTATATATTTTTTTTAAAAAGGAGGTAACACGCTTCACAGGTGGGGGAGGCATCCCCCCACTCCCCCCTCCTCGCGGGGGCTGCAGGGAGGGCACTGGTGCAACAGATCACAGCTGATCCATGATCAGCACACAAGTGGTCCGCGGATCTGATTAAAAAAAAAAGGTGTGCGTGTAGTGTGGGGACATATACGCGCACCGTGGCGGCTGAATGAACGGGCAGTTTAAAAAACTCTGCTGGTATATTTGAAGCTGCAGCTTTACCTTGTGCACAACAACAACTGCATTTTGTTTTATCAACATGTGTACTACTCTGAACGTCGCGACGCACGTTAATTTGCCTCGTTAAAAACGTTTGAACGTCAGTTTTCACCTTCGAATGTTCTCATTTTGATTAACATTCGAATTGTATTCGAATAGCGAAGTTCGTTCTGACAGCCCTAATGTGTATTAGTGATGAGATAACAGAGTCCAATCTAATTGATAGAGCCTTGCTTATAATTTTTATGTCTGTATTTATTAATGATATGGGTCGGTAGTTGGAGCAATTGGTGTGGTCCTTGTTTGGCTTTGGAATAAGTGTAATATAGGCAGTATTCATGTGGTATGGGATTCTTTTATTTTGTTGAATTTCAGAGATCAGCATTATCAGGTTTGATGACGAGTCTAACTGTAAACATATTGAACAGTGCACTGCAGCCTGATGCTCCGCATCACAGACGTCCTGTCACAGCCTGGGTGAGTAGTTTCCCCTGGTGTCACTCAGGAATAACAGTGTCCAGTCCAGTGTCCCAGAAGCTGGATGAACTAATAAAAACGCTCTCGGATGAGCTGTGAACGCATCGCGGACGAACCAACAGCATGTAGTCCAAAAGTTCGCTCCGAGCATCAAGAGAGAGCAGTCTCTGACGTGCCGGTTAATGGTGCTCCTCTCACACACTACGCGGCCTCCGGTCGCATCATAACAGCCTCCCGCCACAGGCCCACAGAGTTTTATCCACCTGTCCATTGTATTTCCTCACCGTGAAACTGTGTTTTTCACAATAGTGTAAAGCTGCAGTACCGGAGTAACCGTAGTTCTAGAACCGCAGGTCTAGGACCGCAGTTTTAGGACCGTTCGATTTACGTCACAGCGCCCCGACACCCCCAACGTTCGGAAGTAGCTGCGTTACTATGGAAACGGTCACCGCTTTGACCGTTATATTATTCCGCTTTGAATTTTATATTACAAGTTCACATTTTGAGTTTGAGTGGTTAGGCAACGAAGAAAGGAGTTGGTTAAGTTTAGTAAAAAGATCAGGTAGAGTGTAGACAGGCCAGGGGTCTCATTTATAACCGTTGCGTACGCACAAAACGGGGCTGAAAGTGGCGTACGTGACTTTTTACACCAAGGTTGTGATCTATAAAAAACTAACTTGACGGGAGAATGTGCACAGCTCTAAGCAAACTCTGAGCCAGGCGTACGCATGGTTTGGAGGAAAAGGGGAATTGGCGACACAGACGGTGTGGTGGTGAACTGAAGTCAGACTCGGGAAATGATGATTGAGAAGAACGATTATGTTTTTATTATCTGCCGTCACACATTTAATTTCAACCCGTATGCGTTAGATCCATGTTGCCATGGTGATTTAATTCAACAGCGCCCTTATTTTGCATCGGACTGGTGTTTCAGAAACATCTTCTTAGAATCTAACTTAAAATTCAAAATCAAAATTCCTTCTCTATATTTAATCACCACCGTCTCTCCATCATATTGTCCACTCCCAGAGCGCAGGAGGAGGAGAGGACGGCGCTGCTGCATGGGATAAATACATGGTGTAAATAACTATATGTTCCTATGATACTGTGTGAACATATGATCGAGAGTCAATTAAATCTCAAACCCTGGAGGAAAAAATCCAGTAATCGTTCCCACAATTGTTACATTCTGTTTTCTTGTTATCAAGAGAAGTGTCATGTTTGATCATTCATCAGAATGTAACTGATTCTGCTAATTATTCAAAGTTTTATCGATCAGTCTAATTACTGTAAATAATACAGCGGTGAGCCCCGTGCGTAATGCTGCACCACGGCACCGCGGGAGGAGAAAGGAGGGAGAGGGAGACGAATGGTTAATAACTCGTTTCAGATTAGAACTGTTGTCATTGTTGTAACTATGTGCCGAACCGGGTCCAGCATGTGAGAGGGCAGCGCACCAAAACAACACCGCGTGCGCTCTGAGCCGCTGACGCCGTTAACAGCTGCAGCAACACGTCACGTCGCCACTTTCACACCTGCAGCTAATTCACAACACCGACAGAACAAGAGCACGTCAGGCTCATTGACATGCAGATCACATTCATGTGGTGGTTTGCATTGACCATCTAGGGTTAAAACAGGGCGTGTACAGGGAGGGACGAGAAGCGGATTCAGCTGCGCACACTTGTAGGAACTCTGTGATTTATAAAGGGAAGTTTGCTTGCAAGTGTGCGTACGCAGGGTTTTATAAGTCTGAATATTTACTGGCGCACGCAAAACCTGGCTTTTGGGCGTACGTACACTTTTAGTAACAATCCCACGCACAGTTTTATAAATGAGACCCCAGATCAGTTTGAGTGAGAAGTGTAATTGTGCCATATTAGGTTTAGGCAATGAATAAAGGAGCTGATTAAACAACAGAAAAAGAATTCCAGCAGTCGATTGCCAGACCGTTGCTACGTAAAACAGGCCGTTGCTAGGGACGCCGCTCTGATCAGAGGACAGCAGAGGAGGAGAACTATGGATATTTACCGTAATTTAACAGCATAATAAATGACTTGTAGCTTGTTACAGGGAGAGTGGAGGCTCTCTGCCTTCCACACCGCTGCTGAAAACCAAACCTGCGCTCAGAGCCTCTGGTGTCACTGCTTGTCTCAGTGAAAAAAAAAAAAAAAGGAGCTCAGTGGAAGTCCGCCACAGTAAACGTGTTTATGACAGATAAGACTACACAAATATACCCATCCTAACACATATGATAATATATATAATATTATTTTTGAAAAAATATAGCTTTTAATAAATATTCTACATTATTCAAGCTTTAATTTTAGTAAAAAGACCAATAGAGTGTAGAATAGAGAGAGTCCAATGTCCAGAAAGTAGTTAGGAGCACGTTTGAGGTGATTTGTAGTCGATAAATCTGACGGCAGTAACTTCAGACGAGATTAAAAATGATCAGCAGGTAACGGCAGTCTCCACTTGGTAGGAAGCGCAGTGACGTAAATCGAACGGTCCTAGAACTGCGGTCCTGAATCTGCGGTCCTAGAACTGCGGTTACTCCGGTACTGCAGCTTCACCCTACTCGTTTTTCATCCAGCTGTGAAGCTCTGCTGCTAGTCCTGCCTAGCTTGGCTAACGTTAGCTGACAGCACCGTTCATGTGTCCCTTGAGAGTTCATGTTTTGTAATCCGTTCAGATAAATACGTCTCTAACTCCAGTAACAGTCCGTGTGGTATCTGTCCTCACTGTTTTAAGTAAATTTTTTAAGTAAATTATACGGGAAACAGAATTTGAAACTGATGAAAACTCCATAGCCATCCTGCTACCGAGGACAGCTCCTCGGTTAATTTCCCCCTCGATTTCTGGTTACCACGGGAGACCAAAATGTTTGGTTTGGGGCAATATTTTCTGCGCCCCAAAGGCATAAAATCCGACGACGCTGATTGGCTAAATTACCTGTTGCTCCGTATATTTTTTACTTAGCAACAGTCACTGATTGGCTGAGCTGGTACACTGCTCGGGCGACTTCTCCAGCGCCCCAGACAGAGACAGTAAATGAACCTGTAGGCAAATTAGCCTCTAAATAATGGTTTTATTTTATATGCAGCTCGATTTTAAGAATTCCTATCACATTCACAGGTACAATAAGAAAAACATATTAATTTTAAATTATTATTTTGGAAAAGATAATAATCATTAAAATTCACTTTTCATCAGGGGGGGCGGCGCCCGAGCGCCCTCTATTGACCAGCCGCCACTGGTGACATTTTAACCTTTTTTCTTTCTTTTCTTTTTTTTCCTTTTACAAAAGTCAGACTGAACACGTCAAATGGTGTAACCACAAAGGAATGGTCAATAATAAATATTTGATTGACCTACAGTGGATTCAAGTGGATTTATAGCAAATGTTCTTTCTTCTTCTAAAAAATCTGTGACAAATGATGTAAAATGAGTCCAGAAACACAGAGTTGTATTTATTCCTCATTTGAGTCCAGATTTATTTTCCTCTTTATTCAGATTTTTATCAAAAATCAAAGTTACACCACTGACACTGGGTTTCATCACGTCATTGACCCCTGTGCTGTTAGTTTATTGATTTAACCCTGATACCAGTTGATCAATAAAGTTATTAATAGGGGTGACCTCCAATAGTCGACTACGATTATTCATATGTCTACAGAAGCTGCGAAAATGTACATGTTTTCTCTCATATTATCTCATATTAACTATTGTCTACCCGCCTGGGCCACTGCAACCCCCACTACTTTAAACCCGTTAATATCATTATACAAGCAAGCACTCAAAATCCTGGATAAAAAATCAAGAACCTTCCATCATTGCACAATCCTCAAAAAATATAGGCTTCTAAGCTGGAACAATCTGGTTTTCTTCAAAAACTGCTGCCTTATATACAAAATCCGTCACAGCTTAGCTCCGCCTCCACCCTGCAGCCTTATACAATTCAGATCACCTGCAACAAGTGGTACAAGAGGGGCGGCTAGAGGAGATTGCGAGATCCCATTTAGAAAAACTTCATTTGGTCAGTCAGTGTTTTCCTGTAGGGCAGGCAAAGAGTGGAATACAATACCACAAAACATAAGAGTGCATACGGTGCATTTAAAGCCAATCTAAAGAAATGATTAATTGAAAACCAAATTTGTGAACACTAGTCCCTGAATCCCCTGTAGTACATGGCTTAATTAAGTGTAATTTGACATGTACTTGTTGTTCTTGTTGTTGATATGAATATTCCCCTGTCTGAATGGGGGATGTATACATTACTGTGTGGTTGAGGGGTAAAGGGAGTACCGGTTGTGGATTGGATAGTGTTTGTGCATGTGTGCGTATGGGTAGGAGGGGTGGGGGTTAAAGTGTAATGTTGCTGTTGTAGATATTGTGCTATTTGTCTTAATGTAATTTGTATACCTTTATTATAGGTCTCATTGCCGTGCTCCATCCGGCAGGGGGACTGGCAACAGAAATTAGCCTATTGGCTATAATTGGGTGCATTTACATTTTATCTTTTTAAAATGTTCATTAATGTACACTGTCCCTCTCGAACAAATAAAGGAAAATGAAATGAAATGAAATCTGACCAATCAGATTCAACTATGAAAATCCTTAGTGGAAGACACTCCTAGTTATCAATAATAATAACAGAGAATCATCATCTGATCAGTTAGCAATGAATTAATCTTCTGCTTTTATTCTTTATTAAGATTGGAGGGCTGCAGTTTGTCAGAGATCAGCTGTTCTTCTCTGGTCTCAGCTCTGAAGTCCAACCCCTCCCACCTGAGAGAACTGGACCTGGGTGACAACAAGCTGCAGGATTCAGTAGTGAAGGATCTGAGTGGTTTTCTGGAGAGTCCAGACTGTAGACTGGAGACTCTGAGGTCAGTTCACTGACTGTTACTGTTGTAGATCTTAGAATCTTTGATCCACAACTGAACCTGATTGATCTTCAATCAGAACTTGAACCTGTGATAGGCCTTATTACCAATAACAACGAAACCGCTTACCGCAGTGAAGTAGAGGAGCTAGTGATACTTAACATCTCAAAAACTAAGGAGCTGGTTGTTGATTTTAGAAAGAAGGCCACCCCCCTCCTCCCTCTCTCCATCAACGGAGAAGAGGTGGAGAGGGTCACCTCCTTTAAGTTCCTCGGGACCACCATCCATCAATCCCTTTCATGGGAGCTCAACACCAGTCTCATAATTAACAAGTGCCACCAGCGACTCTATTTCCTGCGGCACCTCAAGAAATTTAGGGTTAGTCGACCAGCTGTGACCTACTTCTATAGGTCTACCATTGAAAGCATACTCACCTTCTCCATGCTGGTCTGGTACGGTCACACAACCGCATAGGATAAAACCTGGCCAGAGAGGGTAGGTAGTGCGCCGAGCTTCCAAGATCATCGGTTGCAGTAGACTTCCCTCACTTACATCACTTTACTCAACTAGACTCATCAGGAAGGCCAATAAAATTATAGCAGATCACTCTCACCCAGCACACTATCTCTTTAATCTCCTCCCATCAAGCAGGAGATATAGAAGTATCAAATGTAGAACATCTCGTTTTAGAGACAGCACCTACCTCCAAGCCATCATACATTTGAATTTGCACTAATCACCTTGCACTGGCACTTATGCTGAATGTGACGCTGCTGGGTATTGTCCTCCTCGTACATGCATTGTACGGTATTGTGTGTATATTATTTATTGTGGTGTATGTGGTGGGAGTACTGTACTGTTTTTCTGTGAGAGCAAAAACCAAGACACATTCCTATCAACTTGATTTTACTTGTTGACATGGCAATAAACTATTTGAATCTTAAATCATTGACTTTGATTGAATTGATTAATGACATTTGAAATAGTGGTTGTTGAATATTTGCAGTTGTTGTTGTGTGAGAATGATTCTTCAGTAGGGGTGTAACGGTATATGTATTCGTCCCGTGCCGTCACGGTATGGGGGTCACGGTTCAGTGCACACAGTCACACGACGAATACGTCTGAATGAATATATAAAAAAAAAAAAAAAGAAATCGAGTCCTCACTCGAATCCAGGTGGCGGTAATGAGCCTCGAAGCTGCCTGCAGCCGTCATAGCAGACGAAGAAGAGAAGTGATGAGAGAGTGAAGTTAGAGGAGGAGAGCTGTCTGCTTCATTCATGTCACTGTGGCTTCTCAATGAAACAAACGGCGGCGGCGGCTCGCGACCATAATACATCCATGCTCGCGACTGGTCCACCGGACAAAGTCCGTCGGCGATGTTTCACGGATGCGCGGTGCGTCGCTAGAAACGTATCAAACACGTAGCGCATGTTCAACCCGATATGTCAATCACTGGTGCAAGTAAAAAGACTAGTTGTGTGCAACAACTTATCCCGCAGCTTTTAAGCCTCTTGACATGAACACAGACAGGTGAGGAGAAAAGGAGACCGCACACTATATATAATCAGACACATTTTGTCTGATGAAGGGCTGACGCCCGAAACGTGTGAGTGACATTAAACTGTCACGGGAGCTTTTAACTAGTGTGCAGTCTCCTTTTTTCCTTACCTGTGTCTTTCTTGGTGGTCCAGCACCTAGTCTTAAGTTTTTTGGGGGATGTGCGTGTAGCTGCCTAATATGTTTTATGAACACAGGCAGGACCAGAAACATCACCAAAGTAACTGCTAGTCTAATTTAACTGTGTAAACCAACATTGATGTCAGTTTATTGTTTTGTTTTTTTAATAATATTTTTTTAATAATAATAATTTAATAATTCGAATAATAGTTGCCAGTTGTCAAGTGCACGTTTTTTTTCCTCTAGAATTAATGAATGGCATTATAACACTCCTAATGCACTTGTTTTATTTTGTATTCTTTTTTCTTTTAACTTTTATAACACAAGACAGATTTTAGTTTTACATTCAATTAGTGTCTGTTGTACCGAAACCGTACCGAACCGTGACCCCTGAACCGAGTTACGTACCGAACCGTGACTTTTGTGTACCGTTACACCCCTATTCTTCAGTTTCAGCTCATTTCACTCAGTGGTCATGAATAATGTCTGTTCACTTCAGTTCAACCTTCACACACACTCTATTTTCTATTTCTCTCAGTCAGACGACTCATGTTTTCTAGAAACTCTGGAGAAAATGTCCAGTATCAGCTCATCAACTCACTTCATCTCTATCACAACAATGTGCACAAGATCCTCACAACTCATGTTTGGACAAAGACACTGAAATTCACCTGTTGAAGAAAAAACTCTTCTTTTGATCATCAATGAATTTATCTTCTTCTTTTATTCTTTATTCAGATTGGAGCGCTGCAGTTTGTCAGAGATCAGCTGTTCTTCTCTGGTCTCAGCTCTGAAGTCCAACTCCTCCCACCTGAGAGAACTGGACCTGGGCCACAACAACCTGAAGTCTTCAGACGGGAAGGATCTGGATGATCTTGTGAAGAGTCCAGACTGTAGACTGGAGACTGTGAGGTCAGTAGGGGGGCGGAGTCAGTCTGTGCTGCTTTCAGCACTATTGGACTAAAGTCAGTGTGAGACAATAACAGAGACAACAGTCAGCCAATCAGAGCAGAGAGAGGCAACAGTCAGCCAATCAGAGCAGAGAGAGACAACCACTGATCCATCACCCCTGTCCTCTGCTTCTCTTCTCAGATGGGAACCTACCCTTCAGTCCCTCCCTCCTTCAGTCCTGGACCTCCTGAACCTCCTGAACTGATCTGAGAGCAGCTCCACTGTCTCTCAGAGTCCAGTCCACCATCCTCCCTGTGTGTTCTGGACCTGACAGAGATCATCACTGTCTCTGGACTCATCTGATCCTCTAGTCACTCTCTGCTCCTCCTCATCTCTCCTCCTCCTCCTCCTCTTCCTCCTGTTTTCTTCTTCATTCATTCTGATTATTCAGCTCCATCTTGTGGTGTGGTGAAGAACTGCAGCTCATTTCCACATTATTCAGTGTTTCTAAACATGATGGAGGTTCAGAACAGGTTACTATGACGACAGTTGACACATTAATGTAAGTGTCATGTTCATAAACACAGATTTTTTTTGTTCCTCTTTAAACCACCAGTGGGCAACATTTTATTAAAAAGCTCATGTGTTTTTTCACCATCAGATTAAAGTCTGAAATAAACATGATTTATTTGCTTTATTTATTGTTGCAAAGACAAAGAGCCTGAATCAAATGTGCATCATGTTGTGTTCACACACTTTTTCTGTTGTGTTGTAAAGATAATAATTCAACAATATATTGAACTAATGAACATGGTCTAATATTATCAAATTATTAATCAAAATGTGCAGTTCTATAGGGATCAGTGTGCTATTACTTTTCTCTACGGAAAAAACTGCAACACATTTCTCATAGAGGATGAATGGGAGGAGGTGAAAAAACTAACAAATGATTGGACTTTTTCAAACGTCTACTGCTCCGGCATACTTTCACCTAGAGACTCAGTTTAAGCTTTAAAATGTAGAATAGAATAGGATGTCTTTATTATCTTTGCAACAAGCACCCCATGTAACGCCCGCCAATGTAATAATGCCCACAAACGTTATAAACCACAAACGTAATAAAAATGTGCAGCTTTTAATGTAATAATCCTGCAAACGTAATACATTTTCCACAAATGTAATAGCCGCTGCCTACTACAAACGTAATACGCGATTTCCCACAAATGTAATAACTATTACCTTTGCGGAGATTTATTACGTTTGTGGGGAAGTGAAAATCTTCAATTTTCAATGTAATAAAATGTTATAACGCAATGAATGATGGTCGTTGTCTGGGTTGTTGTTGTTTATATCTACTAATAGCCTACTGACCGAAATCCAGCTGCTGACTCTCCACTCCACGATCACGGAAAGCCCACCCCACCCTGCCCACCCCTCAAACAGCTCTCTCTCTCTCTCTCTCTCTCTCCCTCCCAACCGTGTACCTATCACAATCAATCCTAAGCAAATGTTTATTATAGAAGCATCTGCA
Source organism: Trachurus trachurus (assembly GCF_905171665.1). NCBI lineage: Eukaryota > Metazoa > Chordata > Actinopteri > Carangiformes > Carangidae > Trachurus > Trachurus trachurus. Next base: position 3,381,284 of record NC_139905.1, on the reverse strand, counting down.
GGGGACAGCGTGTGTCATAAGCCGGAGGACAAAAATGTACACAAGCAAAAGCAAAAGAAGCAAAAGAAAATAAAGAGGCATCTCTCTCTCTCTCTCTCTCTCTCTCTGGCAGTGACACGCTGTCATTCATTCATATTTCAGCACCGAGACAGCGGACAGCAGCTTGGTCAAATTCAGCACTACTAAGACAAAATATCAGCAGTTCACTCTTCCACGATAAATCCATGGCACTGTACATACAGTATAGTTATGAGGCAGAAAGAGAACTCAACACTGTCTTCTCCCAAAGTAGAACAATATTATATAAATAAATAAATATATAATAAAGACAACGTTTCGAGCGACTGGCTCTTCGTCGTATTTGACTCCGTACAGCAACAATAATAATAATCATAATAATAGCCTAATAATGACTATATAAGACTCCCATACAGTGGTGCAGTTTGCAAGTGTGTGTTTTAAATAGATAGCCTGGATAGTTTTACGCATGCCTCTGTCAGGCATACAACAACCACTTCATGCAGTTTAGTTTAGCCGTTTTGGTCCATGTTTTAAAGTCTTTTTTCCCCCTGGATTATATTTTCTAAAGATGCAACAAGCGGGGTCGGAGTGTGTGATTGAAAACCACCACGGTCTGCTCCCCGTTCACGTATCGCCTCCTTCGGATGCCGAGACTTTGTGTTTATTGGTTTTAAAACATCATACGTCATATATGTCAAACAAGAGATTACAGTTTACGGAGCGCGTTTGAGCCGCGGATTCCGAGACGAGAGGAGAATGACGCCGGGTCCGAGCCTTTGATCAGCAGGTTTGGTTTTTAGCCAGGAGCCTCCACTCTCCCTGTAACAAGCTACAAGTCATTTGTCATTACAATTAGTCCCAAGCAGTTTAAAAAATGAAACATAAGGTAAATATCCTGCATATTTTCTCTTTTCTGTGCTCCTCTGACCAGATCGCGTCCATAGCGGTGTGTTGGCAACGGTCTGTCATACAGAAATAACAAAGTAACACACGCATCACATTATGAAAGTGCTTGTGATTTTTTGGGGGCTAAAACAACAGAGCTCAGCCAGGTGGAGAGCGTATAGCGCACATCCTAGTGTACATTCAAATGATAAGTGAGTTTAACATTAGGTCGGAGGGTTTTCCCCCTGTTTATTGACAGGGCTGATACTGACAGAGGACACATATTGTGATTGACAGAGGGAGATAGCCTGATTTTTATTTATTTATTTATTTAGAGGTAAACACAACACTTTTCAGTCTAAATAGGCATCTAAAGGTTTATTAATTCAATTCAATTTTCCCGCAGACAGCGGCGAGAGAGAGAGAGAGAGAGCTGTTTGAGGGGTGGGCAGGGTGGGGTGGGCTTTCCGTGATCGTGGAGTGGAGAGTCAGCAGCTGGATTTCGCACAGTCAGTAGGCTATTAGTAGATATAAACAACAACAACCAATACAACGACCATTATTCATTGCGTTATTACATTTACATTTATTACATTGAAAATTGAAGATTTTCACTTCCCCACAAACGTAATAAATCTCCGCAAAGGTAATAGTTATTACATTTGTGGGAAATCGCGTATTACGTTTGTAGTAGGCAGCGGCTATTACGTTTGTGGAAAATGTATTACGTTTGCAGGATTATTACATTAAAAGATGCATATTTTTATTACGTTTGTGGTTTATTACGTTTGTGGGCATTATTACATTGGCGGGCGTTACACCCCATGTTCACCATATTCATGTGTTTCAGTAGATTAGTCAGTCGGCTGCATAGACACAAGTCTCTTCTATTTCATATACGGTAGAAAAATGTAAACACACTAACGTCAGCGCGTCACTTGCAGCACCACGTCGTACCGAGACGGCCCACAGACGCACCAGGAAAACTCCCGGTACTCCCAGTGGCCAGTCGGCCCCTGGAGTATTTCAGGAGCATGGAACGATGAGGTGAAGATCAAAACCATTTTACCAGAGGTCTGCTGTTTCCTCCTCCTCCTTCTTTGTCGGTTTATTCATGAACATGAAACTCTTGAAACGTGCTCTCTGGCTGGCTGGATTTTCCGTTCGGGCTGCCGTACAAACATGGCGGTGGAAGATGGCGACACTCTCTTAAGCAAGACTCTTCCTATATGTATAAAAGAAAAATTATAAGGTTTTGAAAACAAAACACATTTTATTTTATAGCGATTATACACTTACACAAATATATTCATGGGTAGTATATTCAGATTTTGCCAATAAATGTGGCCAATTATTACACACCGAACCTTTAAGTTAATAAATATATTTTGTTGAAAGCAACCACGTTGTTTGCAACATGACAAATAACAAACACGAAACTCACCGGTGCACCTTAAAATATACGGTTAAAATCTAATGAATTACAAATACTATGAACCTTCAGGACATCATTTAACTTTTATTAGCTACAGAAATACCAGCATTAACAGTAAATATTTGATATGAACACGTGTTAACCCACAGCCAGCTGCAGTACTTTACACAAAGTATTTCAGAACACATTGAATAACAGGTTCTTTTACACAGCATGTAGTCAGAAAATGTCTGCTGCTCAGCAGTATTTACTAAGATATTCTCACTCACCACTTCAAAGCCATTAACACTGTTAGGCTAACCCAATAGGATTTAACTTGAAGTAATTAGCATCACAGCGAGTGGATTGTATTAGCACTAGCATGGACCGACACAGTTTACAACGGCAACAATTATCATCATGGTTAACGGAAACATGAGTCAGCTGACTACATATTAAAACTCACCTGTCCTCACCTGACCAGCTGGTCTTCACTCAGGAAGTGGATGAAGCATTTCACTGGCTACCGTGCACCTCCACTTGACTCTGCTATTTGACCAACTTTATCATTTTTAAATGTGTGTGTTTATTTTGAGTGCTTTTATGTAAAATATGAAACTATTTATTTCAAGTGTATTTTTTAAACATGAATTAATAATAATTGCTCTGGGTTAAAAATGACCAGAGACAAACCTATCCCACAGTGTGAAGTGTGTGTTCAGGGAAAGTTTATCCAAACTAGAAACAGGGAGCAGGATGTTAGAGCCAAAGCAGCTCGAGAACTGGTTCACACAGACAGAGCAGGACCAACAGACCCAGAGTCCAGAGACCGGCTTAGGTTTGCACTGAGGTGTGCCCACATTTGTGGAGATAAATTATCTAAATGTAACTCATAATGTCTTAATATAACTGAATTGTATCACATTTTCTTTGGAGACAAGCCTATTTATGTCTGTATGATATGGTTTGTTGACCTAGAGGTGATGGAGTTCTCTTGTTTGGACACTAGGGGGCAGAATTAGAGCAGGGATTGTGGTGGGGCATGTCTGGCTGTGTTTCTTTCCTGTGTTTGTCAGGTGATTATTGTCTCAAACCTAAAGGAATTACTGTAATGTTTTAGTTAAACTTTTACGTTTAACATGTAGTAGGCTACATTTGTGTGTGTGTGCGTGTGACTAAGTGCGAATATTGAATGACAGGGGATGTTTACTGTTGTTTATTTTATTGTATAAACCACTTTGAGCTGGGTCCATGACTTGTTTTGTTGTGACATTGTTGTAAAGAAAAAAAACTTTAACCTAAATTAAGTTAATTTTAATGAATTTAATGCATGAGTTCTGGCGTGTTAATTCATGGGCTGAATAGTTTATTACCAGGCTGTTGCCATTGATAAGAATTTGTTTGGGTTGATGATTGTTCACAAAAATCACTGTAAAATGATGATTTATAGTGTCTGTATGTTAATTGGATTATTATTATTAATTAATTGTGTGTGTGTGTGTGTGTCAATGAGTCATAAGAAAAATATCTACAGATCTGACGGTGTGTAGACTTTGAGGAGACATTTTCTCCTGCTGCAAACCTAACCAGTATCAGAGTGTTGATGCAAAAAGCAGAAAAAGATAATAATCAGATTTGAAAACTACTTACCTGCATGGACCAACAGATTGTGACATGAAAGGTTCAACATGCAGGAATGTAAAGCCAAAGTTGAACTATAGTGATGATGCAGAAGTGATGGTGAGTGATGCCAGAAAATACAGAGTGATCTGAGTCTAGTTGTACGTAAACTGTCTCAGTACTTTACAGAGCCGACAGAAGAGCAGTGGACGACTGTGAAACATGACACATGGAATATTTGAAGGGCACAAAGTGACAAAGAATTACGTCAGAGAAAGTGTGAGTGTGAACAACTGGGATTACTGGGAGCGTCCAGCGATGCAGACTGGGCTGCTGATGGAACTGACAGACAGAGTAGGAGCGGTTATCGTGTGAGCCTGAACAAAGACATAGCCTACCTTTGATTTCATGGAAGACTAAAAAGCAGCTACGTAGTCTCCACTGTTGCACTGTCCAGCTGTGAGCCAGAGTGTCTGGCAGCGTCAGCCGCAACCACACAGGAGTGATGTAGCTGGTGCAACTACCTGAAGCTGCTGACAGACACCAACACTCACCTGTAGCAGACTGCAACCCACTGGCACCACTCACCTCACAGGAAACAGGACGTTGTTGGAGACCATCTCAGGGTTTTATTCTGCACACACAACAGTAGGAGCACATTAGCTGCATCTACAATGTTTTTATGTTTTATCTCATTAATCACAGTAATCTTTAACACTAATCAATAAGATATATACAGGTGCATCTCAATACATTAGAACATCATGGAAAAGTTTATTTATGTCAGTAATTCAACACATAGATCCATTACACAGAATGAAACATTTCATGGCTTTATTACAATTAAAAGGCTAACATTTAATGAAGACCTAAAATTCAGTATCTAAAAAAGTTGAATATAACAAAAGACCAATTTAAAAAAGCATTTTTAATACAGAAATGTTGGCCTTGTGAAAAGTTTGTCCATGTATATGCACTCAATACTTGGTTGTGTGGCGGCCTTAGACATCTGGGGGCCCGTTTCAACATTTCATATGAGGCCCTACCCTGTTAAACATAAAATTATTTGCCAGCTACAGTATGTGCTTTAAACCCTGAAAGGACGCAGTAAACGCACTATCCATGCATCCCAGGTACGCACAACACATTAAGTGTTAAAATCACTATCAGGGCAAGAAACCAGCAGGACTTAGCAGAAAAAACGAGGACTGAAGTTGGTTTTCATCAAAAAGCAAAATCATTATGTACATTTTCAGACATGAACAGGAATCTTAACACAATCAAAAACTAGCCTACAGGCTTTAACAGTATTCTGAATTTAAATTGGCAACAAAAGTAATGAGAGAGAATAATAGCCTACCACATTTTAGTTGTGCTCTCGCTGTGTTATATTTCTCTATTAAGTTAGTTAGTTACGTAGCCTACTCATAGATCGCCTGTTTGGAGGCATTTTAACCCGAGGAAAAAGAAAAGAGGAGGAAAGTGATTGACAATTGTCAATCAACAGGTTACACAACTGGGCGCACGTCAGGAGGAAAGCAGGAAAAACAAAAGGAATAATAATACTGGGAGAAGGAAAACGAGGGTCTATTGATAGTTTGCGGGCCGTTTTCAAAGGTAAGCCTACGTTGTTATTGATATTTCCTGCCGTATTATTAATTAGGAGTGATTAGTCCTACCGGTGGACGGAGCTGTTCGTGTGTGTGGTGGATGTAGGCCTGTGTGTGTGTGTGTTTGTTAAGGTGCAACCTAGGTGATGAATTATTGTAGGCATGTCTTTTACACGGTGGATGGCAGCTGGGGCCCAACTAAGGCCGCCTATGGTTTTCCTCAGTCGATGTGAGGGTCTAAGGACAGAGGATGTTGTTACGATGCCATGTAAAGCCCTTTGAGACAAACTGTTTGTAAAAACGGGCTATACAAATAAAATTGCCTTGCCTTGCCTTGCCTTGCCTTGCCTTGCCTATGGGTTGTTTGACTTGAACTACTGTAAATGGACTTTTCCATGATATTCTGATTTATTGAGATGCAGCTGTAGTTTCCAATTTCAAACTGAATGTTCACTAATCAATAAGATTTATACAGGTGCATCTCAATAAATTAGAATATCATGGAAAAGTTTATTCATGTCAGTAATTCAATTCAAAAAGTGAAGCTAACACTTTTTATAGATCCATTATTGCTTATGTTTTATGAAGACATAAAATTCAGTTTCTAAAAAAATTAATATTACAAAAGATTTATTTAAAAAAAAAAAGCATTTTTAATACAGAAATATTGTCCTTGTGAAAAGTTCGTCCATCTATATGCACTCAATACTTGGTTGTGGTTGTTTGACTTGAACTACTGTAAATGGACTTTTCCATGATATTCAGATTTATTGAGATGCAGCTGTAGTTTCCAGTTTCAAACTGAATGTTCACTAATCAATCAGATATTTCTGTAGACATGAGATCGTATAGTGGCAGTTTCAGTTGGATCCACAGCAGATGAACTTTAAACACAGAGAACAAAGCCACAACACAAACACATGTATGCTAATGAGATGAGATCGTGTTAAATCCTCGTCTCACCGTGAACAAAGAAAAACAACACACAGTCACACACACTTTAAACATGGCCGCCACCTCATCACTCAGTGTGTGTGTGATATTCATGGTAAGTAAGGACTTTAAGAGCATATTATCTACAAATAACGGAGAGAGTTTCACCGTGTGTCTCGGCTCTTCCAGCAGCAGCGACGTTTTGGCGCGTTTTGGGGGGTGCACCGCTAATTAACGCCCCACCTGCAACAACAGCTGGAACCAGGAACCATTGTTCTCTGAACCAAACTGCTGCAGCAACAACAGTTTAGCTGGTTAACATACAGCAACAACAGTTTAGCTGGTTAACATATACTGGTCTGAATCATATGTGGAGTGGGTTTTAGTTTTAGCTGAAGTTCACATAGATAATATCAACTTAAAAACACATTAAATCTAATAAATACTGACTCCGCTACACACCACCTATGCAGGGCCGTTGCTAGGAATTCTGGGCCCCCTGAAAGAAAACTAAAGTGGGCCCCCTAACCCCCTGACTTTTCCACCTTTTTTTTTCTTAGACTACGTACGTATTATCGTTTTTTATTAAGCCTATACTTTGTCTATGGATATTCTCATTCATCCAGGTCATCGTTCTTTTCTGGGCAAATTGAATCGTAGGCAGCTGGACTTGTATTTGTCTGGGAGGACGTTTCGCCTCTTATCCAAGGGGCTTCATCAGTTCGTAAAAAAAAAAAAAAAAATTGGCTACTTTGTTTTGATGCTAATGCAGCATTACTATGAGTAGGCTATTAGTCAGGGTCTTATGCAGAAGTAGAGAATGCATTTCCTGAAGGAAATACGGGTGAATGCTGAAAGCTGCTGAATGCTGAAAGCGGAATAATTCAGTCATACAAAGATTAGACTACTGGGTTTTTTTTATGGGCCCCACTGGGCGCTGGGCCCCTAGAATTATCATCACCTTTCTTCCCTATACAACGGCCCTGTAGCCTACCTATGGTTTATGAAGATAACCAAGGAACAGTAGCATTAGCAAAGAAGCTGTGAACAAACAGAGATGTGAGCACGTTGATATTAAAGATCATTTTCTGAGGTCGACTGATCACAAAGGGAAAATAAAGTTTGAAGTACTGTTCAACAGACAAGATGGTGACAGATGTGAAGACAAAACCTTAACAGAGTTAAAGTTGAGTCAGTTTGTAAAGTCTGTGTTTGGAGAGTCACAGATAAGATGATGTGTAGAAAATCTTATAATGTTGTGTTAAAGGAGTTAACAATGTGAGAGCAAGTGGGTTGTTCACATGTGTGTGTTAAATGTGCTCTCAAATCATTATTAGCAATTATTAATAATTAAACAACTTTATTACAAACAGTCAACCAGCATTGACAAAGGCAGACATGAGATTACTTATTATAATCACAAATCATTCAAAAATCATCAGGGTCAAATAAAAACAAATACAGAAAGAGAGGGTGGGAGTGGGGGGTTGGGGGATAAATTAACAACGTACAATACTAAAAGGACATCATATAAATTAACACATAATTAGCCTACACAAAGTACAATAATATAAAAACATAAAACAGAAGATTACTTAATAATAATTCAAGACATTAATCAAAATACATATATAATGCATATATAGTGCATTATTAACTGTTTTAGCTGTTTGTTTTTGTTTTATACAGATGACCTTGTTGAAATGTTTCTGCTCCATTTCTGTGTAAGTATGCTCTTCACTTGTGGAAATTAACCTTTATTGTGGTGACGTCTGCAGAAACAGGCCACCCTGTGGTCAGAGTGAGGAACTGCAGAACGTGTTACTGTAAAGATAAACAGAGTTATTGTTTGTTCTGAAAATTAACAAGTACAACTCAACAGTAACTTTCAACATTTATAAAATGTAAAATCTGTTTCTGTTTTCTCAGACATTAGTTTTCCTTGTCAGTAACAGTGTCAGCTGTTTCCTGTAAACACAACGGAAGGAAATAGGCCCAGAGAAAGTGGAAGTATTAAGTTCAGACGCCATTTTAAGACGACATGAAGGAGCAAGAGTGAAGCTGCGTTAGGTGAGTGTTAAACAACTTTATTATTATTATTCACCGTTAAAGTCTGTGAGTGTCAGTCCCTGTGAAGTGTGGAGGGAAGAAGAGTCAGAGTGAACTACTGAGACTAAAGGGGGGACAGCAGGAGGACAGCTACTCCCTGTTGTCTCAGTCTGACTCAGGCCCTGTCCACACCGACACTTTGACTAAAACATCTGGTTCTGCTTCGTCCTTAAAAAGGTTTACACTAGTCCAACATTGTTGTTGTTGTTGTTGTTGTTTCTACGTGCAGCGGTGTGGCTCAGGTTACATGTTAGAGAGCTGAGGCTATGACGTCATCGTTTCACTAAAAATCCGTTTAGATTTTTCTGAGGCAAAAAAAAAAAAAAAGTTTTTTCTGAGGCGGCGTTTGGAGATTGACTAACACAAAAAATATACACTTTTAGGACAAAACGCCGACATGAGAAATAAAAACTGTTAACATAGCCTACTGTATGTGTGTGTGTGTGTGTGTGTGTGTGTGTGAGTCAGTGTTAACAGGCAGCTAAGGGGGAAGTTAAGGGAACTTAAAGGCCCCATGGCATGAAAAATGTGATTGTGGTTATTTTTTGGTGCTTGGGGAGGTCTCTGGGCCACGTATATACTGCCCCATGCATCAAACTGGTCATAAACGGAGAAACACACACCGCCCATTTGTAGGAACTGTCTCTTTAAGATGAGCGGATAGCACTTCCTCCTTTGTGTGATGTCAAACACAAAGTAACTCCGCCCACCGCGACCAGTTGTTTTTTTCAATTTTTATGAATGCAGCTTAGGTTTCAGTTACTTGCCTGTGATTGGCCCGACCACATTCCACTCAAAAACAGTCAGCCAACCAGAGGAGAGGTTCTCATTCTCTCTTCTGATTGGCCAAATGACCTGTGCCTGCTAGAGCTCCAGAAAGAGGCAACAGAAAGGGGCAGCATAAATGATATTAATCAGATCACAGGTCCTCAAAACCAATGATACATCTTGTTAGGGATATCAGCAGGTAAATAAACCCAGAGAAAAGTGCACAGCATTAGGCCTTTAAGTCAGACAGCTGAGCTCTGAATCCTCTGTTTATTTCACCTCTTAATGTGAAAACTGTGTGTTTGACCTTCAGAATAAAAGTTTAACACTGATCCAGAGAAGATAAAGAGTCTTAAACACAGTTTATCCACATCAGACCAGGTTCTGGTCAAAAACCACAAGACACAAAACTAAACCTGGTCTGGTGAAAACAGGTTTCACTGTTTTAAAGACTCATTATCTTCTCTGGAAAACTGTTTTACACTGAACACAAAACGACTGAGAGGTGAAATAAACAGGATTCAGAGCTCAGCTGTTAAATTTAATTTCCCCCTAACTGCTGAATCTGAAGCTAACGTCAGTGTTGTTCAGTGTTTCTGGTTTCCCTCTCAGACTGACTGAAGTCCTGAAGATGAGTGTTAATGTGGAGGAAGAGGAGGACGGACCAGAGTCTCCAGGATCCACCTGTCCATCTCTGAAGAGTGACCGGTCCAGATATGATCCTCCATTCTTCAGTCCTGAACCTGGACCTGGACCTGGACCCTCCTGCTGGTCTGTGAAGAATAACCGGTCTAAAGGAAATCCTCCATTCTTCAGTCCTGAACCTGGACCTGGACCTGGACCCTCAGACTCAGAGTAAGATACAGATATTATGTGCAGCACTTTGGTCGACTGCTGTCATTTTAAATGTGCTATACAAATAAATGCTGACTTGACTAGACAGATACAGACAACTTTATTAATCCCACCAGGGGCAACTGGTTTTAACAGCGTACATACTGACACATAAAAAACACAAGTACACACAATGAAATAGACCTGCTCCAGCCTCTTTACCAGTGTTGAGTGTGTTGAGGTTCTGCAGCTCATAGTGACTGTGAGTCAACAGGAACTGGTTCTTGTGGTTGATCAGTATCTTCAAAACTAACTGCTCAGGTCTATTCATGTTTCTTCTGAACTGATCTGATGAAAGAACATCTGGACTTGTTCCTCCTCCATGTTCTTCCTGCAGCTGATCAACATGAGCTTTAAAGAGGAACTAAGCAGGAATTCTCCCGTGGCTATGCTACATTTTTATCTTAATTAAAAAGCTCCGGAGTAATTGTGATCGTTAACTACATGACTTGTGACTTGTTATGAGTGAGAACGGAGGCTCTCTGTCTTCCACCTGGCGTCTCACGGCTGAAAACCAACCTTGCGTCATCAGTTTCTTGGTTGCCGCCCCGGTGTCCCAGCTCTCGTCTCTGCACCCAGGGCCGGCCCGTGGCATAGGCAGTATAGGCAAATGCTAAGGGCGCCGCCCATCCAGGGGGCGCCAGCGCCACAAATGAGAAAGAAAAAAAAGTGTAACTTTCACTATTTTTATAACTAGTTGGTACTATTATTTCTTAATACAAAAAAATATCCCACGTTAATTTAAATGCAAAGCAATACCTATTAAAAAGTAATAATATAATATGTTACAACATTACTTACTAAGTCGGCCCCCCCCCTCCCCCACATGCCCATTGGTACGTGCCCTCCTCTCTCCCCGCAGTCACACACAGCAGAGGTACCTGTCTGCATGGGAATGCTTTCAAGCCGTTTTCTTGTTAGAAACGCCACATTTTTAATTAGATGTGTGGATACTTGGTTGCATTAATCCTCAAAGTCGGCGCAAATGCCGGCTCGTTTGCGCGATATGTTTTTGTTTATATTTCGGTCATTTTATGCCACCCTTGACGACCTGTCAATCAAAAGAACAGCTGTGAAGCGCTTCGAACCCGAGAGAGAGAGAGAAGCAGTGAGGAGGATGACGGTGCTTCAGAGGCTGAAAGTTTTGACTCATTAGATGAGGAAGATATTGAAAAAAGAAAAGAGACTTGAGACTTCAGCCTGCTTAGACAGCAGGGCCACAGCTCCAGCTCTGTATACAGACCTGCTGAGCTCTCAAACCATTTTTTTTTTACCTCTCAAACAGCACCACAGTGACAACACATGGAGGGCACATTATATAGGTTAATATTGTAAATTTTGTGTTTTTTGTCTGTTTAGTTGATATTTTGTTTGGGAAAAAAAAGCTAATTTCTCATTTAGGGCTACACACACCTCATGAAGTTTGAAATGTAATGTGAAGTCACTGTTCAGCTTCTTTTATTTTACATTTGAGACATTTGGTGAAAATAGAATGACAGATAACATTTATGCTCAAAAAGCAATTTCACAAAATTTCATTTTAACTTGTTTTCCACACGTATATAGCCGTTTTTCATACAGTATATTCCACTGCTTTTGTGAAGCTAAGGCTTTCGTATACCCATTTCAAGCAACAGGTTTTTCTCATGACTGTAGAGAGACAACATTTTTTCATGTCTTCACCCAGGATTTACTTGATGAAATTTTACTGATTGTTGTGCAAGTTGTGTATCTCGGGTCAGAGGGGACATACAGATACACTGCTACGTTACCGTTATGATCATTGTTGGAGGGGGGGGGGGGGGGGGGGGGGGCGCCTGGGAGTAATCTCGCCTAGGGCACCAAAATGGCTAGAGCCGGCCCTGTCTGCACCACAACACAAACGTGCTCTGTAACCCGTAATCTTTTGTTCATGGCGGTTAAGACTACACAAACGTACACGCCGTAACATTGTATATGTTATGTAACGTTTTCCACCGCTCCATTTATTGATTTCGCCGGCTTCGTTGTAAACAAATGCACATGGCTGAGAGCAGCATAACCAAGCAACGGAAAAGCGAGCAGACTTGCATAGTTCCCCCTAGCCCAACGTGGCTAATTCCTGGTGGTTTGGTGAACGTTGATGAGCTGGTTTCTAACAGAGTTAACAGCAGTTTGCAGGATCATTTTACAGCCTGAATGATGAGTTTCACATGTCAGAGCTTCACTGTAGACACTGTCTGAGCAGCAGCATCTGGATTTGTTCACAGAGATGATGTCTAATGAGTCAGGAAACAAGGCAAGGCAAGGCAAGGCAATTTTATCTGTATAGCCCATTTTTACCAACTGTTAGGGGCTCAAAGGGCTTTACATGGCATCATAACAACATACTCTGCCCTTAGACCCTCAAATCGACTGAGGAAAAACTCCATAGAAAACCCTTTTAACAGGGAAAAATCTGAGAAACCTCAGGGTGAGCAACAGAGGAGGGATCCCTCACCCAGGACGGACAGATGTGCAATAGATGCTGTTACATACAAGACAACAGTTTACAACAGAGAATATGGGAAACATGGAAATGTTAACAACAGCTGAAGAAGGAAGCTTCTGGTAGGCAAGGAGAGCAGGCCAGCTTAATGGGAGGACCGGATGGCAGACTGGTTCATAGGAAGGGAGGGCAGGCCACTGAAGATTCTTCAGTGAAGGGACTAAATGCAGTAAATGGACTCGGTGAAGGTTGAAGCCTGAGTCTGGGGATTTTCCGTCTTTGTCCTTATTGTTCCTATAAATCAGATGCAGAGTCCAACGTGTCCCAGGCTGAGAGGACGTCCTCCTCTGAGCCATAGAGCTCCACATTAAAACACATCAGTGAACCACACTGTGTCAGAAAAATAGAAGTAGAAGTAAGGTATTATACCCTTTAGATGCTAGGTGCACAATTGTACTTGTACAATATATGCTTGTACTACTTGTACTTGTACTTGTACTTATATACCCTGGGTATATATGTAACTGGTGTGTGTGTTTGCTGTGTGACCTACCCTGAGCGAGGATCGATCCCACGACCTCTCGCACTCTTTATCTCTTTTATGGGTGAGTGAGTTTACTTCCGGTACGGCTACCGCCACAACCTGTCACTTCTCCTTACTGGGTAGCTACCTCGTGACTGTGGCACACCCGCGGACCTCTGTTACATATATTTAAAAAATAATTACTGGTTGAATGTTTAATTATTATCCCTATGTTAAATCATATTAATAGTCGCCTATAGGTTACCAGACTCCTACTTAAGCTACTAATTTTTTCTAACACACTGTCTCTGATAATGTACCTTTAGAGGGTAAATACATGTACCTTAGGACTACATATATGTACCTTTTGCCATTCTGGAACATTTATGTGCCTTTTCTACCCCCAAAAGGTACACATAGGTACTCTAGAGCAGTGGTTCTCAACGTGGGGTCCGGGGACCCCCAGGGGTCCTTGAGAGGGTTTGTAACGCCGCATTATGTAATAATGCCGCATTATGTAATAAAGTAATAAATCTTCACGTCATTATGTAATAACGCCGCATTTTGTAATAATCTGCCACATTTTGTAATAAAAATCTTGAACGCAATATGTAATAAACTTTGCCGCATTTTGTAATAAGTTGTTACATTTTGCATCACTTATTACATATTACGGGTGTTGCACTTTTTATGAAGAAAATGTAATAATTTGGTGCATTATGTAATAAACCACCAAAATGGATGTCTTAATTAGAAAAAAACAAACATTAGGACCATCAGAACAACACTGACTTTAAGCATACCAGCATGCATGAATCATGAATTAATTTCTAAAACCAGTAGGACGGTCAAATCTAAATCAAATATAAGTGTATTAATTATAATAGGCTACCGCATTCAGGGCAGGGCATCAAACAAATCGCTGCAGAGCAGGAGCCTGGCACAGAGGTGCGCGCTCTGGCGCATCTGGACAGTCGGTTAAGGGCGCCGAAAGGAAACTGCCTCCGCTCCGTGGCTATTTCGCGTCCGACATCTATGTTAAGCGCACGTTTTTATTGATATTGTAGCGTCTGACCCAATGTAACTATACAACAACATAACACAAACTTTATCAGACAGCTCTCACTTCTTCCTCTGCTCCACCTCACTCACTCACTCACACGCACACAGGACCCTCACACTCACCTTTCAGTTGTGCAGTATTATTAATAATGATAATGAGTCCCATTGTTACCAAATGTTGAAAAACTGCAATCAAATAATAATTTCCTCCAACTATTATGAGAACAGTCATATGTCTGCCTTTGAACAGGGCCAACATTGATTTGTTTACTTATAGTTTGCTGGAGCTTTTTTTTTTCTTTCATTTTATATGGCCATGTACTCCCATACAGTTTCTTGTGACATGTTGACTAAAAGGCATGGTCACGTGACTCTCTGTGTAAAAACATGACATCATAATACACACATGGCTAGAGGAGAGTTAAAAGACCATCATACTTTTTACTGGACCTCAATCGACCAAGGGGAAGTGGTATAATCTGATATTTTAGATCGGAGTTTTGAAAAAAGCGTCAAATCCTCCAGCCCTCTCCCTCACGTATTTTACCCGGGCAGCGATGCACCATTCTCGGGGAGCACTCTGGGAGGGTCCCCTCTCTGGTTCTCCGGGCCTGGAGCTTTTGGGACTGGTTCTCGTTTTACAGCTGCTGCTTGCAGATGATGATAATATTTCAATAATTTAAATGGATCAGCTGGGCAAATTTTGATGAAATGTTAAATCTGGTGAAAATCAGAGGGGGGGGGGGGCAAGCGGTTACCATCCGCTGTCGGAGGAGACCGCTCTGCTCAGCGGAGCGGAGGAGCAGCGTGACACGGGAGACTCTGGTGACCAGAGTCTGTTTTTTTCTAATTAAGACATCCATTTTGGTGGTTTATTACATAATGCACCAAATTATTACATTTGTTTGATGCCCTGCCCTGAAAGCGGTAGCCTATTATAATTAATACACTTATATTTGATTTAGATTTGACCGTCCTACTGGTTTTAGAAATTAATTCATGATTCATGCATGCTGGTATGCTTAAAGTTGTTGTTGTTCTGATGGTCCTAATGTTTGTTTTTTTCTAATTAAGACATCCATTTTGGTGGTTTATTACATAATGCACCAAATTATTACATTTTCTTCATAAAAAGTGCAACACCCGTAATATGTAATAAGTGATGCAAAATGTAACAACTTATTACAAAATGCGGCAAAGTTTATTACATATTGCGTTCAAGATTTTTATTACAAAATGCGGCAGATTATTACAAAATGCGGCGTTATTACATAATGACGTGAAGATTTATTACATTATTACATAATGCGGCATTATTACATAATGCGGCGTTACAGGGTTCAAGGGGGTCCCCAATTCTACCACTTTTTTCTTATTTTTTAGAATTTTTATTATCATAATTATTTTTTGTTTCTTTGTTTCTTTGTTTTTTTTTTTTAGAATTTTACCACTTTTTTGTAGAAAATCTTTAACTTGTTTTTTTGAGAATTTTTTTTAACCACTTCTTCCTACAAATGTTTAAAAGTTTTTGGAGAAATTGTACCACTTTTTTCCAGAAATTTCTGTATAATATTTCCAAAAATTCACGCCATTGACCCTAATTTGAATGTACAAAAAAAGTAACATTATTTAGTATTTAGTTAGTTAGTTAGTTAGTTAGTTTAAGTTTATTTCGGACATGTTAAAAGAAATAAAACATAATACAGAAATGGACAGACATATAAAAACTTTGCAAAAACAACATATGAACAAAAAAAAGAAATATATATATATATATAATAAAAAAAAATAAATAAAAGAAAATAGTTGAAAAATAAAGGTTATCTTGTTTTTTGTTTTGTTCTGTTTTGTTTGTTTCATATCCGAAAAGGAGTGGGAAGAAGTAAAACTTATTTACTCCCACCCCTTATTCATAAATTATCTATCAAGTTATCTAGTCATCATAATATATACAGTAAGTTAATTCATGAGTTATTTAACTGGATTTATTCTAATATATTATTATATTTATATGCATATAGATTTATTCTAACATATGATTACTAATCTTTATCTCTCTATATAGTCATATACGTATAAAACATATACAAACACATTCATACATACAAAGACAAACTGAAAGTAACATGAACCGAGCAACAAACAACAGTATTTATGTATTTTATTATTTAAATATTTGTGTATTTCTGGTGTTTGCTTGAAAATTTTGTCCAATGGGGGTCCGTGGTCTCATTTGTGTCAATTTAGGGGTCCTTGATGTAAAAAAGGTTGAGAACCACTGCTCTAGAGTACAATAATTGGCCCTATAGGCTACAGTAGGACAGAACTGTACCTTTAAGTACAGAAATGTCCCCCTTCTGTACCCCTATTTTTCTCATCAACACACACTGTAGTTTATTTAGACTCCGTCCTGCTGCCCCACATACTCACTACAGCACCAAATGTGGATCAATCCGCTGCTGAAAATAGTCCCTGACAGATGCTTCCTGTGTTTCCTCCTGTTGGTTTGTTAGAAACTAGAGTGAGCAGCTGTTTGAGGAAATGACTGAGCCTCTTTAAGCATGAACCTGTAGCTGAGATGTTGGTAAAGCTTTGAGTCTTCAGGAGGAACCAATGGGCTCAGACTGTGTGTGTAGGACTGGTGTCCAGGTAGATCCAGATGTTGAGCCGGTGGATCCAGATGCTGAGCAGTGTCAGTGTGTGATCCTGTGTAGAGCTGATGTGAGACAGATGTTCAGCAGCTGGACACTGGACACAGTTAATGACTGACTGACTCTACACTGTTGTCTCTGATGCTGCTGTGTTGCTTCCATCCTTCACTACAGTGTGTGGTGATGGACGCTGACGTCACTGGAGACTTCCCACAATGCATCTGTGATCAGAGAACTGATCAGTGATCAATGTGATGGGAATAAAAACATCTTTGTGTTTGCAGACTGAGAGCAGAGTCTCCAGGATCCATCTGTCTGTCCATGAAGAGTGACCTGTCCAAAAATAGTCCTCCATACTTCAGTCCTGAACCTGAACCTGGACCAGGATCCATCTGTCTGTCCATGAAGAGTGACCTGTCCAAAGAAGAACCTCTTTACTTCAGACCTGGACCTGGATCTGGACCTTCAGAGTTACGGTAAGAGACGGTTTCTACTGTAAACTGAGATGAAGATGATTCAGTCATTAGACTCATGTGAAGGAAAACATGGATTTAGGAGTAAAATGACTTTGGATGGGGGAAAAAAGCAGTTACCGGTATATTCATATTGATGCTTTGTTTCCCATCCAAATTTTTTTTTCCTCCAATATTCTGGTTAGAAGTTCTGCCCCTATTACTTTACTGTTTCACTGCAGTGTAGCGCAGCTGGAAGGAGGAGAGCTAGGTCTGGTCTGCACATATTTTTCTCTGATTCCTATGGTTGCACTCAGGGACCTAGAGCTGTAGAGCGTTACTTAGAAAATTACCGGGATTCTCCTTTAAAGCAGCTGATACACAGAGACTTTTATTTTGAAAAGTCAGGAACCAGACAGGAGTGATCAGTGTTTCCTGTTTCCTGTCTGTGACTGAGCTTCTCCACAACATGTTGTGAAGCTCAGGTGGAGCTGCTTCAGTCTCCTCACACTGGACCAGAGCTCCAACACAGGCTCATTAGAGCCACACAGCAGCGTCTGGATGAGGAGCTCATTAGTTAAAGAGCTGATAGGACTCAGTCCAGAACCAACATCAAACACATGATCAGTGTCTGAAAGAGGAAAACACCACCAACAGCTTCTCATTCATTTCACACATTTGGAGTAAAAACCAGACGAGACGACGCAGAACTGAAGAGACTCAAACTAACAGGGAGTTTGTTTTAGAGTCCAGATTTAAGGTCAACAGAGACAGAAACCAGACCAGTTCAGGACCAGGTCTTCATTCAGCTCGTCTCTCTACACTCGTCTTCCTCTACTTTCTCTCTCTCTGCTCCTCTGCTTACTGAAGTCCCGCCCCCTTGAGGTGGTTAACCAATCAGAGCTCAGATGTGAAGCTGTGACATGTTGTTGATCCAGAAATATCTTGACAGGAGGAAGAGGAGTGGTGTCTCTGACGTCCTGAAGGATCATGGAAAAAGACCCAGAACCAGAGGTGGACTGCAGACGGCCAATCAGAGCAGCTGTGTACAAAGTGAGAGTGAACATCTGTCTGCTGACGTGGTCATTAGTAGGGTTGGGCACCGAAAAACGGCTCCAAATAGGAACCGGTTCCTAACGTCCGGTTCCGAAATCGTTAAGAAGCCGTTTGAATTTCGATTTTCGACTTTTTTTCGGTTCCTAAATGTCCGCACTAGTTTGTTTGTTTTACTCCGCTCGCACTAGTTTGAAGTAATTTGACCCGCCCCGCACCACCGCATCTATTTTCACAACCATCCCCGCTGCTATTAAACGTCAGACAGCGGCTTTTTACTTTGAAAGGGCAGACGGAGGCGCTGTGTTGCCGGTAGCTTGTCAGTGTGGAGCTCGTGAGGAGTGGGAGAGTCACAGTGCAGCGCGAGTGCAGCAGCCGCAGCCACCGCCTCTCTCTCTCCCCGGTCTGCTCTCTGTGAAACCAACCCCGCTCTGCTGATGCGCCCAGCCGTTGTCTCACCCGGTTCCTTCACACCTCCGCCGGCTTTCCCGTCAACATCAGCGCGCCCCTGATAACACACTCTGGACTTCATTATCAGTGTTTTTAATGACCAGCCCCGACCCGCACCGCAAATAAAGTAAACATTTCTTGACCGGCACCGCGCGTCACTAGTGTACAGACCTCCTCAGCCTGAGAAGGCAGACATGATTATCTTCTTAAACAAAAACTGTTTTTGATTTGTCATCATGACTGTTCCAGTGTTTGTTTTATTTTGTTGCATATACAGTCACCTGTTCTGCAGCTCTTTGTATGTTAGACTGCTTGCCAAGTTTCAGTTAAGGACTCTCCCTTTTAATTGAATACCATAGTTGGCAAAATCTATTTTTGGAGGCCTTTTGGAGGTCTTACAAGCTGTGTAAGATGTATGTTTGAAGTCCAAGCATGCATGCAAAAATGGCCTGTGTGAAGAGTTTGTCAAATAAAAAAATATCCTGTGAAATAAGTTGTGACCTGTTGACCTGCACCTCAAAGAATCGGAATCGAGAATCGTTTAGAACCGGAATCGAAATAGAGAATCGGAATCGCTGAAATCTAAACGATGCCCAACCCTAGTAATTAGTGAAAACAGGACCTGTTGTTTTCTCCAGAGTCATTGTTCCATCACTCTTTGTTGTCTGTAGTTTTTCTGTAGCTGATGAAAATAATCTGATCAGATTGTCAGACTCTCTGTCTTCAGTCTGACTCTGTCTCTTCTCTCTCAGCAGATCGTGGTCTGCAGGAGGTTTTAGATCAACATAAGATCAGTCTGAGGAGCAGATGTGAACGAGTGACTGAAGGAACTGAGGGAACAGGAAGTGGAACAGGAAGTGGAGCCCTCCTCAACAGGATCTACACTGAGCTCTACATCACAGAGGGACAGAGTGAAGAGGTTAATACCCAACATGAGGTGAGACAGCTGGAGACAACGTCCAAGAAGAAGACCCTCCATGACACTACAATCAAGTGCAACGACATCTTTAAAGACTCACCTGTCCAGCAGACAGAGGACGTCTCTACGGTCTCACCTGTCCAACAGAGAGAGAACGTCTCTACGGTCTCACCTGTCCAACAGAGAGAGGACGTCTCTACGGTCTCACCTGTCCAACAGAGAGAGGACGTCTCTACGGTCTCACCTGTCCAACAGAGAGAGGACGTCTCTACGGTCTCACCTGTCCAACAGAGAGAGGACGTCTCTACGGTCTCACCTGTCCAACAGAGAGAGGACGTCTCTACGGTCTCACCTGTCCAACAGAGACCCATCAGAGTGGTTCTGACCAACGGCGTCGCTGGCGTTGGAAAAACCTTCTCGGTGCAGAAGTTCAGTCTGGACTGGGCCGAGGGCTTGGAGAACCAAGATGTCAGTCTGCTGGTTCTGCTTTCGTTCAGGGAGCTGAACCTGATCAGAGATCAGCGGTTGAGTCTTCTCGGGCTGCTCCATGTTTTCCATCCAACATTACAGAAGGTCACAGCAGAGCAGCTGGCTGTCTGTAAACTTCTCTTCATCTTTGACGGCCTGGATGAAAGCCGACTGTCACTGGACTTCAACAACAGGGAGGTTGTGTCTGATGTCACACAGACGTCATCAGTCAACGTGCTGCTGACAAACCTCATCCGGGGGAATCTGCTTCCCTCGGCTCTGGTCTGGATCACCTCCAGACCTGCAGCAGCCAATCAGATCCCTCCTACATGTGTCGACAGGGTAACAGAGGTCCGAGGCTTCACTGACGCCCAGATGGAGGAGTACTTCAGGAGGAGGTCCAGTGATGAAGATCTGTCCAGAAGAATCATCTCACACATCAAGACGTCCAGGACCCTCCACATCATGTGTCAAGTCCCAGTCTTCTGCTGGATCAGTGCTACAGTTCTGGAGCACATGTTGACCACAGACCAGAGAGGAGAGCTGCCCAAGACCACGACTGACCTGTTCTCACACTTCCTGTTGGTCCAGACCAAGAGGAAGAAGAACAAGTACGGTGAAGGACATGAGACGAGTCCACAGGAGCTGATGGAGGCCGACAGGGAAGTTCTTCTGAAGCTGGGGAGGCTGGCGTTTGAACAGCTGCAGGAAGGAAACATCATGTTCTACCAAGAAGACCTGGAGCAGTGTGGTCTGGATGTCACAGAGGCCTTGGTGAACTCAGGACTCTGTACTGAGATCTTCAAAAGAGAGAGTGTGATCTTCCAGAAAACAGTCTACTGCTTTGTTCATCTGAGTGTTCAGGAGTTTCTGGCTGCAGTCTACATGTTCCACTGTTTCACCAACAGGAAGAGAAAGGTCCTCAAGAACTTCCTGGGAGAAGACTACGAACAGAGAGACTCAAACCCAAAGTCTGATGATTTAACCCTGATAAAACAAGTTCAGGAACATGATAACAGGGACTTGTCTTCAGCAGAAGAAGAAGAAGAAGAAGAAGAAGAAGAAGAAGAAGAAGAAGAAGAAGAAGAAGAAGAAGAAGAAGAAGAAGAAGGTTTAACCCTGGATGACTTCCTGCAGAGAGCCATGCAGAAATCTCTCCTCAGTAGAAACGGTCACCTGGACCTGTTTGTTCGCTTCCTTCATGGCCTCTCTCTGGAGTCCAACCAGAGGCTGTTAGGAGGTCTGCTGGGTCAGACAGACAACAGTCCAGGAACCATCCAGAGAACCACCAACAACCTGAAGGAGATGGAGACTGGTTACATCTCTCCTGACAGAAGCATCAACATCTTTCACTGTCTGACGGAGATGAAGGACCAGTCAGTTCATCAGGAGATCCAACAGTTCCTGGAGTCAGAGAACAGATCAGAGAAGGAACTGTCTGTGATCCAGTGTTCAGCTCTGGCCTACATGCTGCAGATGTCAGAGCAGGTTCTGGATGAGTTGGACCTGAGCAAGTACAAGACATCAGCTCAGGGACGGCTGAGACTGATCCCAGCTGTGAGGAACTGCAGGAAGGCTGAGTGAGTCCAGACATGATCAATAACACACACACACACACACACACACACACACACACACACACACACACACACACACACACACACACACACACACACACACACACACACACACACACACACACACACACACACACACACACACACACACACACACACACACGCTGCTCAGTGACCCATGGAGATCAATCAGTCCACCTTAAATGTCACCGTGACAATTTGGAGCGTGTCCTTAGTGTGGATTATATCTGTGCAGGACACACACTTTAGTGGTCAGATCGTCTGCTGCTAAAGATGTTTCTACATTTCACCTTGATTTTCTTTGACTTCATTTCATGTTTGGAGAAAATCAATGTGTGTGAGCGTTGTTCAGGTGACACCTGCAGCTCTACACCTGAGCTCACCTGACCACATCGACCTGTGTTGGCCGCAGGAGCCTGGATTAAACATCCATCTGGGCTTTGATGAATGGATGTTGGAGGATTCAAGAGGAGGTGGATCTGAATCTGAATGGGTTTTTCCAGCCCAGCCCTGATGAGGATTATTGTTTCATGTCCAACACAAAGAGAGAAGATGAACTGAACCAGAGTGTGAAGAGCACATGTTGATCACATGATGACATGTTGTGTGTGTTTAGTACAAATTGTCTGATTTTACTTTCACACATTTTGTTTCTTCTCTAATCACAGGCTTGGTAGTTGTTGGCTCTCAGAGATTCACTGTGAAGTCGTTGCCTCAGCTCTGAAGTCCAGCCCCTCCCACCTGAGACTCCTGGACCTGAGTGGAAACATCCTGGATGATTCATCAGTGAAGCGTCTGTGTGCTGGACTGGAGAGTCCAAACTGTAGACTGGAGACTCTGAGGTGAGTTCACTGACTGGAGCTGTTGTAGTTGTTTGAAGCTTCAGCTTCTCATTGGTTCATACATGTCAGGATTTGTGTGTGAGGATTTTTCTCAAGAAGCTGAAGAGAGAAAACAGTTGAGATGAGTCCAGAGAGAAGAAGGTGAGAGCAGTCGTAGTGTTTGTGATTCAGAGCAGCAGAGAACGAGCTCAGCTTCTACAACTGTTGTCTTCAACTCAGACACTTGTTGTTGAACCAACGTGCAGCACTGATCTGAGAGCAGATGTTGAGTTGTGGTCAGAAACACAGCAGCTGGTGGATGTTGTGGAGCTGACAGAACCATGGGAGGAAGCATGAGAGGAAGCAGCTGAGATCCACAGAGCTGGCAGCAGAGGCAGAGGAGGCTGGAAAGCTGCGCTCCAGTGGAGGCTGGCTGTAGGGAGCTGTTGGCAGCTAAAGTCTGCTCCCTGGTAGCTCAACTGGCTGGGAGAGGCTGGAGTGTGAAGCAAGAAGTGAAGAGCACGGCACACACTGCAGCCACTTCCTGTCAATGACTGTGAATGCTGAGAATCAAGGTGAGACAGGTGAGAGCAGAGCTGCTAGTGTTGGTCTTGTTGCTGCTGACATGAAGCAGCTGCAGAGGCTCAGCTGGTTTGTTTGGAGGCTCACCAAGATGGGCTGAAGGTTGTTGCTTCATGTTCACAGAGAAGTTTATTTACTTCAAGCAAGCCGACATGTTTGCAAAACTAGATCTAATTCAAAGTCTGGTGCGAGCCAAAGTTGAGGCTCTGTGTGTTCACATGCAGTCAGAAGCTCCCATTTGTGTCATAAACACAGGAATATCAACTCTTGACTTGCTTTAAGTAAATAAACTTCTGGGTGCATGTTTGAGTCGCCATCTGACGCTGTCTGTGGCTTTGAGGGATGGAAACAGCCTAAGCAGGGGAGTCCTAAGTCCTCAACTCACTGCTTTTATTCTTTATTCAGATTGGACAGATGCAGTTTGTCAGAGATCAGCTGTTCTTCTCTGGGCTCAGCTCTGAAGTCCAACCCCTCCCACCTGAGACACCTGGACCTGAGCTACAACAAGCTGCAGGATTCAGACCTGAAGGATCTGGATGATCTTGTGGATCTGAGTGGTTTTCTGGAGAGTCCAGACTGTAGACTGGAGACTCTGAGGTCAGTTCACTGACTGTTGTATCTGATCCACCTATAGTGGATTAAAATGAATTTATAAAAACATACTTTTTTCTGAAAACATTAAATTGAAGTAGATTATTTTCTGTGTTTCTATATTTAGATTTTAATGCATCTTGAGCAGGACATGTCCTAGAAACAAAAAACTCTTCTTCTAAATAATCTGTGACAAATGATGTAAAATGAGTCCAGAAACACAGAGTTGTATTAATTCCTCATTTGAGTCCAGATTTATTTTCCTGTTTATTCAGATTCAGATCAAAAATCAAAGTTACACCACTTGACACTGGGTTTCATCACGTCATAGACCCCTGTACTGTTAGTTTATCGATTTAACCCTGATAGCTAGAGCTCTGATTGGACGAACAACCTCGCAGTCGAATCGTCTCAAAATGTGGTTATGAAGAAAAGATCAAACCATTGTGAATATATAGGGGAGCTTCCTGCTGCTGAACATCTGGTTTTACATAGAATTTATCTGTTTTTTTATAATATAGGAGAGATGGTTTAGATACAAACATCACAGTGAGTGATCGAGCACCGACTATTTCTCTCTCTCCCTTTCTAAATTCAGGCCTGAAGTTTTATTTACAATTTTAAACTAAGGGACGCGTTCTCTACACACACACACAAACAACAACAACAACAGCAACACCACCAACAACACTATGGTTCTGTGACCCTCGACCTCTGACCCGTCTGAACCAGCACTGATGCTCATATCATGTCCTCACAACGAGACTCCACGTTTTCATTCTCCACACACTCGTTAATTCACAGCACACACTCGTTAATTCACAACACACACTCGTTAATTCACAGCACACACTCGTACTCGTCATCGCTGCACCGTCCCTGAAAGAGAGATGATGATGTCATCACAGTTTAATGAGTGAGATCAGGAAAAGGACGGATGGAGAATGTCCTGTTATCTGATGCCAACTGAAGAGTTAGTTTATTCAGCTGTTTGAACTCTTTTCTCCAGAAAAAGACACGAATGAGATCATGAATCAATGAGGAAAAAACAACATGATTCTACAATTAGTCGACTATGGACAAAATCTGATCAGATTCGAGAATCATTATTGATCAGTTAAATTAATCTTCTTCTTTTATTCTTTATTCAGATTGCTGGGCTGCAGTTTGTCAGAGATCAGCTGTTCTTCTCTGGTCTCAGCTCTGAAGTCCAACCCCTCCCACCTGAGACACCTGGACCTGAGCAACAACAGGCTGCAGGATTCAGGAGTGAAGGATCTGAGTGGTTTTCTGGAGAGTCCAGACTGTAGACTGGAGACTCTGAGGTCAGTTCACTGACTGTTACTGTTGTAGATCTTAGATCTTTGATCCACAACTGAACCTGATTGATCTTCACTCAGAACTTGAATCATTGACTTTGATTGAATTGATTAATGACATTTGAAATAGTGGTTGTTGAATATTTGCAGTTGTTGTTGTGTGAGAATGATTCTTCAGTTTCAGCTCATTTCACTCAGTGGTCATGAATAATGTCTGTTCACTTCAGTTCAACCTTCACACACACTCGTATTTCTCTCAGTCAGAAGACTCATGTTTTCTAGAAACTCTGGAGAAAATGTCCAGTATCAGCTCATCAACTCACTTCATCTCTACATTGATGATGTTTCTCTGTGTTTGACGTTCCTGCTGAGAATTTCCCAAAGTTTAGTTTGAAATCATCTGTAATTTGTGATGAAAACAGTTTCATTTGGTTTAGTTTGAGTTTCCTGAGACCAGGACCAAGAAAGACCTGAGTCCTGGATCAGGACTGGACCTTTGGACTCTGATTCAGTTCAGTCAGAGAGAGAGAGAGAAAAAGAGAGAGAGAGAGAGAGAGACCATGAACAGCAGTGTGATGATGACACTGTATGTCCTGTTAGTTGTCTATTGATTTAAAGGGAAACTATGCAAGTCCGCTCGCTTTTCCGCTTATTTGGTTACACTCCTCTCAGCCATGTGCATCTGTTTACAACGAAGCTGGTGAAAAATCAATTAATGGAGCGGTGGAAAACGTTACATAACATATACGATGTTACGGCGCGTATGTTTGTGTAGTCTTAACCGTCATAAACAAAAGATTACAGGTTACAGAGCGCGTTTGTGTTGTGGTGCAGCAGAGACGAGACTACATGCAGGCGTTACTCGGACGGTGACCGAGTAACTGTACTGATGTTGCAGGGTTGGTTTTCAGCCGTGAGACGCCAGGTGAAGACAGAGAACCTTCTCACTGTAACAAGTCACAAGTCATGTAGTTAATGATCACAATCCGGAGATTTTTAATTAAGGTAAAAATGTAGCATAGCCACGGGAGAAATCCTGCTTAGTTCGTCTTTAACCCTGATACGAGTTGATTAATAAAGTTATTGATCATATACTAATAATAATAATAACAATAACAGAGAAGACGAAAAACACCAGGCTCAACAAGTTTTCTGGGGGAAACCCTGCGTCTGATTATTGATAAGTTATCAATGAATTAATCTTCTTCTTTTATTCTTTATTCAGATTGCAGGACTGCAGTTTGTCAGAGATCAGCTGTTCTTCTCTGGTCTCAGCTCTGAAGTCCAACCCCTCCCACCTGAGACACCTGGACCTGAGCAGAAACAACCTGCAGGATTCAGGAGTGAAGGATCTGAGTGGTTTTCTGGAGAGTCCAGACTGTAGACTGGAGACTCTGAGGTCAGTTCACTGACTGTTACTGTTGTAGATCTTAGAGACATTTTAACCTTTTTTCTTTCTTTTCTTTTTTTTTCCTTTTACAAAAGTCAGACTGAACACGTCAAATGGTGTAACTACAAAGGAATGATCAATAATAAATATTTGATTGACCTACAGTGGATTCAAGTGGATTTATAGCAAATGTTCTTTCTTCTTCTAAATAATCTGTTACAAATGATGTAAAATGAGTCCAGAAACACAGAGTTGTATTAATTCCTCATTTGAGTCCAGATTTATTTTCCTCTTTATTCAGATTTTTATCAAAAATCAAAGTTACACCACTTGACACTGGGTTTCATCACGTCATTGACCCCTGTGCTGTTAGTTTATTGATTTAACCCTGATACGAGTTGATCAATAAAGTTATTAATAGGGGTGACCTCCAATAGTCGACTATTACACGATTCGATTCAGAGAGCTCTGATTGGACGATCAACCTCGCTGTCGAATCGCAAAATGTGGTTATGAAGAAAAGATGGTACCATTGTGAATATATAGAGGAGCTTCCTGCTGCTGAACATCTGGTTTTACTTAGAATTGATCTGTTTTCTAAAATAGGAGAGACTGTTTAGATACAAACATCACAGTGAGTGATTGAGCACAGCGGACCCAGCCCTCTCTCTCTCTACATTCAGAAAGTTTTTTTTACAATATTAAACTAAGGGACGCATTCTCTGTCCATCGTGCAGCACCTACACACACACACACACACACACACACACACAACAACAACAACACCATGGTGCTGTGACCCTCGACCTCTGACCCGTCTGAACCAGCACTGATGCTCATATCATGTCCTCACAACGATGGGACACGTTTTCATTCACAGCACACACTCGTTAATTCACAGCACACACTCGTACTCGTAATCGCTGCACCATCCCTGAAAGAGAGATGATGATGTCATACACGCAGCTTAATGAGTGAGATCAGGAAAAGGACGGATGGAGAATGTCCTGTTATCTGATGCCAACTGAAGAATTAGTTTATTCAGCTGTTTGAACTCTTTTCTCCAGAAAAAGACACAAATGAGATCATGAATCAATGAGGAAAAAACATGATTCTACGATTAGTCGACTATGGACAAAATCTGACCAATCAGATTCAACTATGAAAATTACTTAGTGGAGGACACGCCTAGTTATTAATAACAATAATAATAACAGAGAATCATCATCTGATCAGTTATCAATGAATTGATCTTCTTCTTTTATTCTTTATTCAGATTGATGGAGTGCAGTTTGTCAGAGATCAGCTGTTCTTCTCTGGTCTCAGCTCTGAAGTCCAACCCCTCCCACCTGAGACACCTGGACCTGAGCTGGAACAAGAACCTGCAGGATTCAGGAGTGAAGGATCTGAGTGGTTTTCTGGAGAGTCCAGACTGTAGACTGGAGACTCTGAGGTCAGTTCACTGACTGTTACTGTTGTAGATCTTAGATCTTTGATCCACAACTGAACCTGATTGATCTTCACTCAGAACTTGAATCATTGACTTTGATTGAATTGATTAATGACATTTGAAATAGTGGTTGTTGAATATTTGCAGTTGTTGTTCTGTGAGAATGATTCTTCAGTTTCAGCTCATTTCACTCAGTGGTCATGAATAATGTCTAGGGCTGTCCCGATTATCATATTTTGATAATCGAAGCTTCGCGGACATGAAATTGATTTAAATCGAAGCTTTGACGGTCGGGGGTGCATGCGATCGTAATGTCTGACCGGGGTGGGGGCGCGATCGTAGCGGGAATAATGAAAGTAATGGCAAACAAACACTGCATATCTCCAAAATCAGGCAGGTTTCCAGGATTCCAAGTTGCCTACTCATTTTAAAGGTCCCATATTATGCTGTTTTTCAACTATTTCACATGGTTCTAAGTTGTCCAACCATGTAGTATTCATATTGTATTGTCCCCAAATCAATCTGCAGCTCTACATCTCAGTAATCTAAAAGTGGCTCTCCAGAGCTCTCCTGAGAACGAGTCATTTCTGTGTCTGCACCTTGAAATGCAAATAAGATGTGTAAACCACGTCCACTCCACAGCTGTCATGGGGAGAGGGTGTGGTTTTCACTACAGGTACATGTGCCAGTGTTGACATTGGGACGGGGGTCGGGCATTGATTTCCGAAAAAAAAAAAAGAAAAAAAAAGAAAAATTCTGAGACTGGCATCTTGTCTGAAAAAATGTAGGCTAAATGTTCCTTCTTTATTTATTTATTTTTTTTACTGTGGCAGAAGGAGAAACATGGAGAGACTCCTGCTACCATCAGAAAGTTCTGTGTGAAACTGTCAAATAAAAAAAACAAGTGAAACTGAGGAGCGCAGCACAAACTGCACTGTTGTATGGACTGATGAGAAGTTACCGGAGAATATTGAGGTGGTTTTGCGCCGGGAGAGGAGACTTCCTCGTTCAGATGTCTCTCATTCCGTGATGAGGAGTCGGACCGCTGCGCTGATGAGAAGCGGTATCATTCCAATATTCTCTGATCCGCGATTTCATTTTTAATGACAGGCGGCTGGTTTTCAGTCAATGATTCAAAATGATCATCTGGCCACCGCGGTACCGACCGCTCCTCCCGTATCTACCGCTTTATGTCAAATGACGGACGGACGGACGGGGGGGGGGGAGCGTGTGTGTGTGTGTGTGTGTGTGTGTGGTATAGGGGGTTGAGGGGGGGTCGCTGTTCCGGAAAAGTGTCAGCGGGCGGAGCTCACGTTTTTCCAGACTGGCCCAGGGGGAGTATAAGGAAGTACCGGGAGGTGGAGTCACTTGAGTTCAGCTCATCCTGACGTCAAGTCTGCCAGCACTTCCAATTCGGCCGTTTGGAGACACAATCTCAAAAAAGTGTAGAAATCAATGAAGGGAGTGAACAGACTTTTTTCACCTCCAGGCATCATAGAAAGGCCACGGGAACACACAGGACCACTACAAAACCTGTAGAAAGTGGATTTTGCATAATATGGCCCCTTTAATGTAACAACTGCCGATGAGAACAGGTGTCAAAAAGGAAAAAAGGAACATAAAAAAAAAAAAATCGATCACGGACTTTCATGCTCGATTACCATGGCAATGAACGAAGCTTCGAAGCTTCAAATGTTTTGGGTCAGCCCTAATAATGTCTGTTCACTTCAGTTCAACCTTCACACACACTCGTATTTCTCTCAGTCAGACGACTCATGTTTTCTAGAAACTCTGGAGAAAATGTCCAGTATCAGCTCATCAGCTCACTTCATCTCTATCACAACAATGTGCACAAGATCCTCACAACTCATGTTTGGACAAAGACACTGAAATTCACCTGATCATCACTTACCACGTTTACATGATGTTTTTAATTCCGCTTTAAAAAATATTTTCCTTCGAGTTTACATGGACATAATAATTCCGAATTAGGGTTTACATGGAAAACACGTTAAATCGCCTTTATTTAATTCCGCTCAACGTCTGGAGGTCGGGAAGCGTTCTGATTGGACAGAGGGTACACGTGTTACGTATTTACGTCTACCGGAAGAAAACAAACTCCATTCTGTGTGAAGTGAACAGAGCTGCAGCCGCGAGCCGCTCCGCTGCTCCTAAACTTAACAACAACTTAGAAGCAGAAAGTTTCTCCTCTTAACTGCCAGGATGGCCTTCCCTGGGTGTGTGAGCCTGACCGCCCCCGCCGCCGCTGCCGCTACTGCTACGGCGGGGAAGGCGAAGCTCACTGATCGCCTTCCCCGCCTGGCTGCCCCCACCGGCGGCCGGGCACCGGGGGCGGCGGCAGCCAAGCAGGTCTGTGAAGCGGGTTCATGAAGCCTGGTTGTCCAGACATGACTCACTCACAAGACTGCGGCTGTAACGTTATGTTGTGTGTGTTGTAACCTACTTTTCACGGTTAAATTATCACCGCGACACACACACACAGAGCGGCGAGTCAGTTAATACGCATGCGCAGAACGACCGGAATTATTTTTAAAAAGAATAAACGTTTACATGATAGAGGAATTAATTAATTCCGCTTTAAAATAGGAATAAACCACCCACTTAATTCGGAATTAAGTTTAATTCCGAATTAAATTTTCACTCGGAATTAAGTGTTTACATGATCTTTTTAAAGCGGAATTAACTTTAATTCCGAATTAAATGACTTTAATTCGGAATTAAAGCTCTCATGTAAACGGGGCAAATGAATTAATCTTCTTCTTTTATTCTTTATTCAGATTGTGGGGCTGCAGGTTGTCAGAGATCAGCTGTTCTTCTCTGGTCTCAGCTCTGAAGTCCAACCCCTCCCACCTGAGAGAACTGGAGCTGAGATTCAACAACCTGAAGTCTTCAGACGTGAAGGATCTGGATGATCTTGTGGAGAGTCCAGACTGTAGACTGGAGACTGTGAGGTCAGTAGGGGGGCGGAGTCAGTCTGTGCTGCTTTCAGCACTATTGGACTAAAGTCAGTGAGACAATAACAGAGACAACAGTCAGCCAATCAGAGCAGAGAGAGACAACAGTCAGCCAATCAGAGCAGAGAGAGAGGCAACAGTCAGCCAATCAGAGCAGAGAGAGAGACAACAGTCAGCCAATCAGAGCAGAGAGAGAGACAACAGTCAGCCAATCAGAGCAGAGAGACAACAGTCAGTCAATCAGAGCAGAGAGAGAGACAACAGTCAGCCAATCAGAGCAGAGAGACAACAGTCAGCCAACCAGAGCGGAGAGAGACAACAGTCACTGATCAATCACCTCTGTCCTCTGCTTCTCTTCACAGATGGTTACCCTCCCTCCTGAACCCCCTGAACTGATCTGAGAGCAGCTCCACTGTCTCTCACAGAGTCCAGTCCACCATCCTCCCTGTGTGTTCTGGACCTGACAGAGATCATCACTGACTCTGGACTCATCTGATCCTCTACGCTCTCTCTGCTCCTCCTCCTCCTCCTCCTCATCTCTCCTCTTTCTCCTCCTCTTCTTCCTCCACCTCTCTCTTCCTCCTCCTCCTCCCTCCTCCTCATCCTCTCTCTTCCTCCTCCTCCTCTTCCTCCTCCTCCTCCTCCTCCTCCTCCTCCTCCTCCTCCTCCTCCTCCTCCTCCTGTTGTCTTCTTCATTCATTCTGATTATTCAGCTCCATCTTGTGGTGTGGTGAAGAACTGCAGCTCATTTCCACATTATTCAGTGTTTCTAAACATGATGGAGGTTCAGAACAGGTTACTATGACGACAGTTAACACATTAATGTAAGTGTCATGTTCATAAACACTGATTTGTTTTGTATTATGATAAATTATGTATATTTTAATTTTAATTTTTACCATTTTTTTTTATTTTATTTTTTTATTTTTTATTTTTATATTTATTGTTTTTCCTTTTACAAAGCATTTTATAAAGTAACACAACATGAACATGGGGTGTTTTCTGTCACAAAATTACAGCAAAGTGTAACCAATCAAGTACAACTTGATATAGCAAAGAAATTTAAACAAAAGAAGGGCGTTTCAGAGAAATGTACATTTTCCATTGCTTCCAGATGTCATTGAATTTGGATTGCTGGAGCCTCATTGAAAAAGTGATTATTTCCATTACATACACATCGTAAATAATACCATACCATTCATCTATAGATGGGACGTCTGGCTTGAGCCATTTCTTTGTAATTGCTTTTCTAGCAGCTAGACTCAGTATTCCAAATAAATATTTATTTTTCTCACTTACATTAGCTGAGTGTACAAAACCAAAAAGAAGTTCGTCCCAGTTAAATGTGATGGCAGTACCAAATATTGTTGTTAGTTCTGAATAAACCTTGCGCCAGAAAATATTTATTTTTGGACAGGCCCAGAACAAATGGTAGTGATTGGCTTCCTGAGAACGACACAACCTCCAGCAACTAGAAGATCCTGTGTGGTAGCCCCGCTGAGCAGGTGTAATGAAATACCTAATGAGACACTTCCAGCCGAAAGATCTCCATGTGTTTGAGCATGATATCCTCCACTGAAATTCACAGTATTTAATCCAGGTATCTTCTGAAAGGCAGCTGTTGGTTTCCCTGTCCCATTTTTGTTTTATATATGTGGTATTCACTGTTTTTATTTCCTGCAGGCCTCTATAAAGTCTAGAGATGACTTTAAGCATGGAATCTGTCCTATAAGCACTGATAAACACTTTTAATAAACTGTTTTCCAACGCCTTTTGACTTTTTAACATAGTGCTGTTTAGGTGGTGGCGTACCTGAAGAAATCTAAAAAAGTCACTATTGTTGAGACCATGTAATCTTTTCAACATCTGAAAGCTCTTCAGTGTTGTCTGGTTGAACAAGGTACAATATGAGGAGAGACCCAGGCTAACCCATCTCCTATAGTTGGCATCCATCTTATTTGGGGCAAAGTCAAGATCGTAGCAGCACCATTTCAGAATCTTCACCTCTTCTAACATATCATATTTCGAGATAACGTTTAACCATGTTTTCAGTGTTAGGTTGATCCATTTATTTCCTGTTTCCATCAAGCATTTAATTAGTCTTTTATCCCCTATTCTTGCTTGAATTGGTGTCGTCCCCGATATGTTTTCTTCAATTTCCTTCCATCTCGCTTTGTAATCTGAGACGCACCAACAAAACAGGATCCTTAGCTTGGCTGATATATAGTAATCTTTTAGGCAGGGAAGAGCCAGTCCACCCTTATTTTTTGATATTTGAAGAGTTTGGAACCTTATTCTCGGTTTTTTCCCCTGCCAAATGTAGCGTGATAATAATTTATCCCATTCGTTAAATTGTTTATCATTTATTTCAATTGGGAGGGTCTGGAATAGATATAATATCCTTGGTACGATGTTCATTTTTACCGATTCAAGTCGAGATTCAAAACTTAATATTGGAATAAGATTCCATCTCTTTATATCTTCCTTTAATTTTTTATTTAATAGATCAAAATTTAAGTTGTATAACTTTGATAAATCTTTTGGGATGTTGACTCCCAGATACTTCATATGTTCTAAATCCCATTTTATTTGAATCTTTGAAGTAATGTTTTGGCTAGGTTTGTAATTGAAGTTTAATATTTGGGTCTTTTGGATGTTCAGTTTATAGCCTGAGACAGAACCAAAAGCATCTAGGAATGATAGTAGTTTCAAAATTGAATTTTCAGGGTTTGACAAACTAATTAAAACGTCATCAGCAAATAAGGAAATCTTGTATTCTTGGTCTAATATTTTTATACCAGAGATATTATTATTCTGAGTAATCCCCTGACTTAACGGTTCAATAAACAATGCGAACAACAATGGGCTCAACGGGCAGCCTTGTCTAGTCCCTCTTTCCAGGCCAAATGGGTTTGAAATTGCTCCATTTATTTTTACTCTGGCTTTTGGTTTATTATATAGTGCTTTAATAGTTTTAATAAAAATTTGATGAAATCCAAATTTGTCCAATAGTCGAAATAGGAACTCCCAATTAACCCGATCAAAAGCCTTCTCGGCGTCAAGACTTAACAATACTGCCTGGAGTTTATTTTTGTTTATCTCCTCAATCACATGTAGCGTTCGGCGAATGCTATCTTGTGTCTGCCTTTGCTGAATAAAACCTGTTTGATCTAGACTTATTATCTGAGGGAGAATATTTTCAATTCTTTTTGCCAAGATGTGGGTAAAGATCTTATAGTCTTGGTTCAAAACACTTATCGGCCGATAGCTTCCACAGTCTAACTTGTCTTTACCGTCTTTTGGTATCACAGAGATCACTGCTTCTTTCCAAGAGAGAGGAACAATACCAGTTTTAAGCACATAGTTGTATGTAGTTTTCATTCTAGGGGTGAGTAAGTCCTTCATCTCTTTGTACCACTCCGCCGGAAATCCGTCTGGCCCTGACGCTTTGTTTATCCTTGAATGTGATATTGCCTTTTTAATTTCTTCATCTGTAATTTCACCAATTAGAAACCTATTTTGTTCATCGCTCACTTTGGGTAATTTTATAAGTTTTAAAAAAGCTTCCATCGCTTTTTCATCCATTTTGGGTTGGGCATATAGATTGGTATAAAATGTTTCAAAGGTTTGTTGGATATCTTTTATTTTGTAGTGTGTAGAGTTGGTAATGGGGTCTCTTATTTTATGAATTGTATTTTCTGCCTGTTGCTTTTTTAATTTGTAAGCTAATAATTTAGCTGATTTACTTCCGGTTTCATAGTATTTTTGTTTTAGAAAGGTTAATTTTTTCTTAATATCATTTGAGTAAATTTCATTCAATTCGTTTTTTTTCTTACTCATTTCCATTTTTATTCCTGGATTTAAGGTCTTTTTATGTGCATTCTCTAATTTTTCCAGTTCCGACTGTAACTGTTCAATTTTTGCTTTTCTCTGTTTTTTCAAACTCGAGCAGTAGCCTATAAGTTTTCCCCTTAGAACCACTTTGCAAGCATCCCAAAGAGTTAGTGGGGATACTTCTCCGTTGTCGTTTTCATCAAAATATTGCTTAATGTCTGTTCTTATTTGTTCCCGCATTGGATCTAGGATCCCTGTGTTTAGGCTCCAAATGGTCCTCTTTTTTTCGGTGTCTAATGTTACATTTAAGTAGACTGGTGCATGATCTGATAAATCCATAGTCCCGATATTGCAATTTGTAACCCTATAAATGTCCCTTTGATACATAAGGTAATAATCAAGCCTAGAATAGATCAAATGTGGGTGAGAAAAAAAAGTGAAGTCTTTTTTAGTCGGATTTAGTTCTCTCCAAGTATCACAGAGACCGAGCTCCCTCATCATTATTTTTATATTTTTAGTAGTCTTCTTTTCTCCTGTGTGGCAGGGTTTTGATGAGTCCAGGGTTGGGTGTAGTCTAACATTGAAGTCTCCACCACAGATTAGGGTGCCCTGCGCTTCCGAGACTAATAACTCAAAAATGTGTTTGAAAAATGTCCACTCAGATAGTGGAGGAGCGTAAACATTCAAGAAGGTAACTAAAGTACCCTGTAAATAACCTCGGACCAGAACAAATCTCCCATCCCAGTCTTTCTTTTCATAAATGCACTCAAAATTTAATTTCTTAGAAATTAAGATTACCACCCCTCTCTTTGAGCCCTGTCTGTAGGAAGACGAGTATTGATTAAATCGCCATCTTATAAGTTTTTCATGTTCCGAATTTGATAAATGTGTCTCTTGGAGGAGAGCTACTTCTACTTCTTCCCTCTTTAATTTTGCCATAATTTTGCTTCTCTTGATTGGATTGCCTAGACCATTTACATTATACGTAATGACCTTAATTGACTTGGTACTTTGCATTGTATGTCATTTAAGTATAATTGAAGCCCTGAGCGCCTAGATAAAAAAGAAAAAAAAAGACTTCTGCACCCCTGGTGCTGTGGGTAACAATAGCACCAACACGAACCTTAACTATAACAAAACAGAGAACACAACAAAAATACACTTTGACTTCCAATGATGAGACCTCTTTCATGGCCTCGTAACTCAGATGGAACGTGAGTTGAGAGGGAAAGTCTCTTCCATCTAAAGATGAGAGAGGGCCCTCTTCAGCTTCTAAGCTGATAGACAGGTCCACAGTGTCCAGTAAAATGTCCCGACTTCACATATTTATTCCTTATGCCCTTAAAATTATCTACTTAGGCTAAAATGCGTAGTATTACACAAATAACCTCACAGAATATGTCCTATATGATTCTCTCATCTCAGTGTCAAGTCACAGGGAGAAATAGGTAGGCTATGTGATCGTTACATTATTAATACTTATCAAGTGTCCTGACGCCGGAATCTATGAAGTATCTCTTTGAAGCCGTGTTTGGTACTCAGGTTCTCCCGGTTTCCTCGCCTTCCGCTGGGTCGCCAAGTCAGCTGGCTGATCTGATCCAAGAGAGAGGTTGGGTTTTTCAGAACCGTCACCGGTATCCCCCTCGCTGCCATGTCTTCCGTTGCCGCCTCTGCCGAGTTGTAGGTCACCGTGCCTTCCTTGTAGTGCACCTGCAGCCTGGCTGGGAACGGGGTCTGAAACCGTATGTTTCTTTCCTTCAGCGCAGCTTTTGCCTCGGTGTAATCCCTCCGCTTCCTCAGCAGCTCCGGTGCGTAGTCATGATCCATATGTATCTTCTTCCCCTGGAAGTCGATTCCCTTTCTTTGCCATGTTTTTTTAAGTACCTCTTCTTTCATTTTAAAGCTGGAGAATTTGACCACGATGGATCTTGGCGGGGCTTCGGCCGGGGGTTTCGTGTTGAGCGCCCGGTGCGCCCTCTCAATATTCAGGGCTGTGGAGGACGGGAGCTCCAGGCCTTTAATTAGCAGATCTTCCACGAACTTAGTCATTGTTGCCGTGCCTTCTTCGGCTCCCTCCTTTACCCCATACAGTCTGACATTCTCCCGACGTGAGCGCCCCTCCAGGTCCATCAATTTAGCTTCTGTTTGCGCCTGAAGTTTCACCAACTCAGCCAAAACCTCCTCTGAAGACTGGATTCGAGTCTCCGCTGCGTCTATGCGCTCCTCCGTCTCTTCCACTCGTTTGTAGATCTTATTAATGTCTTCGCTGATGTCGGTCAGTTTCTGGCTAGAGTCTTTTCTAAATTCTCGTAGCTCTTTCAGGATAATTCCGAGCTTAGCATCATGGCTGTGCTCCGGGTCAGTCGGTTCCGTGTCCGCTAGCATGTCGTCGCTAGCTTGTGACAGACGATCTTCTTCCATGTCGTCGTTTTCCTTCCTTTGTGCGACACTTTTCTTAGTTTTCCTGGGCATATTCTTTGGCCCGTTTCATTTGCCTCTATATTTGCGCGTCTCAAAGGTATTTCGAGTCGTGGCCGGGCCGTGTTTAAATATTACCGTCGGGAGCCTGCTAGTCTATGCTGCCATCGCTTCGCCAGCCAGACCGGAAGTCTCTAAAGTTCAAAGTTGCTGACACACTAACAAGACTGCTCAGGTGGGATTTGAACCAGTGACCTTATGGTTGGATGGCAGGAACCTTATCCACTAGGCCATTCCAACACTTTTTACCATTTTTTAAACTTCTATTTCTTGTACTTATTCTGCTTCTGCAACAAGTAAATTCCCCTCATGTGGGATCAATAAAAGTCATATCTTATTATGGTCTGAATAGATAGATAGATAGATAGATAGATAGATAGATAGATAGATAGATAGATAGATAGATAGATAGATAGATAGATAGATAGATAGATAGATAGATAGATAGATAGATAGAGTTGTGTATTTCCTCTTTAAACCACCAGTGGGCAACATTTTATTAAAAATCTCATGTGTTTCTTCACCATCGGATTAAAGTCTGAAATAAACATGATTTATTTGTTGTTGCAAAGACAAAAAGCCTGAATCAATTGTGTGCTTCATGTTGTGCTCACACACTTTTTACATTTTAACTCAATAACATATTGAACTAATGAACACGGTCTAATATCAGAAACCAGGTTGTTTCCTGTAAACCGGTGCATATTCTCATTTGCCCAGGTCATAGTATTTCAAAGGAGGTTAAATCGAAAGCAACTGGACTTAGTTATTTGTCTAGGAAGACGTTTCACCTCTCATCCAAGAGGCTTCATCAGGTCGTTTCCTCTCTCTGGGTTCACAGCAGGACGATGACTGAAGATAATTATTAACTAGTCAGTAGTAATTCCAGGCAAAGGCAATATCTGATCATCAGCAAGATCAGTGTTCATCAATAACTGATAATAAAGATAAAGACTGCAGGTCAGAGATCAGCTGGACTCTTCCTCTGATAATATTTCAGAAATGTGTTTGAGGAAGAGAGAGGAGACGTCTGGTTTCTGGTCAGGCTCAGAGTTTGACCTGTGACCTCTGACTGTGTATCGGGTCACAGGTCAATGTTCGATTCACGACTCGACAAATTATTAATCAAAACGTGCAGTTCTATCGGGATCAGTGTGCTATTACTTTTCTCTACGGAAAAAACTGCAACACATTTCTCATAGAGGATGAATGGGAGGAGGTGAAAAAACTAACAAATGATTGGACTTTTTCAAACGTCTACTGCTCCAGCAAACTTTCACCTAGAGACTCAGTTTAAGCTTTAAAATGTAGAATAGAATAGGATGTCTTTATTATCTTTGCAACAAGCACCCCATATTCACCATATTCATGTGTTTCAGTAGATTAGTCAGTCGGCTGCATAGACACAAGTCTCTTCTATTTCATATACGGTAGAAAAATGTAAACACTAACGTCAGCGCGTCACTTGCAGCACCACGTCGTACCGAGACGGCCCACAGATGCAACAGGAAAACTCCCGGTACTCCCAGTGGCCAGTCCGCCCCTGGAGTATTTCAGGAGCATGGAGCGATGAGGTGAAGATCAAAACCATTTTACCAGATGTCTGCTGTTTCCTCCTCCTTCTTTGTTGGTTGAACATGAAACTCTTGAATCGTGCTCTCTGGCTGGCTGGATTTTCCGTTCGGGCTGCCGTACAAACATGGCGGCGTAGGATGGCGACACTCTCTGAAGCAAGACTCTTCCTATATGTATAAAAGAAGAATTATAAAGTTTTGAAAACCAAACACATTTTATTTTATAGCGATTATACACTTATACAAATATATTCATGGGTAGTATATTCAGATTTTGCCAATAAATCTGGCTAATTATTACACACCCAACCTTTAAGTTAATAAATATATTTTGTTGAAAGCAACCGCGTTGTTTGCAACATGACGAATAACAAACACGAAACTCACCGGTGCACCTTTAAATATACGGTTAAAATCTAATGAATTACAAAGACTATGAATCTTCAGGACATCATTTAACTTTTATTAGCTACACAAATACCAGCATTAACAGTAAATATTTAACATGAACACGTGTTAACCCACAGCCAGCTGCAGTACTTTACACAAAGATTTCCGAACACAATGAATAACAGTTTCTTTTACACAGCATGTAGTCAGAAAATGTCTGCTGCTCAGCAGTATTTACTAAGATATTCTCACTCACGACTTCAAAGCCATTAACACTGTTAGGCTAACCCAATAGGATTTTAACTTTAAGTAATAAGCATTGCAGCGAGTGGATTGTATTAGCACTAGCATGGACCGACGGAGTTTGTAACGGCAAAAATTATCATCATGGTTAACGGAAACATCCGTCAGCTGACTACATATTAAAACTCACCTGTCCTCACCTGACCAGCTGGTCTTCACTCAGGAAGTGGATGAAGCATTTCACTGGCTACCGTGCACCTCCACTTGACTCTGCTATTTGACCCACTTTATCATTTTTAAATGTGTGTGTTTATTTTGAGTGCTTTTATGTAAAATATGAAACTATTTATATCAAGAGTATTTTTTAAACATGAATTAATAATAATTGCTCTGGGCTACAAATGACCAGAGACAAACCTATCCCACAGTGTGAAGTGTGCGTTCAGGGAAAGTTTATCCAAACTAGAAACAGGGAGCAGGATGTTAGAGCCAAAGCAGCTCGAGAACTGGTTCACACAGGCAGAGCAGGACCAACAGACCCAGAGTCCAGAGACCGGCTGAGGTTTGCACTGATGTGTGCCCTCATTTGTGGAGATAAATTATCTAAATGTAACTCATAATGTCTTAATATGACTGCATTTTATTATATTTTCTTTAGAGACAAGCCTGGTGGTCTGGTGTGAAATAAACAATAAACAAACAAAGCCTATTTATGTCTGTATGATATGGTTTGTTGACCTAGAGGTGATGGAGTTCTCTTGTTTGGACACTAGGGGGCAGAATTAGACCAGGGATGGTGGTGGGGCATGTCTGGCTGTGTCACTGTTTCTTTCCTGTCTCAAACCTAAAGGAATTACTGTAATGTTTTAGTTAAACTTTTACATTTAACATGTAGTACATTTGTGTGTGTGTGTGTGTGTGTGTGTGTGTGTGTGTGTGTGTGTGTGACTAAGTGCGAATATTGAATGACAGGGGATGATGACTGTTGTTTATTTTATTGTAGAAACCACTTTGAGCTGGGTCCATGACTTGTTTTGTTGTGAAATTGTTGTAAAAAAAAACAACAACAAAAAACTTTAACCTAAATTAAGTTAATTTTAATTAATTTAATGCATGAGTTCTGGGGTGTTAATTCATGGGCTGAATAGTTTATTACCAGGCTGTTGCTATTGATAAGAATTTGTTTGGGTTGCTGGTTATTCACAAAAATTACTGTAGAATTATGATTTATACTATAGTGTCTGTATGTTAATTGGATTGGAATCAATGGGAACCAAAACTGTATTTGAAGATAATGAATGTGTGTGTATAAGTGAGTCATAAGAAAAATATCTACAGATCTGACAAATACAAGGCCCAGAATGTAGCCAGAGGGTGTAGTAAAAAGATGGGTGTGTAGACTTTGAGGATATATTTTCTCCTGCTGCAAACCTAACCAGTATCAGAGTGTTGATGCAAAAAAAGAACACAGAAAAAGATAATAATCAGATTTGAAAACAACTTACCTGCATGCACCAACAGATTGTGACATGAAAGGTTCAACATGCAGGACTGTAAAGCCAAAGTTGAACTATAGTGATGATGCAGAAGTGATGGTGAGTGGTGCCAGAAAATACAGAGTGATCTGAGTCTAGTTGTACGTAAACTGCCTCAGTACTTTACTGAGCCGACAGAAGAGCCGTGGACGACTGTGAAACATGACACATGGAATATTTGAAGGGCACAAAGTGACAAAGAATTACGTCAGAGAAAATGTGAGTGTGAACAACTGGGATTACTGGGAGCGTCCAGCGATGCAGACTGGGCTGCTGATGGAACTGACAGACAGAGTAGGACCGGTTATCGTGTGAGCCTGAACAAAGACGGACCTTTGATTTCATGGAAGACTAAAAAGCAGCTAGTCTCCACTGTTGCACTGTCCGGCTGTGAGCCAGAGTGTCTGGCAGCGTCAGCCACCGCCACACAGGAGTGATGTAGCTGGTGCAACTACCTGAAGCTGCTGACAGACACCAACACTCACCTGTAGCAGACTGCAACCCACTGGCACCACTCACCTCACAGGAAACAGGACGTTGTTGGAGACCATCTCAGGATTTTATTCTGCACACACAACAGTAGGAGCACATTAGCTGCATCTACAATGTTTTTATGTTTTATCTCATTAATCACAGTAATTTTTAACAGTTGATACAGTATATTCACTAATCAATACGATATATACAGGTGCATCTTAATGAATTAGAACATTATGGAAAAGTTTATTTATGTCAGTAATTCAATTCAAAAAGTGAAGCTAACACATTATATAGATCAACATTTCATGCCTTTATTACAATTAAAAGGCTAACATTTAATGAAGACCGAAAATTCAGTCTCTAAAAAAATTGAATATAACAAAAGACCAATTTAAAACAGAAATGTTGGCCTTGTGAAAAGTTTGTCCATCTATAAGCACTCAATACTTGGTTGTGTGGCGGCCTTAGACATCTGGGGGCCGTTTCAATATTTCATATGAGGCCCTACCCTGTTAAACATAAAATTATTTGCCAGCTATGTGCTTTAAACCCTGAAAGGACGCAGTAAACGCACTATCCATAGCATCCCAGGTACGCACAACACATTAAGTGTTAAAATCACTATCAGGGCAAGAAACCAGCAGGACTTAGCAGAAAAAAAACGAGGACTGAAGTTGGTTTTCATCAAAAAGCAAAATCATTATGTACATTTTCAGACATGAACAGGAATCTTAACACAACCAAAAAGGCTTTAAAAATATTCTGAATTTAAATTGGCAACAAAAATAATGAGAGTAATAATACCACATTTTAGTTGTGCTCTCGCTGTGTTTTATTTCTCTGTTAAGTTAGTTAGTTACGTACTCATAGATCGCCTGTTTGGAGGCATTTTAACCCGAGGGGGAAAAAAAGAAAAGAGGAGGAAAGTGATTGAAAGACGTCAATCATCATGTTACGCAACTGGGCGCACGTCAGGAGGAAAGCAGGAAAAACAAAAGGAATAATAATACTGGGAGAAGGAAAACGAGGGTCCATTGATAGTTTGCGGGCCGTTTTCAAAGGTAAGCCTACGTTGTTATTGATATTTCCTGCCGTATTATTAATTAGGAGTGATTAGTCCTACCGGTGGACGGAGCTGATCGTGTGTGTGTGTGTGTGTGTTAAGGTGCAACCTAGGTGATGAATTATTGTAGGCTACTGTCTTTTACTTGGTGGCTGGCAGCTGGGGCCCAACTAAGGACGCCTATGCGGGTTGTTTGACTTGAACTAGGCTACTGTAAATTGACTTTTCCATGATATTCTGATTTATTGAGATGCAGCTGTAGTTTCCAATTTCAAACTGAATGTTCACTAATCAATAAGATTTATACAGGTGCATCTCAATAAATTAGAATATCATGGAAAAGTTTATTCATGTCAGTAATTCAATTCAAAAAGTGAAGCTAACACTTTTTATAGATCCATTATTGCTTAGCCTACGTTTTATGGAGACATAAAATTCAGTTTCTAAAAAAATTAATATTACAAAAGATTTATTTAAAAAAAAAGAAGCATTTTTAATACAGAAATATTGTCCTTGTGAAAAGTTCGTCCATCTATATGCACTCAATACTTGGTTGTGGTTATTTGACTTGAACTACTGTAAACGGACTTGTCCATGATATTCTGATTTATTGAGATGCAGCTGTAGTTTCCAGTTTCAAACTGAATGTTCACTAATCAATCAGATATTTCTGTAGACATGAGATCGTATAGTGGCAGTTTCAGTTGGATCCACAGCAGATGAACTTTAAACACACAGAACAAAGCCACAACACAAACACATGTATGCTAATGAGATGAGATCGTTAAATCCTCGTCTCACCGTGAACAAAGAAAAACAACACACAGTCACACACACTTTAAACATGGCCGCCACCTCATCACTCAGTGTGTGTGTGTGATATTCATGGTAAGTAAGGACTTTAAGAGCATATTATCTACAAATAACGGAGAGAGTTTCACCGTGTGTCTCGGCTCTTCCAGC
The DNA here is from genome assembly GCF_905171665.1 of Trachurus trachurus. Taxonomy (NCBI): domain Eukaryota; kingdom Metazoa; phylum Chordata; class Actinopteri; order Carangiformes; family Carangidae; genus Trachurus; species Trachurus trachurus. Next base: position 3,337,699 of record NC_139905.1, on the reverse strand, counting down.
AGCAGCGACGTTTTGGCGCGTTTTGGGGGGTGCACCGCTAATTAACGCCCCACCTGCAACAACAGCTGGAACCAGGAACCATCGTTCTCTGAACCAAACTGCTGCAGCAACAACAGTTTAGCTGGTTAACATATTTACCACTGGTCTGAATAATATGTGGAGTGGGTTTTAGTTTTAGCTGAAGTTCACATAGATAATATCAACTTAAAAACAAATTAAATCTAAATACTGACTCCGCTAGCTACACACCACCTATGCAGGGCCGTTGCTAGGAATTCTGGGCCCCCTGAAAGAAAACTAAAGTGGGCCCCCTAACCCCCTGACTTTTCCACCTTTTTTTTTCTTAGACTACGTACGTAACGTATTATCTTTTTTTTTTGTCTATGGATATTCTCATTCATCCAGGTCATCGTTCTTTTCTGGGCAAATTGAATCGTAGGCAGCTGGACTTGTATTTGTCTGGGAAGACGTTTCGCCTCTTATCCAAGGGGCTTCATCAGTTCGTAAAAAAAAAAAAAAAAAAAAAATTGCCTACTTTGTTTTTATGCTAATGCAGCATTACTATGAGTAGGCTATTAGTCAGGGTCTTATGCAGAAGTAGAGAATGCATTTCCTGAAGGAAATACGGATGAATGCTGAAAGCTGCTGAATGCTGAAAGCGGAATAATTCAGTCATACAAAGATTAGACTACTGGGTTTTTTTTATGGGCCCCACTGGGCGCTGGGCCCCTAGAATTATCATCACCTTTCTCCCCTATACAACGGCCCTGCACCTATGGTTTATGAAGATAACCAAGGAACAGGAGCATTAGCAAAGAAGCTGTGAACAAACAGAGATGTGAGCACGTGCACGTTGATATTAAAGATCATTTTCTGAGGTCAACTGATCACAAAGGGAAAATAAAGTTTGAAGTATTGTTCAACAGACAAGATGGCGACAGATGTGAAGACAAAACCTGCAACAGAGTTAAAGTTGAGTCAGTTTGTGTATTCAGTCCTGTGTATACTATTGTTGTCAATAAAGTTGCTTAAAAAAAAGTCAGTTTGTAAAATCTGTGTTTGGAGAGTCACAGATAAGATGATGTGAGTAGAAAATCTTATAATGTTGTGTTAAAGGAGTTAACAATGTGAGAGCAAGTGGGGTGTTCACATACTACTCTCCTCATTATTAGCTATTATTAATAATAAACAACTTTATTACAAACAGTCAACCAGCATTGACAAAGGCAGACATGAGATCACTTATTATAATCAGAAATCATTCAAAAATCATCAGGGTCAAATCAAAACAAATACAGAAAAAGAGGGTGGGAGTGGGGGGTCGGGGGATAAATTAACAACATACAATACTAAAAGGACATCATATAAATGAACACATAATTAGCCTACACAAAGTACAATAATATAAAAACATAAAACAGAAGATTACTCAATAATAATTAAAGACATTAATCAAAAGACATTAAATATAGTGCATTATTAACTGTTTTAGCTGTTTGTTTTTGTTTTATACAGATGACCTTGTTGAAATGTTTCGGCTCCATTTCTGTGTAAGTATGCTCTTCACTTGTGGGAATTAACCTTTATTGTGGTGACGTCTGCAGAAACAGGCCACCCTGTGGTCAGAGTGAGGAACTGCAGAACGTTTTACTGTAAAGATAAACAGAGTTATTGTTTGTTCTGAAAATTAACGAGTACAACTCAACAGTAACTTTCAACATTTATAAAATGTAAAATCTGTTTCTGTTTTCTCAGACATTAGTTTTCCTTGTCAGTAACAGTGTCAGCTGTTTCCTGTAAACACAAAGAGGAAGGAAATAGGCCCAGAGAAAGTGGAACTATTAAGTTCGGGCGCCATTTTAAGACGACATGAAGGAGCAAGAGTGAAGCTGCGTTAGGTGAGTGTTAAACCAACATTATTCACCGTTAAAAAAACGGGCTATACAAATAAAATTGCCTTGCCGTTAAAGTCTGTGAGTGTCAGTCCCTGTGAAGTGTGGAGGGAAGAAGAGTCAGAGTGAACTACTGAGACTAAAGGGGGGACAGCAGGAGGACAGCTACTCCCTGTTGTCTCAGTCTGACTCAGGCCCTGTCCACACTGACACTTTTACTAAAACATCTGGTTCTGCTTCGTCCTTAAAAAGGTTTACACTAGTCTGACATTGTTGTTGTTGTTGTTGTTGTTGTTTCTACGTGCAGCGGTGTGGCTCAGGTTACATGTTAGAGAGCTGAGGCTATGACGTCATCATTTCACTAAAGATCCGTTTAGATTTTTCTGAGGCGGCGTTTAGAGATTGACTAACACAAAAATATACAGTTTTAGGACAAAAGACATGAGAAATAAAAACTGTTAACATAGCCTAGCCTATGTGTGTGTGTGTGTGTGTGAGTCAGTGTTAACAGGCAGCTAAGGGGGAAGTTAAGGGAACTTAAAGGCCCCATGGCATGAAAAATGTGATTGTGGTTATTTTTTGGTGCTTGGGGAGGTCTCTGGGCCACGTATATACTGCCCCATGCATCAAACTGGTCATAAACGAAGAAACGCACACCGCCCATTTGTAGGAACTGTCTCTTTAAGACGAGCAGATAGCACTTCCTCCTTTGTGTGATGTCAAACACAAAGTAACTCTGCCCACCGCGACCAGTTGTTTTTTTCAATTTTTATGAATGCAGCTTAGGTTTCAGTTACTTGCCTGTGATTGGCCCTACCACACGCCACTCAAAAACAGTCAGCCAATCAGAGGAGAGGTTCTCATTCTCTTTTCTGATTGGCCAAATGACCTGTGGCTGCTAGAGCTCCAGAAAGAGGCAACAGAAAGGGGCAGAATAAACGATATTAAGCAGATCACAGGTCCTCAAAACCAATGATACATCTTGTTAGGGATATCAGCAGGTAAATAAACCCAGAGAAAAGTGCACAGCATGGGCCTTTAAGTCAGACAGCTGAGCTCTGAATCCTCTGTTTATTTCACCTCTTAATGTGAAAACTGTGTGTTTGACCTTCAGAATAAAAGTTTAACACTGATCCAGAGAAGATAAAGAGTCTGAAACACAGTTTATCCACATCAGACCAGGTTCTGATCAAAAACCACAAGACACAAAACTATACCTGGTCTGGTGAAAACAGGTTTCACTGTTTTAAAGACTCATTATCTTCTCTGGAAAACTGTTTTACACTGAACACAAAACGATTGAGAGGTGAAATAAACAGGATTCAGAGCTCAGCTGTTGAATTTAATTTCCCCCTAACTGCTGAATCTGAAGCTAACGTCAGTGTTGTTGAGTGTTTCTGGTTTCCTTCTCAGAATGACTGAAGTCCTGAAGATGAATGTTAATGTGGAGGAAGAGGAGGACGGACCAGAGTCTCCAGGACCCTCCTGTCTGTCTCTGAAGAGTAACCGGTCCAAAGGAAATCCTCCATTCTTCAGTCCTGGACCTGGACCTGGACCTGGACCTGGACCCTCCTGTTGGTCTGTGAAGAGTGACCGGTCTAAAGGAAATCCTCCATTCTTCAGTCCTGAACCTGGACCTGGACCCTCAGACTTAGAGTAAGATACAGATACTATGTGCAGCACTTTGGTCGACTGCTGTCATTTTAAATGTGCTATACAAATAAATGCTGACTTGACTTGACAGATACAGACAACTTTATCAATCCCACCAGGGGAAACTGGTTTTAACAGCGTACATACTGACACATAAAAAACACAAGTACACACAATGAAATAGACCTGCTCCAGCCTCTTTACCAGTGTTGAGTGTGTTGAGGTCCTGCAGCTCATAGTGACTGTGAGTCAACAGGAACTGGTTCTTGTGGTTGATCAGTGTCTTCATACTAACTGCTCAGGTCTCTTCATGTTTCTTCTGAACTGATCTGATGAAAGAACATCTGGACTTGTTCCTCCTCCATGTTCTTCCTGCAGCTGATCAACATGAGCTTTAAAGAGGAACTAAGCAGGATTTCTCCCGTGGCTATGCTACATTTTTACCTTAATTAAAAAGCTCCGGAGTAATTGTGATCGTTAACTACATGACTTGTGACTTGTTATGAGTGAGAACGTCTCTGTCTTCACCTGCGTCTCATGGCTGAAAACCAACCTTGCATCATCAGTTTCTTGGTCGCCGCCCCGGTGTCCCAGCTCTCGTCTCTGCACACCACAACACAAACGCGCTTTGTAACCCGTAATCTTTTGTTCATGGCGGTTAAGACGACACAAACACACGCACCGTAACATCCTATATGTTATGTAACGTTTTCCACCGCTCCATTTATTGATTTCGCTGGCTTCGTTGTAAACAAATGCACATGGCTGAGAGCAGCGTAACCAAGCAGCGGAAAAGCGAGCAGACTTGCATAGTTCCCCTTTAACAACGTGGCTAATTCCAGGTGGTTTGGTGAACGTTGATGAGCTGGTTTCTAACAGAGTTAACAGCAGTTTGCAGGATCATTTTACAGCCTGAATGATGAGTTTCACATGTCAGAGCTTCACTGTAGACACTGTCTGAGCAGCAGCATCTGGATTTGTTCACAGAGATGATGTCTAATGAGTCAGGAAACAAGGCAAGGCAATTTTATCTGTATAGCCCATTTTTACAAACAGTTTGTCTCAAAGAGCTTTAACAACATCCTCTGCCCTTAGACCCTCAAATCGACTGAGGAAAAACTCCATAGAAAACCCTTTTAACAGGGAAAACCAGGAGAAACCTCAGGGTGAGCAACAGAGGAGGGATCCCTCACCCAGGACGGACAGACGTGCAATAGATGTTGTTACAGACAAGAAAACAGTTTACAACAGAGAATATGGGAAACATGGAAATGTTAACAACAGCTGAAGAAGGAAGCTTCTGGTAGGCAAGGAGAGCAGGCCAGCTTAATGGGAGGACTGGAAAGGTACACATGGGTACTCTAGAGCAGTGGTTCCCAACCTTTTTCTTAAGGGACCCATATTTTTACCATTGAAAACTTTGGGGCCCCCCCCCCCCCCCCCGATGTAAAATAAAATAAAATAAGGAACATCATAACTTCTTTTACATGAAATACTTTATTATATTTCAGTAATTTAATAACAGCATGGAACAAACAATCAGGAGAACCTGTGTATGATTACAACATATTTCTTCAGAACTTGTACTTTTAAAAACATAATTGTGTTTTTAAAAGTACAAGTTCTGATGAATATGTTGTAATTTTACACAGGTTTTTCTCTTTGTTCCATGCTGTTTTTCAAATTCATTGTGACTGATATTGCCCTGCTGTATATTATGTATTTAATGTTTTAAAACTGTTGATATTCAATCATCTATTGATATAGGCCTATCATTTATTTGTTTATCTATTTAAATACACAAATAAATGTTTAATTTGGCCCTTGAATTTAGTTGATTTTGTCACATATATGAATTAAATGCTTAGCCTACTCATTTATTTAACATTTTAATTACATTAAAATTATTAAACCCCTTAAAATCAAGAGGGCTTCGCGACCCCCCCTGGATCTTTGGCGACCCCCTTGGGGGGTCCCGCCCCCCAGGTTGGGAACCACTGCTCTAGAGTACAATAATTGGCCCTATAGGCTACAGTAGGACAGAACTGTACCTTTAAGTACAGAAATGTCCCCCTTCTGTACCCCTATTTTTCTCATCAACACACACTGTAGTTTATTTAGACTGCGTCCTGCTGCCCCACATACTCACTACAGCACCAAATGTGGATCAGTCCGCTGCTGAAAGTAGTCCCTGACAGATGTTTCCTGTGTTTCCTCCTGTTGGTTTGATAGAAACTAGAGTGAGCAGCTGTTTGAGGAAATGACTGAGCCTCTTTAAACATGAACCTGTAGCTGAGATGTTGGAGAAGCTTTGAGTCTTCAGGAGGAACCAATGGGCTCAGACTGTGTGTGTAGGACTGGTGTCCAGGTAGATCCAGATGTTGAGCCAGTGGACCCAGATGCTGAGCAGTGTCAGTGTATGATCCTCTGTAGAGCTGATGTGAGACAGATGTTCAGCAGCTGGACACTGGACACAGTTAATGACTGACTGACTCTACACTGTTGTCTATGATGCTGCTGTGTTGCTTCCATCCTTCACTACAGTGTGTGGTGCTGGACGCTGACGTCACTGGAGACTTCCCACAATGCATCTGTGATCAGAGAACTGATCAGTGATCAATGTGATGGGAATAAAAACATGTTTGTGTTTGCAGAGGTCAGAACCAGAGACTGAGAGCAGAGTCTCTGGGATCCATCTGTCTGTCCATGAAGAGTGACCTGTCCAAAGATGAACCTCTTTACTTCAGACCTGGACCTGGACCTTCAGAGTCACGGTAAGAGACGGTTTCTACTGTAAACTGAGCTGAAGATGATTCAGTCATTAGACTCATGTGAAGAAAAACATGGATTTAGGAGGAAAAATGATTTTGGATGCGGAAAAAGCACTTATATTCATATTGATGCTTTGTTTCCCATCCAAAATAATTTTTCCTCCTATATTCCGGTTAGAAGAACTGCACCCATTACTTCGCTGTTTAAGTGCAGTGTAGCGCATCCAGAAGGAGGAGAGCTTTTCTCTTTTTTTCCTATGGTTGCACTTGGGGACCGAGAGCTGTAGAGCGTTACTTAGAAAATGACCGGAATTCTCCTTTAAAGCAGCTGATACACAGATACTTTTATTTTGAAAAGTCAGGAACCAGACAGGAGTGATCAGTGTTTCCTGTTTGCTGTCTGTGACTGAGCTTCTCCACAACATGTAGTGAAGCTCAGGTGGAGCTGCTGAAGCTTCTGTTGTCAGCTTCAGTCTCCTCACACTGGACCAGAGCTCCAACACAGGTTCATTAGAGCCACACAGCAGCGTCTGGATGAGGAGCTCATTAGTTAAAGAGCTGATAGGACTCAGTCCAGAACCAACATCAAACACATGATCAGTGTCTGAAAGAGGAAAACACCACCAACAGCTTTGGAGTAAAAACCAGACAAGATGACGCAGAACTGAAGAGACTCAAACTAACAGGGAGTTTGTTTTAGAGTCCAGATTTAAGGTCAACAGATAAACAGAGGCAGAAACCAGACCAGTTCAGGACCAGGTCTTCATTCAGCTCGTCTCTCTACACTCGTCTTCCTCTACTCTCTCTCTCTCTGCTCCTCTGCTTCCTGAAGCCCCGCCCCCTTGAGGTGGTTAACCAATCAGAGCTCAGATGTGGAGCTGTGACATGTTGTTGATCCAGAAATGTCTTGACAGGAGGAAGAGGAGTGGTGTCTCTGTGGACCAGCAGCTGTCCTGCTGTGGTCTCTGTCAGGACGTCCTGAAGGATCCAGTCTCCACCAGCTGTGGACACTGGTTCTGCAGACAGTGCTTCACCTCAGACTGGGACCAGCCTGGTTCTTCAGGACCCCCCTCCTGTCCCCAGTGTGGACAAAGACCCAGAACCAGAGGTGAGCTGCAGACAGCCAATCAGAGCAGCTGTGGACAAAGTGAGACTGAACATGTGTCTGCTGATGTGGTCATTAGTGAAACCAGGACCTGTTGTTTTCTCCAGAGTCATTGTTCCATCACACAGCACTGACATTTAAGATGATAATTCAAACCTTCTCTTTGTTGTCTGTAGTTTTTCTGTAGCTGATGAAAATAATCTGATCAGATTGTCAGACTCTCTGTCTTCAGTCTGACTCTGTCTCTTCTCTCTCAGCAGATCGTGGTCTGCAGGAGGTTTTAGATCAACATAAGATCAGTCTGAGGAGCAGATGTGAACGAGTGACTGAAGGAACTGAGGGAACAGGAAGTGGAACAGGAAGTGGAACCCTCCTCAACAGCATCTACACTGAGCTCTACATCACAGAGGGACAGAGTGAAGAGGTTAATACCCAACATGAGGTGACACAGCTGGAGATAACGTCCAAGAAGAAGACCCTCCATGAGACTACAATCAAGTGCAACGACATCTTTAAAGACTTACCCGTCCATCAGAGAGAGGACGTCTCTACGGTCTCACCTGTCCAACAGAGAGAGGACGTCTCTACGGTCTCACCTGTCCAACAGAGAGAGGACGTCTCTACGGTCTCACCTGTCCAACGGAGAGAGGACGTCTCTACGGTCTCACCTGTCCAACGGAGAGAGGACGTCTCTACGGTCTCACCTGTCCAACGGAGAGAGGACGTCTCTACGGTCTCACCTGTCCAACGGAGAGAGGACGTCTCTACGGTCTCACCTGTCCAACGGAGAGAGGACGTCTCTACGGTCTCACCTGTCCAACGGAGAGAGGACGTCTCTACGGTCTCACCTGTCCAACAGAGAGAGGACGTCTCTACGGTCTCACCTGTCCAACAGAGAGAGGACGTCTCTGCGGTCTCACCTGTCCAACAGAGACCCATCAGAGTGGTTCTGACCAACGGCGTCGCTGGCGTTGGAAAAACCTTCTCGGTGCAGAAGTTCACTCTGGACTGGGCCGAGGGCTTGGAGAACCAAGATGTCAGTCTGCTGGTTCTGCTTTCGTTCAGGGAGCTGAACCTGATCAGAGATCAGCGGTTGAGTCTTCTCAGGCTGCTTCATGTTTTCCATCCAACATTACAGAAGGTCACAGCAGAGCAGCTGGCTGTCTGTAAACTTCTCTTCATCTTTGACGGCCTGGATGAAAGCCGACTGTCACTGGACTTCAAGAAGAAGAAGAAGAAGGTTGTGTCTGATGTCACACAGACGTCATCAGTCAACGTGCTGCTGACAAACCTCATCCAGGGGAATCTGCTTCCCTCGGCTCTGGTCTGGATCACCTCCAGACCTGCAGCAGCCAATCAGATCCCTCCTACATGTGTCGACAGGGTAACAGAGGTCCGAGGCTTCACTGACGCCCAGATGGAGGAGTACTTCAGGAGGAGGTCCAGTGATGAAGATCTGTCCAGAAGAATCATCTCACACATCAAGACGTCCAGGACCCTCCACATCATGTGTCAAGTCCCAGTCTTCTGCTGGATCAGTGCTACAGTTCTGGAGCACATGTTGACCACAGACCAGAGAGGAGAGCTGCCCAAGACCACGACGGACCTGTTCTCACACTTCCTGCTGGTCCAGACAAAGAGGAAGAAGAACAAGTACGGTGAAGGACGTGAGATGAGTCCACAGGAGCTGACGGAGGCCGACAGGGAAGTTCTTCTGAAGCTGGGGAGGCTGGCGTTTGAACAGCTGGAGGAAGGAAACATCATGTTCTACCAAGAAGACCTGGAGCAGTGTGGTCTGGATGTCACAGAGGCCTTGGTGAACTCAGGACTCTGTACTGAGATCTAGTTAGAGCATCTTAGCAGGATACTCTGACCATCTGTGAAAAAATTTATTACCAATAGCTTTCTTTACCATTGTGTTCCTGTAGGTGTCTAGTAACAGCTCTCAATTTATTTATTTCCAAATCCATTGGGAAAATTCTGGAGAGTCAATCAAAGTTAAGGTGCCCAGAGGGCTCGGGTGAAAAAAGAAAAAAAAAAGAAAATTCTAATTTAAGCTTGTAAGATGTCTAACTAGGGGTTTTAAGGGGTGCTGAGTCCATTTCAACCATTAGTTTTAAGTAAAAATGTTTCCCTGACCATAAATTATTGGTATATTTGAGTTATAGTGTATGGCAAAGGGTATAGTAAAAGTCATTGTTGAACAGATTCAAGCCTATTCTAAATCTAAAGATTCCATTCTAAAAATAAATAAATAAATACAATGAAAATAAAAAAGAAGAAAGAAATACAAAATACTTCAGAAGTGTACACTAGTTAGAAAAAAAAAATAACACAAATAGTGGGAACATACCGCACACTAGACTGGGTTATGAGGATCTTTAGTTTATTTCAGAGCAACGCGTTACGCTTGTGGCTTCTTCAGGCTCATGCTGAGACCAGGAAGTCAGGGGATTTTTAAAGGAAATGGTACTCAATCAATTTACATAAGTAATTGAACAAGGTGAAAACATATTTAACAATCAAACATCAATGGCTGGAGAGTACCATAGAAATGGATAAAACACATATATTTAAGTGCATTCAGCAGCTTTACAGCAAATGTGAGTACAGGTGTTCAGTGATTCACTTACAGAAAGGCAGTATCTATACACAACAATACAACAATACAATACAAACAGGTCATATACAAATAGGCAATCTCATCCATCATAACATCAAAAATATATACATACTGAGGATGAACACAGGTGTTAATAGTGAGGATGATATCACTCAAGTAGAGCAACAATAGGCAGATCATCTTTTCGTCATTTTCAGTCAGACCAGACCAGTCATACTTCAGAAGAGTGATGACACCAACTGTGCACATGCATGATACCCAGTACATGAGTGTGGTTTCTATGGTAATGATAACCTCTGGAAGGATTGAGAGGGAGCATTGCATCATGGCAAATATTTTTGGAGAACAAACACGATTTTAAGGTATAGTTACCTTTTGACATAATAATAGTTTTTCCTTCTGCTAGCACACGCTTTTAACTAGTAAATTAAGAAATGCATTAATATTCTCTTGTTTTATTGCTTAAAAAGAACACCCATTCACCTAGCTGATAACTATCTAGTTAGCAAGCATGAGAGTCATTAGCAAACGTTGATAAGGTCCATAGGAGCTAGTTTATGTTGTAATGTAGTGATGAGCTAGAGCTAATTTATGTAGTAATTCAGTTTATAGGTACACAACTGTCTTGATCGAGTCCATGGTCCACAGTCTGTTTTGACAAAAACCATGACACTTGTCTATTTTAGCAGGTACAGTACAACATGGAAGAGGATTCAAAAGCTCTCAAAAGTCACCCCAAAAGGCCATCCTCAGATTTTAGCTTATTCTGAGGGTGTGGACGATGCAGCATTAATCAGAAGACTTCATGAGGACTCTTTGTCTCGGTGCTGTCTCCAACAAACTGTTTTTTAGTCGGTCTTGGTAGAAATTATCAGGTGCATGATACAACTTCTGAGCCATGTCTGGATAATAGGTAGAGACACATATGTGCATGATTAAATTACTCAAAGTCAGATAATTTAATCATGCACATATGTTGTACCTGCTAAAATAGACAAGTGTCATGGTTTTTGTCAAAACAGACTGTGGTGGTCCATACAACTAGACTAAGGTTACTATAGTAGAGAAGGTTGCCACAACTCAATTGATCACACTGGTTATATATTTTTTCCCCAATATGATGGACCATGGACTCGATCAAGACAGTTGTGTACCTATTGAAACTGAATTACTACATAAATTAGCTCTAGCTCATCACTACATTACAACATAAACTAGCTCCTATGGACCTTATCAACGTTTGCTAATGACTCTCATGCTTGCTAACTAGATAGTTATCAGCTAGGTGAATGGGTGTTCTTTTTAAGCAATAAAACAAGAGAATATTAATGCATTTCTTAATTGACTAGTTAAAAGCGTGTGCTAGCAGAAGGAAAAACTATTATTATGTCAAAAGGTAACTATACCTTAAAATCGTGTTTGTTCTCCAAAAATATTTGCCATGATGCAATGCTCCCTCTCAATCCTTCCAGAGGTTATCATTACCATAGAAACCACACTCATGTACTGGGTATCATGCATGTGCACAGTTGGTGTCATCACTCTTCTGAAGTATGACTGGTCTGGTCTGACTGAAAATGACGGAAAGATGATCTGCCTATTGTTGCTCTACTTGAGTGATATCATCCTCACTATTAACACCTGTGTTCATCCTCAGTATGTATATATTTTTGATGTTATGATGGATGAGATTGCCTATTTGTATATGACCTGTTTGTATTGTATTGTTGTATTGTTGTGTATAGATACTGCCTTTCTGTAAGTGAATCACTGAACACCTGTACTCAAATTTGCTGTAAAGCTGCTGAATGCACTTAAATATATGTGTTTTATCCATTTCTATGGTACTCTCCAGCCATTGATGTTTGATTGTTAAATATGTTTTCACCTTGTTCAATTACTTATGTAAATTGATTGAGTACCATTTCCTTTAAAAATCCCCTGACTTCCTGGTCTCAGCATGAGCCTGAAGAAGCCACAAGCGTAACGCGTTGCTCTGAAATAAACTAAAGATCCTCATAACCCAGTCTAGTGTGCGGTATGTTCCCACTATTTGTGTTATTTTTTTTTCTAACTAGTGTACTCTTCTGAAGTATTTTGTATTTCTTTCTTCTTTTTTATTTTCATTGTATTTATTTATTTATTTTTAGAATGGAATCTTTAGATTTAGAATAGGCTTGAATCTGTTCAACAATGACTTTTACTATACCCTTTGCCATACACTATAACTCAAATATACCAATAATTTATGGTCAGGGAAACATTTTTACTTAAAACTAATGGTTGAAATGGACTCAGCACCCCTTAAAACCCCTAGTTAGACATCTCACAAGCTTAAATTAGAATTTTCATTTTTTTTTTTTTTTTCACCCGAGCCCTCTGGGCACCTTAACTTTGATTGACTCTCCAGAATTTTCCCAATGGATTTGTAAATAAATAAATTGAGAGCTGTTACTAGACACCTACAGGAACACAATGGTAAAGAAAGCTATTGGTAATAAATTTTTTCACAGATGGTCAGAGTATCCTGCTAAACTGCTCTAACTAATCTTCAAAAGAGAGAGTGTGATCTTCCAGAAAACAGTCTACTGCTTTGTTCATCTGAGTGTTCAGGAGTTTCTGGCTGCAGTCTACATGTTCCACTGTTTCACCAACAGGAACACACAGGTCCTCAAGAACTTCCTGGGAGATTATTCAAGACTGTATTACTTTATGAGAAAGGATGATGATTTAACCCTGGATGACTTCCTGAAGAGAGCCATGCAGAAATCCCTCAGCAGTAGAAACGGTCACCTGGACCTGTTTGTTCGCTTCCTTCATGGCCTCTCTCTGGAGTCCAACCAGAGGCTGTTAGGAGGTCTGCTGGGTCAGACAGACAACAGTCCAGAAACCATCCAGAGAACCATCAACAACCTCAAAGAGATGGAGACTGATGACAGTCAACACAGATATTACAGGAATGACCGTGATAAAATCTCTCCTGACAGAAGCATCAACATCTTCCACTGTCTGACAGAGATGAAGGACCAGTCAGTTCATCAGGAGATCCAACAGTTCCTGAAGTCAGAGAACAGATCAAAGAAGTTCCTCTCTTTGATCCAGTGTTCAGCTCTGGCCTACATGCTGCAGATGTCAGAGCAGGTTCTGGACCAGTTGGACCTGAAAAAGTACAACACATCAGCTCAGGGACGACTGAGACTGATCCCAGCTGTGAGGAACTGCAGGAAGGCTGAGTGAGTCCAGACATGATCAATAACACACACACACACACACACACACACACACACACACACACGCTGCTCAGTGACCAATGGAAATCAGTCAGTCCACCTTAAATGTCACCATGACAACCTGGAGCGTGTCCTTAGTGTGGATTAGATCTGTGCAGGACACACACTTTAGTGGTCAGATCTTCTGACTAAAGATGTTTCTACATTTCACCTTGATTTTCTTTGACTTCATTTCATGTTTGGAGAAAATCAGTGTGTGTGAGTGTTGTTCAGGTGACACCTGCAGCTCTACACCTCAGCTCACCTGACCACATCTACCTGTGTCGGCCGCAGGAGCCTGGATTAAACATCCATCTGGGCTTTGATGAATGGATGTTGGAGGATTCAAGAGGAGGTGGATCTGAATCTGAATGGGTTTTTCCAGCCCAGCCCTGATGAGGATTATTGTTTCATGTCCAACACAAAGAGAGAAGATGAACTGAACCAGAGTGTGAAGAGCACATGTTGATCACATGATGATATGTTGTGTGTGTTTAGTACAAATTGTCTGATTTTACTCTCACACATTTTGTTTCTTCTCTAATCACAGATTCGGTGCTTGTGGACTCTCAGAGATTCACTGTGAAGTCGTTGCCTCAGCTCTGAAGTCCAGCCCCTCCCACCTGACACACCTGGACCTGAGTCTGAACGACCTGGGTGATTCATCAGTGAAGCTTCTGTGTGCTGGACTGGAGAGTCCAAACTGTAGACTGGAGACTCTGAGGTGAGTTCACTGACTGGAGCTGTTGTAGTTGTTTGAAGCTTCAGCTTCTCATTGGTTCATACATGTCAGGATTTGTTGTATGAGGATTTTGATCAAGAAGCTGAAGAGAGAAAACAGTTGAGATGAGTCCAGAGAGAAGAAGGTGAGAGCAGTCGTAGTGTTTGTGATTCAGAGCAGCAGAGAACGAGCTCAGCTTCTACAACTGTTGTTTTCAACTCAGACACTTGTTGTTGAACCAACGTGCAGCACTGATCTGAGAGCAGATGTTGAGTTGTGGTCAGAAACACAGCAGCTGGTGGATGTTGTGGAGCTGACAGAACCATGGGAGGAAGCATGAGAGGAAGCAGCTGAGATCCACAGAGCTGGCAGCAGAGGCAGAGGAGGCTGGAAAGCTGCGCTCCAGTGGAGGCTGGCTGTAGGGAGCTGTTGGCAGCTAAAGTCTGCTCCCTGGTAGCTCAACTGGCTGGGAGAGGCTGGAGTGTGAAGCAAGAAGTGAAGAGCACGGCACACACTGCAGCCACTTCCTGTCAATGACTGTGAATGCTGAGAATCAAGGTGAGACAGGTGAGAGCAGAGCTGCTAGTGGTCTTGTTGCTGCTGACATGAAGCAGCTGCAGAGGCTCAGCTGGTTTGTTTGGAGGCTCACCAAGATGGGCTGAAGGTTGTTGCTTCATGTTCACCGAGAAGTTTATTTACTTCAAGCAAGCCGACATGTTTGTAAAACTAGATCTAATACAAAATCTGGCGCGAAACCCAAGTTGACGCTCGGTGTGTTCACGTGCAGTCAGAAGCTCCCATTTGTGTCATCAACACAGGAATATCAACTCTTGACTTGCTTGAAGTAAATAAACTTCTGGCTGCATGTTTGAGTCGCCACCTGACGCTGTCTGTGGCTTTGAGGGATGGAAACAGCCTAAGCAGGGGAAATTAAATCCGCTCTATTCATCGCTGCCGTGGTGATGCAGGGACAGACACAACTACCGTAAAACAGGAGACATTAAACTGATAATCTTCAGATTCCCAAGTTGAATTTGCCCGGAATTGTCCTTTAATGAGCTATTTTCTCTCTGTCACTGTTTAACCTGCTTCCTGTTGCTTCAGCTGTTGGACTTTGATTTTCTAAACTTGTTCTTTCTGAAGCTTCTTCAGCTCTGAACAGATGATGAGACACTGAACGCTGTCAACAAGGAGCTTTGTCCTCAACTTACTGCTTTTATTCTTTATTCAGATTGGAGGAGTGCTGGTTGTCAGAGATCAGCTGTTCTTCTCTGGTCTCAGCTCTGAAGTCCAACCCCTCCCACCTGAGACACCTGGACCTGAGCCTCAACAACCTGAAGGATTCAGACCTGAAGGATCTGAGTGGTTTTCTGGAGAGTCCAGACTGTAGACTGGAGACTCTGAGGTCAGTTCACTGACTGTTGTATCTGATCCACCTACAGTGGATTAAAGTGAATTTATAAAAATAGACTTTCTTCTGAAAACATTAAATTGAAATAGATTATTTTCTGTGTTTCTATATTTAGATTTTAATGCATCTTGAGAAGGACTTGTCCTAAAAACAAAAAACTCTTCTTCTAAATAATCTGTGACAAATGATGTCAAATTTGAAACAGAGTTGTATTAATTCCTCATTTGAGTCCAGATTTATTTTCCTCTTTATTCAGATTTTTATCAAAAATCAAAGTTACACCACTTGACACTGGGTTTCATCACGTCATTGACCCCTGTGCTGTTAGTTTATTGATTTAACCCTGATACCAGTTGAACAATAAAGTTATTAATAGGGGTGACCTCCAATAGTCGACTACGATTCGATTCAGAGAGCTCTGATTGGACGATCAACCTCGCTGTCGAATCGTTGCAAAATGTGGTTATGAAGAAAAGATCGTACCACTGTGAATATATAGGGGAGCTTCCTGCTGCTGAACATCTGGTTTTACATAGAATTGATTTGTGTTCTTATAATATAGGAGAGATGGTTTAGCTACAAACAACACAGTGAGTGATCAAGCACCGTCTCTCTCTCTCTCCCTCTCTAAATTCAGGCCTGAAGTTTTATTTACAATATTAAACTAAGGGACGTGTTCTCTGTCTATTGTGCAGCACCTACACACACACACACACACACACACAACAACAGCATGGCGCTGTGACCCTCGACCTCTGACCCGTCTGAACCAGCACTGATGCTCATATCATGTCCTCACAACGAGACTCCACATTTTCATTCTCCACACACACTCGTTAGTTCACAGCACACGCTCGTTAATTCACACACACACTCGTTAATTCACAGCACACACTCGTACTCGTCATCGCTGCACCGTCCCTGAAAGAGAGATGATGATGTCATCGCAGCTTATTGAGTGAGATCAGGAAAAGGACGGATGGAGAACGTCCTGTTATCTGATGCCAACTGAAGAATTAGTTTATTCAGCTGTTTTAACTCTTTTCTCCAGAAAAAGATGCGAATGAGATCATGAATCAATGAGGAAAAAACAACATGATTCTACAATTAGTCGACTATGGGCAAAATCTGACCAATCAGATTCAACTATAAAAATCCTTAGTGGAGGACACGCCTAGTTATTAATAAAAATAATAATAACAGAGAATCATCATCTGATCAGTTATCAATGAATTCATCTTCTTTTATTCTTTATTCAGATTGATGAACTGCAGTTTGTCAGAGATCAGCTGTTCTTCTCTGGTCTCAGCTCTGAAGTCCAACCCCTCCCACCTGAGACACCTGGACCTGAAGCTCAACGAGCTGCAGGATTCAGGAGTGAAGGTTCTGAGTGGTTTTCTGGAGAGTCCAGACTGTAGACTGGAGACTCTGGGGTCAGTTCACTGACTGTTACTGTTGTAGATCTTAGATCTTTGATCCACAACTGAACCTGATTGATCTTCACTCAGAACTTGAATCGTTGACTTTGATTGAATTGATTAATGACATTTGAAATAGTGGTTGTTGAATATTTGCAGTTGTTGTTCTGTGAGAATGATTCTTCAGTTTCAGCTCATTTCACTCAGTGGTCATGAATAATGTCTGTTCACTTCAGTTCAACCTTCACACACACTCGTATTTCTCTCAGTCAGACGACTCATGTTTTCTAGAAACTCTGGAGAAAATGTCCAGTATCAGCTCATCAACTCACTTCATCTCTATCACAACAATGTGCACAAGATCCTCACAACTCATGTTTGGACAAAGACACTGAAATTCACCTGTTGAAGAAAAAACTCTTCTTTCTGATCATCAATGAATTTATCTTCTTCTTTTATTCTTTATTCAGATTGTGGAGCTGCAGGTTGTCAGAGATCAGCTGTTCTTCTCTGGTCTCAGCTCTGAAGTCCAACCCCTCCCACCTGAGAGAACTGGACCTGAGATTCAACAAGCTGAAGTCTTCAGACCTGAAGGATCTGGATGATCTAGTGAAGAGTCCAGACTGTAGACTGGAGACTGTGAGGTCAGTAGGGGGGCGGAGTCAGTCTGTGCTGCTTTCATCACTATTGTACTAAAGTCAGTGTGAGACAATGACAGAGACAACAGTCAGCCAATCAGAGCAGAGAGAGAGACAACAGTCAGCCAATCAGAGCAGAGAGAGACAACAGTCAGCCAATCAGAGCAGAGAGACAACAGTCAGCCAATCAGAGCAGAGAGAGACAACAGTCAGCCAATCAGAGCAGAGAGAGAGACAACAGTCAGCCAATCAGAGCAGAGAGAGACAACAGTCAGCCAATCAGAGCAGAGAGAGACAACAGTCAGCCAATCAGAACAGAGAGAGACAAGAGTCAGCCAATCAGAGCAGAGAGACGATCACTGATCCATCACCTCTGTCCTCTGCTTCTCTTCTCAGATGGGAACCTTCCCTCCTCTAGTCCTGAACCTCCTGAACTGATCTGAGAGCAGCTCCACTGTCTCTCTCAGAGTCCAGTCCACCATCCTCCCTGTGTGTTCTGGACCTGACAGAGATCATCACTGTCTCTGGACTCATCTGATCCTCTACACACTCTCTGCTCCTCCTCCTCCTCCTCCTCTCTCTTCCTCCTCTCTCTTCCTCCTCCTCCTCATCTTCCTCCTCCTCCTCCTCCTCCTGTTCCTCCTCATCTCTCCTCCTCCTCCTCCTCCTCCTCCTCCTCCTCCTCCTCATCTCTCCTCCTCCTCCTCCTCCTCTTCCTCCTCCTCCTCCTCTTCCTCCCTCTTCCTCCTCCTCCTCATCTCTCCTCTTCCTCTTCCTCCTCATCTCTCCTCTTCCTCATCTCTCCTCCTCCTCCTCTTCTTCTTCCTCCTCCTCCTCATCTCTCCTTCTCCATTCTCATCTTTCCTCCTCCTCTTCCTCCTCATCATCTCTCCTCCTCCTCCTCCTCCTCCTCCTCATCATCTCTCCTCCTCCTTCTCCTCCTCCTCATCTCTCCTCTTCCTCCTCCTCCTTCTTCCTCCTCCTCTCTCTTCCTCCTCCTCATCTCTCCTCCTCATTCCTCCTCCTCCTCTTCATCTCTCCTCTTCCTCCTCCTCATTCCTCCTCCTCCTCCTCCTCATCTCTCCTCTTCCTCCTCCTCTTCCTCCTCCTCCTCCTCCTCCTCCTCCTCATTCCTCCTCCTCCTCCTGTCTCTTCCTCCTCCTCCTCCTCCCTCCTCCTCCCTCCTCCTCCTCCTCATCCCTCCTCATTCCTCCTCCTCCTCCTCCTCCTCCTCCTCCTCCTCCTCCTCCTCCTCCTCATCTCTCCTCCTCCTCTCTCCTCCCTCTTCCTCCTCCTCATCTTCCTCTTCCTCCTCCCTCTTCCTCCTCCTCCTCATCTTCCTCCTCCTCCTCCTCCTCCTCTTCCTCCTCATCTCTCCTCTTCCTCCTCCTCCTCCTCATCTTCCGCCTCCTCCTCCCTCTTCCTCCTCCACCTCCTCCTCCTCATTCCTCCTCCTCCTCATCTCTCCTCCTCCTCATCTCTCTCTTCCTCTTCCTCCTCATCTCTCCTCTTCCTCCTCCTCCTCATCTTCCTCCTCCTCCTCCTCCTCCTCCTCCTCCTCATCTCTCCTCTTCCTCCTCCTCATCTTCCTCTCTCTTCCTCCTCCTCATCTTCCTCCTCCTCCTCCTCATCTCTCTCTCCCTCTTCCTCCTCATCTCTCCTCCTCCTCCCTCTTCCTCTTCCTCCTCCTCCTCATCTTTCTCCTCCTCCTCCTCATCTCTCCTCTTCCTCCTCCTCCTCATCTTCCTCTCTCTTCCTCCTCCTCATCTTCCTCCTCCTCCTCCTCATCTCTCCTCTTCCTCCTCCTCCTCATCTCTCCTCTTCCTCCTCCTCATCTTCCTCCTCCTCCTCATCTCTCCTCTTCCTCCTCCTCCTCATCTTCCTCCTCCTCCTCCTCTTCATTCATTATGATTATTCAGCTCCATCTTGTGGTGTGGTGAAGAACTGCAGCTCATTTCCACATTATTCAGTGTTTCTAAACATGATGGAGGTTCAGAACAGGTTACTATGACGACAGTTAACACATTAATGTAAGTGTCATGTTCATAAACACTGATTTTTTTTTGTATTATGATAAATTATGTATATTTAAAATTTTATTTATACCTTATTATTTTTTAAACTTCTACTTCTTGTACTTATTCTGCTTCTGCAACAAGTATATTACACTCATGTGGGATCAATAAAAGTCTCATCATATCTTATTATGGTCTGGATAGATAGATAGATAGATAGATAGATAGATAGATAGATAGATAGATAGATAGATAGATAGATAGATAGATAGATAGATAGATAGATAGATAGATAGATAGATAGAGTTGTGTATTTCCTCTTTAAACCACCAGTGGGCAGCATTTTATTGAAAATGTGTTTCTTCACCATCGGATTAAAGTCTGAAATAAACATGATTTATTTGCTTTATCTATTGTTGCAAAGACAAAAAACCTGAATCAAATGTGCATCACACACTTTTTCTGTGGTGTTGTAAAGATAATAATTCATTAATATATTGAACTAATGAACATGGTCTAATATCAGAAACAGGACGTTTCCTCTCTCTGGGTTCACAGCAGGACGATGACTGAAGGTAATTATTAACTAGTCAGTAGTAATTCCAGACAAAGGCAATATCTGATCATCAGCAAGATCAGTGTTAATCAATAACTGATAATAAAGATAAGGACCGCAGGTCAGAGATCAGCTGGACTCTTCCTCTGATAATATTTCAGAAATGTGTTTGAGGAAGAGGAGACGTCTGGTTTCTAGTCAGGCTCAGAGTTTGACCTGTGACCTCTGACTGTGTATCAAGGTCACAGGTCAATGTTCGATTCATGACTCAATTAACCCAATTATTTATCAAAACGTGCAGTTCTATCGGGATCAGTGTGCTATTACTTTTCTCTACGGAAAAAACTGAAACACATTTCTCATAGAGGATGAATGGGAGGAGGTGAAAAAACTAACAAATGATTGGACTTTTTCAAACGTCTACTGCTCCAGCAAACTTTCACCTAGAGACTCAGTTTAAGCTTTAAAATATAGAATAGAATAGGATGTCTTTATTATCGTTGCAACAAGCACAAAGAAACTGGGAGATCCATCCTCCCCTTAGGTGTCATTAAAAGAGAAGTACAAAAAAAGCTACAAAAAAACCTCACAGGTAAAAAAAAACAAACACCATCAACAAGCACCCCATATTCACCATATTCATGTGTTTCAGTAGATTAGTCAGTCGGCTGCATAGACACAAGTCTCTTCTATTTCATATACGGTAGAAAAATGTAAACACACTAACGTCAGCGCGTCATTTGCAGCACCACGTCGTACCGAGACGGCCCACAGACCCACCAGGAAAACTCCCGGTACTCCCAGTGGCCAGTCGGCCCCTGGAGTATTTCAGCATGGAGTGATGAGGTGAAGATCAAAACCATTTTACCAGATGTCTGCTGTTTCCTCCTCCTTCTTTGTTGGTTCTCTGAACATGAAACTCTTGAATCGTGCTCTCTGGCTGGCTGGATTTTCCGTTCGGGCTGCCGTACAAACATGGCGGCGGAAGATGGCGACACTCTCTGAAGCAAGACTCTTCCTATATGTATAAAAGAAGAATTATAAGGTTTCGAAAACCAAACACATTTTATTTTATAGCGATTATACACTTACACAAATATATTCATAGGTAGTATATTCAGATTTTGCCAATAAATGTGGCCAATTATTACACACCCAACCTTTAAGTTAATAAATATATTTTGTTGAAAGCAACCGCGTTGTTTGCAACATGACGAATAACAAACACGAAACTCACCGGTGCACCTTTAAATATACGGTTAAAATCTAATGAATTACAAAGACTATGAATCTTCAGGACATCATTTAACTTTTATTAGCTACAGAAATACCAGCATTAACAGTAAATATTTGATATGAACCCGTGTTAACCCACAGCCAGCTGCAGTACTTTACACAAAGTATTTCAGAACACAATGAATAACAGTTTCTTTTACACAGCATGTAGTCAGAAAATGTCTGCTGCTCAGCAGTATTTACTAAGATATTCTCACTCACGACTTCGAAGCCATTAACACTGTTAGGCTAACCCAATAGGATTTTAACTTTAATAAGCATTGCAGCGAGTGGATTGTATTAGCACTAGCATGGACCTACGGAGTTTGTAACGGCAAAAATTTGCATCATGGTTAACGGAAACATGAGTCAGCTGACTACATATTAAAACTCACCTGTCCTCACCTGACCAGCTGGTCTTCACTCAGGAAGTGGATGAAGCATTTCACTGGCTACCGTGCACCTCCACTTGACTCTGCTATTTGACCAACTTTATCATTTTTAAATGTGTGTGTTTATTTTGAGTGCTTTTATGTAAAATATGAAACTATTTATTTCAAGTGTATTTTTTAAACATGAATTAATAATAATTGCTCTGGGCTACAAATGACCAGAGACAAACCTATCCCACAGTGTGAAGTGTGTGTTCAGGGAAAGTTTATCCAAACTAGAAACAGGGAGCAGGATGTTAGAGCCAAAGCAGCTCGAGAACTGGTTCACACAGACAGAGCAGGACCAACAGACCCAGAGTCCAGAGACCGGCTTAGGTTTGCACTGAGGTGTGCCCACATTTGAGGAAATAAATTATCTAAATGTAACTCATAATGTCTTAATATAACTGAATTGTATCATATTTTCTTTAGAGACAAGCTTATTTATGTCTGTATGATATGGTTTGTTGACCTAGAGGTGATGGAGTTCTCTTGTTTGGACACTAGGGGGCAGAATTAGAGCAGGGATGGTGGTGGGGCATGTCTGGCTGTGTCACTGTTTCTTTCCTGTGTTTGTCAGGTGATTATTGTCTCAAACCTAAAGGAATTACTGTAATGTTTTAGTTAAACTTTTACGTTTAACATGTAGTACATTTGTGTGTGTGAATGTCTGTGTGTGTGCGTGTGACTAAGTGTGAATATTGAATGACAGGGTATGATGACTGTTGTTTATTTTATTGTATAAACCACTTTGAGCTGGGTCCATGACTTGTTTTGTTGTGAAATTGTTGTAAAAATGTTTTTTACTTAAATTAAGTTAATTTTAATTAATTTAATGCATGAGTTCTGGAGTGTTAATTCATGAGCTGAATAGTTTATTACCAGGCTGTTGCCATTGATAAGAATTTGTTTGGGTTGCTGCTTATTCACAAAAATCACTGTAAAATGATGATTTATAGTGTCTGTATGTTAATTGTATTGGAATCAATGGGAACCAAAACTGTATTTGAAGATAATGAATGTGTGTGTGTAAATGAGTCATAAGAAAAATATCTACAGATCTGACAAATACAAGGCCCAATATGTAGCCAGAGGGTGGAGCCAAAAGATGGGTGTGTAGACTTTGAGGAGACATTTTCTCCAACTGCAAACCTAACCAGTATCAGAGTGTTGATGCAAAAAGCAGAACAAGATAATAATCAGATTTGAAAACGACTTACCTGTATGCACCAACAGATTGTGACATGAAAGGTTCAACATGCAAGATTGTAAAGCAAAAGTTGAACTACAGTGATGATGCAGAAGTGATGGTGAGTGGTGCCAGAAAATACAGAGTGATCTGAGTCTAGTTGTACGTAAACTGCCTCAGTACTTTACTGAGCCGACAGAAGAGCCGTGGACGACTGTGAAACATGACACATGGAATATTTGAAGGGCACAAAGTGACAAAGAATTACGTCAGAGAAAATGTGAGTGTGAACAACTGGGATTACTGGGAGCGTCCAGCGATGCCGACTGGGCTGCTGATGGAACTGACAGACAGAGTAGGACCGGTTATCGTGTGAGCCTGAACAAAGACGGACCTTTGATTTCATGGAAGACTAAAAAGCAGCTAGTCTCCACTGTTGCACTGTCCGGCTGTGAGCCAGAGTGTCTGGCAGCGTCAGCCGCCGCCACACAGGAGTGATGTAGCTGGTGCAACTACCTGAAGCTGCTGACAGACACCAACACTCACCTGTAGCAGACTGCAACCCACTGGCACCACTCACCTCACAGGAAACAGGACGTTGTTGGAGACCATCTCAGGATTTTATTCTGCACACAACAGTAGGAGCACATTAGCTGCATCTACAATGTTTTTATGTTTTATCTCATTAATCACAGTAATCTTTAACACTAATCAATAAGATATATACAGGTGCATCTCAATACATTAGAACATCATGGAAAAGTTTATTTATGTCAGTAATTCAACACATAGATCCATTACACAGAATGAAACATTTCATGGCTTTATTACAATTAAAAGGCTAACATTTAATGAAGACCGAAAATTCAGTCTCTAAAAAAGTTGAATATAACAAAAGACCAATTTAAAAAAGCATTTTTAATACAGGAATGTTGGCCTTGTGAAAAGTTTGTCCATGTATATGCACTCAATACTTGGTTGTGTGGCGGCCTTAGACATCTGGGGGCCCGTTTCAATATTTCATATGAGGCCCTACCCTGTTAAACATAAAATGATTTGCCAGCTACAGTATGTGCTTTAAACCCTGAAAGGACGCAGTAAACGCACTATCCATGCATCCCAGGTACGTACAACACATCAAGTGTTAAAATCACTATCAGGGCAAGAAACCAGGACTTAGCAGAAAAAAAACGAGGACTGAAGTTGGTTTTCATCAAAAAGCAAAATCATTATGTACATTTTCAGACATGAACAGGAATCTTAACACAACCAAAAAGGCTTTAAAAATATTCTGAATTTAAATTGGCAACAAAAATAATGAGAGAGAATAATACCACATTTTAGTTGTGCTCTCGCTGTGTTTTATTTCTCTGTTAAGTTAGTTAGTTACGTAGCCTACTCATAGATCGCCTGTTTGGAGGCATTTTAACCCGAGGAAAAAGAAAAGAGGAGGAAAGTGATTGAAAGACGTCAATCATCAGGTTACGCAACTGGGCGCACGTCAGGAGGAAAGCAGGAAAAACAAAAGGAATAATAATACTGGGAGAAGGAAAACGAGGGTCTATTGATAGTTTGCGGGCCGTTTTCAAAGGTAAGCCTACGTTGTTATTGATATTTCCTGCCGTATTATTAATTAGGAGTGATTAGTCCTACCGGTGGACGGAGCTGTTCGTGTGTGTGGTGGATGTAGGCCTGTGTGTGTGTGTGTGTGTGTGTGTGTGTGTGTGTGTGTGTGTGTGTGTGTGTGTGTGTGTGTGTGTGTTAAGGTGAAAGGCTACTGTCTTTTACTTGGTGGCTGGCAGCTGGGGCCCAACTAAGGCCGCCTATGGGTTATTTGACTTGAACTACTGTAAATGGACTTTTCCATGATATTCTGATTTATTGAGATGCAGCTGTAGTTTACAATTTCAAACTGAATGTTCACTAATCAATAAGATTTATACAGGTGCATCTCAATAAATTAGAATATCATGGAAAAGTTTATTCATGTCAGTAATTCAATTCAAAAAGTGAAGCTAACACTTTTTATAGATCCATTATTGCTTACGTTTTATGAAGACATAAAATTCAGTTTCTAAAAAAATTAATATTACAAAAGATTTATAAAAAAAAAGAAAAAAAAGAAGCATTTTTAATACTGAAATATTGTCCTTGTGAAAAGTTAGTCCATCTATATGCACTCAATACTTGGTTGTGGTTGTTTGACTTGAACTACTGTAAATTGACTTTTCCATGATATTCTGATTTATTGAGATGCAGCTGTAGTTTCCAGTTTCAAACTGAATGTTCACTAATCAATCAGATATTTCTGTAGACATGAGATCGTATAGTGGCAGTTTCAGTTGGATCCACAGCAGATGAACTTTAAACACACAGAACAAAGCCACAACACAAACACATGTATGCTAATGAGATGAGATCGTTAAATCCTCGTCTCACCGTGAACAAAGAAAAACAACACACAGTCACACACACTTTAAACATGGCCGCCACCTCATCACTCAGTGTGTGTGTGATATTCATGGTAAGTAAGGACTTTAAGAGCATATTATCTACAAATAACGGAGGGAGTTTCACCGTGTGTCTCGGCTCTTCCAGCAGCAGCGACGTTTTGGCGCGTTTTGGGGGGTGCACCGCTAATTAACGCCCCACCTGCAACAACAGCTGGAACCAGGAACCATCGTTCTCTGAACCAAACTGCTGCAGCAACAACAGTTTAGCTGTTTAACATATTTACCACTGGTCTGAATAATATGTGGAGTGGGTTTTAGTTTTAGCTGAAGTTCCAATAGATAATCAACTTAAAAACAAATTAAATCTAAATACTGACTCAGCTAGCTACACACCACCTATGCAGGGCCGTTGCTAGGAATTCTGGGCCCCCTGAAAGAAAACTAAAGTGGGCCCCCTAACCCCCTGACTTTTCCACCTTTTTTTTTCTTAGACTACGTACGTATTATCATTTTTTATTTAGTCTATACTTTGTCTATGGATATTCTCATTCATCCAGGTCATCGTTCTTTTCTGGGCAAATTGAATCATAGGCAACTGGACTTGTATTTGTCTGGGAAGACGTTTCGCCTCTTATCCAAGGGGCTTCATCAGTCCGTAAAAAAAAAAAAAAAATTGGCTACTTTGTTTTGATGCTAATGCAGCATTACTATGAGTAGGCTATTAGTCAGGGTCTTATGCAGAAGTAGAGAATGCATTTCCTGAAGGAAATACGGGTGAATGCTGAAAGCTGCTGAATGCTGAAAGCGGAATAATTCAGTCATACAAAGATTAGACTACTGGGTTTTTTTTATGGGCCCCACTGGGCGCTGGGCCCCTAGAATTATCATCACCTTTCTCCCCTATACAACGGCCCTGCACCTATGGTTTATGAAGATAACCAAGGAACAGTAGCATTAGCAAAGAAGCTGTGAACAAACAGAGATGTGAGCACGTGCATGTTGATATTACTGTAAAGATCATTTTATGAGGTCGACTGATCACGAAGGGAAAATAAAGTTTGAAGTAGGCTACTGTTCAACAGACAAGATGGCGACAGATGTGAAGACAAAACCTGCAACAGAGTTAAAGTTGAGTCAGTTTGTGAAGTCTGTGTTTGGAGAGTCACAGATAAGATGATGTGAGTAGAAAATCTTATAATGTTGTGTTAAAGGAGTTAACAATGTGAGAGCAAGTGGGGTGTGCACATGTGTGTGTTAAATGTACTCTCAAATCATTATTAGCTATTATTAATAATAAACCACTTTATTACAAACAGTCAACCAGCATTGACAAAGGCAGACATGAGATCACTTATTATAATCAGAAATCATTCAAAAATCATCAGGGTCAAATAAAAACAAATACAGAAAAAGAGGGTGGGAGTGGGGGGTCGGGGGATAAATTAATAACATACAATACTAAAAGGACATCATATAAATGAACACATAATTAGCCTACACAAAGTACAATAATATAAAAACATAAAACAGAAGATTAGCCAATAATAATTCAAGACATTAATCAAAAGACATTAAATATAGTGCATTATTAACTGTTTTAGCTGTTTGTTTTTGTTTTATACGGATGAACTTGTTGAAATGTTTCTGCTCCATTTCTGTGTAAGTATGCTCTTCACTTGTGGGAATTAACCTTTATTGTGGTGACGGCTGCAGAAACAGGCCACCCTGTGGTCAGAGTGAGGAACTGCAGAACGTTTTACTGTAAAGATTTTATTAAACAGAGTTATTGTTTGTTCTGAAAATTAACAAGTACAACTCAACAGTAACTTTCAACATTTATAAAATGTAAAATCTGTTTCTGTTTTCTCAGACATTAGTTTTCCTTGTCAGTAACAGTGTCAGCTGTTTCCTGTAAACACACAGAGGAAGGAAATAGCCCCAGAGAAAGTGAAAGTATTAAGTTCATACGCCATTTTAAGACGGCACGAAGGAGTGAGAGTGAAGCTGCGTTAGGTGAGTGTCAACAACATCATTATTCTTCACCGTTAAAGTGTGTGAGTGTCAGTCCCTGTGAAGTGTGGAGGGAAGAAGAGTCAGAGTGAACTACTGAGACTAAAGGGGGGACAGCAGGAGGACAGCTACTCCCTGTTGTCTCAGTCTGACTCAGGCCCTGTCCACACCGACACTTTTACTAAAACATCTGTTTCTGCTTTGTCCTTTAAAAGGTTTACACTAGTCCCACATTGTTGTTGTTATTGTTTCTACGTGCAGCGGTGTTGCTCAGGTTACAGGTTAGAGAGTTGAGGCTATGACGTCATCGTTTCACTAAAGATCCGTTTAGTTTTTCCTGAGGCCAAAAAAAAAAAAAAGTTTTTTCTGAGGCGGCGTTTGGAGATTGACCCACACTGGGACCAGGTTTTAAAAATGTACAGTTTTAGGACAAAACGCCAACATGAGAAATAAAAACTGTTAACATAGCCTACTGTATGTGTGTGTGTGTGAGTCAGTGTTAACAGGCAGTTAAGGGGAAAGTTAAGGGAACTTAAGTCAGACAGCTGAGCTCTGAATCCTCTGTTTATTTCACCTCTTAATGTCAAAACTGTGTGTTTGACCTTCAAAATAAAAGTTTAACACTGATCCAGAGTCTGAAACACAGTTTATCCACATCAGACCAGGTTCTGGTCAAAAGCCGCAAGACACTAAACTAAACCTGGTCTGATGAAAACATCACTGTTTTAAAGACTCGTTATCTTCTCTGGAAGTGTTTAAGTTTTACACCCAACACAAAACGAAACACAGTTTTCACAAGAAGAGGTGAAATAAACAGGATTCAGAGCTCAGCTGTTGAATTTAATTTCCCCTTAACTGCTGAATCTGAAGCTAAGGTCAGTGTTGTTCAGTGTTTCTGGTTTCCCTCTCAGACTGACTGAAGTCCTGAAGATGAATGTTAATGTGGAGGAAGAGGAGGACGGACCAGAGTCTCCAGGACCCTCCTGCTGGTCTCTGAGGAGTGACGGGTCCAAATTTGAACCTCTAAACTTTAGATCTGGATCTGGACCTGAATGCTGGTCTCTGAGGAGTGACGGGTCCAAATTTGAACCTCTAAACTTTAGATCTGGATCTGGACCTGAATGCTGGTCTCTGAGGAGTGACGGGTCCAAATTTGAACCTCTAAACTTCAGACCTGGACCTGGACCTGGACCTGGACCTCCAGAGTCACGGTAAGAAACGGTTTCTACTGTAAACTGAACTGAAGATGATTCAGTCATTAGACTCATGTGAAGGAAACAGAGAGAAACCAGGAACCAGATCCATCAGACTCTGAAGGTTCACAACAAACCTCAGAGACAGAAACATGCACACACACTCTGTCCATCAGACTGATGAAGCACAGCGTCCTCATGTTCCTGTGTCATCAGCCTCAGTCAGGGTGAACGTTGCTGCACCAACACTTTAATGATCCACGCGTCTGAGCCTTTAAACTGAAGTCACAGTAGAGATTAAAGCAGCTGATACACAGAGACTTTTATTTTGAAAAGTCAGGAGCCAGACAGGAGTGATGAGTGTTTCCTGTTTCCTGTCTGTGACTGAGCTTCTCCACAACATGTAGTGAAGCTCAGGTGGAGCTGCTGAAGCTTCTGTTGTCAGCTTCAGTCTCCTCACACTGGACCAGAGCTCCAACACAGGTTCATTAGAGCCACACAGCAGCGTCTGGATGAGGAGCTCATTAGTTAAAAGGGTAGTTCACCCAAAATTCAAATTATCTACTCCCCCTCATGTGGACTAAGGGCTGGGAGAAGTTTCAGAGTCCTCCGTGGCTTCTCTGAGTTACAGGGGGTCTCGGCGTAGCAGTGCATGTCCATATGACGGTTGCAAATGGATACCAACTGTCTTCGTAACAAAAAGACACACCAAAAAACATCCAAATACCTCCATGGTGCTCGTATGTAATGTCCGTCTTGTATTGAAGCCCCGACATGAGAAATTGTTCTGAAGAAAATGAAATAAGTCCATATTTCAAGCTTGTTTGCAGCGGAAGCTTCTCTTCCTGGTCCGTCCAAATCTTGCGAGATTTGCGCCGGTGTCAGTAACCGCACTAACGCCGGCGCACAAGCAGCATGCAGTTCAGGACCAGGTCTTCATTCAGCTCGTCTCTCTACACTCGTCTTCCTCTACTTTCTCTTTCTCTGCTCCTCTGCTTACTGAAGCCCCGCCCCCTTGAGGTGGTTAACCAATCAGAGCTCAGATGAGATCTGAGAGCAGATGAGAGCTGAGACTGTGACATGTTGTTGATCCAGAAATGTCTTGACAGGAGGAAGAGGAGTGGTGTCTCTGACGTCCGGAAGGATCATGGAAAAAGACCCAGAACCAGAGGTGAGCTGCAGACGGCCAATCAGAGCAGCTGTGGACAAAGTGAGACTGAACATCTGTCTGCTGATGTGGTCATTAATGAAACCAGGACCAGTTGTTTTCTCCAGAGTCATTGTTCCATCACACAGCACTGACATAAGATGATGATTCAAACCTTCTCTTTGTTGTCTGTAGTTTTTCTGTAGCTGATGAAAATAATCTGATCAGATTGTCAGACTCTCTGTCTTCAGTCTGACTCTGTCTCTTCTCTCTCAGCAGATCGTGGTCTGCAGAAGGTTTTAGATCAACATAAGATCAGTCTGAGGAGCAGATGTGAACGAGTGACTGAAGGAACTGAGGGAACAGGAAGTGGAACAGGAAGTGGAACCCTCCTCAACAGCATCTACACTGAACTCTACATCACAGAGGGACAGAGTGAAGAGGTTAATACCCAACATGAGGTGAGACAGCTGGAGACAACGTCCAAGAAGAAGACCCTCCATGACACTCCAATCAAGTGCAACGACATCTTTAAAGACTCACTTGTCCAGCAGGGGCACGATGTCTTTGAAGACTTTCCTGTCCTTTCCTGTCCTCCTGTCCAACAGACAGAGGACGTCTCTACGGTCTCACCTGTCCAACAGAGAGAGGACGTCTCTATGGTCTCACCTGTCCAACAGAGAGAGGACGTCTCTACAGTCTCACCTGTCCAACAGAGACCCATCAGAGTGGTTCTGACCAACGGCGTCGCTGGCGTTGGAAAAACCTTCTCGGTGCAGAAGTTCAGTCTGGACTGGGCCGAGGGCTTGGAGAACCAAGATGTCAGTCTGCTGGTTCTGCTTTCGTTCAGGGAGCTGAACCTGATCAGAGATCAGCGGTTGAGTCTTCTCAGGCTGCTCCATGTTTTCCATCCAACATTACAGAAGGTCACAGCAGAGCAGCTGGCTGTCTGTAAACTTCTCTTCATCTTTGACGGCCTGGATGAAAGCCGACTGTCACTGGACTTCAACAACAGGGAGGTTGTGTCTGATGTCACACAGACGTCATCAGTCAACGTGCTGCTGACAAACCTCATCCGGGGGAATCTGCTTCCCTCGGCTCTGGTCTGGATCACCTCCAGACCTGCAGCAGCCAATCAGATCCCTCCTACATGTGTCGACAGGGTAACAGAGGTCCGAGGCTTCACTGACGCCCAGATGGAGGAGTACTTCAGGAGGAGGTCCAGTGATGAAGATCTGTCCAGAAGAATCATCTCACACATCCAGACGTCCAGGACCCTCCACATCATGTGTCAAGTCCCAGTCTTCTGCTGGATCAGTGCTACAGTTCTGGAGCACATGTTGACCACAGACCAGACAGGAGAGCTGCCCAAGACCACGACTGACCTGTTCTCACACTTCCTGCTGGTCCAGACAAAGAGGAAGAAGAACAAATACGGTGAAGGACATGAGACGAGTCCACAGGAGCTGACGGAGGCCGACAGGGAAGTTCTTCTGAAGCTGGGGAGGCTGGCGTTTGAACAGCTGGAGGAAGGAAACATCATGTTCTACCAAGAAGACCTGGAGCAGTGTGGTCTGGATGTCACAGAGGCCTTGGTGAACTCAGGACTCTGTACTGAGATCTTCAAAAGAGAGAGTGTGATCTTCCAGAAAACAGTCTACTGCTTCGTTCATCTGAGTGTTCAGGAGTTTTTGGCTGCAGTCTACATGCTCTACTGTTTCACCAACAGTAACACACAGGTCCTCAAGAAGTTCCTGAGGAAACAAGTCCAGAAACATGATAACAGTCACTTGTCTTCAGAAGGAGGAGAAGAAGAAAAAGAAGAGGACAGACATGATAATGGTAGAGATTTAAACCTGGATGACTTCCTGGAAGAAGACTACGAAGAGGGAGAGACGGAACCGAAACATAAGTCTTTGTCTGAGAAGAGTCAGAATCTTTTTGGACTCAATGAAAAAGGTCCTCCACAGAGCAATAACAGTCATCCATCGATCAATAACAGTCATCCACCGACCAATAACAGTCATCCACAGATCAATAACAGTCCTCTAACCCTGGATGACTTCCTGCAGAGAGCCATGCAGAAATCCCTCCTCAGTAGAAACGGTCACCTGGACCTGTTTGTTCGCTTCCTTCATGGCCTCTCTCTGGAGTCCAACCAGAGGCTGTTAGGAGGTCTGCTGGGTCAGACAGACAACAGTCCAGGAACCATCCAGAGAACCATCAACAACCTGAAGGAGATGAAGAGTGGTAGAATCTCTCCTGACAGAAGCATCAACATCTTCCACTGTCTGACGGAGATGAAGGACCAGTCAGTTCATCAGGAGATCCAACAGTTCCTGGAGTCAGAGAACAGATCAGAGAAGGAACTCTCTGTGATCCAGTGTTCAGCTCTGGCCTACATGCTGCTGATGTCAGAGCAGGTTCTGGACGAGTTGAATCTGAACAAGTACAACACATCATCATGGGAGGGACGACGGAGACTGATCCCAGCTGTGAGGAACTGCAGGAAGGCTGAGTGAGTCCAGACATGATCAATAACACCATCAATTAGTGCCACACACACAGTCTCATTTTGACGTTTGAGCTTCAACCTGAAGATTAAAGTCAAACAAAGATGGACATGAACAATGTGCAGGTCTGACAGAGTGATGAGGGTTAGGGCTGGGTATTTTTTTTTTTTAATACTTTATTTACAGTTTTTAACTTTACAAAACTGTACAAAACATAACACAGTAAAGGAACAGTCACACATAAAAGAAAACAGAAGAAAAGAAAAAAGGGGCTGCCAGACATTTGTAAATTTACCTTTTACATAAATAGACTCACAGAAAGAAAAACATAGTTGCAGTTGTTAAAGTAAAGCAAGTACCATGTGAAAGTTTAAGTCAGGTATCACACCTGACATTGGGTCAGGAAGGGTCCCCAAATTCTCTCGAATCTGTTCTGTTCATTGGGTTTGTGCAGGCGCAGTCTTTCCATTTGAATAACCGATAACATCTCGCTGAGCCAATGAGCGAAGGTGGGAGGAGTGGTAGACTTCCAAGTTAAGAGAATAAGTTTCTTGGCCACCACCATCCCTAGGTCAGGGTTTCCCCCAGTGTATTATAAGCCTGGCGGGCCGCCAGGCCTTACTTGACCCCCCGCCAGGCTAAGCATCGTTTATTAATTTTTTTAATCAGTTTTTATACTCAATAAACACGTGATCAGGTGTCTTTTTCATCACCTGACAACGTTACAACTTCGTCGCACATAACGAGACACGTCACGACATCATGCTCATCAGACAATAGACAGCATCAGACCGCGGCTTCAACAGCTGACCGAGAGGAACGCACCGAGTCCACGGAGCCGCAGCTCCAGAGGCTCAGTCAGCTGCTGCAGCTGTTAGCTGGTAGCTGGTAGCTGCTAGCTGGTAGCTGTTAGCTGTTAGCATGTCGTCCCCTGCAGCGTCAGAGCTCCAGACTCCTGTGAGCCGCGGGGCTCTCACCTGATGTGAAAATGATCCATTGTTTCATTTTTCAGCTCGTAAAGTTCGCGATCACACACGTTTGCTCTAGTAGATCCGTGAGTGTCACGTTTCCATGACGACTGACCGGAAAAAGAGCGTGGTACGTCATGTGCACGTGACTCCAGATGTAAAAAATCTCGGAGCAAAATAAAAAAACAAAACAAAACATGGATGATGGATCTATAATACATCCATGGAAATAAGGCTAGATTTTAACAATGGAGACACCAGGCAGTTGTTTTTTAGTTTTTAATGCAAACAGTTGATGTTATTTATTTAAATTTTTTTTAATAATTATAATTATTAGGCCTACTTTTTTTTGTGGTTGATTGAACAGCATTTCAAGAGTGCCTTTCTGTAAGACTCTGCTATAGCTGGTGTTTAAGTTACATAAAGTCTTATAATAACAGATGTTTATGATAATATTTTCAAATTTCTAGTCAACTTTTAACATGGATCTTTAGGCCTTATGGAATCACACCTGCTAAATGCTACTGCTCCATTAATGAATCTGTTACCTACAGGGCCCTGCCATCGGTCAGGGTCAGGCCCCTGTCACAAAAAAACACGCTTGGGCACCGGTGGCCCGCCGATGGGCCGCTGGTGCCACCCTACCACCGGGCTTAACAAGTTTTCTGGGGGAAACCCTGCTAGGTGCAGAGCGAGTGTCATGCAGAAGATCAAAAGTCTCAGCCGAGCATCCAAGAATGGCCAGCTCATGGTTAGGCTGAATGGCTCTGGAGTAGGCTTTTGACAAATGTTCAAATATAGCTGACCAAAAATTGTGCAACTTAGGACAGAACCAGAAAAGATGCGCTAGTGAGCCCTCAGCAATATTACACTTATCACATACAGGGGACACAGATGGAAAAATACGATTTAGCTTTGTTTTGGAATAATGCAATCTGTGCAGCACCTTGTACTGAATTAACCTGTAACGTGAGTTAATAGAACAACAATGGACACGAGACAGTGCCTCCTCCCAAAGTTCTGCTGATATTTCAGAGTTCAAGTCTTTGGACCAGGCTTCCCTAATAAAATCAGAGGAAACTGACTTGGTAAAAGAACCCACAAATTTTGATATTAACTGTTTGGAGTCTGGAGGGAGCCGGAGGGTCTCAAGGAAAGGATGAGTGGTGGGGATAGAATCGAAATGTGGCCAATTCTCCTTGACATAGTGTCTGACTTGGAGGTAGCGAAAAAAGTGAGAATTTGGAAGATTAAATTTGTTGCTTAGCTGAGCAAATGATGCCAATTGGCTGTTAATGTACAGATCTGAAAATGTTTTAATACCCTTGTCTCTCCAGACAGCAAACACCCCATCCAGCCGGGCAGGCAAGAATGAATGATTTCAGTGTTTCCCCCAGAAAATGTGTTAGTTAAGGTGGTGTCTGTCCTGTTGGGGGGGGGGGTGCGCGAGCGGATCGATTGATTGGCGAGGGGGGGTCGGTGCGCCGTATTAAGTTTCGCTTTCACCATGCGCGCTGCTGTTATGCATGTGCGCTTCTCTGTGGTGTGTAGAGCAGGGGTCTTCAACGTTTTCCAGGCCAAGGACCCCCAAACTGATGGAGAGATGGAGCGGGGACCCCCTACTCATATACAGTATATTGTATAAAATTGTGTTTTATATTTAACTGGTCCTGTAGTGCCATACAGGGCCGTTGTATAGGGGAGAAAGGTGATGATCATTATAGGGGCCCAGCGCCCAGTAGGGCCCACAAAAACCCCAGTAGTCTAATCTTTGTATGACTGAATTATTCTGCATAAGACCCTGACTGATACTCATAGTAATGCTGCATTAGCATCAAAACAAAGTAGGCTAAATAAGAAATGATAATAGATACGTAAAAGTGGAAAAGTCAGGGGGCAGGGGCCCACTTTAGTATACTTTCAGGGGGCCCAGGATTCCTAGCAACGGCCCTGGTGCCATATGCCAAAAGTACCATGTTATGAACTATAAATCACGCTTTTTTTAGGAGTTTGGATGGTCATGGGACTTTTCGAAGGGACTTACATAAAAAACATATGCCATGCCATCTATGATCACAACAGGTCATCTACGCTCGTGGTAACTGAACGCTGCTACTTCACAAATGAAAGAATTACTAAACCATAAAAAGACAGAGAAAACAAAGGAGTGTTTCCCCTACTTTGTTTTTTTCTCTGGCTTTTTATGCATTTATTTTGAAAGGGCAGCTGGAGAGAGACGGGGCGCGGAGAGAAAGTGAGAGGGGGGATTGACACACAGCGATGGGACTGTCGGAGGGTCGCTGCAGCGGCCGTGCTCTACCAAGACATATGACGCTCGCGACTCACCCCCAATCGTCAGCGCCGCGGTCACCGGGGCTGATTCTGAGAACTTTTACACCGGGCGCGCCGTGTCATGTC
This sequence comes from Trachurus trachurus, assembly GCF_905171665.1. NCBI lineage: Eukaryota > Metazoa > Chordata > Actinopteri > Carangiformes > Carangidae > Trachurus > Trachurus trachurus. The sequence continues at coordinate 3,302,030 of NC_139905.1, read as the reverse complement.
TCGGTTCCACGGAGCGTTTCAGTGACGGCCTGACGCTGCTGCATTGTTGCTGCGCTATGAGCAGACGTGGCGGCGCGCGTTAATGTCACCGTCGTGTGTGTGTGCTGTGAATATCGCTACATTTTTATTTTTTTAAGACGTTAGTTTAGGCGGCAGCTCTTTGTTGTTAAGGCGGCCGCCTTAACAGGAAAGCGCTGCGGGAAACCCTGGATTTTGACATATGGGTGAATGTATGGAAGCACTGGGAACCTGGCAAGCCGCTTTTATTTGCTTTAGGATACGCAAGGAGTTCTTCACGATGAAGTTACGATTAATTGACTTGACTACTGAGGCGGGGTCAGAAAACAAAAGGGCAGGAAGTGATGACATGTGGACCGTAGCAGCTTCCACCTGTAGCCACAAAGGGTTCTCCTCGGCTATGACGCTTCCACCCTTCCAGTAGGTGAGAGCCCTGGAGTTGGCTGCCCAGTAGTAGTGTCTAAAAACAGGCAGTCCAAGACCACCGTTTTTGGAAGATTTTTGAAGGTGAGCCTTGGATATCCTGTGTGATTTGTAACCCCACACAAAGGGCAATATGATAGAGTCAAGCTTCTTAAAAAAGATGCATTTAAGTATATAGGCAAATTCTGGAAAAGGTATAGAAACCTGGGTAGGCTCACCATTTTGATTGCATTTACTCGGCCGATCATAGATAGAGGCAATATTCTCCAAGACTCAATATTTGTTTTAAGTTTTTCTATAGATTCTGTAAAATTAAATTTAAAGAGATGTCTCGAGCTTTTAGTCAGTTTAAGCCCTAAATAGGTTGTTAGATCCCCGGTATTAGGCCCCTGTAAAAAAAGGCCTATACTAGACCAGCTCTCCGTTTAAAGGGTAAGTTACACTCCTTCATTACTCTAAAAGGCAATTTTGTCAGAAAGTCATCAGTGAGTTGGTCCGTTAAGGGCATGAACTCACTCTTCCCCCAGTTTATGGTATAGCCGGAGATGCTCACGAAGGCATTTATATATTCTAGTAAGACAGGGATGGAGACCACTGGATCAGCTAAACAGACAAGGAGGTCATCCGCATACAGAGTCACACGGGTCTCAATACTACCTGACCTAATACCTTTAATGTATGGATGTCCTCTAATACCAATAGCCAGCGGCTCCAGCGCTATATTGAACAGCAGGGGGGACAATGGGTCCCCCTGGCGGACGCCGCGTTGCAGGGTGAACGGACCAGATCTATCCCCATTCGTTAGAATGTAGGATTTGGGGTTGCTATATAATATTTTGACCCATGCTATGAAAGTGTCGCCGAATCCAAATTTCTTAAGTGTCGCAAATAGATAGGGCCATTCTATCATATCAAATGCCTTACGAGCGTCTAAGGACAATATAGCTGCTCTGTCATTTTTGCCATAATCTGCATATGATATTAAGAATTTTGCGGACATTACAGAAGGAGTACCTGCCCGGAATAAACCCTGTTTGGTCAGGATGAATGATACTTGCTACATTTTTTCCAAGCCGGTTTGCTAGAACTTTTGTAATTATTTTCAAATCGTAATTTAGTAGGGCAATAGGCCTGTAGCTACCCGGGTCTGTTCCATCCTTGTCCTTTTTTTGTAAAACACAAATATTTGCTTCACTGAGAGAGGATGGAAGCTGTTTGTTTTTAAACGTATCTCGGATCATTCTCAACAGAGAGGGTGCAAGGTCCCCTATAAAAGCTTTGTAAAACTCTGGCCCAAACCCATCTGGGCCCCGCCGCTTTGCCAGTGGGGAATGCTCTGATGGCATCCTGTAACTCAGAAAGTGAGAAATCCGAATCCAGACTCTCCCTGAATGCTGCGTCCAGTTCTGGAAAGTCAAGCGAATCAAAGAACTGGTCAAAATCTTCCTGTGTAGCTGTTGATTTGGAAGTGTACATTTCTGAGTAAAATTCTTTAAAACATTCATTGATGTCCTTTAAGTCTGTAAGCATATCTCCAGATTTAGATTTTATTTTGTAAATAGCTCGTTTTGCTTGTTCTCCTTTTAACTGTCTTGCCAGTAGCTTTTGTGGCTTATCACCAAGCTCAAAGTGCTTCCGTTTAAGTTTTAATAGTAAGTTGCCTATTTGTTCTCCCAGAATGGAGTTATATTCGTACTTTAATTTAAGAATTGTATTGTAATCTGATTGGAGTAGTGAATTTCGATAGACCTGTTCAGCAGTCTGTAGCTCTTTTTCAATCTCTTCCAATCTGCCACGTTTAGTCTTTTTCAGTGTTGCTTCATAAGAAATAATTTGCCCTCTAATACAGTGGTTCTCAGCTGGTGGGTCGGGACCCAAAAGTGGGTCGCGGACCCATTCTGGATGGGTCGCGGACAGCTGGTCAAAAAAGTAAATAATATTTAATGCACATCTGATGTTGGACATGTCTTTTATTTTGAAAAATAACGTGAACACATGCAGTTGTAATGGTCCTCCTCAGTTTCTTATTATTTGCTCTGAATGCAAAGATATCAGTTTCTTATTAATGTGGCCTGAATGCAGTGAATCTTGTTTTGTTTTGTGGGTCTTTATTTTGTGCAATTTGACATTTATTCACTTTTGTGAACATGCTCTGAATGCAGAGATGCATTAGAAGTCAAATATATCGTTTTGTTGTTCTCCATTTTGTGCAGTTTGATATTTTTTAATTCACTTCCGTACATGCAGTTGTCATGGTTCTCCTCAGTTTCATTCATGTGCTCTTAAATGCACTTTGCTCAGTAAAGAGGAAAATGGGTTTTTAAAGGCTTAAAAAAAAAAAAATCTTGGTTTGAATTCTGTAAAAGTGGGTCGCGACTTAATGACCATGAGAAAATGTGGGTCCCAGAGTGAGACTAGTTGAGAACCCCTGCTCTAATATACACTTTGAGAGTTTCCCACAGTGTTGTGTCATTCACCTCCCCATTGTCGTTGGTCTCAAGGAACTGTGTGTGTGGTGATGTGTGTTCTAAAAGCCTGATCCTCAAGGAGATAGGGATTAAAACGCCAACTATAGGCTTGTCTAGGGGAGCACAATTTAAGATTAATATTAACGGGACTGTGATCAGATATTATTATGTTGTGATATTTAGTGTGAGTAATGTTAGAAATTAATCTGGAATCAACTAGAAAATAATCGATCCGTGTGTATGATCTGTGCACATGTGAATAGAAAGAGTAATCCCGGTCAGATGGGTGCTGCAATCTCCAAATATCCACGACCTTCTTTGTTTTCATCAAATTGTTAATAGTTTGTACAGCAAGAATATTAGGTGGGGGGGCAGAAGACAGCCTATCTAAATACAGGTCTAGGTAGCAATTAAAGTCTCCCCCTATCACTATGTGGCTTGAATCATCGTCCGGGATCAAATCAAACATCTTTCGAAAAAAAGCTGGGTCATCCGTGTTCGGCCCATAAATATTCACTAGCGTGACAGGAAATGAATTGATGTGCCCAGTTACAATTATAAACCTGCCGTTTGGGTCAGTTGTAGATGACTGAAATCGAAACGGCACAGTCTTTCGAAAGAGAATAGCAACGCCTCGGGCTTTCGATGTGAATGGTGACTGATAGACTTGTGAGCTCCAGTTAGCCCTGAGTTTCCTATGCTGAGTGACTGTAACGTGGGTTTCTTGTAAAAAAATAATGTCAGATTTCAGTGATTTCAAATGTGAAAACACTTTGCCTCGCTTAACTGGGTGACCCAAACCGCGCATGTTCCAAGAGACCAAGGACATGAAATCCAAAGTATTATTCACGTATGGTACCTTTTGCATTAGAGTAAGATACAAACCTAACATTCAGTCTGGCAGACTGTTTCAGACAAAAAACAGTAATAACATGAACAGTTAACAAACATCCCAAGCCCCCCACACAAAGCTTCCCCAAACGAAGCATAGTTACCCTCATCCACATCTGGGATCGTCGGTCCAAAAAAAAGGAGAACACCTCCATCCGACCGCCCCTCATTAGCACACCAGAAAGGTAGATTTAGCATTGAAAAAAAAACCCGCTGATGTAAAAGTTTACTCAGAACATGTTTAGACTCTCTTCATAGAAAACTGAGCTTTCAGAGTTTTTGGTAAACAAAAGTCTTAGCCTCGTCCGGGTGGTCGAATGCTCTTACTTGCCCTGGGTGGTGAATGTGGAGCCTGGCCGGGAAGCGCAGTGAATGACGAATCTCCTTCTCTCTCAGCAGCTGCAGCACCTCACGGAAGCTCCGCCGCTGCTCCATCACCTCCGCGGTGTAGTTAGGGAAGATTAGGATTCGGTTACCTTCGTATTCCATTGAGCTCTGCCTCCCGAGCCGCAGAATTTTTTCCTTCTCCTGTGTTAGATGCACCCGTGCGATTATCATGCGGGGTCTGGATCCTTCTGGTGGTTTAGGCTGTTGTGTACGGTGTGCTCTGTCGATAACGACCGGCTTGGTGAAGTTGTCGTCCCCCAGCAGCTTGGGGATCAGGTTAGACACAAACTCAGTCGGCCTCCCCTTCTCCTCACCTTCCGGGACGCCAAGAATCCTTATATTGTTGCGCCTGGATCTCCCTTCAAGATCCGAAAGCTTGGCCCGTAGCTTCTTATTCTCTTGCTGCAGTTCAGCGACTGAATTTTCCACCGCGTTGATACGTTGCTCATGGTCCGCAGCCTGGTCCTCGGTGGTAGTCAGTCTCTCGGTTAGCTCCCTCTGGACGGCCAGAATATTCTGAAAACTCTGCTCGAACTTGTCAAACCGCTCATTGAAGGACTGCAAAAGCATCTTTGACACTTTATGCCAGGCGAGTGGAAGCTCGTCTTCTTCTTCAGCTGGTAACTTGCCCGGTGAATTCCTGCTAGCTTGGTCGCGGCTAGCATTAGCTGTGGTGCTGGCTAGCGGCGGCGAGCGGCTAGCACCAGCCGAGGTGCCGGCCAGCGGCGGTGGGCGGCTAGCATTAGCTGAGGTGTTAGCTAGCGGCGGCGGGCGGCTAGCATTAGCTGAGGTGTTGGCTAGCGGTGGCAAGTGGTTGGCTCCCTTTCCGCCTCGTGCAGTTTTACCGGACATTTTTGCGTTCCACACAGTGGTAGTGTAAACACGAAATAAAGTTCGACAAAAAAAGCGAGTCAATTGTTCAAAAAAGCGGTTTTGAATAGTAAGATTTGGCGTACTGTGAGGAGCTCTAAAAAACACGTCTACTCTGCTCTCATCTCACTAGCGCCCCCAGGGCTGGGTATTGATCACTGATCACCTGAATCCATTTGATATCTGATTCACTTTGATTCCTCATTCAACATCATGATTGTGTTTTAGATAGGGATGCACCGAAAATTCGGCCACCGAAAATCTTCGGCCGAAAATGACCCAAAATTGCATTTTCGGTTTTCGGCTGAAATACCTAAATCACCGAAACAACACGGCCGAAACAGAATTGTGATGACGCGAGCAAACAGCTCGCTCGGGAAACAGGATAAGAGCCAGCATGTTTTATTCCCACATCCATTTTGCTTTTAGAGCCCTGTATCTCCTGCCTGATGGCAGCAGCTCAAACAAAGGGTGACCAGGATGTGATGAGTTCCCCAGTATGTTCCTGGCTTTTGTTAGGCAGCGGGAACTGTACAGTTCCTGCAGTGAGGGGAGAGGGCAGCTGGTGATTCTCTGGGCAGTAGTGATAACTCTCTGGAATGCTTTTCTGCCGCCGTGCAGCTGGCAAACCAAACACAGATAGAGTATGTCAGAATGCTCTCCACAGCGCCATGATAGAAGGTTACCAGCAAGTCCACAGAAAGTTGTTGTTTCTTGAGGAGTCTGAGGAAATGCAGTCTCTGCTGGGCCTTCTACACAAGCGCTGTGGTGTTAGCACTCCAGGTGAGGTCCTCCTGTGTCGATCATAAGCACAGATACACAAACTGTCAGAAGAGTGAAGGACGGATCAAAGCAGCTTCTCTCTCTCTTTACTCATTAACCATCTCAGTCACTGTGCAGCCACCAGCTCTCACACACTTTTAAGGTGGAATGTTTTCTTGTGTGCTGCTCAGTGACCAATGGAAATCAATCAGTCCTCCTTAAATGTCACCATGACAACTTGGAGCGTGTCCTTAGTGTGGATTAGATCTGTGCAGGACACACTTTAGTGGTCAGATCTTCTGCTGCTAAAGATGTTTCTACATTTCACCTTGATTTTCTTTGACTTCATTTCATGTTTGGAGAAAATCAATGTGTGTGAGCGTTGTTCAGGTGACACCTGCAGCTCTACACCTGAGCTCACCTGACCACATCTACCTGTGTCGGCCGCAGGAGCCTGGATTAAACATCCATCTGGGCTTTGATGAATGGATGTTGGATGATTCAAGAGGAGGTGGATCTGAATCTGAATGGGTTTTTCCAGCCCAGCCCTGATGAGGATTATTGTTTCATGTCCAACACAAAGAGAGAAGATGAACTGAACCACGAGTGTGAAGAGCACATGTTGATTACATGATGACATGTTGTGTGTGTTTAGTACAAATTGTCAGATTTTACTCTCACACATTTTGTTTCTTCTCTAATCACAGACTTGGTAGTTGTCGACTCTCAGAGCTTCACTGTGAAGTCGTTGCCTCAGCTCTGAAGTCCAGCCCCTCCCACCTGAGATACCTGGACCTGAGTCTGAACCCCCTGAAGGATTCATCAGTGAAGCCGGTGCATATTCTCATTTGTCCAGGTCATAGTATTTCAATTACGATTTAACCTCCTTTGAAATTCATCAGTGAAGCTTCTGTGTGCTGGACTGGAGAGTCCAAACTGTAGACTGGAGACTCTGAGGTGAGTTCACTGACTGGAGCTGTTGTAGTTGTTTGAAGCTTCAGCTTCTCATTGGTTCATACATGTCAGGATTTGTGTGTGAGGATTTCTATCAAGAAGCTGAAGAGAGAAAACAGTTGAGATGAGTCCAGAGAGAAGAAGGTGAGAGCTAGGGCTGAACGATTCATCGTTTTCTGATCGAAATTGCGATTTCAGATCACGTGATCGTCAAAGCTGCGTTTTTTTTCAGTGCTCCTGACTGACCCAGGATCTGTTGTCGACTATTTTACGCATGCATGCCGTCTCCGTGCCATCCTACCAAGCTCACCAATCAGAAGCGGCATGCTGCTCGTGGACAGGTCAGGCTAACCAATCAGTGAAACCTGCTCCACCTACTCATTAATTTCAGAAATGGCTGCAGCTGGATCAGAAGCGGAGTTGGGGGATTTAATCCCCAAGAAAAACAGCACGTCGGTCATATGGGAGTATTTCGGGTTTGAGGCTACAGACGTGCACCAGACACAGGTACTGTGCAAAACCTGTCGCGCTAAAGTTGCAACATCCAGTGGAAGTCAAGAGAGAGACAGGAATTGGGGAGGCAGAGAGTGAGGGAATGACACGCAGGAAAGGGCCGTCCGACACGGGACTCGAACCGGGGCCACCTGTCCCACACTGACTGAGCCTCAATATGGGGTAGCAACTAACCCTAACCCTAACCCTAAACGCTGCCCCAGTCATATTGATTTTGACTTAATTTTGACAAGACACGGCTCCAAATGTTTATTTTTTTTCCTGCGACCAATCGACCAATGAAATTTTGGTCAGCTAATGATTTTGTGGTTGACCAGTGCTTGGTCGACTATTTGGGGGCAGCCCTAATTATTAAGCTTTCAGTTTTTTAGGAGGTGACAGAAAAGTCAACAGGACAGGGGGGCGTATTAACCCACTGAAACAACGGGTGACGCCGCATGAGGGGGCGGACCCCGTCAGTAAATTGAGACAAGGACAGAAGTCCGATTAGACGCCAAAATCGAATTTTGAGCATAGCTCGATTAAGCTCTTCATGTAAACGTACTGACTGTTTTAACCTGCTTCCTGTTGCTTCAGCTGTTGGACTTTGATTTTCTCAACTCACTGCTTTTATTCTTTATTCAGATTGGAGTTCTGCAGGTTGTCAGAGATCAGCTGTTCTTCTCTGGTCTCAGCTCTGAAGTCCAACCCCTCCCACCTGAGACACCTGGACCTGAGCTACAGCGACCTGCAGGATTCAGGATTGAAGGATCTGAGTGGTTTTCTGGAGAGTCCAGACTGTAGACTGGAGACTCTGAGGTCAGTTCACGGACTGTTGTATCTGATCCACCTACAGTGGATTAAAGTGAATTAATAAATATATACTTTCTTCTGAAAACATTAAATTGAAATAGATTTTTTCAGTGTTTCTATATTTAGATTTTAATGCATCTTGAGCAGGACATGTCCTAAAAACAAAAAACTCTTCTTCTAAATAATCTGTGACAAATGATGTAAAATGAGTCCAGAAACACAGAGTTGTATTAATTCCTCATTTGAGTCCAGATTTATTTTCCCTTTTTATTCAGATTTTTATCAAAAAACCAAGTTACACCACTTGACACTGGGTTTCATCACGTCATTGACCCCTGTGCTGTTAGTCGTTTATTGATTTAACCCTGATACCAGTTGATCAATACAGTTGATAATAATAACAGAAAGAAGAATAAAAATACAAAGTTAGTGACATGAAATGGTAGGTACAAATATAAATCTGTCTAAAAGAATCAGAATCTCTAAATCAGAGAGTTGTAGTCAGTGTTTAGTCCAACAGGTATTGATCAGATATTGATTGTATATTGACAGACTGAGCTGAGGTCAGCAGCAGCTGATGAATCTGTGCTGACATGTGGATGATATGTGTAGAAGGCCACATGATGAAGATCCACAAGAACATAAGGACAAAGTCCCTCTATTGATTATTGATCAAGACTTGTCTGGTTATTGATCAGGACACATCTCCTCAGTTATCAATGAATTTATCTTATTCTTTTATTCTTTATTCAGATTGAGGGACTGCAGTTTGTCAGAGATCAGCTGTTCTTCTCTGGTCTCAGCTCTGAAGTCCAACCCCTCCCACCTGAGACAACTGGACCTGAGCCTCAACAACCTGAAGTCTTCAGATGTGAAGGATCTGGATGATCTTGTGAAGAGTCCAGACTGTAGACTGGAGACTGTGAGGTCAGTAGGGGGGCGGAATCAGTCTGTGCTGCTTTCATCACCGAGACAATAACAGAGACAACAGTCAGCCAATCAGAGCAGAGAGAGACAATCACTGATCCATCACATTCTGTCCTCTGCTTCTCTTAACAGATGGTAACCTTCCCTTCTTCAGTCCCGAACCTCCTGAACTGACCTGAGAGCAGCTCCACTGTCTCACACAGAATCCAGTCCACCATCCTCCCTGTGTGTTCTGGACCTGACAGAGATCATCACTGTCTCTGGACTCATCTGATCTCAAAGTGGGGGGGGGGTGCATTATAGCCTTTGCAGAGGAGGCGTGGTACACCGGCTGTGGAATCGCTGTGAAGCGCCAAGCCACGAAAATCATGTGCGAGCTGGAGCCGAGCCCTCACGTTCACATCATTAGGCCCGAGCGGCGAGTACTCGCCGGAGGGACTATTGAAATCGTACTGTTTATTATTAGGGCCCGAGCGGCGACTGCAAGTCGCCCAGCGAAAGCCCTATTGTAATTGCTATGTTTATTATTATTATATTCTCCCTAAAATCGCATTTTTGGGGGCCTCAACATGCCCCAAAACGCGTGAATTTTGGCATGCACATCAGGCCTCGCGAAAATTTTGATATTTTAAAGTCGTTGGAAATGGGCGTGGCCAAATGGCTGAATAGCGCCCCCTACAAACACATGTCAATGGCATCGCCATTCGTCTTACTTTGTCGTACACACACAAAATTCGGTACACATCTGTATTTTACCCAGATATACAAAAAATCCTCTTGACCTTATGACCTCAACCCAACAGGAAGTCGGCCATTTTGGTTTTGATTTTTCCCGCCTAAACTTAACTCCTCCCAGAGCGTTCGCCCGATCAAGTTCAAATTAGGTACACCACATCTCCAGACCTAGCTGAGCTTATCTTGTGCTCCGTGAGTCCGTAGGTCAAAGGGCGTGGCTGCCAGCGCTCAATTCACTATGGCGTTCTCGCCATGTACATACGTGTGGCTCTCACGCCCACATACTTCATCCAATCAACTTCAAACTTGCTGGACATGATGATGGCTCCGCCCTGAACGTCCGGATATATTAACTTCCCACGTAACTCATAGCGCCCCCCGGTGGTAACAGGAAGTGTACTAAAATTTGGAAATTGTACATACTTTGCCCCATCAACTTCATTCCACTTCTAAAACATGCAGACTAAGGTGGTGAAGCTCCATCATGAACGCTGTGAAGCTACGAGTAATGGCGTCCGTGTGGCGACGCGGCGACCATTCCTCGCCATGACAATACGTTTGCCCTTTGGATGGCTTTAATGAACTCGTATCAACATGAAAATTGGTACACAGGTCCAGGGTCACGACCTCAACGTTTCTATGTACTCATAGGCGATCTCACTCCTTTTGCCCCCTAGTGGAAACAGGAAGTGCCATATTTTACATCAACATTGTCCGATTTCCACGAAACTTCACATGTGTGATGAGGGGCTGACCCTGAACACACCTGCACGCATCTCATTACTGCCCCTAGTGGACGAACCTTTAACTGCTCATAACTCCCTCATGCTTTGTCCGATTTCCACGAAACTTCACATGTGTGATCAGGGGCTGACCCTGAACACACCTGCACGCATCTCATTACTGCCCCCTAGTGGACAAACCTTTAACTGATCATAACTCCCTCATGCTTTGTCCGATTTCCACGAAACTTCACATGTGTGATGAGGGGCTGACCCTGAACACACCTGCACGCATCCCATTACTGCCCCCTAGTGGACGAACCTTTAACTGCTCATAACTCCCTCATGCTTTGTCCGATTTCCAAGAAACTTCACATGTGTGATGAGGGACTGACCCTGAACACACCTGCACGCATCCCATTACTGCCCCCTAGTGGACGAACCTTTAACTGCTCATAACTCCCTCATGCTTTGTCCGATTCACTCCAAACTTCACACGAGTGATGAGGGGAGGCCCCTGAACGCACCAGACCGCACGCGGTGACTGCCCCCTGGTGGATGAACGAAACATTGCGTTTTTGGCCTCCTTCCAGGTTTTTTCTCCCTTTCTGCTCCGCGCCACGGCCCCGGCGTGCCTCAGGCCCCGCGGTGGCATGGGCGAGCGAGGGCCCGCCATCGCCGCTTGCGGCTTTAATTCTTATTAGGGCCCGAGCGGCGACTGCAAGTCGCCCAGCGAAAGCCCTATTGAAATCGCGCTGTTTATTATTATTATTCTTGCCGCTATTCGTGCCTCGATTTCGCCCCTTTCCCCAACTGGAAAAGTTGTCTACTTTTGCACGGACGTCCGGCCTGATCCGAAATTCGATATTTTGTGGTGGTCGCACACGGTCGATGCGAAATGGCGAAATAGCGCCCCCTACAAACTTTCAAAATCCCCATAGGGAAGTCGGGTCACTTTGTCCCACGCATACAAAATTTGGTACACATATGTATTATACCCAGATATGCAAAAAAGCCTCTTGACCTTTTGACCTCAACCCAACAGGACGTCGGCCATTTTGGTTTTGATTTTTCCCGCCTAAAATTAACTCCTCCCAGAGCGTTCGCCCGATCAAGTTGAAATTAGGTATACCACATCTCCAGACCTAGCTGAGCTTATCTTGTGCTCCGTGAGTCCGTAGGTCAAAGGGCGTGGCTGCCAGCGCTCAATTAACTTTGGCGTGCTCGCCATGTAATACGAGTGGCTCTCACGCCCACATACTTCATCCAATCAACTTCAAACTTGCTGGACATGATGATGGCTTCGCCCTGAACGTCCCGATATATTAACTTCCCACGTAACTCATAGCGCCCCCCGGTGGTAACAGGAAGTACACTAAAATTCATTAAAAATACGTAGTTGACCCCATCAACTTCATTCCACTTCTAAAACATGCAGAACCAGTTGGTGAAGCTACATTATGAAGACTGTGAAGCTACGAGTAATGGCGTCCCTGTGGGGGCGTGGCTACCATCAATTCCTCGCCATGAAAATACGTTTGGCTTTTTGATGGCTTTAATGAACTCGTATCATCATGAAAATTGATACACAGGTCCAGGATGGAGACCTCTTCCATCTGATAGGGGTGTCGCTCATGTGGCCCCCTAGTGGAAACCGGAAGTGCCATTTTTTGCATAAACATTGTCCGATTTCCACGAAACTTCACATGTGTGATGAGGGACTGACCCTGAACACACCTGCACGCATCCCATTACTGCCCCTAGTGGACGAACCTTTAACTGCTCATAACTCCCTCATGCTTTGTCCGATTTCCAAGAAACTTCACATGTGTGATGAGGGACTGACCCTGAACACATCTGCACGCATACCATTACTGCCCCCTAGTGGACGGACTTTTAACTGCTCATAACTCCCTCATGCTTTGTCCGATTCACTCCAAACTTCACACGAGTGATGAGGGGCTGCCCCTGAACGCACCACACCACATGCGGTGACTGCCCCCTGGTGGATGAACGAAACATTGCGTTTTTGGCCTCCTTCCGGGTTTTTTCTCCATTTCTGCTCCGCGCCACGGCCCCGGCGTGCCTCAGGCCACGCGGTGGCATGGGCGAGCGAGGGCCCGCCATCGCCGCTTGCGGCTTTAATTATTATTATTATTATTCCGTCGCCTTCATGCCCCAATTTGGCCCCTTTCCCGACTTCGAAAATGCGCCAACTTTTGCCCGGACGTCCGGCCTGATCCGAAATTCGACATTTTTGGGTGGTCGCACATGGGCGGCGCTAAATTACCGAATAGCGCCCCCTACAAACCCGTGTCAATGGCATCGCCATTCGTCTTACTTTCTCGTACACACACAAAATTCGGTACACATATGTATTATACCCAGATATGCAAAAAAGCCTCTTGACCTCATGACCTCAACCCAACAGGAAGTCGGCCATTTTGGTTTTGATTTTTCCCGCCTAAAATTAACCCCTCCCACAGCGTTCGCCCGATCAAGTTGAAATTAGGTACACAACATCGTCAGACCTAGCTGAGCTTATCTTCTGCTCCGTGAGTCCGTAGGTCAAAGGGCGTGGCTGCCAGCGCTCAATACACTATGGCGTGCTCGCCATGTACATACGAGTGGCTCTCACGCCCACATACTTCATCCAATCAACTTCAAACTTGCTGGACATGATGATGGCTCCGCCCTGAACGTCCCGATATATTAACTTCCCACGTAACTCATAGCGCCCCCCGGTGGTAGCAGGAAGTGCCATTTTTTGCATCAACATTGTCCGATTTCCACGAAACTTCACATGTGTGATGAGGGGCTGACCCTGAACACACCTGCACGCATCTCATTACTGCCCCTAGTGGACGAACCTTTAACTGCTCATAACTCCCTCATGCTTTGTCCGATTTCCACGAAACTTCACATGTGTGATCAGGGGCTGACCCTGAACACACCTGCACGCATCTCATTACTGCCCCTAGTGGACGAACCTTTAACTGCTCATAACTCCCTCATGCTTTGTCTGATTTCCACGAAACTTCACATGTGTGATCAGGGGCTGACCCTGAACACACCTGCACGCATCTCATTACTGCCCCTAGTGGACGAACCTTTAACTGCTCATAACTCCCTCATGCTTTGTCCGATTTCCACGAAACTTCACATGTGTGATGAGGGGCTGACCCTGAACGCACCTGCACGCATCTCATTACTGCCCCTAGTGGACGAACCTTTAACTGCTCATAACTCCCTCATGCTTTGTCCGATTTACTCCAAACTTCACACGAGTGATGAGGGGCGGCCCCTGAACGCACCAGACCACATGCGGTGACTGCCCCCTGGTGGACGAACGAAACATTGCGTTTTTGGCCTCCTTCCAGGTTTTTTCTCCATTTCTGCTCCGCGCCACGGCCCCGGCGTGCCTCAGGCCCCGCGGTGGCATGGGCAGCGAGGGCCGCCATCGCCGCTTGCGGCTTTAATTGCATTTGTTAATCGCAGTGTTTTATTTTGAAAATGGTTTTAATTTAGAAAATTAACCGGATTCTCCCGTTGTTTCTTTGTGTGACTTCCTGTCTGGCTAATAGTAGAAAATAGACCAGACGCCGAAATGATCACTGCAGGGTGCGAGGCGGCCGCGGCGCTACTGGTGTGAACGACACAATCCGTTAACAATGTTGTTACACAAAAAACAACTTAAATAAAATAAATGTAACCGTGTAGATTATTATGTGTTTATTATTTTTCTTATTAGGGCCACGGGCAATCGCACCGGGCACTGGTCCCAACAGCTATGAAATAGCTGAAGCCCGGGCACTACTGTTATTGTGTGGATTTTTAGGGCCCGAGCGGCGACTGCTGTCGCCCAGCGAAAGCCCTATTGTTTCTGCTATGTTTATTATTAGGCCCGAGCGGCGAGTAGCACTCGCCGGAGGGACTATTGAAACCCCGCTGTTTATTATTATTCTTCCGCGACAACATGCCCCAATTTCGCCCCTTTCCCCAAAATGCGTGAACTTTTTGCCGGACGTCCGTCCGGATCCGACATTCGATATTTTGTGCTGCTCGCGCATGTCCGACGCGAAATGGCGAAATAGCGCCCCCTACAAAGTTCAAAAAAGCCCATAGGGAATTCGGGTCACTTTGGCGTAGACGGACGAAATTCGGTACACATATGTACCATACCCAGATATACAAAAAAGCCTCTTAATGTCATGGTGAAATGTCAACAGGAAGTCGGCCATTTTGAATTGGTCGTTTTTGGCGCCAAATTAACTCGTCCAAAACGATTCGCCCGACACGCTCCAAATTTGATAGACAACATCGTCAGACCTAGCTGAGCTTATCTTGTGCTCCGCAGGTCTGTAGCTCAAAGGGGTTGGCCTCTGGCGTGCCCCCAAGTTTGGCGACTGTTTCGGTGCTCGCCATGTAAATACGATTGGCTCTCATGCCCACATACTTGATCGTAGACGCTTCAAACTTGGTGCAAAAATCTATGGCGAGACCCTGAACGATCCGACATATTATTTGCCTACGTCGCTCATAGCGCCCCCCGGTGGTAACAGGAAGTGAACTAAAATTCATTAAAAATACATAGTTGACCCCATCAACTTCATTCCACTTCTAAAACATGCAGAACCAGTTGGTGAAGCTACATTATGAAGACTGTGAAGCTACGAGTAATGGCGTCCGTGTGGCGACGCGGCGTCAATTCCTCGCCATGACAATACGTTTGCCCTTTGGATGGCTTTATTGAACTCGTATCAACATGAAAATTGGTACACAAGTCCAGGGTCACGACCTCAACGTCTCCATATGCTCGTAGGCGATCTCACTCATGTTGCCCCCTAGTGGAAACAGGAAGTGGCATATTTTACATCAACATTGTCCGATTTCCACGAAACTTCACATGTGTGATGAGGGGCTGACCCTGAACACACCTGTACACATCCCATTACTGCCCCCTAGTGGATGAACCATTAACTGCTCATAACTCCCTCATGCTTTGTCCGATTCACTCCAAACTTCACATGTGTGATGAGGGACTGACCCTGAACACACCTGCACGCATCCCATTACTGCCCCCTGGTGGACGGACCTTTAACTGTTCATAACTCCTTCATGCTTTGTCCGATTCACTCCAAACTTTACATGTGTGATGAGGGACTGACCCTGAACACACCTGCACGCATCCCATTACTGCCCCCTGGTGGATGAACCATCAACTCATCATAACTCCTTCATGCTTTTTCCGATTTGCTCGAAACTTCACGTGTGTGATGAAGGTCCGCCCCTGAGGTCATCTGCCTACATCTGGTTACCGCCCCCTGGTGGATGAACGAAATATTGCGTTTTTTTGCTCCTGCCAGGGTTTTTCTCCCTTCTCACCACAGCCCCCGCGTGCCTAAGGCCCCGCGGTGGCGTGGAGTCGCGAGGGCCCGATCATCGCCGCTTGCGGCTTTAATTTCTTATTATTCTCCTTCCTCTTTCGGACGATTTTCGATTCGCTACAAAACAAATTATATATCAAAATGTGCGTCTTGATCGGGATCGGTATGCTATTACTTTTCTCAACAGTTTATGAATTTTTCGCGACATAAGTCGTGAAAAACTGCTCAAAATTTTGCATTGAAGTCAATGGGACGGACGGAAAAAAAAGAGCGAAAAAGACCAATCATTGGAGTTTAACAAACGTCTACTGCTCAGGCATACTTTCACCTAGAGACTTCATTTAAACTTTAAACAGTAGACACAAGTCTTGTGTATTGTCGTATTACTCCACGTTTTGATAGGTCATATAGTTTTTTTTGTTTTTTTTTCAACTATCTTTTTATTGAAAACAAGGTACAAAGAGACAGTAATATAGAAAGACAACATTTTTGATTTTTCTCAGAACACATATACAAACAAACACCCCCACCCAACCCACCCACCCCTGCAACATCCGGTGCATCCCATTTCAAGAGAATTAAATAAGTATATAAATAAATAAAGGTTATGATCTTGACAGGTAAAGGTATCATTCAACATATATGAAGAAATTAAGTTTAAGTATCAAGTTTGAGAATACATGAGGAGGCTGTGTTTGCTGTGCAACATCATGCATCACCCTTCAGGATATAGTACCAGTGGATTCATGAGTTATCGGGGAGAGTTTTAAGTTTGTTTATGAAAGACATTACTGGGCTCCAGGTGGAATAAAATAGGTTTTTCGACCCTCTAAGTGTGTATTTGATCTTTTCAAGACTTAAATGGAGCATAAGGTCACTCATCCATAAGGAGGTGCTGGGTGGTTTGGGGGATTTCCAGTGCAACAAAATCCTTCGGAGGGCAAGCAAAGTAGCAAATGCTATAATGTCCTTATGCTTATTGATAATATGTTGGTCAGCTGGAACTATACCGAAGATGGCAGAGTAGGCGTTAGGTTGGACATTTAATGATAGTGCTTGTGAAAGAATTCTAAAGACTGCTGACCAATAATCTGAAAGGGAAGAACATGACCAGAACATGTGTGTTAATGTTGCCGAGGCAACATGACATCTGCTACAATTCTCATCCACCTCGGGGTAAATTTGGGCCAACCTAGACTTGGAGAAGTGGGTACGGTGCAAAACTTTAAACTGAATTACACCTAGTCTAGCACATGACGTAGTTGCATTAACTCTCTTCAGAGCTTCAGTCCAGGATTCCTCAGGTATTACATCCCCAAGCTCCTCCTCCCATTTCCCTTTAATTTTAATGAGAGAGGTGTCTCCAAGAGATGATATATTGGAATAGATTCTTGCAATGAAGCCCTTTAAATTGGAGGGAATTTGGAGGATATCATCCATAGCCGTAGGTTGAGGTGCACTGGGGAAGTTTGGATCTAGATTTTGCATAAAATGTCGGACCTGAAAGTATCGGAAAAGACTTGAACCAGGGAGGTTGAATTTTTGAGAGAGATGACTAAAGGTGGAGAATACACCTTGGCTGTAGAGATCTTTAAATTTGGAAAGGCCAAGTCTTTTCCACAGGGCAAAAGTGTTGTCTAATCTTGGTGGGACAAAAAGATGATTATCACAAATAGGAGCCAAATGAGAGAGATTTGTAAAACCAAAGTGGTTTCGAAATTGTGACCAAATACGTAAAGTGTTGATAACAACAGGGTTAGAGGTATAGGAAGGAGTAGACAGAGGGAGACTCGAAGTAACTAAGGCAGGAAGGGACGTCAAAGTGCATGACTCATTTTCTAATTCACACCACGACATCTTAGGAGCATGACACCAGTATATGATTTTCTGAATGTTAGCCGCCCAGTGATAGTGAAGCAAATTTGGTAAACCCAATCCGCCCTGAGATCGATGTCGTTGCAGAAGCCTTTTTTGTATCCTAGGGGCTTTACCGCCCCAAATGAATGATGATATAATCTTATCAATGGACTGAAAAAAAGATTTTGGGAGAAAAATAGGGAGACATTGAAAAAGATAAAGGAATCGGGGTAACACGTTCATTTTAATACAGTTGATCTTTCCAGCCAGTGAGAGATTAATGGACTTCCAATTCTGTAAATCGTTTCTCAGTTTATCAATGAGGGGTGTGAAGTTTTCTTTATATAGTTTAGGGAAAGTCTGTGTAATATTGATTCCTAAATATCTAAAGCCAGATTTGGACAGATGGAACGGCA
This sequence comes from Trachurus trachurus, assembly GCF_905171665.1. Lineage (NCBI taxonomy): Eukaryota > Metazoa > Chordata > Actinopteri > Carangiformes > Carangidae > Trachurus > Trachurus trachurus. Next base: position 3,283,908 of record NC_139905.1, on the reverse strand, counting down.
GGTCCTTTTGTGGAATTGCAAGAGCTAGGTTGTTCACTGGGAAGCACTGGCTTTTCGTAAGATTGGTTTTATATCCCGAAAAGATACCAAATCTATGTGGGAAACACACCGCACTGGATCGCGCACATACAACAGTAAGTCGTCGGCATACAGAGCCACCTTGTGTTCCCTCCCCCATCTAGAAATACCATTTATTTCCGGTGATGATTTTAGCATGATAGACAGAGGCTCAATGGCGAATGCAAACAAAAGCGGACTAAGTGGGCACCCCTGACGAGTCCCTCTTGATAATGAAAAGAATTCAGATCGCTTCCCGTTCGTGACCACTGATGCCTTTGGTGAGGCATATAGAAGTTTAATCCAGGCTATAAAGGTTGGTCCGAAACCAAAGGCCTGCATACATTCAAATAAATACGCCCACTCTACTCTGTCAAAAGCCTTCTCTGCATCCAGGGAGATAACCACCTCTGGTACCTCCCCGGATGCAGGAGAATATATGACATTAAGAAGGCTCCGGATGTTAGAAAAGGAGTGACGGCCAATCATAAAACCTGTTTGATCGGGGGAGATCACCTCATCTGTAACAGATTCTAAACGTCGGGCAAGTGCCTTAGCTAAAATTTTAATGTCACTATTTAACAACGAGATGGGGCGATATGATCCACATTGTGTTCTATCTTTCCCGGGCTTCGGAATAAGTGTTATGGATGCTTCAGTTAGCGTCTGTGGCAAGGCCCCAGTACCCAGTGAATCATTAAACATTTCTAAAATAAGTGGCGCCAATTTGGTTGAAATTTTTTTGTAGAACTCAATTGGATATCCATCGGGGCCTGGGGCCTTGCTGCTTTGCATCGCTGAAATCGCATGCAAAATTTCTGTTAGTTGAAAGGGTAATTCTAACTTTGCTTTATGGGTGGGACTGATAACAGGGGCGTTTAATTTTGTAAAAAAGTTTTCCATATCAGTAACATCACTGGGTGCTTCCGAAGTATAAAGTTTTGAGTAAAATGCCTTGAAGGTATTGTTAATTTCAAGGGGGTCTGTGGTAAGCTCCCCGTTTTCTTTTTGTATTTGTGTAATCTGCTGATCGGAAGACTTACATTTTAATTGATGCGCCAGCAGTCTACCAGCCTTTTCGCCGTGTTCATAGACAAAGCCTCGTGATTTCAATAATACCCGTTCTTTCTTTTCGGATGATAATAATTCATATTTGGTTTGAAGATCCAGCTTATTTTTATAGAGTTCCGGAGTGGGAGAGGCAGAGTATTGACGGTCTATCTCAAATATTGAACTGAGAAGTTGTTCTTGTTCTTGCTTCCTAGCTTTATTCAACCTAGATGTGAAAGAGATAATATCCCCCCTTATTACCACTTTAAGAGTCTGCCAGAGCAAGGAGGGAGAGACATTATCCTTGTTGTTGGTTTCTAGGAAATTATCAATGGCTGTCGAGATCATCTGGCAGAATCCTTCGTCTGTAAGTAATGCAGTATCAAATCTCCATGGGGCCCGGTCAGAGAAGTTAAGTGGGAAGGAAAGATCTAATATTACTGGGGCATGATCGGATTCAATTATGGTGGAATACTCTATATTTTTAACAAAGGGAAGTAATACACTGTCAATGAAAAAGTAATCGATTCTGCTATACGAATGGTGAACATGAGAAAAAAAGGAGAATACTTTACTATGAGGGAAGCGAAAGCGCCAAGGGTCCAAACATCCAATTTGGTTCATAAACGATGACAATGTTTTAGCCATTTTGGAGGGGATATTAGATTTTGGGCTGGAACGGTCCAAGGAAGGGTTAATTGTACAGTTTAGGTCTCCTCCGAAAATTAGGGAGCGTGAATTTAAATCAGGAATAGATGAGATTACTTTTTCTATGAATTTCTCATCGTCCCAGTTGGGTGCATATACATTAACCAGGAGTACAGGTTTGTGATATAGGGACCCTGAGACGATAATAAAACGGCCATGAGGGTCAGATATAACGTTTGTGGCATTGAAGAGTGTTTTTTTATGGATAATGATCGCTGTGCCACGTGACCTGGAATTGAAACTTGAATGAAAGATTTGGCCAACCCATGCTTTTCTTAATCTGATTTGGTCCTTGACCATTAAATGTGTTTCTTGCAGAAAAGCAACTTCACATTTTAAAAGTTTAAGATGTGCAAATATTCTAGCTCGCTTTACAGGTCCGTTCAAACCCTTGACATTCCATGAAATAAATCTTACATTTGTCCCTCCTGTACTCTGATTACTTTCCTGTGTCCTGTTCATGGTCTAGTACATCTATCAGTAATATTTGTGGAAATACATGATCTGCTGCACCACAGCCCTGCATTCGTTCCAAAGAGTAGAGAAAGAGCTTCCACTTAAAAAAAAACATAGTAAAATTATGAGAACAAGTTAATAAAATTGTTGAATTGGATTTGAAATCCAGGGATGCACACCCCCAAAACCCTTATAACCCTAACAGAACCCCCAATTACCCATGACAACAACTGAACATAATAAAGCAAAATAAAATCAATGCCTATGTTTGCCTCCCCAACTGAGGAAAACTGCAGGCTCACCATATCTCCCCTGTTCTTCCGGGAGTGTATCTTGATCAACTCTACTTTCACTCGAGGTACTCCCAATCATTATGTGCAAAAGTAATAACATCACTATTTAAACGTATGGCTAATTAAGTTATCAGGATAATATAAATTTTAGAGCGAAAACAAATATAGATGGGCTTTAACCTAGCATCAGGTATTAGATTGTGTACTTAAGGGGGGATTTCAAAGTAATAATATTTACATGCCACACAGATAAATTAAACTCTTGTGCATGAAATAACCATGAACAGCAATAGAAGAGATAAACAAAACAAAAAATCCTACTGAAGAGGATACCTGAGTCCACCGATGAGAGCCAGTGTGAGTAGTTTGTGTAAAGTCCAGTTAGTTAAGTCCAGTGCCTAGTGTAGAGTCGCGGACTTCCTCTTCTTTTTTTTTCTTTTTTTTTCACTCCTTTATTACCCGGCGGTTGTAAAATTCCTGGGCGTCTTCAGGTGACTCGAAGGTGAACGTCTGTTCCTCAAAAGTAACCACCAGGCGGGCAGGATATGTCAGACGAAACCGAATTCCCTTCTGGAAGAGCGCCCGTTTCACCTCGTTGTAAGCTGCTCGTTTCCTCGCCAGTGCGGAGCTCAGGTCGGGGTAAAACCTCAGAGTTGCCCCCTTATAGTTCACCACATGGTTCCTGGACCACCGTAGGGCTGCCTCTTTCTTAGACTTAGACTTAGACTTTATTGTTGTCATTGCGCAAGCACAACGAAATTAGTCGCAATCCCAGGTGCAAAAATACAGCAGCAATAGACAATAAATTAAAAACAATAATTTAAAAACTCTATAAAAATTTAGAAAAAATGTATGCCACACATACACACACACACCATACCTATTGCACAGTTTACTAGGCATTTGGGGCAGCAACGGCTCTTGGGTAAAAACTGTTCTTTAATCTGTTTGTTTTCGTTTTAAGAGCCCTGTATCTCCTGCCTGATGGCAGCAGCTCAAACAAAGGATGACCAGGATGTGATGAGTCCCCCAGTATGTTCCTGGCTCTTTTTAGGCAGCGGGAACTGTACAGTTCCTGCAGTGAGGGGAGAGGGCAGCTGATGATCCTCTGGGCAGTGGTGATGACTCTCTGGAGTGCTTTTCTGTCTGCAGCCGTGCAGCTGGCAAACCACACACAGATACAGTATGTCAGGATGCTCTCCACAGCGCCGTGATAGAAGGTTGCCAGCAGGTCCACAGAGAGTTGTTGTTTCTTGAGGAGTCTGAGGAAATACAGTCTCTGCTGGGCCTTCTTCACAAGCGCTGTGGTGTTAGCACTCCAGGTGAGATCCTCCTTGATGGTGATGCCCAGGAACTTAAAGTCCGCCACCCTCTCCACACAATCCCTGTCGATGAGCAGGGGCTGGATGTCAGTTTTGTTCTTTCTGTAGTCCACTACAACCTCTTTGGTCTTTGCTGTGTTAAGGACCAAGTTGTTATCCCTGCACCACCCAAACAGCCTCTCCACCTCGTCCCGGTAAGCGGACTCGTCTCCCCCGGAGATGAGCCCAATTATGGTGGTATCGTCCGCGAACTTTATGATTGTATTACTAGGGTGGGAGGGGCTGCAGTCGTGTGTGTACAAGGTGAAGAGCAAGGGGCTAAGCACACAGCCCTGTGGGGAGCCGGTGCTGAGGTTGAGAGTAGTGGAGGTGTGAGTGCCAATCCTTACCCTCTGAGAGTGGTCCGACAGAAAGTCCAGAACCCAGCTGCAGATGGAATCTGATAGTCCAAGGCCTGTCAGTTTTTGTATCAGCTTGTGTGGGAGTATGGTGTTGAAAGCGGAGGAAAAATCCACAAATAGCAGCCTCACATAGGTGCCCGGCTGCTCCAGATGTGACAGAGCTGTATGGAGGCCTATGGCCACTGCGTCTTCTGTGGATCTGTTCCTCCTATATGCAAACTGATGCTTGTCTAGTGTTGATGGGAGACAGGACATGATATGACTACGGACGAGCTTCTCCAGGCACTTTGTGATGATTGGAGTTAGTGCCACAGGTCTGTAGTCATTGAGGCTGCTGATGATGTGCTTTTTAGGCAGAGGAACTATGATGGAAGACTTGAGGCAGGGTGGAACAGTGGATTGGTGTAGGGACTGGTTGAATATGTTGGTGAAGACCCCTGCGAGCTGGTCTGCGCAGTCCTTAAGCACCCGTCCACCAACACCGTCAGGTCCGGCAGCCTTCCTTGGATTCACTGCCCTCAGTGTGCGTCTCACCTGATGTTCCTCCACTGTGATGGAGGAGCCACTCTGAACTGATGGTTGTACTGCAGCTGCTTCTGGTGGTTTCACTTCAAAGCGGGCAAAGTAGTGATTCAGCTCATCTGCCAATGATGTGTCCCCATTTGCAGCCGTGATGTTAGGTCTGTAATTGGTGATGTGCTGGACGCCCTGCCAGACCTGCCTCGTGTTGTTACTGCTGAGGTGGTCCTCCATCTTCCTCTTATAATCCGCCTTGGCTCTTAAGATGCCTCTCTTCAGGTTGGCTCTGGCAGCACTGTATAGTGCCCCATCACCAGACCTAAACGCGTTGTTCCTTTCCCGCAGCAGGTAGCGTACATTGCTGGTCACCCAGGGCTTCTGATTAGGGTAGACACGAATAGTTCTGTCCACTGTAACAGTATCTGTGCAGTGTTTAATATATCCTAGAACTGCTGCTGTGTGCTCTTCCAGGTCTGCTGAAAGCGAAGAAAGCACACGACGAATGGTCTTGCTGGTTTCCCCTCTTTCGGCTTTGGACCAAGTGACCGGTGTGCCCGCTCCAGTTCAGGCGGATCTGTAAACACATCAGGGCCCATACACTCCGCCAAGAGCTCAGAAATAAACTTGACCGGGTCTTTACCATTCTCGCTGCCCTCCGGGATGTTCACTATTCTCAAGTTGGATCTGCGTGATCTGTTTTCCATGTCGTCTACGCGATCCCACAGTGTTTGATTCTGGGTTTGGAGAGATTGAATTGTGGCTTCGGCTGTTGTTATGATTGGATGTTATTACATGTTTGACCGCTAGGCGGCAGTACTGGTTAGTAGTCAGTTTACCGTACCATATAACGGAGTAGAGCAAGACTGCATGGAGCCACATGTATGTTGTTGAGAACGTGAGACATTAAACTAAGTTACTTGCTATCAACACGGCCTCATCCTTCAAACACGAACATGACATGGTACCAGGAGTAAACTCGAATGAACGACATGGATTTAAAACCACCGGAAAGTTTGAAACTAACGGGGAATGTCGACGAGAACTGGCGCACCTTCAAACAGCGGTTTCACCTTTATGTTGCTGCTACGGGACTCGAGGCGAAGCCAGAAGCAAGAAAGGTAGCGCTGCTGCTAACAATAGCAGGGCCACAGGCCATCGAAGTATTTAACACGTTCGTGTTTGACAGTCCTGAAGATAATGAAAAGTTGGATGTAGTGCTTAGCAAGTTTGATACTCACTGTTCTCCGAAGAAGAACGAGACGTACGAGAGGTACGTGTTTCGGTCTCGTACACAGCGGCAGCATGAGCCCTTTGATAGCTTCCTGACGGACTTGCGGCTAAAGGCGCAGTCCTACAACTTCACGGCGCTGACGGACTCCCTGGTCTGGGACCAGATTGTGTTCGGTGTGGCGGATAAAAAGGTCAGAGAGAGGCTACTACGGGAGATGGAGCTGACGCTGGCAGGAGCCATTAAGATCTGCCAGGCCAGTGAGCTGTCCCAAAGGCACGTGAGGACGTTCAGCGAGATGTCTGCAGTCGCCTCGGCGCAGAGCGACAGCGCGGCAGCGGTTGGAGCAGTGTCGTATCAGCGGAGACGGCGCACACAGACCCGGCCTGCACAGCAGGAGGACGTGATGATAAACTGCAAGCGCTGCGGCTCACAGCACAAGCCTAGACAGTGTCCAGCGTTTGGTAAGCAATGCTCCACTTGCCAAGGCAAGAATCATTTTGCTAAACAATGCTTCTCCAAACGGAAAGAGGGGAAGAAAGAAAAAACTGTAAACTTAATAGACGAGCCTGATCTAAGTGACACGTTCTTTGTTGGAATGGTGAATTGTGAAAGTGAACAAATAAATAAGCCAGACAATGTAAATGATGTCACTAGAGAAGATAAGTGGATAGCTCCTCTAATGATAAATGGGACTGTAGTCACCATGAGATTGGACACTGGTGCAAAAGCAAATCTCATAAGCATGTGTGATGTGAAGGCAATGAAAAATAAGCCACAAATAAAAAGAAAAGAATCTGGACTGAAAGACTACAATGGGCGGCCAATCAAATGTTTGGGCACATGCAGGTTGAGTGTCACAGTTAAAGGAAAAGTGCACCACCTATTCTTCTTTGTTGTGAATGACGGGAATCACTTCTTGGTGACAGAGCCTGTAAAGAACTGGGGCTTGTGAAAAGAGTGTATCGCATCATCCCAACCATAAACCCAACAAATGACTGTATGGACACAATTGTTCAGAACTTTTCAGATGTTTTCAAGGGTTTTGGTGTTTTGCCCTTCACATATAAAATACAGTTGAAAGAAGGAGCCCAACCAGTTGTGCATGCAGCACGCAGAGTTCCTGCGCCACTGAAAGACTGCCTAAAGAAAGAGCTTGACAGAATGATCATGCTAGGAGTGATCAAAAAGGTTAATGAGCCTACTGACTGGGTCAACTCACTGGTCATCACGAAGAAAAAGAATGGTGAGTTGAGAATATGTATGGACCCTAAAGACTTAAATGAGAGCATAAAGCGTGAACATTATCAAATACCTACACGTGAAGAGATCATCAGTGAAATGTCAGGTGCCAACTACTTCACAAAGCTTGACGCCTCACAAGGCTTCTGGCAGCTGAAACTGGATGAAAGCAACACCAAGTACTGTACCTTTAATACGCCCTTCGGCAGACACTGCTTTCTCAGACAGCCTTTTGGAATCAAGTCAGCACCTGAAATATTTCACAGAGCGATGGAGCAGATCATCGAGGGCTTGGATGGAGTTCGAGTCTACATTGATGACATCATCATATGGGGGTCCACAGCCCAAGAGCACAACGAGAGGCTGAACAGAGTTATGGAGCGCATACAAAAGTATGGACTGAAACTCAACAAGAGTAAATGTGAGTTTGGTGTTCAAGAGATCCTCTTCCTGGGAGACAAGCTGTCTGCACGTGGTGTTCAACCAGATAAAGACAAAATACATGCAATACAGAACATGCCAAGGCCCACAGACAAGACAGGGGTGCTACGCATCATGGGGATGGTGAATTTCATAGGTAAATTCATTCCCAATCTGACAGCAAAGACATCATGCATACGAGAGCTTCTGCACAGGGACTGTGAGTTTAAATGGACAGTGAAACATGAGCATGAGTGGCAAAAACTCAAGGACACACTGAGCACAGCACCTGTGTTGTCATTTTATGACCACACGAAGAGGATAAAAGTGTCTACAGATGCTTCCAAGGATGGTATTGGTGCCGTTCTACTCCAGGCTGAGGGTGAGCACTGGAAACCGGTAGCCTATGCATCTCGGGCTATGACAAAAACTGAATGCCGATACGCTCAGATCGAAAAAGAATGTTTGGGACTGGCGTATGGTTTGGAGCGGTTTCATAGCTACGTGTACGGCCTGCCGTCTTTCACAGTCGAAACTGATCATCGACCGCTGGTCGCCATCATCAAAAAGAATCTGAATGAAATGTCTCCACGGATTCAGCGGTTAATGATGAAGATGCAAAGGTACGATTTTGAACTGATATATACTCCAGGTAAACACCTAGTCCTTGCTGATGCCCTATCCAGAGCAACTACAGGCGACAGTGCGAGTGCAACAGACGAAGACATACAGTGTCATGTGAACATGGTGTCAGCTACACTGCCTGTGTCGGACACAAAGTCAAGACAAATAGCTGAGGCTACAGCAAAGGATGCTGAGCTACAGCATGTCATGAAGAACATGGATGAGGGATGGCCAGCTGGTTCGTGTCCACAATTTTACCATGTCAGAGGTGAGCTTAGTACTGTGGATGGTCTGCTGTTAAAAAAGGGCAGGATTGTTATTCCACGGGCTTTGAGAATGGACATGTTGCACAGGATACATGAAGGTCATCTCGGCATCGAAAAGTGCAAAAGGAGGGCGAGAGACACGGTTTTCTGGCCCGGACTGAACAAAGACATTGAAACACTTATAAGTAAATGTGAAACATGCCAGAAACACAGGAACAAGCAGAGCAAAGAGCCTATGGTGGTAGCTGAGGTGCCAACAGCACCATGGCACAAAGTAGGAATGGACTTGTTTCATCTCAGAGGTAAAGACTATTTAGTGGTAATGGATTACTACTCAAACTTCCCTGAGATGGCGCTACTAGCAAGCTCAACGTCAACTTGTGTCATAACACATGCTAAATCTATCTTCGCCAGGCATGGCATCCCACACACCGTGGTGAGCGACAATGGCCCCTGCTTCAGCAGCAAAGAATGGCAGAAGTTTGCAGTGCAATATGATTTCAAGCATGTGACGTCAAGCCCACACTATGCACAGTCAAACGGGCAAGCTGAAAAAGGAGTTCACATTCTCAAGCAACTCCTAAAGAAAGCAGCTGACAGTGACTCGGATCCCTATCTGGCTTTATTGAGCTACAGAGCATCACCTCTTCAGTGCGGCCTGTCACCAGCTGAACTGCTGATGAAGAGGAAGCTACGAACAATGTTGCCGAGTCATCAAAACGACAAATTCAAGCAAAAGAATCACTCAAAGATTGAACATAAGCTACGACAACAGAAAATGATGCAAAAGTCATTCTATGACAGAACAACCAAGCATCTCCCTCCACTGACGACCAACGACACAGTCAGGATTGAGGATGCTGATGGATGGAGTACAAAAGCAACTGTTCTGCAAGAAGTTGCTCCACGATCGTACACGGTGAAAACTGATGATGGACAAATCCTCAGACGCAATCGTCGCAGTCTATTAAAGACTCCTCAAGGGACTGTTGGTGAGCTCAGTGTAACCTGTGGTGAATCTCAGGTAACTCCTACACCTGCTATGGACTGTAACACTGACTCTCACACACCTACTCCAAGCGAACCTGAGTTAAGAAGGTCCACAAGAGAAATCAGAAAGCCTGATAGACTGAACTTATAAACAAAGAAAATTCAATATGCATGTTAAAGATGTTGAACAAAATGTATATTGATTGATGTTGTAAATGTGTTCTAAATGGTCTAGTGTTGGCTTAGAGATGAGTTATGCAATCTGATATAAACTGTTTATACTGCAGAGTTATGCTGAATGAGAAATGGTTGAAATAACTGACACAGCTAATGTGATCATTCATTTTACCTTAGAAAAGGGGGGATGTTATGATTGGATGTTATTACATGTTTGACCGCTAGGCGGCAGTACTGGTTAGTAGTCAGTTTACCGTACCATATAACGGAGTAGAGCAAGACTGCATGGAGCCACATGTATGTTGTTGAGAACGTGAGACATTAAACTAAGTTACTTGCTATCAACACGGCCTCATCCTTCAAACACGAACATGACAGCTGTAGTCAGACGTTCAAAGTTCTCTCCGGCGATAGTTTCCGTGGCAGTAAGGCGGGTCTGGAACGAACGACCGTGTCCCGGAGAGCATCCATGGCTGACTGAAGTGGTTTCAGAGACGCTTGAATTAGCCCAGAGACATCATCCTTCAAACCGGCTCTCTGCTTCGCAAGCTCGGTTACCAGCTGCGACATGGAGATTGTGTCGCTAGCATCTCCCCGGGCAGGCAGGCCAACGTTAGCATTGGCGTTAGCAACTTTGCTATTGACGTTAGCAGGGGCTACGTTAGCTGCCATGGCCGAGAGTTTGCTAGCTATGCTAGTGGTGGCTCGAGTTGCAACTGGAGTTGTTTGTCCGCCACTAGAGTTGCTCATTTTGGTGTCCAAGGTGTCGAAGTGACTTTGCAACGCACTGAGACAGTTTGAGAGAAGAAAGTCCGATGTTTAAGTTGAAAATTAAGCAAGTGTGATCGGGAGACCTGAAACCGACGTCTGCTCTCTTACATCGTCAACCGGAAGTCCCGGTCATATAGTTTTTGATCAATCCCTGATCAATGACCATGATCATTTTTGGAGAAATTATGAGATTATAATGGGTGTGTATTGCATGGAATGTTCGTGTCAGAGCACGTGACATCATCGGTTAGAGTGGGAGAGAGTGAAGAAACACTCTGTATTTTTTCTGGATAAACTGTCAGCACGGCCACAATTCAGTCTACACACATATTTTTTTCAGAATTTGTAAGACAAACTTGTTATCTATTAATTCATGTGCTCAAAATATCAGAGAGACTTACAGAATTTAAACTCTGAGCCTCTAAGTGCGGCCACGTCTGTCTCTGCTCCTCATTGAGTCCAATACAAATATTTTCTGAGAGAAGCAGAACGGACCGATGTTTTAAAACTGCCAGCGTCGCCAAAATATTTACTGTAGAAACACCAAATCGTACCGAAATTTTCAGTAAGTCCTTAGAGCAACGTTGATCTGTGTTTTGTTTTGATAGGAGTTACCGTTTTCTCACCCTAAGCCTAAATGTGAGACCGGTGCAGAGGCAGAAAATGGCTCTTTTTCTCCACGTTTCTGTCTGTCTCAGCCTGCGGGGGCCCCTATCGCCGTGGTAACCTCTTTGATCCTCAGGCCAGAGCTCGTTAACTTCATAAACAATCCACCTGGCACTCGTTTAAATGTTTTCTAAACACAGACACAGCTAAATCAGACTGACACAGGATGCAGCTCATAGTCACACACACACACACAGACTCTAGAGCCAGCTTCATGTGATTACAGTCACACACACACACACACACACACACACACACACACACACACACACACACACACACACACACACACACACACACACACACACACACACACACACACACACACACACACACACACAGGTAACCTAATGTGGTTACAGCTCCTCCATATCAGTGCTTATAGAAAGATGATCATGTGTCTGTCTGATCAGCTCTGTCTTGACCTTAAGATCGTGGGTTTGATTCCCATGTTGACAGAGATGGCACAACCCGCAGTAGCTCCCGTGGCCCATTCAAAATTTCCCGAGAGGAAATTTTCTAGTTATACATTTTATGTTATTACCCTTAGCATTATTTGTATTATATTACGTCATGTCATTGGTTTTATTTTGTGTTTAAATTATGAGGTATTATTAATTTAATTATTTAATTTAGTCTATAATATTTTATTATCACCCTCAGTGTTTTCCCTGCAGAGATGTTTAGAAGATAGAGAGAAAGTATGAGTAGTATGATGTTGGTTCCGCTTGCCCTTGTTTTGGTGCGGACCAGTTATACAGACGCTCCAGAGAGAGTTCTAGCTCTGCCCCTCGTGTGCGTTGCCTCGTTGTTGAACCTGACCTGTAAGTGAAGTAAAATAAACTCTTCCTGTCCTGCCGTAACGGTGCCTTTTTATTGAAGAAGTATTTTCACCCTTGTAACCCGCAATACCCACGGTCCTGGCACGCTACCCATCCAGAAACCAGGGTTACATAAAAAATAAAAATAATGACAACATTACAATAATACCTTGACAGCAATGAATAATGTTACACAGTTTTCCTCCTCCTCCCCCTCTTCTTCTTCCTCCTCCACCTCTGTCTTCATCCTCTTGTTTTCTTCTTCATTCATTCTGATTAATCAGCTTCATCTTGTGGTGTGGTGAAGAACTGCAGCCCATTTCCACATTATTCAGTGTTTGTTTGTTTGTTTGACTGTTTGTCCCTTACAGGACACTGTAATTCACAGATTTACCAGCTGCTTAAGGCGCCACATTATTTTAGTCTTTGCCCAACAAGTAAACACTATTTATTTTTGTATTATAATCAATGAATCAATGTATATTGGATATACCTTTGCTTTTTACACTTTCACAATTCAAAGTCTCACTATAGCTTTTGTCTTTTTATGTATTTGCTCTAATGTGAGTCTAAAAGTCAGGTCTGGTCTCCATCTACATCTATATCTTTGTATAAAATGTGAATATAATTCTAAACCTTGGCTGACGGCATATTGTAATACTTTTTTTTTTTTTTTAAACAAATCAAATCTCATGGTTGTTGTGATTTCATCAGTCTGTTGTTTAATCAATCCCTTACAGAAAAAACATATGAACTTAAAGGTGATAGCTACAAGTTTAATTCCTTCTGGCCAGTAGGTGTAGAACTCACACTGCCTGCTCTCACTCCAACCTTCCGTTTTACTGGTTGCCAGTTACACATGACATCAACGTTCTAATGCTGTTGCCCCAGAGATCATTCCATGCCGACGTTGCCAATGTAACCAGATGTAAATATTTATATATTTCAGACCCGCCAAAATTTATTAAACAATTATTTATATACTATTTTTTTTTAAATCAGTAAAATTAATACTTTTATTCTGCACCCCTCTAGACATTCTGTGGATGCATTATTTTAGAAAAATTAATCCTTTTGATGAAAAAGTTGTAGCTATAACCTTTAACATGTTCAAATAACATGTTATATCATGTTATTTGCACATGGTAAACATGTGGTTTTGGCCCAATTTTATGTGAATCACATGTGAATTCCCATGTGAACCCATTTTCCACATGTGGTAACATGTTTGACACCTGCTCTACATGGTAACACGTGCTCACATGTAGAGCACATGCAAAAAATGGTAAAAATGATTCACATAAAATTGCCAAAACCACATGTTCCCCATGTGCAAAATATTTCACATGTGAATCACATGTGAAGTTCATGTGGTTGTTTATAGTTCAACAAATAAATCTGTGGGGTCGTTAGATGAGTGATTCACTTTAATGTTTAATTAGTATTTATAATATATCTCAAGGCCTTTTATTGAACAAAAAAAGGAAAATCCAAGGCACTCTTCCTCAATAATAAAAAGCCTTTATTTATACAATGGCTATATCAAATAAAACATTTGAGTGGGTTACAGCCCACGCGTTTCGGCAGAAGCCTTCTTCAGGGTGTGGCTGGCCTTTTATTGAAAATTGTTTGATTATTTTAAACATTTAGCCTAAGTGTGACAAATACGCAACAAAAGAAGAAAAAAAAAGAAAAGGCTGTAGGTCAGGATGGAGGGGTGTCCGGTTCTCAGCACTGCTTCCTTTTGTTTGTTTGTTAGAGAGGAGCGGTGTGGTGACGGTCCAGCTCCTCTCCACTACCATGGATACCACTTTCTCAACGATCTTGGCTATAAAGGGAAGATTTGAGATGGGTCTGTAATTGGTTAAAATGGTAGTATCCAATGTTCTCTTTTTTAAGAGTGGCTTGATGGCAGCTACTTTCAGGGGTTTAGGAAACGTGCCTGATTGAAGTGAGCAATTTATTATTTGCTGCAGATCTGTTTGGACAGAGCTTATAATAGTTTAAAAAAAGTCAGATGGTATTGTGTCAAGACAACATGTCGATGTTTTAAGATGCTGAACTGTTTCTTCTAAGGTTTTTTGGTCAACTGTATTAAACTCTGACATTACAGTTGATTTATTCCTAGGTGATTTTAGGGATTGCATCATTGTATTATTTTGCTGATTTGTGTTGATATTTAGCCTTATGGATTTGATTTTTTCATTGAAGAAGTAAGCAAATTCATTGCATTTTTCTGTGGAAAAGAGTTCTGAAACTATCTCTTTTGGGGGGGTTGTCAGCTTATTAACCATAGCAAACAGAGCACGAGTGTTGTTGATATTCTTATTAATCATTTCAGTAAAGTGTTGCTGTCTAGCCTTGAATAAACCATGGTTAAAATTACAAAGACTTTGTTTGTAGAGGTCATGGTGGATTTGAAGTTTAGTTTTTCTCCATTTACGCTCAGCTTTCCTGCATTCTGTTTTCAGAGACTTTACCATCAAAGTGTTCCTCCATGGTGTTCTCTGTCTGGCCAAGGTCATCTTAGTTTTAAAAGGTGCAATGACATTTGAGATTTTGCAGTTTAAATTATCCAAGAGTTCATCAACTGTCTCTGCACTCACAGTTGGTGACATGACTATAGCCTCCATAAACTTAACACTGGTATTCTCATTTATGAACCTTTTCCTAACAGATACAGAGGGTAACTGCATGTCCGGAGTTATCTGTAAGTCAAAGAACACACAGAAATGATCAGAAAGAGCCAAGTCCTTGATATCAACAGATGTAATGTCAACACCTCTACAGATAACCAGATCCAGAGTGTGGCCTCGGGTGTGTGTGGGCCCTTTCACATGTTGGGAGAGGCCAAAAGTGTCAAGAAGAGAGCAAAGTTCTTTGGCATTTGTGTCCATGTTATTGTCTATGTGAATGTTAAAATCCCCTGTTATGATAAAAAAAAGTTGTAGTCAGTGCAGATAACTGACAGCAGTTCGGCAAACTCATCAAAGAATTTTCCTGGGTATCTTGGTGGTCTGTAAATAATTAGGAGGAGAACTTTTGGATCATCCCTTACTAAAAAACAGAGATATTCAAAAGAGCTAAAATCACCAAATATAGTTTCCTTGCACTGAAATACAGATTTAAAAATGGCAGCAACTAGCCTTCATCAGGGAGTCAAATGGTTTTTGACTCCCTGATGAAGGCTAGACGCCGAAACGCGTCGGAGTTTTTAATTGTCATGTTGACCATGCCATAATTTAATAAAGGCATTTTATAGGTAAGAGAGTGCCTTGGAATTTTTCTTTTGTTTTCTCACATCATTTAACTTTTATTAGCTACAGAAATACCAGTATTAACAGTAAATATTTGATAGGAAGGTGTACTTGGGTCACTTCACGAGGACTGAACCCAAAGAAACGACTGGAGCACTCGATACAATGCAGATATTTAATAATAATACAGGTGCACAACACCTAACGTTTCGACGCAATGTGTCTTCATCAGAGGTAAGCCGAACATAGGGTGACACAGCAGCTTATATAGTCACTCCCTGGAGTTCATTCATTTCATTGGCTTATGCCGTAAGCCAATGATGTTCTTACACTCACCAGATGGGCGATACTTGATCAAAGGGCAACTTAGGCCCACCCACCACGAATAGGCTACACAAACAATATACAAAATAGAAATAGCTAGTCATCACAATCAGTAATACAACTCTAAAGGAAACATGATAAATTGAGTTCCTCGTTAAGTCCGTGCGGTATCGAGTGCTCCAGTCGTTTCTTTGGGTTCAGTCTTCGTGAAGTGACCCAAGTACACCTTCCTACCTGCTGGTCCTGTCTGAGAGCACCGATTTACCCGGCTGAAGCGCAAGAGCACCCTTCCTTTTGTAAATATTTGATATGAACCCATGTTAACCCACAGCCAGCTGCAGTAATTACAAAAAGTATTTCAGAACACATTGAATAAGTTTCTTTTACACAGCATGTAGTCAGAAAATGTCTGCTGCTCAGCAGTATTTACTAAGATATTCTCACTCACGACTTCAAAGCCACTAACACTGTTAGGCTAACCCAATTACCCTGAAGTAATTAGCATCGCAGCGAGCGGAGTGTATTAGCACTAGCATGGACCGATGCAGTTTACGGCAAAAACGTCATCGTCAGTCAGCTGTCAGTCTATCAGTCAGCTGACTACATATTAAAACTCACTGTAGTCACAGACATGTCTGCTCACCTGTCCTCACCTGACCAGCTGGTCTTCACTCAGGAAGTGGATGAAGCATTTCACTGCACCTCGACTTGACTCCGCTATTTGACCGATTTTATCATTTTTAAATGTGTGTGTTTATTTTGAGTGCTTTTATATAAAATATGAAACTATTTATTTCAAGTGTATTTTTTAAACATGAATTAATAATAATTGCTCTGGGCTACAAATGACCAGAGACAAACCTATCCCACAGTGTTAAATGTGTGTTCAGGGAAAGTTTATCCAAACTAGAAACAGGGAGCAGGATGTTAGAGCCAAAGCAGCTCGAGAACTGGTTCACACAGGCAGAGCAGGACCAACAGACCCAGAGTCCAGAGACCGGCTTAGGTTTGCACTGATGTGTGCCCTCATTTGTGGAGATAAATTATCCAAATGTAACTCATAATGTGTAAATATAACTGAATTGTATTATATTTTTTTGGAGACAAGCACAACTGACTTTGATGGCAGCTACACTATTTATGTCTGTATGATATGGTTTGTTGACCTAGAGGTGATTCCAGTAGGAGGAGTTCTCTTGTTTGGACACTAGGGGGCAGAATTAGACCAGGGATTGTGGTGGGGCATGTCTGTTTCTTTCCTGTGTTTTTCAGGTGAGTATTGTCTCAAACCCTAAAGGAATTACTGTAATGTTAGTTAAACTTTTACATTTAACATGTAGTACATTTGTGTGTGTGCGTGTGCAAATATTGAATGACAGGGGATGATGACTGTTGTTTATTTTATTGTATAAACCACTTTGAGCTGGGTCCATGACTTGTTTTGTTGTGAAATTGTTGTAAAAATGTTTTTTTTTACTTAAATTAAGTTAATTTTAATTAATTTAATGCATGAGTTCTGGAGTGTTAATTCATGGGCTGAATAGTTTATTACCAGGCTGTTGCCATTGATAAGAATTTGTTTGGGTTGATGATTGTTCACAAAAATCACTGTAATATGATGATTTATAGTGTCTGTATGTTAATTGTATTGGAATCAATGGGAACCAAAACTGTATTTGAAGATAATGAATGTGTGTGTGTAAGTGAGTCATAAGAAAAATATCTAGATACAAGGCCCAGAATGTAGCCAGAGGGTGTAGTAAAAAGATGAATGTAGACTTGACTATATTTTCTCCTGCTGCAAACCTAACCAGTATCAGAGTGGTGATGCAAAAAGCGGAACAAGATAATAATCAGATTTGAAAACTACTTACCTGCATGCACCAACAGATTGTGACATGAAAGGTTTAACATGCAGGACTGTAAAGCCAAAGTTGAACTATAGTGATGATGCAGAAGTGATGGTGAGTGGTGCCAGAAAATACAGAGTGATCTGAGTCTAGTTGTACGTAAACTGCCTCAGTACTTTACTGAGCCGACAGAAGAGCCGTGGACGACTGTGAAACATGACACATGGAATATTTGAAGGGCACAAAGTGACAAAGAATTACGTCAGAGAAAATGTGACTGTGAACAACTGGGATTACTGGGAGCGTCCAGCGATGCAGATTGGGCTGCTGATGGAACTGACAGACAGAGTAGGACCGGTTATCGTGTGAGCCTGAACAAAGACATAGCCTACCTTTGATTTCATGGAAGACTAAAAAGCAGCTAGTCTCCACTGTTGCACTGTCCGGCTGTGAGCCAGAGTGTCCGGAAGCGTCAGCCGCAACCACACAGGAGTGATGTAGCTGGTGCAACTACCTGAAGCTGCTGACAGACACCAACACTCACCTGTAGCAGACTGCAACCCACTGGCACCACTCACCTCACAGGAAACAGGACGTTGTTGGAGACCATCTCAGGGTTTTATTCTGCACACACAACAGTAGGAGCACATTAGCTGCATCTACAATGTTTTATCTCATTAATTACAGTCATTTTTAACAGTTAAAACAGAATATTCACTAATACAGGTGCATAGAACATCATGGAAAAGTTTATTTATGTCAGTAATTCAAATCAAAAAGTGAAGCTAACACATTATATAGATCCATTACACAGAATGAAACATTTCATGCCTTTATTAGACCGGCCTCCCCTCCCTTCCCATGGTCCAGTCTACCACCCAGTCCTCCCATCGAGCTGACCGGCTCTCCCTGCCCCCCCCCCTCCCCTCACCAGAGACTGCCCTCATCAACCCCTGCTAACATTTCCATATTCCGCACATTCTGTGACAAACTGTAAACTGTTTTCTTGTCTGTAACAACATCTATTGCACGTCTGTCCGTCCTGGGTGAGGGATCCCTCCTCTGTTGCTCACCCTGAGGTTTCTCCTGTTTTTCCCTGTTAAAAGGGTTTCCATGGAGTTTTTCCTCAGTCGATGTGAGGGTCTAAGGACAGAGGATGTTGCTACGATGCCATGTAAAGCCCTTTGAGACAAACTGTTTGTAAAAACGGGCTATACAAATAAAATTGCCTTGCCTTGCCTTGCCTTGCCTTTATTACAATCAAAAGGCTAACATTTAATGAAGACCGAAAATTCAGTCTCTAAAAAAATTGAATATAACAAAAGACCAATTTAAAAAAGCATTTTTAATACAGAAATGTTGGCCTTGTGAAAAGTTTGTCCATCTATATGCACTCAATACTTGGTTGTGTGGCGGCCTTAGACATCTGGGGGTCCGTTTCAATATTTCATATGAGGCCCTACCTTGTTAAACATAAAATTATTTGCCAGCTACGGTATGTGCTTTAAACCCTGAAAGGACGCAGTAAACGCACTATCCATAGCATCCCAGGTACGCACAACACATTAAGTGTTAAAATCACTATCAGGGCAAGAAACCAGCAGGACTTAGCAGAAAAAAAGGAGGACTGAAGTTGGTTTTCATCAAAAAGCAAAATCATTATGTACATTTTCAGACATGAACAGGAATCTTAACACAATCAAAAACTAGCCTACAGGTTTTAAACATATTCTGAATTTAAATTGGCAACAAAAGTAATGAGAGACAATAATACCACATTTTAGTTGTGATCTCGCTGTGTTTTATTTCTCTGTTAAGTTAGTTAGTTGAGTACTCATAGATCGCCTGTTTGGAGGCATTTTAACCCGAGGAAAAAAAGAAAAGAGGAGGAAAGTGATTGAAAGACGTCAATCATCAGGTTACACAACTGGGCGCACGTCAGGAGGAAAGCAGGAAAAACAAAAGGAATAATAATACTGGGAGAAGGAAAACGAGGGTCTATTGATAGTCTGCGGACCGTTTTCAAAGGTAAGCCTACGTTGTTATTGATATTTCCTGCCGTATTATTAATTAGGAGTGATTAGTCCTATACCGTCGCCTCGCGGCCGAACGGTGGATGGAGCTGTTCGTTTGTGTGTGTGTGTGTGTGTGTGTGTGTGTGTTAGTAAAGGTGAAAGGTGATGAATTATTGTAGGCTACTGTCTTTTACTTGGTGGAACAAAGCCACAACAACACAAACACATGTATGCTAATGAGATGAGATCGTTAAATCCTCGTCTCACCGTGAACAAAGAAAAACAACACACAGTCACACACACTTTAAACATGGCCGCCACCTCATCACTCAGTGTGTGTGTGTGTGTGTGTGATATTCATGGTAAGTAAGGACTTTAAGAGCATATTATCCACAAATAACGGAGAGAGTTTCACCGTGTGTCTCGGCTCTTCTAGCAGCAGCGACGTTTTGGCGCGTTTTGGGGGGTGCACCGCTAATTAACGCCCCACCTGCAACAACAGCTGGAACCAGGAACCATCGTTCTCTGAACCAAACTGCTGCAGCAACAACAGTTTAGCTGGTTAACATATTTACCACTGGTCTGAATAATATGTGGAGTGGGTTTTAGTTTTAGCTGAAGTTCACATAGATAATATCAACTTAAAAACAAATTAAATCTAAATACTGACTCTGCTAGCTACACACCACCTATGCAGGGCCGTTGTTAGGAATTCTGGGCCCCCTGAAAGAAAACTAAAGTGGGCCCCCTAACCCCCTGACTTTTCCACCTTTTTCTTTCTTAGACTACGTACGTATTATCATTTTTTATTTAGCCTATACTTTGTCTATGGATATTCTCATTCATCCAGGTCATCGTTCTTTTCTGGGCAAATTGAATCGTAGGCAACTGGACTTGTAGGCTATTTGTCTGGGAAGACGTTTCGCCTCTTATCCAAGGGGCTTCATCAGTTCGTAAAAAAAAAAAAAAAAAATTGGCTACTTTGTTTTGATGCTAATGCAGCATTACTATGAGTAGGCTATTAGTCAGGGTCTTATGCAGAAGTAGAGAATGCATTTCCTGAAGGAAATACGGGTGAATGCTGAAAGCGGAATAATTCAGTCATACAAAGATTAGACTACTGGGTTTTTTTTATGGGCCCCACTGGGCGCTGGGCCCCTAGAATTATCATCACCTTTCTCCCCTATACAACGGCCCTGCACCTATGGTTTATGAAGATAACCAAGGAACAGTAGCCTTAGCAAAGAAGCTGTGAGTAGACAGAGATGTGAGCAGGTTGATGTTAAAGATCATTTTCTGAGGTCGACTGATCACAAAGGGAAAATAAAGTTTGAAGTATTGTCCAACAGACAAGATGGCGGCAGATGTGAAGACAAAACCTGCAACAGAGTTAAAGTTGAGTCAGTTTGTAAAGTCTGTGTTTGGAGAGTCACAGATAAGATGATGTGAGAAAATCTTATAATGTTGTGTTAAAGGAGTTAACAATGTGAGAGCAAGTGGGGTGTTCACATGTGTGTGTTAAATGTAGCCTACTCTCAAATCATTATTAGCTATTATTAATAATAAACAACTTTATTACAAACAGTCAACCAGCATTGACAAAGGCAGACATGAGATCACTTATTATAATCAGAAATCATTCAAAAATCATCAGGGTCAAATAAAAACAAATACAGAAAAAGAGGGTGGGAGTGGGGAGTCGGGGGATAAATTAATAACATACAATACTAAAAGGACATCATATAAATGAACACATAATTAGCCTACACAAAGTACAATAATATAAAAACATAAAACAGAAGATTAGTCAATAATAATTCAAGACATTAATCAAAAGACATTAAATATAGTGCAATATTAACTGTTTTAGCTGTTTGTTTTTGTTTTATACAGATGAACTTGTTGAAATGTTTCTGCTCCATTTCTGTGTAAGTATGCTCTTCACTTGTGGGAATTAACCTTTATTGTGGTGACGTCTGCAGAAACAGGCCAACCTGTGGTCAGAGTGAGGAACTGCAGAACGTTTTACTGTAAAGATAAACAGAGTTATTGTTTGTTCTGAAAATTAACAAGTACAACTCAACAGTAACTTTCAACATTTATAAAATGTAAAATCTGTTCTTGTTTTCTCAGACATTAGTTTTCCTTGTCAGTAACAGTGTCAGCTGTTTCCTGTAAACACAAAGAGGAAGGAAATAGGCCCAGAGAAAGTGGAACTATTAAGTTCAGACGCCATTTTAAGACGACATGAAGGAGCAAGAGTGAAGCTGCGTTAGGTGAGTGTTAAACAACTTTATTATTATTATTCACCGTTAAAGTCTGTGAGTGTCAGTCCCTGTGAAGTGTGGAGGGAAGAAGAGTCAGAGTGAACTACTGAGACTAAAGGGGGGACAGCAGGAGGACAGCTACTCCCTGTTGTCTCAGTCTGACTCAGGCCCTGTCCACACCGACACTTTGACTAAAACATCTGGTTCTGCTTCGTCTTTAAAAAGCTTTACACTAGTCTGACATTGTTGTTGTTATTGTTTCTACGTGCAGCGATGTGGCTCAGGTTACAGGTTAGAGAGCTGAGGCTATGACGTCATCGTTTCACTAAAGATCCATTTAGTTTTTCCTGAGGCCCAAAAAAAAAAGTTTTTTCTGAGGCGGCGTTTGGAGATTTACCCACACTGGGACCAGGTTTTAAAAATGTACAGTTTTAGGACAAAACGCCAACATGAGAAATAAAAACTGTTAACAGCCTACTGTATGTGTGTGTGTGTGAGTCAGTGTTAACAGGCAGTTAAGGGGAAAGTTAAGGGAACTTAAGTCAGACAGCTGAGCTCTGAATCCTCTGTTTATTTCACCTCTTAATGTCAAAACTGTGTTTGACCTTCAAATAAAAGTTTAACACTGATCCAGAGTCTGAAACACAGTTTATCCACATCAGACCAGGTTCTGGTCAATAACCACAAGACACAAAACTAAACCTGGTCTGATGAAAACATCACTGTTTTAATGACTCGTTATCTTCTCTGGAAAAGTTTTACACTCACCACAAAACGAAACACAGTTTTCACATGAAGAGGTGAAATAAACAGGATTCAGAGCTCAGCTGTTGAATTTAATTTCCCCTTGACTTTCCCTTTAACTGCTGAATCTGAAGCTAACATCAGTGTTGTTCAGTGTTTCTGGTTTCCCTCTCAGACTGACTGAAGTCCTGAAGATGAGTGTTAATGTGGAGGAAGAGGAGGACGGACCAGAGTCTCCAGGACCCTCCTGCTGGTCTCTGAGGAGTGACGGGTCCAAATATGAACCTCTAAACTTTAGATCTGGATCTGGACCTCCAGAGTCACGGTAAGAGACGGTTTCTACTGTAAACTGAGCTGAAGATGATTCAGTCATTAGACTCATGTGAAGGAAACAGAGAGAAACCAGGAACCAGATCCATCAGACTCTGAAGGTTCACAACAAACCTCAGAGACAGAAACATGCAGACACACTCTGTCCATCAGACTGATGAAGCACAGCGTCCTCATGTTCCTGTGTCATCAGCCTCAGTCAGTGTGAACGTTGCTGCACCAACACTTTAATGATCCACACATCTGAGCCTTTAAACTGAAGTCACAGTAGAGATTAAAGCAGCTGATACACACAGACTTTTATTTTGAAAAGTCAGGAGCCAGACAGGAGTGATCAGTGTTTCCTGTTTCCTGTCTGTGACTGAGCTTCTCCACAACATGTAGTGAAGCTCAGGTGGAGCTGCTGAAGCTTCTGTTGTCAGCTTCAGTCTCCTCACACTGGACCAGAGCTCCAACACAGGTTCATTAGAGCCACACAGCAGCGTCTGGATGAGGAGCTCATTAGTTAAAAGGATAGTTCACCCAAAATTCAAATTTCACTCATTATCTCCTCCCCCTCGTGTGGACTAAGGGCTGGGAGAAGTTTCAGAGTCCTCCGTGGCTTCTCTGAGTTACAGGGGGTCTCGGCGTAGCAGTGCATGTCCATATAACGGTTTCAAATGGATACCAACTGTCTTCGTAACAAAAAGACACCAAAAAAACATCCAAATTACCTCCATGCTGCTCGTATGTAATGTCCGTCTTGTATTGAAGCCCCAAAATGCAAAATTGTTCTGAAGAAAATTAAATAAGTCTATATTTCAAGCTTGTTTGCAGCGGAAGCTCCTCTTCCTGGTCCGTCCAAATCTCGCGAGATTTGCGCCAGCGTCAGTAACCGCATTAACGCCGGCGCACAAGCAGCATGGAGGTATTTGGATGTTTTTTGGTGTGTCTTTTTGTTATGAAGAAAGTACTATCCCTTTAAAGAGCTGATAGGACTCAGTCCAGAACCAGCATCAAACACATGATCAGTGTCTGAAAGAGGAAAACACCACCAACAGCTTCTCAGTCATTTCACACATTTGGAGTAAAAACCAGACGAGACGACGCAGAACTGAAGAGACTCAAACTAAAATGGTAACTGGTAAATGGACTTGCGCTTTACAATGTAATGGTCACATTCACCCTTT
The DNA here is from genome assembly GCF_905171665.1 of Trachurus trachurus. Classification (NCBI taxonomy): domain Eukaryota; kingdom Metazoa; phylum Chordata; class Actinopteri; order Carangiformes; family Carangidae; genus Trachurus; species Trachurus trachurus. The sequence goes on along the minus strand of NC_139905.1, from coordinate 3,259,941 downwards.
CACACAGCGCTGTAGCGCAGGAATCTAACCATTCACACACATTCATGCCCCTAAGGACACATCGGGGGGCAAGTGTGGGTTCAGTGTCTTGCCCAAGGACACTTCTACATGTTGCCAGGAGGAGCCTGGAATCGAACCACCGACCTTCCGGTTAGTGGACGACCCGCTACCTCCTGAGCCACAGCCGCCCACACTAACAGGCAGTTTGTTTCAGAGTCCAGATTTAAAGACCCACTCCCATGAAAATCGTGTTTTTTGAGCTTTTCACATGTTCCTGTGGCATTTTTCTTGTGTTAGAGCACATATCAGCAGAAAAGGAAGTGCAAAATTGCATTTCTGAGTTTTTCTGCCTTCAAATTGCTGTGAACCAATGGCAGACGCAAACTGGCAGTTTCAGGGAGACTGGAGCTGACGTGTCACAGCTCCAGGGGAGGGCACTAGTGCTACAAGCTCCCGCCCCGCTCTGCATCTGGCTCAGAGGTGAAAGCCTTCACAGCTCGGTGAAGCTGTCAAGGTATAACAGGTATAGCTCACCTGGTAGAGCAGCTTGCACCATGAGCAAGGACTATGCTCCAGTCTGGGATCAAATCCCAGTGTGGAGTTTTACGCCTAATGCGCTGAATCTGTAATTGTACAATGTCCAGCTGTCAGCGAGCGGGGGGTGGGGTGCAAGGAGGTGGCTGGGCGGGTGCAGAGCAGCACTGTCTCCGCCCACCCTCCAGAGGTGCATTGCTAATGAGCTGGTTTAAAAAAAAGACCTTTCCTGCATGTCATTCCCCCTCTCTCTGCCTCCCCCTTTCCTGTCTATCTCACTATGTACTATCAAATAAAAGCAAAAAAGCCAAAAAAATATACAACAGAGAAACCAGACCAGTTCATGACCAGGTCTTCATTCAGCTCGTCTCTCTACACTCGTCTTCCTCTACTTTCTCTCTCTGCTCCTCTGCTTCCTGAAGCCCCGCTCCCTTGAGGAGGTTAACCAATCAGAGCTCAGATGTGGAGCTGTGACATGTTGTTGATCCAGAAATGTCTTCACAGAGAGGAGAGGAGTGGTGTCTCTGTGGACCAGCAGCTGTCCTGCTGTGGTCTCTGTCAGGACGTCCTGAAGGATCCAGTCTCCACCAGCTGTGGACACTGGTTCTGCAGACAGTGCTTCACCTCAGACTGGGACCAGTCTGGTTCTTCAGGACCCCCCTCCTGTCCCCAGTGTGGACAAAGACCCAGAACCAGAGGTGAGCTGCAGACAGCCAATCAGAGCAGCTGTGGACAAAGTGAGAGTGAACATCTGTCTGCTGATGTGGTCATTAGTGAAACCAGGACCTGTTGTTTTCTCCAGAGTCATTGTTCCATCACACAGCACTAGGGCTGTAGCCGATATCCGAGTACTCGAGTACTCGCTCGGCCTGAGCGGCATCCGAGCACCATTTCACCTACTCAGATACCCCACACACACACAGCTCGGGCGCAGAATGTTAGAAGATTCATATTAGCCTATGGTTCGTTTTTGGCATAATGTGCTGCGTTTGGGCTATAATTGCACTGCTGCTGACAACCACCTCGTTCTGTGTTAAAAAAATGTATCTGCCAATATTTTATTGTTTATTTAGGCTGAAATGTTAATGGTTCCTTTATTGAAGTGTGCACTGCCGTTATAAGAAAAATGTTTAGCCTATAAACGGGACAATTTACAGTACAGGCCAAAAGTTTGGACACACTCAATGCATTTCCTTTATTTTCATGACTATTTACATTGTAGATTCTCACTGAAATTCCACTAATGAACCCTGACAAGGCACTCTGACACCTGTGAAGTGAAAACCATTTTCGTGTCAGGTTCACCTCTTGAAGCTCATCAAGAGAATGCCAAGAGCAAAAAGCAGTAATCAGAGCAAAGGGGGGCTACTTTGAAGAAACTAGAATTGCTGGGGGCAGAGATAGAGGAGGAGGAGGAAGAAGGAGAGGAAAAAGAAAAGAAGAAAGAGAAGACAAAGAAGAAAAGACATTTACGTTTTCAGTTATTTCACACTTTTTTGTTAATTCCACATGTGTTAATTCATAGTTTTGGTGCCTTCAGTGAGAATAAAGGAAACACATTGAATGAGAAGGTGTGTCCAAACTTTTGGCCTGTACTGTAATTTCGTGGCATTCCTTCTTTTTCTTTTTTTTGTTTTGCTCCTGGGTGAGGGACCCCTCCTCTGTTGCTCACCCTGAGGTTTCTCCGATTTTTCCCTGTTAAAAGGGTTTTCCATGGAGTTTTTCCTCAGTCGATGTGAGGGTCTAAGGACAGAGGATGTTGTTACGATGCCATGTGAAGCCCTTTGAGACAAACTGTTTGTAAAAACGGGCTATACAAATAAAATTGCCTTGCCTTGCCTTGCCTCTTTTAATTGCGAGTGATTTGAGGACGGATCTGTGAGGAAAAATATCACACATGGACAACTGATTGGCTGTTGTATGAAAATAAAAAGTGTGTTATTATGAAATTAGTGTGTTCTTTACTGTCCGATTTACGTGGCTCTCTTCGGCTGCTCCGCTCTCCTCCCACATGCAGCCCTACACAGCACTGACATTTAAGATGATGATTCAAACCTTCTCTTTGTTGTCTGTAGTTTTTCTGTAGCTGATGAAAATAATCTGATCAGATTGTCAGACTCTCTGTCTTCAGTCTGACTCTGTCTCTTGTCTCTCAGCAGATCGTGGTCTGCAGGAGGTTTTAGATCAACATAAGATCAGTCTGAGGAGCAGATGTGAACGAGTGACTGAAGGAACTAAGGGAACAGGAAGTGGAACCCTCCTCAACAGGATCTACACTGAGCTCTACATCACAGAGGGACAGAGTGAAGAGGTTAATACCCAACATGAGGTGAGACAGCTGGAGACAACGTCCAAGAAGAAGACCCTCCATGACACTCCAATCAGGTGCAACGACATCTTTAAAGACTTACCTGTCCAACAGAGAGAGGACGTCTCTACGGTCTCACCTGTCCAACAGAGAGAGGACGTCTCTACGGTCTCACCTGTCCAACGGAGAGAGGACGTCTCTACGGTCTCACCTGTCCAACGGAGAGAGGACGTCTCTACGGTCTCACCTGTCCAACAGAGAGAGGACGTCTCTACGGTCTCACCTGTCCAACAGAGAGAGGACGTCTCTACGGTCTCACCTGTCCAACAGAGAGAGGACGTCTCTACGGTCTCACCTGTCCAACAGAGAGAGGACGTCTCTACGGTCTCACCTGTCCAACAGAGACCCATCAGAGTGGTTTTGACCAACGGCGTCGCTGGCGTTGGAAAAACCGTCTCGGTGCAGAAGTTCAGTCTGGACTGGGCCGAGGGCTTGGAGAACCAAGATGTCAGTCTGCTGGTTCTGCTTTCCTTCAGGGAGCTGAACCTGATCAGAGATCAGCGGTTGAGTCTTCTCAGGCTGCTCCATGTTTTCCATCCAACATTACAGAAGGTCACAGCAGAGCAGCTGGCTGTCTGTAAACTTCTCTTCATCTTTGACGGCCTGGATGAAAGCCGACTGTCACTGGACTTCAACAACAGGGAGGTTGTGTCTGATGTCACACAGACGTCATCAGTCAACGTGCTGCTGACAAACCTCATCCAGGGGAATCTGCTTCCCTCGGCTCTGGTCTGGATCACCTCCAGACCTGCAGCAGCCAATCAGATCCCTCCTACATGTGTCGACAGGGTAACAGAGGTCCGAGGCTTCACTGACGCCCAGATGGAGGAGTACTTCAGGAGGAGGCCCTGTGATGAAGATCTGTCCAGAAGAATCATCTCACACATCCAGACGTCCAGGACCCTCCACATCATGTGTCAAGTCCCAGTCTTCTGCTGGATCAGTGCTACAGTTCTGGAGCACATGTTGACCACAGACCAGAGAGGAGAGCTGCCCAAGACCACGACGGACCTGTTCTCACACTTCCTGCTGGTCCAGACAAAGAGGAAGAAGAACAAGTACGGTGAAGGACATGAGACGAGTCCACAGGAGCTGACGGAGGCCGACAGGGAAGTTCTTCTGAAGCTGGGGAGGCTGGCGTTTGAACAGCTGGAGGAAGGAAACATCATGTTCTACCAAGAAGACCTGGAGCAGTGTGGTCTGGATGTCACAGAGGCCTTGGTGAACTCAGGACTCTGTACTGAGATCTTCAAAAGAGATAGTGTGATCTTCCAGAAAACAGTCTACTGCTTTGTTCATCTGAGTGTTCAGGAGTTTCTGGCTGCAGTCTACATGTTCCACTGTTTCACCAACAGGAACACACAGGTCCTCAAGAAGTTCCTGGGAGAACAACATGATGGTTTAACCCTGGATGAAGACGACAGACAGAGAGACTCAAACCCAAAGTCTGATGATTTAACCCTGATAAAACAAGTTCAGGAACATGATAACAGGGACTTGTCTTCAGAAGAAGAAGAAGAAGAAGAAGAAGAAGAAGAAGAAGAAGAAGAAGAAGAAGAAGGTTTAACCCTGGTTAACTTCCTGCAGAGAGCCATGCAGAAATCCCTCCTCAGTAGAAACGGTCACCTAGACCTGTTTGTTCGCTTCCTTCATGGCCTCTCTCTGAAGTCCAACCAGAGGCTGTTAGGAGGTCTGCTGGGTCAGACAGACAACAGTCCAGAAACCATCCAGAGAACCATCAACAACCTGAAGGAGATGAACAGTTACTGTCCAGACAGAAGCATCAACATCTTCCACTGTCTGACGGAGATGAAGGACCAGTCAGTTCATCAGGAGATCCAACAGTTCCTGGAGTCAGAGAACAGATCAGAGAAGAAACTCTCTGTGATCCAGTGTTCAGCTCTGGCCTACATGCTGCAGATGTCAGAGCAGGTTCTGGACGAGTTGGACCTGAAGAAGTACAAGACATCAGAGGAGGGACGACTGAGACTGATCCCAGCTGTGAGGAACTGCAGGAAGGCTGAGTGAGTCAATAAAACACACACACAGACACACACACACACACACACACACACACACACACACACACACACACACACACACACACACACACACTGCTCAGTGACCCATGGAAATCAATCAGTCCACCTTAAATGTCACCATGACAACTTGTAGCGTGTCCTCAGTCTGGATTAGATCTGTGCAGGACACACACTTTAGTGGTCAGATCGTCTGCTGCTGAAGATGTTTCTACATTTCACCTTGATTTTCTTTGACTTCATTTCATGTTTGGAGAAAATCAATGTGTGTGAGCGTTGTTCAGGTGACACCTGCAGCTCTACACCTGAGCTCACCTGACCACATCCACCTGTGTCGGCCGCAGGAGCCTGGATTAAACATCCATCTGGGCTTTGATGAATGGATGTTGGATGATTCAAGAGGAGGTGGATCTGAATCTGAATGGGTTTTTCCAGCCCAGCCCTGATGAGGATTATTGTTTCATGTCCAACACAAAGAGAGAAGATGAATTGAACCAGAGTGTGAAGAGCACATGTTGATCACATGATGACATGTTGTGTGTGTTTAGTACAAATTGTCTGATTTTACTCTCACACAGTTTGTTTCTTCTCTAATCACAGACTTGTTGGTTGTCGACTCTCAGGGATTCACTATGAAGTCGTTGCCTCAGCTCTGAAGTCCAGCCCCTCCCACCTGACACACCTGGACCTGAGTAGGAACCAGCTGGATGATTCATCAGTGAAGCGTCTGTGTGCTGGACTGGAGAGTCCAAACTGTAGACTGGAGACTCTGAGGTGAGTTCACTGACTGGAGCTGTTGTAGTTGTTTGAAGCTTCAGCTTCTCATTGGTTCATACATGTCAGGATTTGTGTGTGAGGATTTTTCTCAAGAAGCTGAAGAGAGAAAACAGTTGAGATGAGTCCAGAGAGAAGAAGGTGAGAGCTAGAGATGCGCGGATAGGCAATTATTTCATCCGCAACCGCATCACAAAAGTCGTCATCCACCCGCCATCCACCCGAACCAACGTTTTTTCAAAACCACACCCGCCCGCCATCCGCCCGTTGTTGTAGGTCAATATCTAATATGGATGAGGGTGGTCTGGCCTGATGAGTTTCACTTCTACCGCGCGCTGCTGTCATGCAGTGCGCGCCTCTCTCTCTCTTTTGCTCTCTATAACGGGAACAGAGCGCTATGCGGAGATGAACGGAACGAGCCAAAAGCCGAAAATCTATTCCTGACGTCCGCGGTCGATATAAAGTCGATAGGTTTCATTCATCCACGTTTTGACAGACAACACAAACAGCCAGTGATAATGAGTTGCGCCGGAACGACAGCCATGTGGCTCAGCCAGCCAGGTGACGCACACAGCACAACAACACAGCACAGCGACATGTGCAGGCTGCTGCAGCAGTGCAGATCAGGAGTGCGTTCCTCACAAAATGAGTAAGGTGTTGCCATCTCTCATGCACAGACACCAGTGGGCAATTACTGCAGTGCCTGATGAAAATTTGACTGTTTCAAAGAGTGCTGCTCGTTTTTCGTATGTGGGTAACAATATTTAACTAAATGTAGGCTATATATTTTTCCTAATTGGTTCAACCGCCACCCGCCCGAATCTAATTAAAATCTATTTTTTCATCATGTCACCCGCCCGACCCGCGGTTTATCCGCGGACTCCGCGGTTGTGTCCGCAAACCGCGCATCTCTAGTGAGAGCAGTCGTAGTGTTTGTGATTCAGAGCAGCAGAGAACGAGCTCAGCTTCTACAACTGTTGTTTTCAACTCAGACACTTGTTGTTGAAGCAACGTGCAGCACTGATCTGAGAGCAGATATTGAGTTGTGGTCAGAAACACAGCAGCTGGTGGATGTTGTGGAGCTGACAGAACCATGGGAGGAAGCATGAGAGGAAGCAGCTGAGATCCACAGAGCTGGCAGCAGAGGCAGAGGAGGCTGGAAAGCTGCGCTCCAGTGGAGGCTGGCTGTAGGGAGCTGTTGGCAGCTAAAGTCTGCTCCCTGGTAGCTCAACTGGCTGGGAGAGGCTGGAGTGTGAAGCAGGAAGTGAAGAGCACGGCACACACTGCAGCCACTTCCTGTCAATGACTGTGAATGCTGAGAATCAAGGTGAGACAGGTGAGAGCAGAGCTGCTAGTGTTGGTCTTGTTGCTGCTGACATGAAGCAGCTGCAGAGGCTCAGCTGGTTTGTTTGGAGGCTCACCAAGATGGGCTGAAGGTTGTTGCTTCATGTTCACAGAGAAGTTTATTTACTTCAAGCAAGCTGACATGTCTGTAAAACTAGATCTAATTCAAAGTCTGGTGCAAGACCCAAGTTGACGCTCGGTGTGTTCAGGTGCAGTCAGAAGCTCCCGTTTGTGTCATAAACACAGGAATATCAACTCTTGACTTGCTTGAAGTAAATAAACTTCTGGGTGCATGTTTGAGTCGCCATCTGACGCTGTCTGTGGCTTTGAGGGATGTAAACAGCCTAAGCAGGGGAAATTAAATCCGCTCTATTCATCGCTGCCGTGGCGATGCGGGGACAGACACAACTACCGCAAAACAGGAGACATTAAACTGGAAATCTTCAGATTCCTTCTTTTAGACCTGAAATGTTAGGAAAATACAGCCCCGAGTTGAATTTGCCCGGAATTGTCCTTTAATGAGCTGTTTTCTCTCTGTCACTGTTTAACCTGCTTCCTGTTGCTTCAGCTGTTGGACTTTGATTTTCTAAACTTGTTCTTTCTGAAGCTTCTTCAGCTCTGAACAGATGATGAGACACTGAACGCTGTCAACAAGGAGCTTTGTCCTCAACTCACTGCTTTTATTCTTTATTCAGATTGGAGCTCTGCTGGTTGTCAGGGATCAGCTGTTCTTCTCTGGGCTCAGCTCTGAAGTCCAACCCCTCCCACCTGAGACACCTGGACCTGAGCTGGAACATCAAGCTGCAGGATTCAGTAGTGAAGGATCTGAGTGGTTTTCTGGAGAGTCCAGACTGTAGACTGGAGACTCTGAGGTCAGTTCACTGACTGTTGTATCTGATCCACCTACAGTGGATTAAAGTGAACTTGTAAAAATAATGCAAAAATTCTGAAAACATTAAATTGAAATAGATTATTTTCTGTGTTTCTTTATTTAGATTTTAATGCATCATAAGCAGGACATGTCCTTTGATTTGAGTCCAGATGTATTTTCCTGTTTATTCAGATTTTTTATCAAAAATCAAAGTTACACCACTTGACACTGGGTTTCATCATGTCATAGACCCCTGTGCTGTTAGTTCATTGATTTAACCCTGATACGAGTTGATCAATAAAGTTATTGATACACTGAAAAAAGTATAACCTTGCTCAAACTAAAAAAAATGATGTCCAGATATCACATCTAAAATATTTGACTTCACAGAATCTAAATTGAGTAACTTCATATGACCTAATTATTTTATGTTGATGTAAACAATAATACTGCACTTGACTCAACCTTAATTTTTTGCCTTGATCCAAATTATTTTCTTCACTTTTAGTTATTGAACCAAACTAATAAATTGAAATTGAACCAACCTAATGTATTCACTTTTATTTAATTTGAATTGTTTGCATTGACACCAGTTAATTAATTTACATATATCCAAACTATATTTTTTACATTTTATTTGACCCAAAAATAATTTGTTTCCCACCTTATAAACTCTATAAAAAAAGACACTTCGCCAACAGATTACATTAAATGTATTTATTAATCTTAAACATATTAACCATATGCAACATTAACATTATGCAATCGGCCTTCATTTTTTTTAAATCTAAAAGAGGGCAGATATGTGTGTAACCCTGGACTATGACTAAACCTGGATGCTGACTAAAATGATACACTGTATAGCATCCCTAAAGGCACTGCAAGGTGGCAAGGGGAGGAGACGGTGGAGAGAAGAGGAGAAAGGCTGGAGAGGGTGATGTGGAGCTAATTGAAAATTAAATAAAACACAGATGCTTCAACAAAGGGTGATATTGTTGTCATTTCCCTGTAATGCCTGGGGTTAAACATCCAGACATAAAGTTACTTATTTTTTATTTGTATGTGAAATCATTACAACTTGTATAGCCATGTAAGAATACAATTTTCAGGTACTGATCTCTTTTATTTTTCATGCCAATCATTAATTTAAACTAAGACTACCTTTGATTTCTTGGGTTAGTCAGGCCAGGAGAATATATGGAGAGGGGAACAGAGGAAAGGATGAGAGGCAGGAGAGAGGAGGAGAGAGAGCAGGACAGGGCCATGAGGGCAGGGGAGGATATACTGTTAACACACAGGAATAACAGTGAATTGTTTTTGAGAAAACATGCCGTTTTATCACCCTCTGGCAACTGGAATCTCCCTTTGAACTGGGCGGTCTTTATCAATATTGTATCTGAACTTAGAATCTGCTACAACGTTTTCAGCACAGATCTTTAAGAAATACAAGTCAGATAAAAAAATAGATTAGCAAATGAACCAGGACAAACACACACGTGGTAATAGGCCTATACACAGGCTCTATACAATCCGAACTGTAATAACCGGTAAATGAAATTACATTAAATATTATTCACTCACTCAAAGCCCAACAATATAACATAGCCTTAAATGGCTACAGCACCCTTGGCTAGGTGCAACTAAGTGCAGCTGAGGTTCTCCCCCTCATAAAGTGCTGACTTGTGGTTACTACAGGCTACCTCAATATAAATGCAACATCTACTCTGTGTGTAAACACACAAGCATGTGTACGCATGTCACACATACTACTGTGCAGTGTGGAGTTCACCATTCAGTTTGCGAATCTTGGAGCTCATCTTGTTGGAACCAAGCTCCATCAGGATCTTCTGAAGAGCCTCAAAGGTAAACCTGAACCCCTGTGGATATTCCATGTTAAGAGCATAACAGAGTCCAAAGAGCATTACCACTCCAGCTGCCACAGAAGGCAACTCACTGAGAACTTCCACACCATCAATGATGATCCCGATCTCTTTTGGCTGTTGTAGAATGCTGGAGTTCTCTCTAAAGACGAAGACCGCCATGGTGGTACTCTCCAGCTCGGCTTGATCTTTCTGGGACATCTGAGGTCAAATATAGGACAAAATGTACAAGTGAACAACTGATTATTAATCACCACATCCAATAGCAGGGCTTTCAAGCTTCCCCCAGGATTATTAAAGTTGCATCTCATCACGGAGAGACAACAGATTTGGACATACCGTGTATTCTTTTATCAGGTCCTCAACACATTCTCCCAGGTATATGATGAGAGATTTGAGGACACACTCCCTTCTGAGATCAGCATCAGCATCCTGCAGGGACAGTGAAAAAGGGTTACTATGCAGTGTGGAGGATAGGCAAGCTTTTGAATTTCCAGCTCTACCACAAACAGTCGGTGCTTGTACGATTGGATCCATAGCACAATTAATTGAAATCAGAGCGTTACAGGATATGTCAGAGACCACTGACCACTCTTACAAGAGAGATGACTGGATGTCTCTTTGCCAGGTCAGGCCAATCCTGTCTTTTACAGCGCTCTCTCAAGACCTGCCAGTGGTCATTGACATGTTCTCATCCTGGATGTCTCTGCTTTCACTAATTTGTGCTGTGGATGAATGTGGATTTGAGCTGGAATCAAGGTATTGTGCAAGCATCTCGCTGGTTTGTGGAAGAGCTGGTATTTGCACTGGTCACTTCACAGCAAGGTGAGGAGAGCAGTTCCTCCAAATCCCCCAAAATGCAACTCTGTGTGCACCAGAGGAAGGGCACCTGCTGCTAGTGTGTAAAGAACATTTGCAAAGCCCACACATCCTTGCTTGACACACACACACTTCATACCAACAGTTTAAAAAGATACAGCATTTTTCAAATGACTATAACCATAATCACTGAAATAAAAATGGACAAGGATACCTATCCCCATCAGACAAGGGTTAAAATGCTAACTGTTGTTAGTGGTTCATTATATACATCATACCTGATCAAGAAACTCCAGGATCATGGCAGTTTTTGCTTTGGTTGCCCCTCCTCTCTTTTTGATGATCTTCAGTAGCTGCGTGGAGTACTTGTCCAGCTGGGCCATAAATCTCGGCAGCAGGGGAACTGCAGTAACCCGCAGAAACTCTGCATTGATCTGTACATGAGGAAGCAGTGCACAATATATATATTTTAATAATTTTTATTGAAGACAAACTTCGCACAAGCATTCATTTCCCACCTCCAAAGTATGAGTTTTATCTGGTCTCTCCTTTACTAAATTGTCAATTATCAAAATGTATAATTCTTCATACACAAATACCCCTCAATGATCATTTAGGTCCCACTAGAATGTATGGTCTATAACAACCATGTAACAATTGTTCCCCATTTGGTTGTGTTTTGGTTATGATTTGTTATGATTTGTTGTTGTTCATTGCTTCTGTCAAAATTTAGTTAGTTTCATTTGTTGTCCACTGTGTGGAAATTTGTTTTTGGTCTCATAAAAACAACAAGCAGGACAACAACAACAACAACAACAACACTTACACACTTAGTAGTAATTTCAAACTAAATATAATTTTTGATGAAAAAGCAATACTATTACTAGTCTTCACAAAGCCCTGTGGATGTATTATTTCTGAAAAAATGTTTGTTATAATTAGTATGAAAGAGGTTAAGAAAGGTATACCTCTTCCACCTGAAATAGAGCTGGCCATCTTTCCATGAGGTTCTCGATGGAAGGGTTCTGATCTACAACCTCTTGCCTCCTAAACTCGAAGGTCCTGGCCATCTTCTCCCGTATGGTTTTGTCATTGTTTCTCTTCTTTACTTCAGTCAGAAGCAATGTTCTTTCTTGTTCCAGGCTTTCTGGAGTCTCAATGCTGGGCTGAGGATAATAATTGGCCTCACCTCTTCTTGCCTTTTTGTTGTTCTTTGCTGGGCGGGGAAGGGGATCTTCTCGTGACTTGGATTTGAGTGTGTTCACCACGAGCTCAGATGCAAGTCCATGTGACTTCAACTGAGTGCGATAATTGCACATCTTATTCTTGAGTCTCATTTTCCATCCATAGCTCTCATTGAAGGAGTCTGGTTGCCTAAGGCAGGGATGCTTCCTTGTGAGAGCCTCTGCGACATCACTCAGGTCTGCATCATTGGGGTACGCCTTGTAGGAGAAAATCTTCTCTGCCAATCTTTCCAGAATGTCTGACAGCATTTTAGACGTAGGGGTCAGTCTAGTTTGGTTCTTTGTGTATTCAGCATTCCCTTTCTCGAGTTGACCTTCTGTTTCAAAGGAGAAGGTTGGGATGTTGAACTCTTTCGGCCAGGGCTTTGTTCGGAGTCTCTCAGAAGAGCTGCTGCTGAGTATGATTGTGTCATCTGAATCAGTGTGTGTCGATAAGGAGCTTGAATCTAGGTCACTCAAATCAGTTGGGGCACTGTCTATGAATTCAAGAATGAGATCAGTATCAGGAACAGTCGGTATGACCTTGATGGTGGTAAGATCTTTGATCAAGGAGGTTGAGCTTAAGTTAACAAATGCTCCTCCAAAGTCAGTATCTTTGTATTGCAGCCTGATGCCTCCAGTAAGTTTGTATGCTTTTTTGACCTGTTCAATGAGCTCTTCAACAGTGTCTGGCACCAGTGGTAGATCCATCCTCTCTGAGCCGTCGTCACTCAACAAGATGAGGAGTCGTATGGGATTTGCCATATTGACGGATCAAGGGTCCAGGAAGCTGCTTCAATACCAACTAAAATAACAAAGGACAGGGACACACAAAAGACATGGCATCAGCTCCCACTGCAGGTTTCTACAGATGAATAAAAACATTTGTTCTCAACGGTAGCCTATCTGATCTATCGGGTAATGCTTCAACTAATATTATAGATAATACCACAATACAACATAAGTTGATTTTACCCCCAAATTGTGGACAGGCTCCTCTAGGAAGCCCACACAACAATCATGGTTTGAGTTTGAGTAGGCTTCACCAGGTGAGGGGGGTCAGGTTGGGGACTGTTATTACCTGGATGTGTTCAAGAAGTTGAATGTAGATGGTGATGCCCAGGCAACCGATGAAGTGCAGGGTGGGGTCAAAAAACGTCCTGGATGTCTTTACACTGGGGAAGAGACATGAGAGACAACAGGACTCAGTCAGATACAGACACATATGATGAAGAATACTGAACCTCAGCAGGAGGAAGACCGACGAGTGAGCGAGAGAGAGACCCAGGTTAGGAGTTGGGGTCACAACTCATTCTTACCTGGGCGTGTTGAAAAAGGTGTTGGTGTAGATTTTGATGCCCTGACGGCGTGTGTAGTGCAGGAGACTGGAGTCAAACCATGTCCTGGGTGTCTGGAGAAAAAAAAACAGGAGAGACAAAGGGGGAGAGGGAAAGCATTAATTTACATTCAAAACAACCTTGTGTGGGCATAAAGATGACAGGTTAGAGTTGTAATAATGTTTCAGTGTCCCTTTAACTTAGTCCACCATTACAACAGGACTCAGAGACAGATACATGTGATGCAGAATACTGAACCCCAGCAGCAGAGAAATGAGGATTCCTAGAGCGGGAAAGAGGGAGAACCAGGTTGGGGTCAAGGTCAGAACCGTCATTCTTACCTGGGTGTGTTGAGAGGGGTTGACAGATTGTGAGCAAACAGATGTAGTGCAGTAAGCTTGTGTAAAAACACGTCCTGGATGGGTGTGGAGAACAGGGGAGGGGGAAGCAAAGCATTATTTCACATTCACAATCACATTGTGTGAGCATAAAGATGACAGGTTATAATTGTAATAAGTGCAGTGTCAAATTACCCCAGTGGCAATTAAGTGCCCATTTAACATTTCTAGTAGAATGAATTATATGCAAATATGATGTTTTGATGAAAATGCAGACCTTAAACTTGAATATGTCTCTTCAGGGTAATCAAACGCAATCCTCCCACAGTGTAATCCACCAGCGGATATGGATCCGTCAGTTCATCTGGCACCACGAGTATTATGTCTTTGGTGGGGCTCACTTTAAGTTCAAAGGCCCTGAAGTGTTCCCAGTGCCATGCACTCAGCTTCCGAACAATGAAAAAAAGTTTGTCCTTCAGAAACAACATGTGGATGATTTCAGTGAATTCAGGGATCCCTGCCAAAGATCCATAATGCAAGGATCATTCTGCGATCTCCTCTTTCAACACATCGAGATAAAGAGTTGAAACATTTGACACTTCCAGAAGAGATTTTTGAGGGTACATAAATACCTGCTGTGCCATATGAAATTGGTGTCGCTCTGCCAAAGACAACAACACATTCTTGAAAGATCTTATATATCAAACAACTCTTTAAAAAAAACTGTGTTTGGCTTCAAATCTTAAAGTCCAAAGACAAACTAATGGTCTAATATTCAGGGTGATTTGTGAAATGGTTAAAAAGGCGATGTGCAGTGTAGATGCAACATGTTACCTGCTCAGGTTGGATGGAGATATAGGCTACAGCCAGGGAGCTGAAGAGAGCAGCCTTGTGTTTCTGAAAGCATACAAGATAAAATAAACAATTACTACTCTCTGAAGACCACATGATACAGAACCAAGAGGTAAACCTTTATGGGTGGAGAGAGCCAGCGTTTTCTCACCAGCAACAGAGCTCAGCCGCAGAGTAATAGCCACACTAGCTGGATGTTAGCAAGTGCTAGAACGTTTCTCTTTCTCTCTCTTGCAGCACCACAAAGGAAAAATGCAGTCTGGGTGAAGCACTGGAGCCGCGAACGGACGATATCTAACGTTAACTAAAGCCTGGAATGTAGTTAACAAGTATGAGAGCCATTGTAGTGAGCTAGCTCGATGCTAACTTCGACTAGCGTTAGCGGTTAGCATCCGCCGCTAACACCCCCATCCCAGCTCAGCACAACGGCTCTCCTGCTCGGTAACTTATACCAAAACACTGGAGGCTGCCGTTGTTATCGGCCCACGTCTCCAGTGCTTCACTACCGTATTTCCTTACCTTTACGGACCTGACAACTGTTGCTGCCAGGGGCAGGAGGCTACACAATTGAGCCCGAGAGGACGGGCCCAGTCTGCAATACCTATTTAGCCTGGAATGTAGCCTTTTGGCTAACGTTAGCTTACATTACCGACACTTGTAAAGAGTTAGAAAATATATTTATTATTATTCACGGTCATAGCTGCTACTGCCAACTAGCTAGCCAGCTAACGTTACTGCCAGCTAACGTTACAATCATGCCAGGTATCGCCCCATATAAGTACTTAAATTGGGCTATTCTTTGCAATTTTAACAACACAAAACACTAAAACATTAATTATCAGCAACGTCTTTGCTACTTACGTTTATTTTTCGACGAAATCCACCCAGGACGTAAAGAATATCACGATGTCCAGCGTCTGGTCAGCATGCCGAGAGGGAACTACCGGACATTAACATGTGCGCTGACTGAGCAGTGTGCAATGCGCATGCGCAGTTCATTTGACTCAACCTAAAAATATTACCTGCAGGTCATGATGGAAAAAAAATAAATTGAGCGAAATCAAAAACTTTGTTTTGGGTCCTTTGGACGTATATTTAGTTCAGTATAAATCAAACTTGATGTATCTAAATGCAAAAAGAATGAGTTTTACAATCAAATCAATAATTTTATCCTGTTTCAAATGGCAGTTATTAGTTTGAATGAACAACTGCATGTTACACTTTTTTCAGTGTAGGGGTGACCTCCAATAATCGACTATAGTCGATGATTCGATTCAGAGAGCTCTGATTGGACGATCAACCTCGCTGTCGAATGTTGCAAACTGTGGTTATGAAGAAAAGATGGTACCATCGTGAATATATAGAGGAGCTTCCTGCTGCTGAACATCTGGTTTTACTTAGAATTTATCTGTTTTCTTATAAAATAGGAGAAACGGTTTAGATACAAACATCACAGTGAGTGATCGAGCACCGTGACCGTCTCTCTCTCTCTATCTAAATTCAGGCCTTAAGTTTTATTTACAATATTAAACTAAGGGACGCGTTCTCTGTCTATATCGTGCAGCACCTACACACACACACACACACACAAACAACAACAACAACACCAACAACACCACGGTGCTGTGACCTTCGACCTTTGACCCGTCTGAACCAGCACTGATGCTCATATCTTGTCCCCACAACATTCTCCACACACACTCGTTAATTCACAGCACACACTCGTTAATTCACAGCACACACTCGTACTCGTCATCGCTGCACCGTCCCTGAAAGAGAGATGATGATGTCATCGCAGCTTAATGAGTGAGATCAGGAAAAGGATGGATGGAGAACGTCCTGTTATCTGATGCCAACTGAAGAATTAGTTTATTCAGCTGTTTTAACTCTTTTCTCCAGAAAAAGACACGAATGAGATCATGAATCAATGAGGAAAAAACAACATTATTCTACGATTAGTCGACTATGGACAAAATCTGATCAGATTCAACTATGAAAATCCTTAGTGGAGGACACGCCTAAAAATAAAATAAAAATATAATAAAAATAATAATAACAGAGAATCATCATCTGATCAGTTATCCATGAATTAATCTTCTTCTTTTATTCTTTATTCAGATTGAGGAACTGCATCAGCTGTTCTTCTCTGGTCTCAGCTCTGAAGTCCAACCCCTCCCACCTGAGAGAACTGAACCTGAGCATCAACAACCTGCAGGATTCAGGAGTGAAGGATCTGAGTGGTTTTCTGGAGAGTCCAGACTGTAGACTGGAGACTCTGAGGTCAGTTCACTGACTGTTACTGTTGTAGATCTTAGATCTTTGATCCACAACTGAACCTGATTGATCTTCACTCAGAACTTGAATCATTGTCTTTGATTGAATTGATCAATGAGATTTGAAATAGTGGTTGTTGAATATTTGCAGTTGTTGTTGTGTGAGAATGATTCTTCAGTTTCAGCTCATTTCACTCAGTGGTCATGAATAATGTCTGTTCACTTCAGTTCAACCTTCACACACACTCGTATTTCTCTCAGTCAGACGACTCATGTTTTCTAGAAACTCTGGAGAAAATGTCCAGTATCAGCTCATCAACTCACTTCATCTCTATCACAACAATGTGCACAAGATCCTCACAACTCATGTTTGGACAAAGACACTGAAATTCACCTGTTGAAGAAAAAACTCTTCTTTTGATTATCAATGAATTAATCTTCTTCTTTTATTCTTTATTCAGATTGAGGGACTGCAGGTTGTCAGAGATCAGCTGTTCTTCTCTGGTCTCAGCTCTGAAGTCCAACCCCTCCCACCTGAGAGAACTGGACCTGGGTCAGAACTACCTGAAGTCTTCAGACGTGAATGATCTGGATGATCTTGTGAAGAGTCCAGACTGTAGACTGGAGACTGTGGGGTCAGTAGGGGGGCGGAGTCAGTCTGTGCTGCTTTCAGCACTATTGGACTAAAGTCAGTGAGACAATAACAGAGACAACAGTCAGCCAATCAGAGCAGAGAGAGACAACAGTCAGCCAATCAGAATAGAGAGACAACAGTCAGCCAATCAGAGCAGAGAGAGAGAGAGAGAGACAACCACTGATCAATCACCTCTGTCCTCTGCTTATCTTCACAGATGGTTACCCTCCCTCCTGAACCCCCTGATCTGATCTGAGAGCAGCTCCACTGTCTCTCAGAGTCCAGTCCACCATCCTCCCTGTGTGTTCTGGACCTGACAGAGATCATCACTGTCTCTGGACTCATCTGATCCTCTACACACTCTCTACTCCTCCTCCTCCTCCCTCTTCCTCCTCCTCCTCCTCCTCATTCCTCCTCCTCTCTCCTCCTCCTTCTCATCTCTCCTCTTTCCTCTTCCTCCTCCTCCTCCTCCTCCTCCTCCTCTCTCTTTCTCCTCCTCCCTCTTCCTCCTCCTCCTCATTCCTCCTCCTCCTCCTCATCTCTCCTCTTCCTCCTCCCTCCCCATCTCTTCTCCTCCTCATTCCTCCTCTCTCTTCCTCCTCCTACTCCTCCTCCTCCTCATCTCTCCTCCTCCTCCTCCTCATCTCTCCTCTTCCTCCTCCTCCTCCTCATCTCTCCTCCTCCTCTCTCTTCCTCCTCCTCTTCCTCCTCCTCTCTCCTCCTCTTCCTCCTCCTGTTGTCTTCTCCATTCATTCTGATTATTCAGCTCCATCTTGTGGTGTGGTGAAGAACTACAGCTAATTTCCACATTATTCAGTGTTTCTAAACATGATGGAGGTTCAGAACAGGTTACTATGACGACAGTTAACACATTAATGTAAGTGTCATGTTCATAAACACTGACTTTTTTTGTATCATGATAAATTATGTATATTTAAATTTTTATTTTTTACCCTTTTTTAAACTTCTACTTCTTGTACTTATTCTGCTTCTGCAACAAGTATATTTCACTCATGTGGGATCAATAAAAGTCTCATCATATCTTATTATGGTCTGAATAGATAGATAGATAGATAGATAGATAGATAGATAGATAGATAGATAGATAGATAGATAGATAGATAGATAGATAGATAGATAGATAGATAGATAGAGTTGTGTATTTCATCTTTAAACCACCAGTGGGCAACATTTTATTAAAAATCTCATGTGTTTCTTCACCATCGGATTAAAGTCTGAAATAAACATGATTTATTTGCTTTATTTATTGTTGCAAAGACAAAAAGCCTGAATCAAATGTGCATCATGTTGTGCTCACACACTTTTTCTGTTGTGTTGTAAAGATAATAACTCAATAATATATTGATCTAATGAACACGGTCTAATATCAGAAACCAGGTTGTTTCCTCTCTCTAGGTTCACAGCAGGACGATGACTGAAGATAATTATTAACTAGTCAGTAGTAATTCCAGACAAAGGCAATATCTGATCATCAGCAAGATCAGTGTTAATCAATAACTGATAATAAAGATAAAGACTGCAGGTCAGAGATCAGCTGGACTCTTCCTCTGATATCATTTCAGAAATGTGTTTGAGGAAGAGGAGACGTCTGGTTTCTGGTCAGGCTCAGAGTTTGACCTGTGACCTCTGACTGTGTATCAAGGTCACAGGTCAATGTTCGATTCACGACTCGACAAATTATTAATCAAAATGTGCAGTTCTATCGGGATCAGTGTGCTATTGCTTTTCTCTACGGAAAAAAACTGCAACACATTTCTCATAGAGGATGAATGGGAGGAGGTGAAAAAACTAACAAATGATTGGACTTTTTCAAAAGTCTACTGCTCCGGCATACTTTCACCTAGAGACTCAGTTTAAGCTTTAAAATGTAGAATAGAATAGGATGTCTTTATTATCTTTGCAACAAGCACAAAGAAACTGGGAGATCCATCCTCCCCTTAAAAGAGAAGTACAAAAAAAACCCCACCATTAACAAGTAGACCATATTCATGTGTTTCAGTAGATTAGTCAGTCTGCTGCGTAGACACAAGTCTCTTCTATTTCTGTATTAATTAATTTTGATGGTTATTATAATTTTTGATCAATCACTGTTCATTGTGGCCCTCTCAAAATTTCTTGGAGGGAATTTTCTAGTTGTTTACTCCCATTTTGCATCGTGTGCACTGAGTTTATTCTCTGGAATGATGATGTGACCCACGAGCTGGTCACACATCTCTCTGACGGGCTGAAAGCTGCTCTGTTACTGAACAAGATCCTCTGTCTCTGTTTCCTGTCAGGGAGAGAGAGAGATAGGCTGTAACAGAGCTTTAATACAAACATCTACCTTTATACTGTATGGAGCTTTAAGACAAACATCTATGGAGCTTTAATACAAACATCTACCTTTATACTGTATGGAGCTTTAACACAAACATCTATGGAGCTTTAATACAAACATCTACCTTTATACTGTATGGAGCTTTAATACCCTAACCCTTACATTTTTTCAGGGGCAGGGCACACTTTAAAAAAAACCTATTTACTGTTTAATGTAGTCTCTCTCTGTCTCTCTTCCACATGCTTGAGCTTTACATTATGTCCTGGGATTTTCAGCCAACTATGATTACAGAATATATTAGCCTACCCTTTACAGCAGGTAGCCCACACACACACACGATCATAATCTGGAGTTGGTACCCGGGCGCCGCACCGTGGCTGGCCACTGCTCCTCAGGGATGGGTTAAATGCAGAGATAGAATTTCACTGTACTAGCTATACTGTATATGTGACAAATAAAGAACCTTTACCTTTACCTTGCTGTGCTGTCTCTCTCTGTTACTCTGCTCTCTGGACTGGGCTGCCGGGCTGTTCTTTTGGGCTCTGAATAAGTGAGCATGGACAACCCGACCAGACTCGCTGGTTCGTGCCGAAAATATGACTCGGTCAGACTCGGTCGGGCCTCGAGCTTCTTCTTCTTTTTCTCTTTTTTGGCTGCTTACATACGGTAGAAAAATTTAAACACACTAACGTCAGCGTGTCACTTGCAGCACCACGTCGTACCGGGACGGCCCACAGACCCACCAGGAAAACTCCCGGTACTCCCAGTGGCCAGTCGGCCCCTGGAGTATTTCAGGAGCATGGAGCGATGAGGTGAAGAAAAAGAAAAACCATTTTACCAGATGTCTGCTGTTTCCTCCTCCTCCTTCTTTGTTGGTTCTCTGAACATGAAACTCTTGAATCGTGCTCTCTGGCTGGCTGGATTTTCCGTTCGGGCTGCCGTACAAACATGGCGGCGGAAGATGGCGACACTCTCTGAAGCAAGACTCTTCCTATATGTATAAAAGAAGAATTATAAGGTTTCGAAAACCAAACACATTTTATTTTATAGCGATTATACACTTATACTCAATATATTCATGGGTAGTATATTCAGATTTTGCCAATAAATGTGGCCAATTATTACACACCGAACCTTTAAGTTAATAAATATATTTTGTTGAAAGCAACCACGTTGTTTGCAACATGACAAATAACAAACACGAAACTCACCGGTGCACCTTAAAATATACGGTTAAAATCTAATGAATTACAAATACTATGAACCTTCAGGACATCATTTAACTTTTATTAGCTACAGAAATACCAGCATTAACAGTAAATATTTGATATGAACACGTGTTAACCCACAGCCAGCTGCAGTACTTTACACAAAGTATTTCAGAACACATTGAATAACAGGTTCTTTTACACAGCATGTAGTCAGAAAATGTCTGCTGCTCAGCAGTATTTACTAAGATATTCTCACTCACCACTTCAAAGCCATTAACACTGTTAGGCTAACCCAATAGGATTTTAACTTTAATAAGCATTGCAGCGAGTGGATTGTATTAGCACTAGCATGGACCGACGCAGTTTACAACGGCAACAATTATCATCATGGTTAAAGGGATAGTTCACCCAAAATTCAAATTTCACTCATTATCTTCTCACCCTCATGACGACTAAGAGCTGTGAGAATTTTCAGAGTCCTCAGTTCCTTCTCTGTGTTACGGGGGGTCCGTGCAGCAGTATTTGTCCATATAATGGTTGTCAATGGACACCAACTTTCTTCGTCCAAAAAGACACACCAAAAAACATCCAAATACCTCCATAGTGCTCGTCTGTAATGTCCCTCTTGTACTGAAGCCCCGACATGAGAAATTGTTCCGAAAAAAATTAAATAAGTCTATATTTTAAGCTTGTTCGTAGCGGAAGCTCCCAGTGTCTCAGTTCACTGCTCTTCCTGTGTCAGTGCCAATCTCGCGTGATTTGCACTGACCGGCGGAAAAATTTCTCATGTCGGGGCTTCAAGACAAGAGGGACATTACAGACGAGCAGTATGGAGGTATTTGGATGTTTTTTGGTGTGTCTTTTTGGACAAAGAAAGTTGGTGTCCATTGACAACCATTATATGGACAAATACTGCTGCACGGACCCCCCCGTAACTCAGAGAAGGAACGGAGGACTCTGAAAATTCTCACAGCTCTTAGTTGACATGAGGGTGAGTAGATAATGAGTGAAATTTGAATTTTGGGTGAACTATCCCTTTAACGGAAACATCAGTCAGCTGACTACATATTAAAACTCACCTGTCCTCACCTGACCAGCTGGTCTTCACTCAGGAAGTGGATGAAGCATTTCACTGGCTACCGTGCACCTCCACTTGACTCTGCTATTTGACCGACTTTATCATTTTTAAATGTGTGTGTTTATTTTGAGTGCTTTTATGTAAAATATGAAACTATTTATTTCAAGTGCATTTTTAAACATGAATTAATAATAATTGCTCTGGGCTACAAATGACCAGAGACAAACCTATCCCACAGTGTTAAATGTGTGTTCAGGGAAAGTTTATCCAAACTAGAAACAGGGAGCAGGATGTTAGAGCCAAAGCAGCTCGAGAACTGGTTCACACAGGCAGAGCAGGACCAACAGACCCAGAGTCCAGAGACCGGCTTAGGTTTGCACTGAAGTGTGCCCTCATTTGAGGAAATAAATTATCTAATTGTAACTCATAATGTGTTAATATAACTGAATTTTATCACACTTTCTTTGGAGACAAGCTTATTTATGTCTGTATGATATGGTTTGTTGACCTAGAGGTGATGGAGTTCTCTTGTTTGGACACTAGGGGGCAGAATTAGACCAGGGATTGTGGTGGGGCATGTCTGGTTGTGTCACTGTTTCTTTCCTGTGTTTGTCAGGTGATTATTGTCTCAAACCTAAAGGAATTACTCTAATGTTTTAGTTAAAACATGTTTAACATGTAGTACATTTGTGTGTGTGAATGTCTGTGTGTGTGCGTGTGACTAAGTGCGAATATTGAATGACAGGGGATGATGACTGTTGTTTATTTTATTGTATAAACCACTTTGAGCTGGGTCCATGACTTGTTTTGTTGTGAAATTGTTGTAAAAATGTTTTTTTACTTAAATTAAGTTAATTTTAATTAATTTAATGCATGAGTTCTGGAGTGTTCATTCATGGGCTGAATATTTATTACCAAGCTGTTGCCATTGATAAGAATTTGTTTGGGTTGATGATTGTTCACAAAAATCACTGTAATATGATGATTTATAGTGTCTGTATGTTAATTGTATTGGAATCAATGGGAACCAAAACTGTATTTGAAGATAATGAATATGTGTGTGTAAGTGAGTCATAAGAAAAATATCTACAGATCTGACAAATACAAAGCCCAGAATGTAGCCAGAGGGTGTAGTAAAAAGATGGGTGTGTAGACTTTGAGGAGATATTTTCTCCTGCTGCAAACCTAACCAGTATCAGAGTGGTGATGCAGAAAGCAGAACAAGATAATAATCAGATTTGAAATCGACCTACCTGCATGCACCAACAGATTGTGACATGAAAGGTTCAACATGCAGGACTGTAAAGCCAAAGTTGAACTATAGTGATGATGCAGAAGTGATGGTGAGTGGTGCCAGAAAATAAAGAGTGATCTGAGTCTAGTTGTACGTAAACTGCTTCAGTACTTTACTGAGCCGACAGAAGAGCCGTGGACGACTGTGAAACATGACACAAGGGATATTTGAAGGGCACAAAGTGACAAAGAATTACGTCAGAGAAAGTGTGAGTGTGAACAACTGGGATTACTGGGAGCGTCCAGCGATGCAGACTGGGCTGCTGATGGAACTGACAGACAGAGTAGGACCGGTTATCGTGTGAGCCTGAACAAAGACGGACCTTTGATTTCATGGAAGACTAAAAAGCAGCTACGTAGTCTTCACTGTTGCACTGTCCGGCTGTGAGCCAGAGTGTCTGGCAGCGTCAGCCGCCAGCACACAGGAGTGATGTAGCTGGTGCAACTACCTGAAGCTGCTGACAGACACCAACACTCACCTGTAGCAGACTGCAACCCACTGGCACCACTCACCTCACAGGAAACAGGACGTTGTTGGAGACCATCTCAGGATTTTATTCTGCACACAACAGTAGGAGCACATTAGCTGCATCTACAATGTTTTATCTCATTAATTACAGTCATTTTTAACAGTTAAAACAGAATATTCACTAATACAGGTGCATAGAACATCATGGAAAAGTTTATTTATGTCAGTAATTCAAATCAAAAAGTGAAGCTAACACATTATATAGATCCATTACACACAGAATGAAACATTTCATGCCTTTATTACAATTAAAAGGCTAACATTTAATGAAGACCTAAAATTCAGTATCCAAAAAAATTGAATATAACAAAAGACCAATTTAAAAAAGCATTTTTAATACAGAAATGTTGGCCTTGTGAAAAGTTTGTCCATCTATATGCACTCAATACGTGGTTGTGGTTATTTCAGTGGCCTTAGACATCTGGGGGCCCCTTTCAAATCAAATCAAATCAAATAAACTTTATTTGTCCCACCAGGGGAAATTTGTCTTGGACAAGGGAGTTACGTCAGCTGCTGTGTACATGTAAAACATCCATACATTAAAAAAAACATCCATACAATATTCAATATTCAATATTTCATATGAGGCCCTACCTTGTTAAACATAAAATGATTTGCCAGCTACAGTATGTGCTTTAAACCCTGAAAGGACGCAGTAAACGCACTATCCATGCATCCCAGGTACGCACAACACATTAAGTGTTAAAATCACTATCAGGGCAAGAAACCAGCAGGACTTAGCAGAAAAAAAACGAGGACTGAAGTTGGTTTTCATCAAAAAGCAAAATCATTATGTAGCTACATTTTCAGACATGAACAGGAATCTTAACACAATCAAAAACTAGCCTACAGGCTTTAACAGTATTCTGAATTTAAATTGGCAGCAAAAGTAATGACAGAGAATAATACCACATTTTAGTTGTGATCTCGCTGTGTTTTATTTCTCTGTTAAGTTAGTTAGTTGAGTACTCATAGATCGCCTGTTTGGAGGCATTTTAACCTGAGGGGAAAAAAAGAAAAGAGGAGGAAAGTGATTGAAAGACGTCAATCATCATGTTACGCAACTGGGCGCACGTCAGGAGGAAAGCAGGAAAAACAAAAGGAATAATAGGCTACTGGGAGAAGGAAAACGAGGGTCTATTGATAGTTTGCGGGCCGTTTTCAAAGGTAAGCCTACGTTGTTATTGATATTTCCTGCCGTATTATTAATTAGGAGTGATTAGTCCTACCGGTGGACGGAGCTGTTCGTGTGTGTGGTGGATCATGTAGGCCTGTGTGTGTGTGTGTGTGTGTGTGTGTGTGTGTGTGTGTGTGTGTGTGTGTGTGTGTGTGTGTGTGTGTGTGTGTGTGTGTGTGTGTGTGTGTGTTAAGGTGAAAGGCTACTGTCTTTTACTTGGTGGCTGGCAGCTGGGGCCCAACTAAGGCCGCCTATGGGTTGTTTGACTTGAACTACTGTAAATGGACTTTTCCATGATATTCAGATTTATTGAGATGCAGCTGTAGTTTACAATTTCAAACTGAATGTTCACTAATCAATAAGATTTATACAGGTGCATCTCAATAAATTAGAATATCATGGAAAAGTTTATTCATGTCAGTAATTCAACTCAAAAAGTGAAGCTAACACTTTTTATAGATCCATTATTGCTTACGTTTTATGAAGACATAAAATTCAGTTTCTAAAAAAATTAATATTACAAAAGATTTATTTTTTAAAAAAAAGCATTTTTAATACTGAAATATTGTCCTTGTGAAAAGTTCGTCCATCTATATGCACTCAATACTTGGTTGTGGTTATTTGACTTGAACTACTGTAAATGGACTTTTCCATGATATTCTGATTTATTGAGATGCAGCTGTAGTTTCCAGTTTCAAACTGAATGTTCACTAATCAATCAGATATTTCTGTAGACATGAGATCGTATAGTGGCAGTTTCAGTTGGATCCACAGCAGATGAACTTTAAACACACAGAACAAAGCCACAACAACACAAACACATGTATGCTAATGAGATGAGATCGTTAAATCCTCGTCTCACCGTGAACAAAGAAAAACAACACACAGTCACACACACTTTAAACATGGCCGCCACCTCATCACTCAGTGTGTGTGTGTGATATTCATGGTAAGTAAGGACTTTAAGAGCATATTATCTACAAATAACGGAGAGAGTTTCACCGTGTGTCTCGGCTCTTCCAGCAGCAGCGACGTTTTGGCGCGTTTTGGGGGGTGCACCACTAATTAACGCCCCACCTGCAACAACAGCTGGAACCAGGAACCATCGTTCTCTGAACCAAACTGCTGCAGCAACAACAGTTTAGCTGGTTAACATATTTACCACTGGTCTGAATAATATATGGAGTGGGTTTTAGTTTTAGCTGAAGTTCACATAGATAATATCAACTTAAAAACAAATTAAATCTAAATACTGACTCTGCTAGCTACACACCACCTATGCAGGGCCGTTGCTAGGAATTCTGGGCCCCCTGAAACAAAACTAAAGTGGGCCCCCTAACCCCCTGACTTTTCCACCTTTTTTTTCTTAGACTACGTACGTATTATCATTTTTTATTTAGCCTATACTTTGTCTATGGATATTCTCATTCATCCAGGTCATCGTTCTTTTCTGGGCAAATTGAATCGTAGGCAGCTGGACTTGTATTTGTCTGGGAAGACGTTTCGCCTCTTATCCAAGGGGCTTCATCAGTTCGTAAAAAAAAAAAAAAAAAAAATTGCCTACTTTGTTTTGATGCTAATGCAGCATTACTATGAGTAGGCTATTAGTCAGGGTCTTATGCAGAAGTAGAGAATTTCCTGAAGGAAATACGGGTGAATGCTGAAAGCTGCTGAATGCTGAAAGCGGAATAATTCAGTCATACAAAGATTAGACTACTGGGTTTTTTTTATGGGCCCCACTGGGCCCCTAGAGTTATCATCACCTTTCTCCCATATACAACGGCCCTGCACCTATGGTTTATGAAGATAACCAAGGAACAGTAGCATTAGCAAAGAAGCTGTGAACAAACAGAGATGTGAGCACGTGCATGTTGATATTAAAGATCATTTTCTGAGGTCGACTGATCACAAAGGGAAAATAAAGTTTGAAGTATTGTCCAACAGACAAGATGGCGACAGATGTGAAGACAAAACCTGCAACAGAGTTAAAGTTGAGTCAGTTTGTAAAGTCTGTGTTTGGAGAGTCACAGATAAGATGATGTGAGTAGAAAATCTTATAATGTTGTGTTAAAGGAGTTAACAATGTGAGAGCAAGTGGGTTGTGCACATGTGTGTGTTAAATGTACTCTCAAATCATTATTAGCTATTATTAATAATAAACAACTTTATTACAAACAGTCAACCAGCATTGACAAAGGCAGACATGAGATCACTTATTATAATCAGAAATCATTCAAAAATCATCAGGGTCAAATAAAAACCAATACAGAAAAAGAGGGTGGGAGTGGGGGGTCGGGGGTCGGGGGATAAATTAACAACATACAATACTAAAAGGACATCATATAAATGAACACATAATTAGCCTACACAAAGTACAATAATATAAAAACATAAAACAGAAGATTAGTCAATAATAATTCAAGACATCAAATAAAGTGCATTATTAACTGTGTTAGCTGTTTGTTTTTGTTTTATACAGATGAACTTGTTGAAATGTTTCTGCTCAATTTCTGTGTAAGTATGCTCTTCACTTGTGGGAATTAACCTTTATTGTGGTGACGTCTGCAGAAACAGGCCACCCTGTGGTCGGAGTGAGGAACTGCAGAACGTTTTACTGTAAAGATAAACAGAGTTATTGTTTGTTCTGAAAATCAACAAGTACAACTCAACAGTAACTTTCAACATTTATAAAATGTAAAATCTATTTCTGTTTTCTCAGACATTAGTTTTCCTTGTCAGTAACAGTGTCAGCTGTTTCCTGTAAACACAAAGAGGAAGGAAATAGGCCCAGAGAAAGTGGAACTATTAAGTTCAGACGCCATTTTAAGATGACAGAGGGAATAACGGAGAAGCTGCTTTAGGTGAGTGTTAAACAACTTTATTATTATTCTTCACCGTTAAAGTCTGTGAGTGTCAGTCCCTGTGAAGTGTGGAGGGAAGAAGAGTCAGAGTGAACTACTGAGACTAAAGGGGGGACAGCAGGAGGACAGCTACTCCCTGTTGTCTCAGTCTGACTCAGGCCCTGTCCACACCGACACTTTTACTAAAACATCTGGTTCTGCTTCGTCCTTAAAAAGGTTTACACTAGTCCGACATTGTTGTTGTTGTTGTTGTTGTAGTTTCTACGTCAGCGGTGTGGCTCAGGTTACATGTTAGAGAGCTGAGGCTATGACGTCATCGTTTCACTAAAAATCCGTTTTGATTTTTCTGAGGCTAAAAAAAAAAAAAAGTTTTTTCTGAGGCGGCGTTTGGAGATTGACTAACACAAAAATATACAGTTTTAGGACAAAACGCCGACATGGGAAATAAAAACTGTTAACATAGCCTACTGTGTGTGTGTGTGTGTGTGTGTGTGTGTGTGTGTGTGTGTGTGTGTGTGTGTGTGTGTGTGTGTGTGTGTGTGTGTGAGTCAGTGTTAACAGGCAGCTAAGGGGGAAGTTAAGGGAACTTAAAGGCCCCATGGCATGAAAAATGTGATTGTGGTTATTTTTTGGTGCTTGGGGATGTCTTCGGGCCACGTATATACTGCCCCATGCATCAAACTGGTCATAAACGAAGAAACGCACACCGCCCATTTGTAGGAACTGTCTCTTTAAGACGAGCAGATAGCACTTCCTCCTTTGTGTGATGTCAAACACAAAGTAACTCTGCCCACCGCGACCAGTTGTTTTTTTCAATTTTTATGAATGCAGCTTAGGTTTCAGTTACTTGCCTGTGATTGGCCCTACCACACGCCACTCAAAAACAGTCAGCCAATCAGAGGAGAGGTTCTCATTCTCTTTTCTGATTGGCCAAATGACCTGTGGCTGCTAGAGCTCCAGAAAGAGGCAACAGAAAGGGGCAGAATAAACGATATTAAGCAGATCACAGGTCCTCAAAACCAATGATACATCTTGTTAGGGATATCAGCAGGTAAATAAACCCAGAGAAAAGTGCACAGCATGGGCCTTTAAGTCAGACAGCTGAGCTCTGAATCCTCTGTTTATTTCACCTCTTAATGTGAAAACTGTGTGTTTGACCTTCAGAATAAAAGTTTAACACTGATCCAGAGAAGATAAAGAGTCTGAAACACAGTTTATCCACATCAGACCAGGTTCTGATCAAAAACCACAAGACACAAAACTAAACCTGGTCTGGTGAAAACAGGTTTCACTGTTTTAAAGACTCATTATCTTCTCTGGAAAACTGTTTTACACTGAACACAAAACGATTGAGAGGTGAAATAAACAGGATTCAGAGCTCAGCTGTTGAATTTAATTTCCCCCTAACTGCTGAATCTGAAGCTAACGTCAGTGTTGTTGAGTGTTTCTGGTTTCCTTCTCAGAATGACTGAAGTCCTGAAGATGAATGTTAATGTGGAGGAAGAGGAGGACGGACCAGAGTCTCCAGGACCCTCCTGTCTGTCTCTGAAGAGTAACCGGTCCAAAGGAAATCCTCCATTCTTCAGTCCTGGACCTGGACCTGGACCTGGACCTGGACCCTCCTGTTGGTCTGTGAAGAGTGACCGGTCTAAAGGAAATCCTCCATTCTTCAGTCCTGAACCTGGACCTGGACCCTCAGACTTAGAGTAAGATACAGATACTATGTGCAGCACTTTGGTCGACTGCTGTCATTTTAAATGTGCTATACAAATAAATGCTGACTTGACTTGACAGATACAGACAACTTTATCAATCCCACCAGGGGAAACTGGTTTTAACAGCGTACATACTGACACATAAAAAACACAAGTACACACAATGAAATAGACCTGCTCCAGCCTCTTTACCAGTGTTGAGTGTGTTGAGGTCCTGCAGCTCATAGTGACTGTGAGTCAACAGGAACTGGTTCTTGTGGTTGATCAGTGTCTTCATACTAACTGCTCAGGTCTCTTCATGTTTCTTCTGAACTGATCTGATGAAAGAACATCTGGACTTGTTCCTCCTCCATGTTCTTCCTGAAGCTGATCAACATGAGCTTTAAAGAGGAACTAAGCAGGATTTCTCCCGTGGCTATGCTACATTTTTACCTTAATTAAAAAGCTCCGGAGTAATTGTGATCGTTAACTACATGACTTGTGACTTGTTATGAGTGAGAACGTCTCTGTCTTCACCTGCGTCTCATGGCTGAAAACCAACCTTGCATCATCAGTTTCTTGGTCGCCGCCCCGGTGTCCCAGCTCTCGTCTCTGCACACCACAACACAAACGCGCTTTGTAACCCGTAATCTTTTGTTCATGGCGGTTAAGACGACACAAACACACGCACCGTAACATCCTATATGTTATGTAACGTTTTCCACCGCTCCATTTATTGATTTCGCTGGCTTCGTTGTAAACAAATGCACATGGCTGAGAGCAGCGTAACCAAGCAGCGGAAAAGCGAGCAGACTTGCATAGTTCCCCTTTAACAACGTGGCTAATTCCAGGTGGTTTGGTGAACGTTGATGAGCTGGTTTCTAACAGAGTTAACAGCAGTTTGCAGGATCATTTTACAGCCTGAATGATGAGTTTCACATGTCAGAGCTTCACTGTAGACACTGTCTGAGCAGCAGCATCTGGATTTGTTCACAGAGATGATGTCTAATGAGTCAGGAAACAAGGCAAGGCAATTTTATCTGTATAGCCCATTTTTACAAACAGTTTGTCTCAAAGAGCTTTAACAACATCCTCTGCCCTTAGACCCTCAAATCGACTGAGGAAAAACTCCATAGAAAACCCTTTTAACAGGGAAAACCAGGAGAAACCTCAGGGTGAGCAACAGAGGAGGGATCCCTCACCCAGGACGGACAGACGTGCAATAGATGTTGTTACAGACAAGAAAACAGTTTACAACAGAGAATATGGGAAACATGGAAATGTTAACAACAGCTGAAGAAGGAAGCTTCTGGTAGGCAAGGAGAGCAGGCCAGCTTAATGGGAGGACTGGAAAGGTACACATGGGTACTCTAGAGCAGTGGTTCCCAACCTTTTTCTTAAGGGACCCATATTTTTACCATTGAAAACTTTGGTGCCCCCCCCCCCCCCCGATGTAAAATAAAATAAAATAAGGAACATCATAACTTCTTTTACATGAAATACTTTATTATATTTCAGTAATTTAATAACAGCATGGAACAAACAATCAGGAGAACCTGTGTATGATTACAACATATTTCTTCAGAACTTGTACTTTTAAAAACATAATTGTGTTTTTAAAAGTACAAGTTCTGATGAATATGTTGTAATTTTACACAGGTTTTTCTCTTTGTTCCATGCTGTTTTTCAAATTCATTGTGACTGATATTGCCCTGCTGTATATTATGTATTTAATGTTTTAAAACTGTTGATATTCAATCATCTATTGATATAGGCCTATCATTTATTTGTTTATCTATTTAAATACACAAATAAATGTTTAATTTGGCCCTTGAATTTAGTTGATTTTGTCACATATATGAATTAAATGCTTAGCCTACTCATTTATTTAACATTTTAATTACATTAAAATTATTAAACCCCTTAAAATCAAGAGGGCTTCGCGACCCCCCCTGGATCTTTGGCGACCCCCTTGGGGGGTCCCGCCCCCCAGGTTGGGAACCACTGCTCTAGAGTACAATAATTGGCCCTATAGGCTACAGTAGGACAGAACTGTACCTTTAAGTACAGAAATGTCCCCCTTCTGTACCCCTATTTTTCTCATCAACACACACTGTAGTTTATTTAGACTGCGTCCTGCTGCCCCACATACTCACTACAGCACCAAATGTGGATCAGTCCGCTGCTGAAAGTAGTCCCTGACAGATGTTTCCTGTGTTTCCTCCTGTTGGTTTGATAGAAACTAGAGTGAGCAGCTGTTTGAGGAAATGACTGAGCCTCTTTAAACATGAACCTGTAGCTGAGATGTTGGAGAAGCTTTGAGTCTTCAGGAGGAACCAATGGGCTCAGACTGTGTGTGTAGGACTGGTGTCCAGGTAGATCCAGATGTTGAGCCAGTGGACCCAGATGCTGAGCAGTGTCAGTGTATGATCCTCTGTAGAGCTGATGTGAGACAGATGTTCAGCAGCTGGACACTGGACACAGTTAATGACTGACTGACTCTACACTGTTGTCTATGATGCTGCTGTGTTGCTTCCATCCTTCACTACAGTGTGTGGTGCTGGACGCTGACGTCACTGGAGACTTCCCACAATGCATCTGTGATCAGAGAACTGATCAGTGATCAATGTGATGGGAATAAAAACATGTTTGTGTTTGCAGAGGTCAGAACCAGAGACTGAGAGCAGAGTCTCTGGGATCCATCTGTCTGTCCATGAAGAGTGACCTGTCCAAAGATGAACCTCTTTACTTCAGACCTGGACCTGGACCTTCAGAGTCACGGTAAGAGACGGTTTCTACTGTAAACTGAGCTGAAGATGATTCAGTCATTAGACCCATGTGAAGAAAAACATGGATTTAGGAGGAAAAATGATTTTGGATGCGGAAAAAGCACTTATATTCATATTGATGCTTTGTTTCCCATCCAAAATAATTTTTCCTCCTATATTCCGGTTAGAAGAACTGCACCCATTACTTCGCTGTTTAAGTGCAGTGTAGCGCATCCAGAAGGAGGAGAGCTTTTCTCTTTTTTTCCTATGGTTGCACTTGGGGACCGAGAGCTGTAGAGCGTTACTTAGAAAATGACCGGAATTCTCCTTTAAAGCAGCTGATACACAGATACTTTTATTTTGAAAAGTCAGGAACCAGACAGGAGTGATCAGTGTTTCCTGTTTGCTGTCTGTGACTGAGCTTCTCCACAACATGTAGTGAAGCTCAGGTGGAGCTGCTGAAGCTTCTGTTGTCAGCTTCAGTCCCCTCACACTGGATCAGAGCTCCAACACAGGTTCATTAGAGCCACACAGCAGCGTCTGGATGAGGAGCTCATTAGTTAAAGAGCTGATAGGACTCAGTCCAGAACCAACATCAAACACATGATCAGTGTCTGAAAGAGGAAAACACCACCAACAGCTTTGGAGTAAAAACCAGACAAGATGACGCAGAACTGAAGAGACTCAAACTAACAGGGAGTTTGTTTTAGAGTCCAGATTTAAGGTCAACAGATAAACAGAGGCAGAAACCAGACCAGTTCAGGACCAGGTCTTCATTCAGCTCGTCTCTCTACACTCGTCTTCCTCTACTCTCTCTCTCTCTGCTCCTCTGCTTCCTGAAGCCCCGCCCCCTTGAGGTGGTTAACCAATCAGAGCTCAGATGTGGAGCTGTGACATGTTGTTGATCCAGAAATGTCTTGACAGGAGGAAGAGGAGTGGTGTCTCTGTCGTCCTGAAGGATCATGGAAAAAGACCCAGAACCAGAGGTGAGCTGCAGACGGCCAATCAGAGCAGCTGTGGACAAAGTGAGACTGAACATGTGTCTGCTGATGTGGTCATTAGTGAAACCAGGACCTGTTGTTTTCTCCAGAGTCATTGTTCCATCACACAGCACTGACATTTAAGATGATAATTCAAACCTTCTCTTTGTTGTCTGTAGTTTTTCTGTATCTGATGAAAATAATCTGATCAGATTGTCAGACTCTCTGTCTTCAGTCTGACTCTGTCTCTTCTCTCTCAGCAGATCGTGGTCTGCAGGAGGTTTTAGATCAACATAAGATCAGTCTGAGGAGCAGATGTGAACGAGTGACTGAAGGAACTGAGGGAACAGGAAGTGGAACAGGAAGTGGAACCCTCCTCAACAGCATCTACACTGAGCTCTACATCACAGAGGGACAGAGTGAAGAGGTTAATACCCAACATGAGGTGACACAGCTGGAGATAACGTCCAAGAAGAAGACCCTCCATGAGACTACAATCAAGTGCAACGACATCTTTAAAGACTTACCCGTCCATCAGAGAGAGGACGTCTCTACGGTCTCACCTGTCCAACGGAGAGAGGACGTCTCTATGGTCTCACCTGTCCAACAGAGAGAGGACGTCTCTACGGTCTCACCTGTCCAACAGAGAGAGGACGTCTCTGCGGTCTCACCTGTCCAACAGAGACCCATCAGAGTGGTTCTGACCAACGGCGTCGCTGGCGTTGGAAAAACCTTCTCGGTGCAGAAGTTCACTCTGGACTGGGCCGAGGGCTTGGAGAACCAAGATGTCAGTCTGCTGGTTCTGCTTTCGTTCAGGGAGCTGAACCTGATCAGAGATCAGCGGTTGAGTCTTCTCAGGCTGCTTCATGTTTTCCATCCAACATTACAGAAGGTCACAGCAGAGCAGCTGGCTGTCTGTAAACTTCTCTTCATCTTTGACGGCCTGGATGAAAGCCGACTGTCACTGGACTTCAAGAAGAAGAAGAAGAAGGTTGTGTCTGATGTCACACAGACGTCATCAGTCAACGTGCTGCTGACAAACCTCATCCAGGGGAATCTGCTTCCCTCGGCTCTGGTCTGGATCACCTCCAGACCTGCAGCAGCCAATCAGATCCCTCCTACATGTGTCGACAGGGTAACAGAGGTCCGAGGCTTCACTGACGCCCAGATGGAGGAGTACTTCAGGAGGAGGTCCAGTGATGAAGATCTGTCCAGAAGAATCATCTCACACATCAAGACGTCCAGGACCCTCCACATCATGTGTCAAGTCCCAGTCTTCTGCTGGATCAGTGCTACAGTTCTGGAGCACATGTTGACCACAGACCAGAGAGGAGAGCTGCCCAAGACCACGACGGACCTGTTCTCACACTTCCTGCTGGTCCAGACAAAGAGGAAGAAGAACAAGTACGGTGAAGGACGTGAGATGAGTCCACAGGAGCTGACGGAGGCCGACAGGGAAGTTCTTCTGAAGCTGGGGAGGCTGGCGTTTGAACAGCTGGAGGAAGGAAACATCATGTTCTACCAAGAAGACCTGGAGCAGTGTGGTCTGGATGTCACAGAGGCCTTGGTGAACTCAGGACTCTGTACTGAGATCTTCAAAAGAGAGAGTGTGATCTTCCAGAAAACAGTCTACTGCTTTGTTCATCTGAGTGTTCAGGAGTTTCTGGCTGCAGTCTACATGTTCCACTGTTTCACCAACAGGAACACACAGGTCCTCAAGAACTTCCTGGGAGATTATTCAAGACTGTATTACTTTATGAGAAAGGATGATGATTTAACCCTGGATGACTTCCTGAAGAGAGCCATGCAGAAATCCCTCAGCAGTAGAAACGGTCACCTGGACCTGTTTGTTCGCTTCCTTCATGGCCTCTCTCTGGAGTCCAACCAGAGGTTGTTAGGAGGTCTGCTGGGTCAGACAGACAACAGTCCAGAAACCATCCAGAGAACCATCAACAACCTCAAAGAGATGGAGACTGATGACAGTCAACACAGATATTACAGGAATGACCGTGATAAAATCTCTCCTGACAGAAGCATCAACATCTTCCACTGTCTGACAGAGATGAAGGACCAGTCAGTTCATCAGGAGATCCAACAGTTCCTGAAGTCAGAGAACAGATCAAAGAAGTTCCTCTCTTTGATCCAGTGTTCAGCTCTGGCCTACATGCTGCAGATGTCAGAGCAGGTTCTGGACCAGTTGGACCTGAAAAAGTACAACACATCAGCTCAGGGACGACTGAGACTGATCCCAGCTGTGAGGAACTGCAGGAAGGCTGAGTGAGTCCAGACATGATCAATAACACACACACACACACACACACACACACACACACACACACACACACACACACACACACACACACACACACACACACACACACACACACACACACACACACACACACGCTGCTCAGTGACCAATGGAAATCAGTCAGTCCACCTTAAATGTCACCATGACAACCTGGAGCGTGTCCTTAGTGTGGATTAGATCTGTGCAGGACACACACTTTAGTGGTCAGATCTTCTGACTAAAGATGTTTCTACATTTCACCTTGATTTTCTTTGACTTCATTTCATGTTTGGAGAAAATCAGTGTGTGTGAGTGTTGTTCAGGTGACACCTGCAGCTCTACACCTCAGCTCACCTGACCACATCTACCTGTGTCGGCCGCAGGAGCCTGGATTAAACATCCATCTGGGCTTTGATGAATGGATGTTGGAGGATTCAAGAGGAGGTGGATCTGAATCTGAATGGGTTTTTCCAGCCCAGCCCTGATGAGGATTATTGTTTCATGTCCAACACAAAGAGAGAAGATGAACTGAACCAGAGTGTGAAGAGCACATGTTGATCACATGATGATATGTTGTGTGTGTT
Organism: Trachurus trachurus; assembly: GCF_905171665.1. Classification (NCBI taxonomy): domain Eukaryota; kingdom Metazoa; phylum Chordata; class Actinopteri; order Carangiformes; family Carangidae; genus Trachurus; species Trachurus trachurus. The sequence goes on along the minus strand of NC_139905.1, from coordinate 3,223,852 downwards.
TAGTACAAATTGTCTGATTTTACTCTCACACATTTTGTTTCTTCTCTAATCACAGATTCGGTGCTTGTGGACTCTCAGAGATTCACTGTGAAGTCGTTGCCTCAGCTCTGAAGTCCAGCCCCTCCCACCTGACACACCTGGACCTGAGTCTGAACGACCTGGGTGATTCATCAGTGAAGCTTCTGTGTGCTGGACTGGAGAGTCCAAACTGTAGACTGGAGACTCTGAGGTGAGTTCACTGACTGGAGCTGTTGTAGTTGTTTGAAGCTTCAGCTTCTCATTGGTTCATACATGTCAGGATTTGTTGTATGAGGATTTTGATCAAGAAGCTGAAGAGAGAAAACAGTTGAGATGAGTCCAGAGAGAAGAAGGTGAGAGCAGTCGTAGTGTTTGTGATTCAGAGCAGCAGAGAACGAGCTCAGCTTCTACAACTGTTGTTTTCAACTCAGACACTTGTTGTTGAACCAACGTGCAGCACTGATCTGAGAGCAGATGTTGAGTTGTGGTCAGAAACACAGCAGCTGGTGGATGTTGTGGAGCTGACAGAACCATGGGAGGAAGCATGAGAGGAAGCAGCTGAGATCCACAGAGCTGGCAGCAGAGGCAGAGGAGGCTGGAAAGCTGCGCTCCAGTGGAGGCTGGCTGTAGGGAGCTGTTGGCAGCTAAAGTCTGCTCCCTGGTAGCTCAACTGGCTGGGAGAGGCTGGAGTGTGAAGCAAGAAGTGAAGAGCACGGCACACACTGCAGCCACTTCCTGTCAATGACTGTGAATGCTGAGAATCAAGGTGAGACAGGTGAGAGCAGAGCTGCTAGTTTTGGTCTTGTTGCTGCTGACATGAAGCAGCTGCAGAGGCTCAGCTGGTTTGTTTGGAGGCTCACCAAGATGGGCTGAAGGTTGTTGCTTCATGTTCACCGAGAAGTTTATTTACTTCAAGCAAGCCGACATGTTTGTAAAACTAGATCTAATACAAAATCTGGCGCGAAACCCAAGTTGACGCTCAGTGTGTTCACGTGCAGTCAGAAGCTCCCATTTGTGTCATCAACACAGGAATATCAACTCTTGACTTGCTTGAAGTAAATAAACTTCTGGCTGCATGTTTGAGTCGCCACCTGACGCTGTCTGTGGCTTTGAGGGATGGAAACAGCCTAAGCAGGGGAAATTAAATCCGCTCTATTCATCGCTGCCGTGGTGATGCAGGGACAGACACAACTACCGTAAAACAGGAGACATTAAACTGATAATCTTCAGATTCCCAAGTTGAATTTGCCCGGAATTGTCCTTTAATGAGCTATTTTCTCTCTGTCACTGTTTAACCTGCTTCCTGTTGCTTCAGCTGTTGGACTTTGATTTTCTAAACTTGTTCTTTCTGAAGCTTCTTCAGCTCTGAACAGATGATGAGACACTGAACGCTGTCAACAAGGAGCTTTGTCCTCAACTTACTGCTTTTATTCTTTATTCAGATTGGAGGAGTGCTGGTTGTCAGAGATCAGCTGTTCTTCTCTGGTCTCAGCTCTGAAGTCCAACCCCTCCCACCTGAGACACCTGGACCTGAGCCTCAACAACCTGAAGGATTCAGACCTGAAGGATCTGAGTGGTTTTCTGGAGAGTCCAGACTGTAGACTGGAGACTCTGAGGTCAGTTCACTGACTGTTGTATCTGATCCACCTACAGTGGATTAAAGTGAATTTATAAAAATAGACTTTCTTCTGAAAACATTAAATTGAAATAGATTATTTTCTGTGTTTCTATATTTAGATTTTAATGCATCTTGAGAAGGACTTGTCCTAAAAACAAAAAACTCTTCTTCTAAATAATCTGTGACAAATGATGTCAAATTTGAAACAGAGTTGTATTAATTCCTCATTTGAGTCCAGATTTATTTTCCTCTTTATTCAGATTTTTATCAAAAATCAAAGTTACACCACTTGACACTGGGTTTCATCACGTCATTGACCCCTGTGCTGTTAGTTTATTGATTTAACCCTGATACCAGTTGAACAATAAAGTTATTAATAGGGGTGACCTCCAATAGTCGACTACGATTCGATTCAGAGAGCTCTGATTGGACGATCAACCTCGCTGTCGAATCGTTGCAAAATGTGGTTATGAAGAAAAGATCGTACCACTGTGAATATATAGGGGAGCTTCCTGCTGCTGAACATCTGGTTTTACATAGAATTGATTTGTGTTCTTATAATATAGGAGAGATGGTTTAGCTACAAACAACACAGTGAGTGATCAAGCACCGTCTCTCTCTCTCTCCCTCTCTAAATTCAGGCCTGAAGTTTTATTTACAATATTAAACTAAGGGACGTGTTCTCTGTCTATTGTGCAGCACCTACACACACACACACACACACACACAACAACAGCATGGCGCTGTGACCCTCGACCTCTGACCCGTCTGAACCAGCACTGATGCTCATATCATGTCCTCACAACGAGACTCCACATTTTCATTCTCCACACACACTCGTTAGTTCACAGCACACGCTCGTTAATTCACACACACACTCGTTAATTCACAGCACACACTCGTACTCGTCATCGCTGCACCGTCCCTGAAAGAGAGATGATGATGTCATCGCAGCTTATTGAGTGAGATCAGGAAAAGGACGGATGGAGAACGTCCTGTTATCTGATGCCAACTGAAGAATTAGTTTATTCAGCTGTTTTAACTCTTTTCTCCAGAAAAAGATGCGAATGAGATCATGAATCAATGAGGAAAAAACAACATGATTCTACAATTAGTCGACTATGGGCAAAATCTGACCAATCAGATTCAACTATAAAAATCCTTAGTGGAGGACACGCCTAGTTATTAATAAAAATAATAATAACAGAGAATCATCATCTGATCAGTTATCAATGAATTAATCTTCTTTTATTCTTTATTCAGATTGATGAACTGCAGTTTGTCAGAGATCAGCTGTTCTTCTCTGGTCTCAGCTCTGAAGTCCAACCCCTCCCACCTGAGACACCTGGACCTGAAGCTCAACGAGCTGCAGGATTCAGGAGTGAAGGTTCTGAGTGGTTTTCTGGAGAGTCCAGACTGTAGACTGGAGACTCTGGGGTCAGTTCACTGACTGTTACTGTTGTAGATCTTAGATCTTTGATCCACAACTGAACCTGATTGATCTTCACTCAGAACTTGAATCGTTGACTTTGATTGAATTGATTAATGACATTTGAAATAGTGGTTGTTGAATATTTGCAGTTGTTGTTCTGTGAGAATGATTCTTCAGTTTCAGCTCATTTCACTCAGTGGTCATGAATAATGTCTGTTCACTTCAGTTCAACCTTCACACACACTCGTATTTCTCTCAGTCAGACGACTCATGTTTTCTAGAAACTCTGGAGAAAATGTCCAGTATCAGCTCATCAACTCACTTCATCTCTATCACAACAATGTGCACAAGATCCTCACAACTCATGTTTGGACAAAGACACTGAAATTCACCTGTTGAAGAAAAAACTCTTCTTTCTGATCATCAATGAATTTATCTTCTTCTTTTATTCTTTATTCAGATTGTGGAGCTGCAGGTTGTCAGAGATCAGCTGTTCTTCTCTGGGCTCAGCTCTGAAGTCCAACCCCTCCCACCTGAGAGAACTGGACCTGAGCTACAACAACCTGAAGTCTTCAGACGTGAAGGATCTGGATGATCTAGTGAAGAGTCCAGACTGTAGACTGGAGACTGTGAGGTCAGTAGGGGGGCGGAGTCAGTCTGTGCTGCTTTCATCACTATTGTACTAAAGTCAGTGTGAGACAATGACAGAGACAACAGTCAGCCAATCAGAGCAGAGAGAGACAACAGTCAGCCAATCAGAGCAGAGAGACAACAGTCAGCCAATCAGAGCAGAGAGAGACAACAGTCAGCCAATCAGAGCAGAGAGACGACAGTCAGCCAATCAGAGCAGAGAGAGAGAGAGACAACAGTCACCCAATCAGAGCAGAGAGAAACAACAGTCAGCCAATCAGAGCAGAGAGAGACAATCACTGATCCATCACCTCTGTCCTCTGCGTCTCTTCTCAGATGGGGAACAACTCTTTCACTCCGTCGGTCCTGAACCTCCCTCACTGAGAGCAGCTCCTCTGTCTCTCTCAGAGTCCAGTCCACCATCCTCCCTGTGTGTTCTGGACCTGACAGAGATCATCACTGTCTCTGGACTCATCTGATCCTCTACACACTCTCTGCTCCTCCTCCTCCTCATCTCTCCTCCTCCTCCTCCTCATCTCTCTTCCTCCTCCTCCTCCCTCCTCCTCCTCATTCCTCCTCCTCCTCCTCATCTCTCCTCCTCCTCCTCCTCCTCCTCTCTCTCCTCCTCTTCCTCCTCCTCCTCCTCATCGCTCCTCTTTCCTCCTCCTCCTCCTCCCTATTCCTCTTCCTCCTCATCTCTCCTCTTCCTCCTCCTCCTCTTCCTCCTCCTCCTCCCTCCTCCTCCTCATCTCTCCTCATTCCTCCTCCTCCTCATCTCTCTTCTTCCTCCTCCTCCTCCTCCTCCTCATCTTCCTCCTCCTCCTCCTCATTCCTCCTCCTCATCTCTCCTCCCCCTCCTCCTCATCTCTCCTCCTCCTCCTCCTCCTCTCTCTTCCTCCTCCTCATCTTCCTCCTCCTCCTCATTCATCCTCCTCCTCCTCCCTCCTCCTCCTCTCTCTTCCTCCTCTTCCTCCTCCTCCTCCCTCTTCCTCCTCTCTCTTCCTCCTCCTCCTCTTCTTCCTCCTGTTTTCTTCTCCATTCATTATGATTATTCAGCTCCATCTTGTGGTGTGGTGAAGAACTGCAGCTCATTTCCACATTATTCAGTGTTTCTAAACATGATGGAGGTTCAGAACAGGTTACTATGACGACAGTTAACACATTAATGTAAGTGTCATGTTCATAAACACTGATTTTTTTTTGTATTATGATAAATTATGTATATTTTAAATTTTATTTTTACCTTTTTTTTTTTTAAACTTCTACTTCTTGTACTTATTCTGCTTCTGCAACAAGTATATTTCACTCATGTGGGATCAATAAAAGTCTCATCATATCTTATTATGGTCTGAATAGATAGATAGATAGATAGATAGATAGATAGATAGATAGATAGATAGATAGATAGATAGATAGATAGATAGATAGATAGATAGATAGATAGATAGATAGATAGATTTATTTATTTATTTGGTTCATTTCGGGCATGTCAATTAGTCATCATCATCACACATCATCTCAATCCAATTAATACAATACACATGACCGAAAGGGAAAGCGGGAGAAGCAAAAGCTTATCTAGTCCCGCCCCCAGTACTCACATATTCATTTTTTCTGCATGTTACATTTTTGACATAACATTCTTCCAGTATTTTCAAAATTTAACAATTTAACAATTTGACATGACATTTTTTTTTTTTTTTTAGATAGATAGATAGATAGATAGATAGATAGATAGATAGATAGATAGATAGATAGATAGATAGATAGAGTTGTGTATTTCTTATTTAAACCACCAGTGGGCAGCATTTTAGTAAGAATCTCATGTGTTTCTTCACCATTGGATTAAAGTCTGAAATAAACACGATTTATTTGTTTTATCTATTGTTGCAAAGACAAAAAACCTGAATCAAATGTGCATCACACACTTTTTCTGTTGTGTTGTAAAGATAATAATTCATTAATATATTGAACTAATGAACACGGTCTAATATCAGAAACAGGACGTTTCCTCTCTCTGGGTTCACAGCAGGACGATGACTGAAGATAATTATTAACTAGTCAGTAGTAATTACAGGCAAAGGCAATATCTGATCATCAGCAAGATCAGTGTTAATCAATAACTGATAATAAAGATACAGACTGCAGGTCAGAGATCAGCTGGACTCTTCCTCTGATATCATTTCAGAAATGTGTTTGAGGAAGAGGAGACGTCTGGTTTCTGGTCAGGCTCAGAGTTTGACCTGTGACCTCTGACTGTGTATCGAGGTCACAGGTCAATGTTCGATTCACGACTCGACAAATTATTAATCAAAATGTGCAGTTCTATCGGGATCAGTGTGCCATTACTTTTCTCTATGGAAAAAACTGCAACATAGAGAATGAATGGGAGGAGGTGAAAAAACTAACAAATGATTGGACTTTTTCAAAAGTCTACTGCTCCGGCAAACTTTCACCTAGAGACTCAGTTTAAGCTTTAAAATGTAGAATAGAATAGGATGTCTTTATTATCTTTGCAACAAGCACCCCATATTCACCATATTCATGTGTTTCAGTAGATTAGTCAGTCGGCTGCATAGACACAAGTCTCTTCTATTTCATATACGGTAGAAAAATGTAAATGCACTAACGTCAGCGCGTCACTTGCAGCACCACGTCGTACCGAGACGGCCCACAGACCCACCAGGAAAACTCCCGGTACTCCCAGTGGCCAGTCCGCCCCTGGAGTATTTCAGGAGCATGGAGCGACGAGGTGAAGATCAAAACCATTTTACCACATGAAACTCTTGAATCGTGCTCTCTGGCTGGCTGGATTTTACATTCGGGCTGCCGTACAAACATGGCAGCGGAAGATGGCGACACTCTCTGAAGCAAGACTCTTCCTATATGTATAAAAGAAGAATTATAAAGTTTCGAAAACCAAACACATTTTATTTTATAGTGACTATACACTTACACAAATATATTCATGGGTAGTATATTCAGATTTTGCCAATAAATCTGGCCAATTATTACACACCCAACCTTTAAGTTAATAAATATATTTTGTTGAAAGCAACCGCGTTGTTTGCAACATGACGAATAACAAACACGAAACTCACCGGTTAAACTCTAATGAATTACAAAGACTATGAATCTTCAGGACATCATTTCACTTTTATTAGCTACAGAAATACCAGCATTAACAGTAAATATTTAACATGAACCCGTGTTAACCCACAGCCAGCTGCAGTACTTTACACAAAGTATTTCAGAACACATTGAATAACAGTTTCTTTTACACAGCATGTAGTCAGAAAATGTCTGCTGCTCAGCAGTATTTATTAAGATATTCTCACTCACCACTTCAAAGCCATTAACACTGTTAGGCTAACCCAATAGGATTTTTTTTTTTTTTAAGTATATTTTTTTTGGCTTTTTCGCCTTTATTTGATAGCACAGTGAGATAGACAGGAAAGGGGGAAGCAGAGAGTGGGGGAATGACATGCAGGAGGACTGTAGCCTCGATATGGGGCGGCCGCTTTAACCACTGCACCACGCACCGCCCCAACCCAATAGGATTTTACCTTTAAGGAATTAATCAATTAATTAATCAATTAGCATTGCAGCGAGCGGATTGTATTAGCACTAGCATGGACCTACGGAGTTTGTAACGGCAAAAATTATCATCATGGTTAACGGAAACATCAGTCAGCTGACTACATATTAAAACTCACCTGTCCTCACCTGACCAGCTGGTCTTCACTCAGGAAGTGGATGAAGCATTTCACTGGCTACTGTGCACCTCCACTTGACTCTGCTATCTGACCCACTTTATCATTTTTAAATGTGTGTGTTTATTTTGAGTGCTTTTATGTAAAATATGAAACTATTTATTTCAAGTGTATTTTTAAACATGAATTAATAATAATTGCTCTGGGCTAAAAATGACCAGAGACAAACCTATCCCACAGTGTGAAGTGTGTGTTCAGGGAAAGTTTATCCAAACTAGAAACAGGGAGCAGGAAGTTAGAGCCAAAGCAGCTCGAGAACTGGTTCACACAGACAGAGCAGGACCAACAGACCCAGAGTCCAGAGACCGGCTTAGGTTTGCACTGAGGTGTGCCCACATTTGAGGAAATAAATTATCTAAATGTAACTCATAATGTCTTAATATAACTGAATTGTATCATATTTTCTTTAGAGACAAGCTTATTTATGTCTGTATGATATGGTTTGTTGACCTAGAGGTGATTCCAGTAGGAGGAGTTCTCTTGTTTGGACACTAGGGGGCAGAATTAGACCAGGGATTGTGGTGGGGCATGTCTGGCTGTGTCACTGTTTCTTTCCTGTGTTTGTCAGGTGAGTATTGTCTCAAAACTAAAGGAATTACTGTAATGTTTTAGTTAAACTTTTATGTTTAACATGTAGTACATTTGTGTGTGTGTGACAAAGTGTGAATATTGAATGACAGGGGATGTTGACTGTTGTTTATTTTATTGTATAAACCACTTTGAGCTGGGTCCATGACTTGTTTTGTTGTGAAATTCTTGTAAAAAATGTAACCTAAATTAAGTTAATTTTAATTAATTTAATGCATGAGTTCTGGAGTGTTAATTAATGGGCTGAATAGTTTATTACCAGGCTGTTGCCACTGATAAGAATTTGTTTGGGTTGATGATTGTGCACAAAAATCACTGTAATATGATGATTTATAGTGTCTGTATGTTAATTGTATTGGAATCAATGGGAACCAAAACTGTATTTGAAGATAATGAATGTGTGTGTATAACTGAGTCATAAGAAAAATATCTACAGATCTGACAAATACAAAGCCCAGTATGTAGCCAGAGGGTGTAGTAAAAAGATTAATGTAGACTTGACTATATTTTCTCCTGCTGCAAACCTAACCAGTATCAGAGTGTTGATGCAAAAAGCGGAACAAGATAATAATCAGATTTGAAAACTACTTACCTGCATGCACCAACAGATTGTGACATGAAAGGTTTAACATGCAGGACTGTAAAGCCAAAGTTGAACTATAGTGATGATGCAGAAGTGATGGTGAGTGGTGCCAGAAAATACAGAGTGATCTGAGTCTAGTTGTACGTAAACTGCCTCAGTACTTTACTGAGCCGACAGAAGAGCCGTGGACGACTGTGAAACATGACACATGGAATATTTGAAGGGCACAAAGTGACAAAGAATTACGTCAGAGAAAATGTGAGTGTGAACAACTGGGATTATTGGGAGCGTCCAGCGATGCAGACTGGGCTGCTGATGGAACTGACAGACAGAGTAGGACCGGTTATCGTGTGAGCCTGAACAAAGACAGACCTTTGATTTCATGGAAGACTAAAAAGCAGCTAGTCTTCACTGTTGCACTGTCCGGCTGTGAGCCAGAGTGTCTGTCAGCGTCAGCCGCCGCCACACAGGAGTGATGTAGCTGGTGCAACTACCTGAAGCTGCTGACAGACACCAACACTCACCTGTAGCAGACTGCAACCCACTGGCACCACTCACCTCACAGGAAACAGGACGTTGTTGGAGACCATCTCAGGATTTTATTCTGCACACAACAGTAGGAGCACATTAGCTGCATCTACAATGTTTTATCTCATTAATTACAGTCATTTTTAACAGTTAAAACAGAATATTCACTAATACAGGTGCATAGAACATCATGGAAAAGTTTATTTATGTCAGTAATTCAATTCAAAAAGTGAAGCTAACACATTATATAGATCCATTACACAGAATGAAACATTTCATGCCTTTATTACAATTAAAAGGCTAACATTTAATGAAGACCGAAAATTCAGTCTCTAAAAAAATTGAATATAACAAAAGACCAATTTAAAAAAGCATTTTTAATACAGAAATGTTGGCCTTGTGAAAAGTGTGTCCATCTATATGCACTCAATACTTGGTTGTGTGGCGGCCTTAGACATCTGGGGGCCCGTTTCAATATTTCATATGAGGCCCTACCCTGTTAAACATAACATTATTTGCCAGCTATGTGCTTTAAACCCTGAAAGGACGCAGTAGAGGCACTATCCATGCATCCCAGGTACGCACAACACATTAAGTGTTAAAATCACTATCAGGGCAAGAAACTAGGACTTAGCAGAAAAAAACGAGGACTGAAGTTGGTTTTCATCAAAAAGCAAAATCATTATGTAGCTACATTTTCAGACATGAACAGGAATCTTAACACAATCAAAAACTACAGGCTTTAACAATATTCTGAATTTCAATTGGCAACAAAAGTAATGAGAGAGTAATAATACCACATTTTAGTTGTGCTCTTGCTGTGTTATATTTCTCTGTTAAGTTAGTTAGTTACGTACTCATAGATCGCCTGTTTGGAGGCATTTTAACCCGAGGAAAAAAAGAAAAGAGGAGGAAAGTGATTGAAAGACGTCAATCATCAGGTTACGCAACTGGGCGCACGTCAGGAGGAAAGCAGGAAAAACAAAAGGACATTAGAAAAGGAATAATACTACTGGGAGAAGGAAAACGAGGGTCTATTGATAGTTTGCGGGCTGTTTCCAAAGGTAAGCCTACGTTGTTATTGATATTTCCTGCCATATTGTTAATTAGGAGTGATTAGTCCTACCGGTGGACGGAGCTGTTCGTGTGTGTGTGTGTGTGTGTGTATGTGTTAAGGTGAAACTCAGGTGATGAATTATTGTAGGCTACTGTCTTTTACTTGGTGGCTGGCAGCTGGGGCCCAACTAAGGCCGCCTATGGGTTGTTTGACTTGAACTACTGTAAATTGACTTTTCCATGATATTCTGATTTATTGAGATGCTGTAGTTTCCAATTTCAAACTGAATATTCACTAATACTAAGATTTATACAGGTGCATCTCAATAAATTAGAATATCATGGAAAAGTTTATTCATGTCAGTAATTCAATTCAAAAAGTGAAGCTAACACTTTTTATAGATCCATTATTGCTTATGTTTTATGAAGACATAAAATTCAGTTTCTAAAAAAATTAATATTACAAAAGATTTATTTTTAAAAAAAAGCATTTTTAATACTGAAATATTGTCCTTGTGAAAAGTTCGTCCATCTATATGCACTCAATACTTGGTTGTGGTTATTTGACTTGAACTACTGTAAATGGACTTTTCCATGATATTCTGATTTATTGAGATGCAGCTGTAGTTTCCAGTTTCAAACTGAATGTTCACTAATCAATCAGATATTTCTGTAGACATGAGATCGTATAGTGGCAGTTTCAGTTGGATCCACAGCAGATGAACTTTAAACACAGAACAAAGCCACAACACAAACACATGTATGCTAATGAGATGAGATCGTTAAATCCTCGTCTCACCGTGAACAAAGAAAAACAACACACAGTCACACACACTTTAAACATGGCCGCCACCTCATCACTCAGTGTGTGTGTGATATTCATGGTAAGTAAGGACTTTAAGAGCATATTATCTACAAATAACGGAGAGAGTTTCACCGTGTGTCTCGGAAGTTCACATAGTCTATGTGAACTTCAGCAATTGATTTAATTTCTTTGTAAGTTGATATTGCCTATCGATAGGCAATATCAACTTTAAATCAAAAATACTGACTCAGCTACACACCACCTATGGTTTATGAAGATAACCAAGGACACAGTAGCATTAGCAAAAGAAGCACTTCAGAGATCATTCAAAATCATCATGGTCAAATAAAAAACAGAGAAAAAATAAAGCTGAGAAATGCTTTACCTGTGACATGTTTGTAGCCTATGTCATAGAAAATAAATGTGTAAACAAGGCAATTCGTACAGATGTTACTGGTTCAAATTTGCGGGGTTTGTCCTGCACTGCAGGATCGCGTGATCGCGTGACTTTTCACCACAACTGTTTTCCTCTAGGTGGCAGCACCGTACTAAATACTGCTCAGACGTTTTGGGGACAATGCTGACAGCCTGATAGCCGCGATTAGGAGTGGCGCTGTTCATGATACAGAATACAAGAGGATGAAAGGAGAACTAGCTGCAGACAGTAAATAATATAGTAGCCTCGTTTTTGACAAAATGTAACGACGGCAGCTACAGTAGACTATAGCCCACGTCTCACTCTCTTTTTTCGGTCATCTGTCTCGTCATCTCCAAAATGTGTTTTTAAAATGAGCCAACTACAGTACTGTGCAGTAGTGCCGCAGATTTCTCACTCCGCACCTTGTTTGAGAGTGCAGCTGGATGATTTCTTGTGAATGAACGGGTCTGTGTCACTTTGGGGCTGGGCGATAAAACATAGGATAAATAACTTTCCCTCGATAGAAGACGCGGCCGATACAAAGTGACACCGTCAGCCATGCAGCCGGCCGGGACTTTTTATTTTTAATTATGAAGGATCATCTGCCCAAGGCAAAGATGATAGCATCAACAAAACACGGCGTAACACACGCGGCTGTATGGGACAGGCTTTTATTTAATTCAGAACAAACCGCTTAGCAAAAATGGAAAATATAGTCTATAATAATTAATTGATCTGTTGTTTGGCCACTGTTTGAAAATAACCCGAATTATGAGCAAATAATCTGATCCAGAACAGCAGTCATAATCAGACTTCTTCTAAATAAACCTAAACATTAAATAACTGGGTCAGGTCGGACCATGGGGTTATTTTTTCTCTTCTTCTTCACAGGAGAAGAGGAGGCTATGTGCAAAGTACCACATTAACATCTCTATTCATATAACGCCCATCGAAACAGCTGATTTACATGTCGGCCGTTAAGGCAAGGCAAGGCAAGGCAATTTTATTTGTATAGCCCGTTTTTACAAACAGTTTGTCTCAAAGGGCTTCACATGGCATCGTAGCAACATCCTCTGTCCTTAGACCCTCACATCGACTGAGGAAAAACTCCATGGAAACCCTTTTAACAGGGAAAAACAGGAGAAACCTCAGGGTGAGCAACAGAGGAGGGATCCCTCACCCAGGACGGACAGACGTGCAATAGATGTTGTTACAGACAAGAAAACAGTTTACAGTTTGTCACAGAATGTGCGGAATATGGAAATGTTAACACATGGCGATTGGCCATTCACGCGGCTTTGTTCTTGGTTTCGGCCAATCAGCTTATAAGCACATGGCTAATTATCAGCTTTCAACCAATCGCACTGTTTTAATGTGTGTGTGTGAAAGTTATTTTCTTTAGTTCATTTTCGTTTCTTTTGGATTTTTTTTACAACAATGTATCAATATAATATTGTTTTCGTTTCATTTCGTTATAAAAATCAATCCCTTTTCTTTGAAACAATGAGATTGAGCAGCTAAAACTCAATAAACTCAACCATGGCTTGTCTTATTGTTAATCTGAACGCACATGTATAAAGGGCAGAGTCAAGGCAGCAGATAAATCACAAAACATCAACGCGTCCGTGAGCGCAGCGCACCTCCTCTTCTCCTGTGAAGAAGAAGAGAAAAAATAACCCCATGGTCCGACCTGACCCAGTTATTTAATGTTTAGGTTTATTTAGAAGAAGTCTGATTATGACTGCTGTTCTGGATCAGATTATTTGCTCATAATTCGGGTTATTTTCAAACAGTGGCCAAACAACAGATCAATTAATTATTATAGACTATATTTTCCATTTTTGCTAAGCGGTTTGTTCTGAATTAAATAAAAGCCTGTCCCATACAGCCGCGTGTGTTACGCCGTGTTTTGTTGATGCTATCATCTTTGCCTTGGGCAGATGATCCTTCATAATTAAAAATAAAAAGTCCAGGCCGGCTGCATGGCTGACGGTGTCACTTTGTATCGGCCGCGTCTTCTATCGAGGGAAAGTTATTTATCCTATGTTTTATCGCCCAGCCCCAAAGTGACACAGACCCGTTCATTCACAAGAAATCATCCAGCTGCACTCTCAAACAAGGTGCGGAGTGAGAAATCTGCGGCACTACTGCACAGTACTGTAGTTGGCTCATTTTAAAAACACATTTTGGAGATGACGAGACAGATGACCGAAAAAAGAGAGTGAGACGTGGGCTATAGTCTACTGTAGCTGCCGTCGTTACATTTTGTCATTGAAAAACTAGGCTACTATATTATTTACTGTCTGCAGCTAGTTCTCCTTTCATCCTCTTGTATTCTGTATCATGAACAGCGCCACTCCTAATCGCGGCGATATGTGATAGCCTACATAATCATCAAGTCATAAAGCAAGACAGGCTTTATCATATTACAATAGTTTCTGTGATTTAGGCAGTGTATACAGTAGTTAGTTCTAGTTTAATAGCCTAGAGTTTAAGCTGTGGATTACTGCACAGATCACTGAGTCATCCGCCTGTCGTCCTCCGTTCTCACAGATGCCACCTGGCGGTTGTTTTGGCACATTGAGGCTTTTCATTAAAACCTCTTGTCTCGCCAAAGAAAAAAAATGCATGAGTCTTGTGCCGTCTCGCGTGGACCACGCGTGAAGTCCGCAAATTTGAACCAGTAACATCTGTATAAAGTTTCTCTTTCTGTCAAACTGTAGGCACGGTTGGTTTGTTAGGATTTTTTTAAAAGTCTTTAGTAAATGTAGAGGCTTGCTGTGCTTTGACTCTCTCAGGTGAGCTGGCTGCCTGGCTCCGCCCCAGACTGAGGTGTGGATATGAGACAGGTGAGGAGGAGGAGCGAGAGAAAGTGAAAGTATTTAGTTCAGACGCCATTTTAAGAAGAAGAAGGAGTAAGAGCTGCGGCAGGTGAGTGTTAAACAACATTATTATTATTATTCACCGTTAAGTTTCAGTCCCTGGGAAGTGTGAAGGGAAGAAGAGTCAGAGTAGTTTTACACTAGTCCGCCATTGTTGTTGTTCTTTCCGCGTGACGTCTTGCGGTGTGATTACAGAGAGCTCCGAGGCTATGACGTCATCGTTTCACTAAAGATCCGTTTATTTTTTTCTGAGGCGAAGTTTGGAGATTTACCCACACTGGGACTGGTTTTAAAGAGATACAGTGACAGTTTTAGGACAAAATGCTGATATGAGAAATAACAACTGTTAAGATACTATAGCCTACTATAGGCCTACTTCTCTCTCTCTCTCTCTCTCTCTCTCTCTCTCTCTCTCTCTCTCTGTGTGTGTGTGTGTGTGTGTGTGTGTGTGTGTGTGTGTGTGTGTGTGAGTCAGTGTTAACAGGCAGCTGGGACCGGTGTTAAGATACTATACTATACTATACTTCTCTCTCTCTCTCTCTGTGTGTGTGTGTGTGTGTGTGTGTGTGTGTGTGTGTGTGTGTGTGTGTGTGTGTGTGTGTGTGTGTGTGTGTGTGTGTGTGTGAGTCAGTGTTAACAGGCAGCTAAGAGGAAAGTTAAGGGAACTGAAGTCAGACAGCTGAGCTCTGAATCCTCTGTTTATTACACTTTACGTTTTTGTGAAAACTGTGTTTGACTTTCAGAATAAAAGTTTAACACTGATCCAGAGAAGATAGAGAGTCTGAAACACAGTCTATGGTTTGTGATGACTTTTACTGGATTTGTAGCTACAAAACACTAAAAGGAACATCCGACCAGGTTCTGATCAAGAACCACAAGACACAAAACTAAACCTGTTAATGAAAACAGTTTCATTGTTTTAAACACTCATTATCTTCTCTGGAGAAGTGTTAAAGTTTTACACTCAACACAAAATGAAAAAAAACAACAAAATGAAGGTGAAATAAACGGAGGATTCAGAGCTCAGCTGTTTAATTTAATCTTCCCTTAAAGGTTATGGAGAATGAGCATAATACCACCCTCTATTTATCAAGATAGAAAAGTAATTCCAGCAGTTGGTTGCAAGACTGTTGTTAAGTAAAATACACTGTTGCTAGGGATGCCACTGTGATCAGAGGAGCAAAGAACTATGCAGGATATTTGCCGTAGGCTATGTTTAATTTTTACCTTCAGTAAACAGCTTCAGACTAATTGTGATGGTAGATAAAATACTTGTAACTTGTTACAGGGAGAGTGGAGGCTCCTTCCACATCGTGGCTGGAAACCAAACCTGCGATCAGAGCCTCTTACCCGGTGTCACAGCTTTCATCTCGTCCACGACACAAACCGTAATCTCTTGTTTATGACAGATAAGACTACATAAATACACACATCGTAACATCGTATAATCCATCGATCCACTGATTGATCATCAAAGGCTTCATTGAAAACAAATGCACACGACCGGGAGGAGGGTTAGCAAAACAGAGGAGAAGTGACGACTACTGCTGGTCAGATGTAAACAGAAAGTCATTGTCAAACCCATCATATTTTCTTAAATTAATTAATTAATTCAGACTAAATATATTTTATAATGGAAAAGCTATACCTGTATTCTGCACCCCTCTTAACGAGCCGTGGATGTATTGTTTTTAAGAAATATAGCTTTTAATAATTCAACCTTTAACTTTCCCCTTAGCTACTGGATCTGAAGCTACGTCAGTGTTGTTCAGTGTTTCTGGTTTCCCTCTCAGACTGACTGAAGTCCTGAAGATGAGTGTTAATGTGGAGGAAGAGGAGGACGGACCAGAGTCTCCAGGATCCACCTGTCTGTCTCTGAAGAGTGACCGGTCCAAAGGATTTCCTCCAGAATTCAGTCCTGGACCTGGACCTGGACCTTCAGACTCCCGGTAAGAGACCTGCTCCAGCCTCTTTACCAGTGTTGAGTGTGTTGAGGTCCTGCAGCTCATAGTGACTGTGAGTCAACAGGAACTGGTTCCTGTGGTTGATCAGTGTCTTCATACTAACTGCTCAGGGGTCTCATTTATAACCGTTGCGTACGCACGAAACGGGGCTGAAAGTGGCGTACGTGACTTTTCACGCCAAGGTTGTGATCTATAAAAAACTAACTTGACGGGAGAATGTGCGCAGCCCTAAGCAAACTCTGACCCATGCGTACGCATGGTTTGAAGGAAAAGGGGAATTGGCGACACAGACGGTGTGGTGGTGAACTGAAGTCAGACTCAGGACATGATGAGTGAGAAGAACGATTATGTTTTTATTATCGGCCGTCACACATTTAATTTCAACCCGTATGCGTTAGATCCATGTTGCCACGGTGATTTAATTCAACAGCGCCCTTATTTTGCATCGGACTGGTGTTTCAGAAACATCTTCTTAGAATCTAACTTAAAATTCTAAATCAAAATTCCTTCTCTATATTTAATCACCACCGTCTCTCCGTCATATTGTCCACTCCCAGAGCGCAGGAGGAGGAGAGGACGGCGCTGCTGCATGGGATAAATACATGTAAATAACTATATGTTCCTATGATACTGTGAACATATGATCGAGAGTCAATTAAATCTCAAACCCTGGAAAAAAAATTCAGTAATCGTTCGCACAATTGTTACATTCTGTTTTCTTGTTATCAAGAGAAGTGTCATGTTTGATCATTCCTCAGAATGTAACTGATTCCGCTAATTATTCAAAGTTTTATCGATCAGTCTAATTACTGTACATAATACAGCGGTGAGCCCCGTGCGTAATTCTGCACCACGGCACCGCTGGAGGAGAAAGGAGGGAGAGGGAGACCATGATGAAGGTTAATAACTCGTTTCAGATTAGAACTGTTGTCATTGTTGTAACTATGTGCCGAACCGGGTCCAGCATGTGAGAGGTAGCGCACCAAAACAACACCGCGTGCGCTCTGAGCCGCTGACGCCGTTAACAGCTGCAGCAACATGTCACGTTGTCACGTTCACACCTGCAGCTAATTCACAAAAGCGACAGAACAAGAGCACGTCAGGCTCATTGACATGCAGATCACATTCATGTGGTGGTTTGCATTGACCATCTACGGTTAAAACAGGGCGTGTACAGGGCGGAACGTGAAGCGGATTCAGCTGCGCACACTTGTAGGAACTCTGTGATTTATAAAGGGACTTACTTGCAAGTGTGCGTACGCAGGGTTTTATAAGTCTGAATATTTACTGGCGCACGCAAAACTTGGCTTTTGGGCGTACGTACACTTTTAGTAACGATCCCACGCACAGTTTTATAAATGAGACCCCAGGTCTCTTCATGTTTCTTCTGAACTGATCTGATGAAAGAACATCTGGACTTGTTCCTCCTCCATGTTCTTCCTGCAGCTGATCAACATGAGCTTTAAAGACGTGGCTGATTCCAGGTGGTTTGGTGAATGTTGATGAGCTGGTTTCTAACAGAGTTAACAGCAGTTTGCAGGATCATTTTACAGCCTGAATGATGAGCTTCACTGTAGACACTGTCTGAGCAGCAGCATCTGGATTTGTTCACAGAGATGATGTCTAATGAGTCAGGAAACAAGATTCTTCAGTGAAGGGACTAAATGCAGTAAATGGACTCAGTTAAGGTTGGAGCCTGAGTCTGGTGATTTTCCATCTTTGTCCTTATTTTTCTGATATATCAGATGCAGAGTCCAACGTGTCCCAGGCTGAGAGGACGTCCTCCTCTGAGCCATAGAGCTCCACATTAAAACACATCAGTGAACCACACTGTGTCACTGGGGGACATCAACACACACTGTAGTTTATTTAGACTCTGTCCTGCTGCCCCACATACTCACTACAGCACCAAATGTGGATCAATCCGCTGCTGAAAATAGTCCCTGACAGATGTTTCCTGTGTTTCCTCCTGTTGGTTTGATAGAAACTAGAGTGAGCAGCTGTTTGAGCAAATGACTGAGTCTCTTTAAACATGAACCTGTAGCTGAGATGTTGGTGAAGCTTTGAGTCTTCAGGAGAAAGCTGGACACTGGACACAGTTAATGACTGACTGACTCTACACTGTTGTCTATCATGAAGTTTATTCACACACACACACAACACATAATTTGAAACACACAACACATAATTTGCACACACAACACATAATTTGATGCCTATGATGCTGCTATGTTGCTTCCATCCTTCACTACAGTGTGTGGTGCTGGACGCTGACGTCACTGGAGACTTCCCACAATGCATCTGTGATCAGAGAACTGATCAGTGATCAATGTGATGGGAATAAAAACATGTTTGTGTTTGCAGACTGAGAGCAGAGCCTCCAGGATCCATCTGTCTGTCCATGAGGAGTGACCAGTCCAAAGAAGAACCTCTTTACTTCAGACCTGGACCTGGACCTGGACCTTCAGAGTCACGGTAAGAAACGGTTTCTACTGTAAACTGAGCTGAAGATGATTCAGTCAGTCAGCTACAGTAACAGCTGTGTAGTTGGGTTGCAGCACCATCTGCTGCAGTGAGAACGTGAGGCTGAAGGAGAGGAGATTAAAAAAGGATGCGTTAGCTTGTCGCTATGGTAACCAGTCCCTCCAGGATTTTGCAGGGTTTTTTTTGTGATTGTTGCGGCCTAAAATGCCTGATTTTGCGGCCACATTTTGAAGAAATTGCGGTGCATGTTGCGATGTTTTAGGCGCTTTTGTTGCAATTAAAGCAGATATCAGCTTCACGGCCGTTTCGGCTAATGCTGCGTTCAAGGCAGGCTTTTGAAACCGTAAGTTACAGCTTCAAGTCACAACTACGACTTGGTAGCGTTCCAGGTAACCCGTAGCTCGTGTTTTTACCATCCTGTTGTCTGTGAAAGTTCCCTATAACGGCCACTCGTAACTTCCGACCCGTGAACTCGTACCAGATCGAACTGGTATGACTTCACAGGAAGGAAAAACACAAAGTACGAGTTTCTTTGAACGCACCATGAGTTAGCAGCCCCCGCCCCTGTCAGGCATCAATTGGTCCTCGTGCTACGTCACCACATTCACGCGCATCCCTTGGCTGCACACACAGCCCTTCATGCCGTTCTCTCTTCTCATTGGATAACACTTGTATCCCACAAGGACAATTTTCTCCTCGGGTTACAGCAGAGCAGAGTGACGGAGAGACTCGTGTTTAGGCTGAAATACTTCATGTAAGTGATTGCTGACGGAAAATAGGACTATTTAGGACTTATATTAACAAAAACATTCCACTGATATCTGCTTTAAATTGCGGGAGACAGCGAAAGTTGCAAAAAAAAGTTGCAGTTTTGTTCTGAATAATTAAAAATCAAAGGAAAATTTAAAATTTTGAAATGTCACAAAATAATGTGAGGTCCTGTTATACCAGCAATTTTCCACTTGTTAAGAAAGGCAAGACAGGAAAATTACATAGAGTTGAAAGTTGTTTTACTTTTAATTAAAATGTCTGTTTAAAAATAGTGGTAAAAGAACTGTTTTAAAATGTCATTAAAACAGTCCAGTCTTTGAATAAAAAGGGGAGGGTGGCTACTCAAGTCCAGGGCCAGGGCCTTAGGATGGGGGGAGGGGCACCTGGCCGCTGGCTGCTCCGCTCCGGCCCTGCAGTGGCGCACTCACTGGATTTCCCCTCGGCGAGTGCTGCGGGGTTGACACAGTCTCGGGTGGTCAATCAGGACAACTCACACACTCAACACGTTCAACTCAGCTTGTGTTCCTTTACTTATCACTTTGTGCACATTGTGTTAAGTTTCTTGCCGTCAGCCCAGCCACGCTGTTCCTCCGTGGACTCACTTTCAACCACCGCTCCGTCCAGACTCGCACTCTCTGCTGTGTAACTCGCGGAAAGCACCGACAATTGGTCCAATTTGCAGAAAAGTTGCGGTGATTTTACAAAATTGCAAGATCGCAAAAATTTGCGGGGATTGGCTGAATTTGCGTTAATTGTTGTGATCGCAACATCGCGAATTCCTGGAGGGACTGGGTAACGGTAACAGGTGACTGTTACTGTATATTAGTGTGTCCCAAATTGCACACTTCTGCACTTACACTTAATATTTTGAGTACATAAGTGGGTTCACACTGAGCAGTGTGCGAAAATGTAGTGCACTATGCGCACTCAAACAGCCAGAAAATTTAGTGTGGTCGCTAAATGTGTGTTTCTGTTTAATATGTATGGGTGGGTAATGTAATGTATGTATTTATGTATCTTGAGGTTGAGTGTTTCATACGGGGAGGTGAAAACAAGTTTCCTTGTAAAGGACAAATAAAGCTGAATCTGAATGTGGATCGCTGGACACTTTCCATCCTCAACGGCCGCCATCCTAGTTACATAGTGGAAGCACGTCACTACTTTTCAAATGGCGGCGGTTGATTTGAGCAGCGAGGGAGCTGACACCGGCGTAAATGTCTTAAAAAAACACTCAAAACAACACAACAACAATAACACAATAAAACACAACTTAATAGCTCCTTTTGGGGGACAGCCTTCCATTTCGAAACACCGCTGTTCCGACCCTTCTCCAGAAACACCGCTGCTCCGAAATTGATTTTCAAGTTCAAATTACTTCAAACACTGCAGTCCGCTCACCGGCCGCACTCATGCACTCATTGTTTTTTTTTTAAATTGCTAATAGGCTTATGTCGCTATCTTCATTTAGCCTATTAGCTATGTATATTTTCGCTTGTATCAAACACATTTAAACGTTTGTCAAATCTTTTTACAGGCGCTATCAGTGGTGCTGAAATCCCTGTGCTGAAATAAACTGTCGTCCATGCGTGCGATCTGCCGGGACACACACACACACACACACACACACACACACACACA
Source organism: Trachurus trachurus (assembly GCF_905171665.1). NCBI lineage: Eukaryota > Metazoa > Chordata > Actinopteri > Carangiformes > Carangidae > Trachurus > Trachurus trachurus. The sequence continues at coordinate 3,202,664 of NC_139905.1, read as the reverse complement.
CACACACACACACACACACACACTTGCCTGCACATCAGTTTGTGCTGGGGGGGGGGGTCTGTGCTTGGGGAAGGGAGCTTTAGCCTACTTTCAATGGAAATGTGAGAGCAGTGTAACATTAAACTAGAGTTTTCATATGTTAAATCAAAGAGGAACTATACAAGTCCGCTCGCTTTTCCGTTGTTTTGCTTGCAGTCAGTGTGTGAACTATACTGTGGCTTTCGGGGGGGTTCACTTATATGGGGGGGGGGGGGGGGGGGAACGCCGACGAACCGGGCTCTACAAACACTGGTGCGCATCATGCCACGTAGCAATGGGACTCATCGCTCATTATTAATAGAATAGCCTACTGCACAACTGAAAATATAGTAGCGACCCCACAGTAATGTTCTTGTTATGATGTTTAAGTTGTATGATTTCTGACTGACTGTGAATATAGGCCTATGGTACGGGCAGGTTGGATGAGAAACTGAGGGGCCGGGGTGAGTGTGAGGAGGACAGAGTCCTGTGTGTGTGTGTGTGTGTGTGTGTGTGTGTGTGTGTGTGTGTGTGTGTGTGTGTGTGTGTGTGTGTGTGGAGGTGAGTGAGTGAGGAGGAGCAGATGAAGAAGTGAGAGCTGTCAGATAAGTTTGTGTTATGTTGTTGTAGTTACATCGGGTCGGACGCTACAAAATCCCTCCTTTTGGTGCCGTTAACCGATTGTGCCAGATGCGCCAGAGCACGCGCCTGAGGTGCAGAGGTCCTCTGCGCCAGGCGATTTGTGTTTATTCATCTTAACAGAGCGCGCAAGAGATTAATACACACATTCACACAGGCTACACACACATAGGGGATACACATTCATGTAGGCTACACATACCCACAGACACACAGCTGAGGAGCCGAGGCGCCGCACGGAGAAATGCGCATCTGGTGGCATGCCCCCCAGTGTATCGGCGCCTATGAGTGACGGCACAGCGATCTCAGCTGCCTACAGCTGTTGCTGTTATTGTTTTTAACACACACGCACTGGCCAGTTCTTCCGTACCGTGCTGAAGCCCGAATGACATGAAAGGTTTTCTAATTTATTGAGAAACAATGCCCAGGTCAGCAATGCATGACAAAAACATGTGGTTCATTTGTCCCCTCAAGTTACATAAACCAACACAGTGTGGACACACACAACTCCGGTGACGCCGGTGATGTGTAGAAAAGTGAAAAAAGTGTTTCCATTACACTTTTGCCATACATGATGTATCACCCCCATGCGCAAATACATTAATAGCCTAATTTGACCAGTAATAACGGGTCTCTCTGGGTGTGTAAACTACGTCATCGCAAAAATAAAAATCCAGTGAACAGCGACACACACACACACACACACACACACACACACACACACACACACACACACACACACACACACACACACACACACACACACACACACACACACACACACACACAATCTCGACTGTAACACAACACCTAAGACAAATAGCCTAATTGATTCTTATTTCTTCCACTTACAGAACTGTTTACGACTTGAAACAATGTGACGTTTCTGACCAAATGTCGCGGCTTCAAATGCATCAAATTCCCACATCCAGTTACGCAGCAGGCAGCTGTCCAGGGTGCTGAGGTGACAGATAAAGTAGACTGCACTCTGCACTCTGGTGTTTGCTGGGCAGATCTGTCCCACTTGCTTTCTCATCCACTCTGTTGTGGGACATCTCCCACAGAGCAAAACATTTTTTTTTCTCTCTGCTCGGCTCAAGCGTGGCTGAACTCTGGCTTGAACCCACTTCAGGCGCGAGCCTGCAGCCCCCGCTCCTGCTGACAACAGACCGGGGGAGAAAAGAGACAAATTTGCTCAGATCAGGCTGTGTGATTATGCACGAAGATCGGTATAACGCATTGGAGCAATTTTCATACAATTTCGGATATTTAGCATGATAAAGTAATTTCATTTCAACATAACCAGCCATTGGATCAGCTGAAGCATAATGAGCGTTATATGAAGTAGACTATTTGCTTGTTTTGCGGTTAAGATTATAGCCACATGATCTATTTGAACCCACAAAGGAAAAAAGGATAAATGCGCAGCCTCCGTTTCCTTTCTGATTGTGTCCGTTCGGAGTGGGGGGGGGTCGGAATGGAGGGGTTTCCCCAATAGCCCTTTCGGAATAGCGGGGTGGAATGGAAGTCTATTGTCGGAAAGGCGGGGCTTCGGAAAGGCGGGGTGTAACCCTCGTTTTGATCGGCAAAAAGCACTGTCAAGTGTCAGCGATAGGGCTCCAGAAAAATAGAAGAAGAAGCTGTCGAGTAATTTCCTGTAAGTGCTCAGCGGCAGTGTTTGATTTGAGACAGTAGCTACTACCATGTTGAAATTTGCGCACTGCTTAAGTAAGTGCACTTCCTTATAGTGTACTGCAAAGAAGTGCACTAAGAGAAGTATGAGATTTAAGAAACACTACTGATCAGTGATCAATGATCAATGTGAATAAAAACATGTTTGTGTTTGCAGAGGTCAGAACCACAGACTGAGAGCAGAGTCTCCAAGATCCATCTGTCTGTCCATGCGGAGTGACCAGTCCAACGGTCAACCTCTTTACTTAGGACCTGGACCTGGACCTTCAGAGTCACGGTAAGAGACGGTTTCTACTGTAAACTGAGCTGAAGATGATTCAGTCATTAGACTCATGTGAAGGAAACAGAGAGAAACCAGGAACCAGATCCATCAGACTCTGAAGGTTCACAACAAACCTCAGAGACAGAAACACACACACACTCTGTCCATCAGACTGATGAAGCACAGCGTCCTCATGTTCCTGTGTCATCAGCCTCAGTCAGGGTGAACGTTGCTGCACCAACACCAGCCCCGTCTCCACCTCCACAGTTTCCATAGGTGGATTCAGACACGCCCACAATCAGTTGATCTCATGTCAACACCTGTGTGAGCTCCACCTGTCTGTAGAGCTGTCAGTGGACAGAAGGACAGAGAGGAGACACAGTGTCTCCATGTTGGAGGAGACACTTTAATGATCCACACGTCTGAGCCTTTAAACTGAAGTCACAGTAGAGATTAAAGCAGCTGATACACAGAGACTTTTATTTTGAAAAGTCAGGAACTAGACAGGAGTGATGAGTGTTTCCTGTTTCCTGTCTGTGACTGAGCTTCTCCACAACATGTAGTGAAGCTCAGGTGGAGCTGCTGAAGCTTCTGTTGTCAGCTTCAGTCTCCTCACACTGGACCAGAGCTCCAACACAGGTTCATTAGAGCCACACAGCAGCGTCTGGATGAGGAGTTCATTAGTTAAAAGGATAGTTCACCCAAAACTCAAATTATCTACTCCCCCTCATGTGGACTAAGGGCTGGGAGAAGTTTCAGAGTTATCCGTGACTTCTCTGAGTTACAGGGGGTCTCGGCGTAGCAGTGCATGTCCATATGACGGTTGCAAATGGATACCAACTGTCTTCGTAACAAAAAGACACCAAAAAACATCCAAATACCTCCATGCGGCTCGTCTGTAATGTCTGTCTTGTATTGAAGCCCCGACATGAGAAATTGTTCTGAAGAAAATTAAATAAGTCTATATTTCAAGCTTGTTTGCAGCAGAAGCTTCTCTTTCTGGTCCGTCCAAATCTTGCGAGATTTGTGCCGGTGTCAGTAACCGCACTAATGCCGGCGCACAAGCAGCATGCAGTTCAGGACCAGGTCTTCATTCAGCTCGTCTCTCTACACTCGTCTTCCTCTACTTTCTCTTTCTCTGCTCCTCTGCTTACTGAAGCCCCGCCCCGTGAGGTGGTCAACCAATCAGAGCTCAGATGAGATCTGAGAGCAGATGAGAGCTGAGACTGTGACATGTTGTTGATCCAGAAATGTCTTGACAGGAGGAAGAGGAGTGGTGTCTCTGACGTCCGGAAGGATCATGGAAAAAGACCCAGAACCAGAGGTGAGCTGCAGACAGCCAATCAGAGCAGCTGTGGACAAAGTGAGACTGAACATCTGTCTGCTGATGTGGTCATTAGTGAAACCAGGACCTGTTGTTTTCTCCAGAGTCATTGTTCCATCACACAGCACTGACATTTAAGATGATGATTCAAACCTTCTCTTTGTTGTCTGTAGTTTTTCTGTAGCTGATGAAAATAATCTGATCAGATTGTCAGACTCTCTGTCTTCAGTCTGACTCTGTCTCTTCTCTCTCAGCAGATCGTGGTCTGCAGGAGGTTTTAGATCAACATAAGATCAGTCTGAGGAGCAGATGTGAACGAGTGACTGAAGGAACTGAGGGAACAGGAAGTGGAACAGGAAGTGAAACCCTCCTCAACAGCATCTACACTGAGCTCTACATCACAGAGGGACAGAGTGAAGAGGTTAATACCCAACATGAGGTGAGACAGCTGGAGACAACGTCCAAGAAGAAGACCCTCCATGACACTCCAATCAAGTGCAACGACATCTTTAAAGACTTACCTGTCCAACAGAGAGAGGACATCTCTATGGTCTCAATTGTCCAACAAAGACCCATCAGAGTGGTTCTGACCAACGGCGTCGCTGGCGTTGGAAAAACGTTCTCGGTGCAGAAGTTCACTCTGGACTGGGCCGAGGGCTTGGAGAACCAAGATGTCAGTCTGCTGGTTCTGCTTTCGTTCAGGGAGCTGAACCTGATCAGAGATCAGTACAGTCTTCTCAGGCTGCTCCATGTTTTCCATCCAACATTACAGAAGGTCACAGCAGAGCAGCTGGCTGTCTGTAAACTTCTCTTCATCTTTGACGGCCTGGATGAAAGCCGACTGTCACTGGACTTCAACAACAGGGAGGTTGTGTCTGATGTCACACAGACGTCATCAGTCAACGTGCTGCTGACAAACCTCATCCAGGGGAATCTGCTTCCCTCGTCTCTGGTCTGGATCACCTCCAGACCTGCAGCAGCCAATCAGATCCCTCCTACATGTGTCGACAGCGTAACAGAGGTCCGAGGCTTCACTGACGCCCAGATGGAGGAGTACTTCAGGAGGAGGTCCAGTGATGAAGATCTGTCCAGAAGAATCATCTCACACATCAAGACGTCCAGGACCCTCCACATCATGTGTCAAGTCCCAGTCTTCTGCTGGATCAGTGCTACAGTTCTGGAGCACATGTTGACCACAGACCAGAGAGGAGAGCTGCCCAAGACCACGACGGACCTGTTCTCACACTTCCTGCTGGTCCAGACAAAGAGGAAGAAGAACAAGTACGGTGAAGGACATGAGACGAGTCCACAGGAGCTGACGGAGGCCGACAGGGAAGTTCTTCTGAAGCTGGGGAGGCTGGCGTTTGAACAGCTGCAGGAAGGAAACATCATGTTCTACCAAGAAGACCTGGAGCAGTATGGTCTGGATGTCACAGAGGCCTTGGTGAACTCAGGACTCTGTACTGAGATCTTCAAAAGAGAGAGTGTGATCTTCCAGAAAACAGTCTACTGCTTTGTTCATCTGAGTGTTCAGGAGTTTCTGGCTGCAGTCTACATGTTCCACTGTTTAACCAACAGGAACACACAGGTCCTGGAGAACTTCCTGGGAGAACAACATGATGATTTAACCCTGGATGACTTCCTGGAACAACAACATGATGGTTTAACCCTGGATGACTTCCTGAAGAGAGCCATGCAGAAATCCCTCGGCAGTAGAAACGGTCACCTGGACCTGTTTGTTCGCTTCCTTCATGGCCTCTCTCTGGAGTCCAACCAGAGGCTGTTAGGAGGTCTGCTGGGTCAGAGAGACAACAGTCCAGGAACCATCCAGAGAACCATCAACAACCTCAAGGAGATGAACAGTGAGGACAGTGATAAAATCTCTCCAGACAGAAGCATCAACATGTTCCACTGTCTGACGGAGATGAAGGACCAGTCAGTTCATCAGCAGATCCAACAGTTCCTGGAGTCAGAGAACAGATCAGAGAAGGAACTCTCTGAGATCCAGTGTTCAGCTCTGGCCTACATGCTGCAGATGTCAGAGCAGGTTCTGGACGAGTTGGACCTGAGGAAGTACAAGACATCACTGGAGGGACGACTGAGACTGATCCCAGCTGTGAGGAACTGCAGGAAGGCTGAGTGAGTCCAGACATGATCATTCACACCATCAATTAGTTACACACTAGGGTTGTGCCGATTGCCGATCCAATCGTCTATCGGCGATTGGAAGGACGACCGGCGATGTTTTGTTTTCTTGGCGATTTTACACACACACATACTCGCTACTTTTTTATTGATCTAATGCGCAATCTGTTTGTTTTAATGAAGCCGCTTGGCTTGCTGCTTCAAACAGATACTCTGTCATATGACAGTGTTTCACCAATCAAATGCAGCCACTGGCGACGTCCAATAAGACGGAGCCAGGTAGTCATATGACCGCACACAAAATCTCTGTGGTAAACAGGGTGACCACTCCGCCTCAAATTTGAGGAAACAAGTTTAGCTGGTGTTGTGGCTGTGACGCTGCCGACGCCAGCCCTGTAACTGTATGTCACAGCCCGACGAGGTGTTCACTAATGCCACAAATAAATTACGTCCGCCATGAATAGATTTTTCGGCTTTCGGCAACGCAATAGCGTTCCGTTCATTGATCATAGTGCTCTTTCTCCGTTATTAGCCCTCACACACACACACACACACAGAGAGAGAGAAGCGCGCATGCATGACAGCATGACAGCAGGGCACGCCGTGCCGAGAGCCGAGAGCACGGTAAAAGCGATACTCATACGCCGCCCCCCCCCCGGTCGAACGAACACGTGGAACGGCCGCTGCCAACCCCCCCCCCCCCCCATCCCCCGGACCCGGGCGATAGATAGGTCTATCGGCGATCTCCAGGGAGGGCGATTGGGACGATCTGAGAATGTCAAAATCGCCCAACACTATTACACACACACACACACACACACACACACACACACACACACACACACACACACACACACACACACACACACACACATACACACACACACACACACGCTGCTCAGTGACCCATGGAAATCAGTCAGTCCACCTTAAATGTCACCGTGACAATTTGGAGCATGTCCTTAGTGTGGATTAGATCTTTGCAGGACACACACTTTAGTGGTCAGATCTTCTGCTGCTAAAGATGTTTCTACATTTCACCTTGATTTTCTTTGACTTCATTTCATGTTTGGAGAAAATCGATGTGTGTGAGCGTTGTTCAGGTGACACCTGCAGCTCTACACCTGAGCTCACCTGACCACATCTACCTGTGTCGGCCGCAGGAGCCTGGATTAAACATCCATCTGGGCTTTGATGAATGGATGTTGGATGATTCAAGAGGAGGTGGATCTGAATCTGAATGGGTTTTTCCAGCCCAGCCCTGATGAGGATTATTGTTTCATGTCCAACACAAAGAGAGAAGATGAACTGAACCAGAGTGTGAAGAGCACATGTTGATCACATGATGACATGTTGTGTGTGTTTAGTACAAATTGTCTGATTTTACTCTCACACATTTTGTTTCTTCTCTAATCACAGGCTTGGTAGTTGTTGGCTCTCAGAGATTCACTGTGAAGTCGTTGCCTCAGCTCTGAAGTCCAGCCCTTCCCACCTGAGACACCTGGACCTGAGTCAGAACATCCTGGATGATTCATCAGTGAAGCGTCTTTGTGCTGGACTGGAGAGTCCAAACTGTAGACTGGAGACACTGGGGTGAGTTCACTGACTGGAGCTGTTGTAGTTGTTTGAAGCTTCAGTTTCTCATTGGTTCATACATGTCAGGATTTGTGTGTGAGGATTTTTCTCAAGAAGCTGAAGAGAGAAAACAGTTGAGATGAGTCCAGAGAGAAGAAGGTGAGAGCAGTCGTAGTGTTTGTGATTCAGAGCAGCAGAGAACGAGCTCAGCTTCTACAACTGTTGTTTTCAACTCAGACACTTGTTGTTGAAGCAACGTGCAGCACTGATCTGAGAGCAGATGTTGAGTTGTGGTCAGAAACACAGCAGCTGGTGGATGTTGTGGAGCTGACAGAACCATGGGAGGAAGCATGAGAGGAAGCAGCTGAGATCCACAGAGCTGGCAGCAGAGGCAGAGGAGGCTGGAAAGCTGCGCTCCAGTGGAGGCTGGCTGTAGGGAGCTGTTGGCAGCTAAAGTCTGCTCCCTGGTAGCTCAACTGGCTGGGAGAGGCTGGAGTGTGAAGCAGGAAGTGAAGAGCACGGCACACACTGCAGCCACTTCCTGTCAATGACTGTGAATGCTGAGAATCAAGGTGAGACAGGTGAGAGCAGAGCTGCTAGTGTTGGTCTTGTTGCTGCTGACATGAAGCAGCTGCAGAGGCTCAGCTGGTTTGTTTGGAGGCTCACCAAGATGGGCTGAAGGTTGTTGCTTCATGTTCACAGAGAAGTTTATTTACTTCAAGCAAGCCGACATGTTTGTAAAACTAGATCTAATTCAAAGTCTGGTGCGAGACCCAAGTTGACGCTCGGTGTGTTCACGTGCAGTCAGAAGCTCCCGTTTGTGTCATAAACACAGGAATATCAACTCTTGACTTGCTTTAAGTAAATAAACTTCTGGGTGCATGTTTGAGTCGCCATCTGACGCTGTCTGTGGCTTTGAGGGATGGAAACAGCCTAAGCAGGGGAGTCCTAAGTCCTCAACTCACTGCTTTTATTCTTTATTCAGATTGGAGGGTTGCAGGTTGTCAGAGATCAGCTGTTCTTCTCTGGTCTCAGCTCTGAAGTCCAACCCCTCCCACCTGAGAGAACTGAGACACCTGGAGCTGGGTGGAAACGACCTGCAGGATTCAGGAGTGAAGGATCTGAGTGGTTTTCTGGAGAGTCCAGACTGTAGACTGGAGACTCTGAGGTCAGTTCACTGACTGTTGTATCTGATCCACCTACAGTGGATTAAAGTGAATTTATAAAAATAGTCTTTCTTCTGAAAACATTAAATTAAAATAGATTATTTTCTGTGTTTCTATATTTAGATTTTAATGCACCTTGAGCAGGACATGTCCTAAAAACAAAAAACTCTTCTTCTAAATAATCTGTGACAAATGATGTAAAATGAGTCCAGAAACACAGAGTTGTATTAATTCCTCATTTGAGTCCAGATTTATTTTCCTGTTTATTCAGATTTTTAATTTTTTAATTAATTAAAAAATTAAGGGAAAAATCAAAGTTACACCACTTGACACTGGGTTTCATCACGTCATAGACCCCTGTGCTGTTAGTTTATCGATTTAACCCTGATACGAGTTGATCAATAGAGTTATTAATAGGGGTGACCTCCAATAGTCGACTATTACACGATTCGATTCAGAGAGCTCTGATTGGACAAACAACTTTGCAGTCGAATCGTCTCAAAATGTGGTTATGAAGAAAAGATCAAACCATTGTGAATATATAGAGGAGCTTCCTGCTGATGAACATCTGGTTTTACATAGAATTTATCTGTTTTTTATAATATAGGAGAGATGGTTTAGATACAAACATCACAGTGAGTGATCGAGCACCGACTATTTCTCTCTCTCTCTAAATTCAGGCCTGAAGTTTTATTTACAATTTTAAACTAAGGGAAGCGTTCTCTTCACACACACACACACAAACAACAACAACAACAACAACAACAACAACAACAACAACACCATGGTGCTGTGACCCTCGACCTCTGAACCGTCTGAACCAGCACTGATGCTCATATCATGTCCTCACAACGAGACTCCACGTTTTCATTCTCCACACACACTCGTTAATTCACAACACACACTTGTTAATTCACAGCACACACTCGTTAATTCACAGCACACACGTACTCGTCATCGCTGCACCGTCCCTGAAAGAGAGATGATGATGTCATCGCAGCCTAATGAGTGAGATCAGGAAAAGGACGGATGGAGAACGTCCTGTTATCTGATGCCAACTGAAGAATTAGTTTATTCAGCTGTTTGAACTCTTTTCTCCAGAAGAAGACGCAAATGAGATCATGAATCAATGAGGAAAAAACAACATGATTCTACAATTAGTCGACTATGGACAAAATCTGACCAATCAGATTCGACTATGAAAATCCTTAGTGGAGGACACGCCTAGTCATTAATAAAAATAATAATAACAGAGAATCATTATTGATCAGTTATCAATGAATTAATCTTCTTCTTTTATTCTTTATTCAGATTGGAGGGTTGCAGTTTGTCAGAGATCAGCTGTTCTTCTCTGGGCTCAGCTCTGAAGTCCAACCCCTCCCACCTGAGACACCTGAACCTGAGAGGAAACAAGCTGCAGGATTCAGGAGTGAAGGATCTGAGTGGTTTTCTGGAGAGTCCAGACTGTAGACTGGAGACTCTGAGGTCAGTTCACTGACTGTTACTGTTGTAGATCTTAGATCTTTGATCCACAACTGAACCTGATTGATCTTCACTCAGAACTTGAATCATTGATTGAATTGATTGAATTGATTAATGACATTTGAAATAGTGGTTGTTGAATATTTGCAGTTGTTGTTGTGTGAGAATGATTCTTCAGTTTCAGCTCATTTCACTCAGTGGTCAGGAATAATGTTTGTTCACTTCAGTTCAACCTTCACACACACACTCGTATTTCTCTCAGTCAGACAACTCATGTTTTCTAGAAACTCTGGAGAAAATGTCCAGTATCAGCTCATCAACTCACTTCATCTCTACATTGATGATGTTTCTCTGTGTTTGACGTTCCTGCTGAGAATTTTCCAAAGTTTAGTTTGAAATCATCTGTAATTTGTGATGAAAACAGTTTCATTTGGTTTAGTTTGAGTTTCCTGAGACCAGGACCAAGACCTGAGTCCTGGATCAGGACTGGACCTTTGGGCTCTGATCCAGTTCAGTCAGAGAGACAGAGAGCTTATTTGGTCACAGTCAGCCAATCAGAGCAGAGAGAGACAAGAGTCAGCCAATCAGAGATGAGAGAGAGACCATGAACAGCAGTGTGATGATGACACTGTATGTCCTGTTAGTTGTCTATTGATTTAGATAGATAGATAGATAGATAGATAGATAGATAGATAGATAGATAGATAGATAGATAGATAGATAGAGTTGTGTATTTCCTATACACAACAAAGAAGCAACCTAGATATAAGTTAAAAGTTAAATACAGTGCAACATTAATTAAAAAAGTGCTGTAATACAAAGTCCGAAAAACACAATCTAAGAATTAGATATGTTATTGTATATGTTTTATGTTCCCCTCCCAGCAAAGGGTGAGGAATTGTACAGTCTGATTGCCACAGGGAGGAAAGACCTCCTGTGGAAACTATGCAAGTCCGCTCGCTTTTCTGCTTATTTGGTTACACTCCTCTCCTCCATGTGCATCTGTTTACAACGAAGCCGGCGAAAAATCAATAAATGGAGCGGTGGATAACGTTACATAACATATATGATGTTACGGCGCGTGTGTTTGTGTGGTCTTAACCGTCATAAACAAAAGATTACAGGTTACAGAGCGTGTTTGTGTCGCGGTGTGCAGAGACGAGAGCTGGGACACCGGGGCGGCGACCGAGTAACTGTACTGATGTTGCAGGGTTGGTTTTCAGCCGTGAGACGCCAGAGAACCTTCTCACTGTAACAAATCACAAGTCATGTAGTTAACGATCACAATTAATCCGGAGATTTTAAATTAAGGTAAAAATGTAGCATAGCCACGGGAGAAATCCTGCTTAGTTCGTCTTTAACCCTGATACGAGTTGATCAATAAAGTTATTTATAATAATAATAATAATAACAGAGAAGACAAAAAAAACAACGGACCCAACAAGTTTTCTGGGGGAAACCCTGCGTCTGATTATTGATCAGTTATCAATGAATTAATCTTCTTCTTTTATTCTTTATTCAGATTGATGGACTGCAGTTTGTCAGAGATCAGCTGTTCTTCTCTGGTCTCAGCTCTGAAGTCCAACCCCTCCCACCTGAGACACCTGGACCTGACTGGAAACAACCTGCAGGATTCAGCAGTGAAGGATCTGAGTGGTTTTCTGGAGAGTCCAGACTGTAGACTGGAGACTCTGAGGTCAGTTCACTGACTGTTACTGTTGTAGATCTTAGAGACATTTGAACCTTTTTTCTTTCTTTTCTTTTTTTTTCCTTTTACAAAAGTCAGACTGAACATGTCAAATGGTGTAACTACAAAGGAATGATCAATAATAAATATTTGATTGACCTACAGTGGATTCAAGTGGATTTATAGCAAATGTTCTTTCTTCTTCTAAATAATCTGCGACAAATGATGTAAAATGAGTCCAGAAACACAGAGTTGTATTAATTCCTCATTTGAGTCCAGATTTATTTTCCTGTTTATTCAGATTTTTATCAAAAATCAAAGTTACACCACTTGACACTGGGTTTCATCACGTCATTGACCCCTGTGCTGTTAGTTTATTGATTTAACCCTGATACCAGTTGATCAATAAAGTTATTAATAGGGGTGACCTCCAATAGTCGACTATTACACGATTCGATTCAGAGAGCTCTGATTGGACGATCAACCTCACTGTCGAATCGTTGCAAAATGTGATTATGAAGAAAAGATTCTACCATTGTGAATATATAGGGGAGCTTCCTGCTGCTGAACATCTGGTTTCACATAGAATTGATCTGTGTTCTTATAATATAGGAGAGACGGTTTAGATACAAACATCACAGTGAGTGATCGAGCACAGCGGACCTGTCTCTCTCTCTCTCTCTACATTCAGAAAGTTTTATTTACAATATTAAACTAAGGGACGTGTTCTCAGTCTATATCGTGCAGCACCTACACACACACACACACACACACACACACACACACACACACACACACACACACACAACGACACCACCACGGTGCTGTGACCCTCGACCCCTGACCCTGATGCTCATATCATGTCCTCACAACGAGACTCCACGTTTTCATTCTCCACACACACTCGTTAATTCACACACACACTCGTACTCGTCATCGCTGCACCGTCCCTGAAAGAGAGATGATGATGATGTCATCGCAGCTTAATGAGTGAGATCAGGAAAAGGACGGATGGAGAATGTCCTGTTATCTGATGCCAACTGAAGAATTAGTTTATTCAGCTGTTTTAACTCTTTTCTCCAGAAAAAGACATGAATGAGATCATGAATCAATGAGGGAAAAAACAACATGATTCTACGATTAGTCGACTATGGACAAAATCTGATCAGATTCAACTATGAAAATCCTTAGTGGAGGACACGCCTAGTTATTAATAACAATAATAATAACAGAGAATCATTATTGATCAGTTATCAATGAATTCATCTTCTGCTTTTATTCTTTATTCAGATTGGAGGACTGCAGGTTGTCAGAGATCAGCTGTTCTTCTCTGGGCTCAGCTCTGAAGTCCAACCCCTCCCACCTGAGACACCTGGACCTGGGTGGAAACGACCTGCAGGATTCAGGAGTGAAGGATCTGAGTGGTTTTCTGGAGAGTCCAGACTGTAGACTGGAGACTCTGGAGTGAGTTCACTGACTGTTACTGTTGTAGATCTTAGATCTTTGATCCACAACTGAACCTGATTGATCTTCACTCAGAACTTGAATCATTGACTTTGATTGAATTGATTAATGACATTTGAAATAGTGGTTGTTGAATATTTGCAGTTGTTGTTGTGTGAGAATGATTCTTCAGTTTCAGCTCATTTCACTCAGTGGTCATGAATAATGTCTGTTCACTTCAGTTCAACCTTCACACACACTCGTATTTCTCTCAGTCAGACGACTCATGTTTTCTAGAAACTCTGGAGAAAATGTCCAGTATCAGCTCATCAACTCACTTCATCTCTATCACAACAATGTGCACAAGATCCTCACAACTCATGTTTGGACAAAGACACTGAAATTCACCTGTTGAAGAAAAAACTCTTCTTTCTGATCATCAATTAATTTATCTTCTTCTTTTATTCTTTATTCAGATTGTGGAGCTGCAGGTTGTCAGAGATCAGCTGTTCTTCTCTGGTCTCAGCTCTGAAGTCCAACCCCTCCCACCTGAGAGAACTGGAGCTGAGATTCAACTACCTGCAGGATTCAGACGGGAAGGATCTGGATGATCTAGTGAAGAGTCCAGACTGTAGACTGGAGACTGTGAGGTCAGTAGGGGGGCGGAGTCAGTCTGTGCTGCTTTCAGCACTATTGGACTAAAGTCAGTGTGAGACAACAATAGAGACAACAGTCAGCCAATTAGAGCAGAGAGAGACAACAGTCAGCCAATCAGAGCAGAGAGAGACAACAGTCAGCCAATCAGAGCAGAGAGACAACAGTCAGCCAATCAGAGCAGAGAGAGACAATCACTGATCAATCACCTCTGTCCTCTGCTTCTCTTCTCAGATGGTACACTCCTGAACCTCCTGAACTGATCTGAGAGCAGCTCCTCTGTCTCTCACAGAGTCCAGTCCACCATCCTCCCTGTGTGTTCTGGACCTGACAGAGATCATCACTGTATCTGGACTCATCTGATCCTCTACACACTCTCTGATCCTCCCTCCTCCTCCTCTTCCTCCTCCTCCTCTTCTTCTTCCTCCTCCTCCTCATCTCTCCTCTTCCTCCTCCTCCTCCTCATCTTCCTCTCTCTTCCTCCTCCTCCTCCTCATCTTCCTCCTCCTCCTCCCTCTTCCTCCTCCTCTCTCTTCCTCCTCTTCCTCCTCCTCCTCTTCTTCCTCCTGTTGTCTTCTTCATTCATTCTGATTATTCAGCTCCATCTTGTGGTGTGGTGAAGAACTGCAGCTCATTTCCACATTATTCAGTGTTTCTAAACATGATGGAGGTTCAGAACAGGTTACTATGACGACAGTTGACACATTACTGTAAGTGTCATGTTCATAAACACTGATTTTTTTTTTGTATTATGATAAATTATTTTAAATTTTATTTTTACCTTTTTTTTTTTTAAACTTCTACTTCTTGTACTTATTCTGCTTCTGCAACAAGTATATTTCACTCATGTGGGATCAATAAAAGTCTCATCATATCTTATTATGGTCTGAATAGATAGATAGATAGATAGATAGATAGATAGATAGATAGATAGATAGATAGATAGATAGATAGATAGATAGATAGATAGATAGATAGATAGATAGATAGATAGAGTTGTGTATTTCTTATTTAAACCACCAGTGGGCAGCATTTTAGTAAGAATCTCATGTGTTTCTTCACCATTGGATTAAAGTCTGAAATAAACACGATTTATTTGTTTTATCTATTGTTGCAAAGACAAAAAACCTGAATCAAATGTGCATCACACACTTTTTCTGTTGTGTTGTAAAGATAATAATTCATTAATATATTGAACTAATGAACACGGTCTAATATCAGAAACCAGGATGTTTCCTCTCTCTGGGTTCACAGCAGGACGATGACTGAAGGTAATTATTAACTAGTCAGTAGTAATTCCAGGCAAAGGCAATATCTGATCATCAGCAAGATCAGTGTTAATCAATAACTGATAATAAAGATAAAGACTGCAGGTCAGAGATCAGCTGGACTCTTCCTCTGATATCTTTTCAGAAATGTGTTTGAGGAAGAGGAGACGTTTGGTTTCTGGTCAGGCTCAGAGTTTGACCTGTGACCTCTCTGACTGTGTATCGAGGTCACAGGTCAGTGTTCGATTCATGACTCGTCAAATTATTAATCAAAACCTGCAGTTCTATAGGGATCAGTGTGCTATTACTTTTCTCTACAGAAAAAACTGCAACATAGAGAATGAATGGGAGGAGGTGAAAAAACTAACAAATGATTGGACTTTTTCAAACGTCTACTGCTCCGGCATACTTTCACCTAGAGACTCAGTTTAAGCTTTAAAATGTAGAATAGAAAAGGATGTCTTTATTGTCTTTGCAACAAGCACAAAGAAAGTGGGAGATCCATCCTCCCCTTAAAAGAGAAGTACAAAAAAAAACCCACCATTAACAAGTAGACCATATTCATGTGTTTCAGTAGATTAGTCAGTCGGCTGCGTAGACACAAGTCTCTTCTATTTCTGTATTAATTAATTTAGATGGTTATTATAATTTTTGATCAATCACTGTTCATTGTGGCCCTCTCAAAATTTCTGGGAGGGAATTTTCTAGTTGTTTACTCCCATTTTGCTTCGTGTGCACTGAGTTTATTCTCTGGAATGATGATGTGACCCACGAGCTGGTCACACATCTGTCTGACGGGCTGAAAGCTGCTCTGTTACTGAACAAGATCCTCTGTCTCTGTTTCCTGTCAGGGAGAGAGAGAGAGGCTGTAACAGAGCAGCAGATTTTAGAATAAAACACTCAGAGAATCCAAATCCTGCAAGTTGTTGGATGGTGTTGTCCAGGTGGTGAGGGGGCGGGGCTTTGTTGTGACATCACAAAGTGACAGGAAGTCCTGACGACTGGTTTTAAGGCTCAGTTTCTGAATACAGGCTGTGTGCATTTCTCTGTGGACTGAGGCTTTGATGCTTTCACAGTATTAATATAGAACCTAGAGCTGCTTTATAATCACACTACACATGGACATCTACCTTTATACTGTATGGAGCTTTAATACAAACATCTACCTTTATACTGTATGGAGCTTTAACACAATCATCTACCTTTATACTGTATGGAGCTTTAACACAAACATCTATGGAGCTTTAATAAAAAACATCTATGGAGCTTTAATAAAAAACATCTATGGAGCTTTAATACAAACATCTACCTTTACACTGTATGGAGCTTTAACACAAACATCTACCTTTATACTGTATGGAGCTTTAATACCCTAACCCTAACATTTTTTCAGGGGCAGGGCACACTTAAAAAAAAAACCTATTTACTGTTTAATGTAGTCTCTCTCTGTCTCTCTTCCACATGCTTGAGCTTTACATTATGTCCTGGGATTTTCAGCCAACTATGATTACAGAATATATTAGCCTACCCTTTACAGCAGGTAGCCCACACACACACACACGATCATGATCTGGAGTTGGTACCCGGGCGCCGCACCGTGGCTGGCCACTGCTCCTCAGGGATGGGTTAAATGCAGAGAAAGAATTTCACTGTACTAGCTATACTGTATATGTGACAAATAAAGAACCTTTACCTTTACCTTGCTGTGCTGTCTCTCTCTGTTACTCTGCTCTCTGCACTGGGCTGCCGGGCTGTTCTTTTGGGCTCTGAATAAGTGAGCATGGACAACCCGACCAGACTCGCTGGTTCGTGCCGAAAATATGACTCGGTCAGACTCGGTCGGGCCTCGAGCTTCTTCTTCTTTTTCTCTTTTTTGGCTGCTTACATACGGTAGAAAAATTTAAACACACTAACGTCAGTGTGTCACTTGCAGCACCACGTCGTACCGGGACGGCCCACAGACCCACCAGGAAAACTCCCGGTACTCCCAGTGGCCAGTCCGCCCCTGGAGTATTTCAGGAGCATGGAGCGATGAGGTGAAGAAAAAGAAAAACCATTTTACCAGATGTCTGCTGTTTCCTCCTCCTCCTTCTTTGTTGGTTCTCTGAACATGAAACTCTTGAATCGTGCTCTCTGGCTGGCTGGATTTTCCGTTCGGGCTGCCGTACAAACATGGCGGCGGAAGATGGCGACACTCTCTGAAGCAAGACTCTTCCTATATGTATAAAAGAAGAATTATAAGGTTTCGAAAACCAAACACATTTTATTTTATAGCGATTATACACTTATACTCAATATATTCATGGGTAGTATATTCAGATTTTGCCAATAAATGTGGCCAATTATTACACACCGAACCTTTAAGTTAATAAATATATTTTGTTGAAAGCAACCGCGTTGTTTGCAACATGACGAATAACAAACACGAAACTCACCGGTGCACCTTAAAATATACGGTTAAAATCTAATGAATTACAAATACTATGAACCTTCAGGACATCATTTCACTTTTATAAGCTACAGAAATACCAGCATTAACAGTAAATATTTGATATGAACACGTGTTAACCCACAGCCAGCTGCAGTACTTTACACAAAGTATTTCAGAACACATTGAATAACAGGTTCTTTTACACAGCATGTAGTCAGAAAATGTCTGCTGCTCAGCAGTATTTACTAAGATATTCTCACTCACCACTTCAAAGCCATTAACACTGTTAGGCTAACCCAATAGGATTTTAACTTTAATAAGCATTGCAGCGAGTGGATTGTATTAGCACTAGCATGGACCGACGCAGTTTACAACGGCAACAATTATCATCATGGTTAAAGGGATAGTTCACCCAAAATTCAAATTTCACTCATTATCTTCTCACCCTCATGACGACTAAGAGCTGTGAGAATTTTCAGAGTCCTCCGTTCCTTCTCTGTGTTACGGGGGGTCCGTGCAGCAGTATTTGTCCATATAATGGTTGTCAATGGACACCAACTTTCTTCGTCCAAAAAGACACACCAAAAAACATCCAAATACCTCCATAGTGCTCGTCTGTAATGTCCGTCTTGTATTGAAGCCCCGACATGAGAAATTGTTCCGAAAAAAATTAAATAAGTCTATATTTTAAGCTTGTTCGTAGCGGAAGCTCCCAGTGTCTCAGTTCACTGCTCTTCCTGTGTCAGTGCCAATCTCGCGTGATTTGCACTGACCGGCGGAAAAATTTCTCATGTCGGGGCTTCAAGACAAGAGGGACATTACAGACGAGCAGTATGGAGGTATTTGGATGTTTTTTGGTGTGTCTTTTTGGACAAAGAAAGTTGGTGTCCATTGACAACCATTATATGGACAAATACTGCTGCACGGAGCCCCCCGTAACTCAGAGAAGGAACGGAGGACTCTGAAAATTCTCACAGCTCTTAGTTGACATGAGGGTGAGTAGATAATGAGTGAAATTTGAATTTTGGGTGAACTATCCCTTTAACGGAAACATCAGTCAGCTGACTACATATTAAAACTCACCTGTCCTCACCTGACCAGCCGGTCTTCACTCAGGAAGTGGATGAAGCATTTCACTGGCTACCGTGCACCTCCACTTGACTCTGCTATTTGACCGACTTTATCATTTTTAAATGTGTGTGTTTATTTTGAGTGCTTTTATGTAAAATATGAAACTATTTATTTCAAGTGCATTTTTAAACATGAATTAATAATAATTGCTCTGGGCTACAAATGACCAGAGACAAACCTATCCCACAGTGTTAAATGTGTGTTCAGGGAAAGTTTATCCAAACTAGAAACAGGGAGCAGGATGTTAGAGCCAAAGCAGCTCGAGAACTGGTTCACACAGGCAGAACAGGACCAACAGACCCAGAGTCCAGAGACCGGCTTAGGTTTGCACTGATGTGTGCCCTCATTTGAGGAAATAAATTATCTAATTGTAACTCATAATGTGTTAATATAACTGAATTTTATCACACTTTCTTTGGAGACAAGCTTATTTATGTCTGTATGATATGGTTTGTTGACCTAGAGGTGATGGAGTTCTCTTGTTTGGACACTAGGGGGCAGAATTAGACCAGGGATTGTGGTGGGGCATGTCTGGTTGTGTCACTGTTTCTTTCCTGTGTTTGTCAGGTGATTATTGTCTCAAACCTAAAGGAATTACTCTAATGTTTTAGTTAAAACATGTTTAACATGTAGTACATTTGTGTGTGTGAATGTCTGTGTGTGTGCGTGTGACTAAGTGCGAATATTGAATGACAGGGGATGATGACTGTTGTTTATTTTATTGTATAAACCACTTTGAGCTGGGTCCATGACTTGTTTTGTTGTGAAATTGTTGTAAAAATGTTTTTTTACTTAAATTAAGTTAATTTTAATTAATTTAATGCATGAGTTCTGGAGTGTTCATTCATGGGCTGAATAGTTTATTACCAAGCTGTTGCCATTGATAAGAATTTGTTTGGGTTGATGATTGTTCACAAAAATCACTGTAATATGATGATTTATAGTGTCTGTATGTTAATTGTATTGGAATCAATGGGAACCAAAACTGTATTTGAAGATAATGAATATGTGTGTGTAAGTGAGTCATAAGAAAAATATCTACAGATCTGACAAATACAAGGCCCAGAATGTAGCCAGAGGGTGTAGTAAAAAGATGGGTGTGTAGACTTTGAGGAGACATTTTCTCCTGCTGCAAACCTAACCAGTATCAGAGTGTTGATGCAAAAAGCAGAAAAAGATAATAATCAGATTTGAAAACGACTTACCTGCATGGACCAACAGATTGTGACATGAAAGGTTCAACATGCAGGACTGTAAAGCCAAAGTCTATATTTTAAGCTTGTTCGTAGCGGAAGCTCCCAGTGTCTCAGTTCACTGCTCTTCCTGTGTCAGTGCCAATCTCGCGTGATTTGCACTGACCGGCGGAAAAATTTCTCATGTCGGGGCTTCAAGACAAGAGGGACATTACAGACGAGCAGTATGGAGGTATTTGGATGTTTTTTGGTGTGTCTTTTTGGACAAAGAAAGTTGGTGTCCATTGACAACCATTATATGGACAAATACTGCTGCACGGAGCCCCCCGTAACTCAGAGAAGGAACGGAGGACTCTGAAAATTCTCACAGCTCTTAGTTGACATGAGGGTGAGTAGATAATGAGTGAAATTTGAATTTTGGGTGAACTATCCCTTTAACGGAAACATCAGTCAGCTGACTACATATTAAAACTCACCTGTCCTCACCTGACCAGCCGGTCTTCACTCAGGAAGTGGATGAAGCATTTCACTGGCTACCGTGCACCTCCACTTGACTCTGCTATTTGACCGACTTTATCATTTTTAAATGTGTGTGTTTATTTTGAGTGCTTTTATGTAAAATATGAAACTATTTATTTCAAGTGCATTTTTAAACATGAATTAATAATAATTGCTCTGGGCTACAAATGACCAGAGACAAACCTATCCCACAGTGTTAAATGTGTGTTCAGGGAAAGTTTATCCAAACTAGAAACAGGGAGCAGGATGTTAGAGCCAAAGCAGCTCGAGAACTGGTTCACACAGGCAGAACAGGACCAACAGACCCAGAGTCCAGAGACCGGCTTAGGTTTGCACTGATGTGTGCCCTCATTTGAGGAAATAAATTATCTAATTGTAACTCATAATGTGTTAATATAACTGAATTTTATCACACTTTCTTTGGAGACAAGCTTATTTATGTCTGTATGATATGGTTTGTTGACCTAGAGGTGATGGAGTTCTCTTGTTTGGACACTAGGGGGCAGAATTAGACCAGGGATTGTGGTGGGGCATGTCTGGTTGTGTCACTGTTTCTTTCCTGTGTTTGTCAGGTGATTATTGTCTCAAACCTAAAGGAATTACTCTAATGTTTTAGTTAAAACATGTTTAACATGTAGTACATTTGTGTGTGTGAATGTCTGTGTGTGTGCGTGTGACTAAGTGCGAATATTGAATGACAGGGGATGATGACTGTTGTTTATTTTATTGTATAAACCACTTTGAGCTGGGTCCATGACTTGTTTTGTTGTGAAATTGTTGTAAAAATGTTTTTTTACTTAAATTAAGTTAATTTTAATTAATTTAATGCATGAGTTCTGGAGTGTTCATTCATGGGCTGAATAGTTTATTACCAAGCTGTTGCCATTGATAAGAATTTGTTTGGGTTGATGATTGTTCACAAAAATCACTGTAATATGATGATTTATAGTGTCTGTATGTTAATTGTATTGGAATCAATGGGAACCAAAACTGTATTTGAAGATAATGAATATGTGTGTGTAAGTGAGTCATAAGAAAAATATCTACAGATCTGACAAATACAAGGCCCAGAATGTAGCCAGAGGGTGTAGTAAAAAGATGGGTGTGTAGACTTTGAGGAGACATTTTCTCCTGCTGCAAACCTAACCAGTATCAGAGTGTTGATGCAAAAAGCAGAAAAAGATAATAATCAGATTTGAAAACGACTTACCTGCATGCACCAACAGATTGTGACATGAAAGGTTCAACATGCAGGATTGTAAAGCCAAAGTTGAACTATAGTGATGATGCAGAAGTGATGGTGAGTGGTGCCAGAAAATACAGAGTGATCTGAGTCTAGTTGTACATAAACTGTCTCAGTACTTTACTGAGCCGACAGAAGAGCAGTGGACGACTGTGAAACATGACACATGGAATATCTGAAGGGCACAAAGTGACAAAGAATTACGTCAGAGAAAGTGTGACTGTGAACAACTGGGATTACTGGGAGCGTCCAGCGATGCAGACTGGGCTGCTGATGGAACTGACAGACAGAGTAGGACCGGTTATCGTGTGAGCCTGAACAAAGACGGACCTTTGATTTCATGGAAGACTAAAAAGCAGCTAGTCTTCACTGTTGCACTGTCCAGCTGTGAGCCAGAGTGTCTGGCAGCGTCAGCCGCAACCACACAGGAGTGATGTAGCTGGTGCAACTACCTGAAGCTGCTGACAGACACCAACACTCACCTGTAGCAGACTGCAACCCACTGGCACCACTCACCTCACAGGAAACAGGAAGTTGTTGGAGACCATCTCAGGGTTTTATTCTGCACACAACAGTAGGAGCACATTAGCTGCATCTACAATGTTTTTATGTTTTATCTCATTAATTACAGTAATTTTTAACAGTTAAAACAGAATATTCACTAATCAATAAGATACAGGTGCATCTCAATGAATTAGAACATAATGGAAAAGTTTATTTGTCAGTAATTCAAATCAAAAAGCGAAGCTAACACATTATATAGCCTAGATCCATTACACAGAATGAAACATTGCATGCCTTTATTACAATTAAAAGACTAACATTTAATGAAGGCCGAAAATCCAGTCTCTAAAAAAATTGAATATAACAAAAGACCAATTTAAAAAAGCATTTTTAATACAGAAATGTTGGCCTTGTGAAAAGTGTGTCCATCTATATGCACTCAATACTTGGTTGTGTGGCGGCCTTAGACATCTGGGGGCCCGTTTCAACATTTCATATGAGGCCCTACCCTGTTAAACATAAAATTATTTGCCAGCTGCAGTATGTGCTTTAAACCCTGAAAGGACACAGTAAACGCACTATCCATGCATCCCAGGTACGCACAACACATTAAGTGTTAAAATCACTATCAGGGCAAGAAACCAGCAGGACTTAGCAGAAAAACAAGGACTGAAGTTGGTTTTCATCAAAAAGCAAAATCATTTTGTACATTTTCAGCCATGAACAGGAATCTTAACACAATCAAAAACTACAGGCTTTAACAATGTTCTGAATTTAAATTGGCAACAAAAGTAATGAGAGAGAATAATACCACATTTTAGTTGTGCTCTTGCTGTGTTTTATTTCTCTGTTAAGTTAGTTAGTTACGTACTCATAGATCGCCTGTTTGGAGGCATTTTAACCCGAGGGGGAAAAAAAGAAAAGAGGAGGAAATTGAAAGTGATTGAAAGACGTCAATCATCATGTTACGCAACTGGGCGCACGTCAGGAGGAAAGCAGGAAAAACAAAAGGAGTAATAATACTGGGAGAAGGAAAACGAGGGTCTATTGATAGTTTGCGGGTCGTTTTCAAAGGTAATTAAGCCTATGTTGTTATTGATATTTCCTGCCGTATTATTAATTAGGAGTGATTAGTCCTATACCGTCGCGGCCGCACGGTGGACGGAGCTGTTCGTTTGTGTGGTGGATGTAGGCCTGTGTGTGTGTGTGTGTGTGTGTGTGTGTGTGTGTGTGTGTGTGTTAGTTAAGGTGAAAGGTGATGAATTATTGCAGGCTACTGTCTTTTACTTGGTGGCTGGCAGCTGGGGCCCAACTAAGGCCGCCTATGGGTTGTTTGACTTGAACTACTGTAAATTGACTTTTCCATGATATTCTGATTTATTGAGATGCAGCTGTAGTTTCCAATTTCAAACTGAATGTTCACTAATCAATAAGATTTATACAGGTGCATCTCAATAAATTAGAATATCATGGAAAAGTTTATTCATGTCAGTAATTCAATTCAAAAAGTGAAGCTAACACTTTTTATAGATCCATTATTGCTTACGTTTTATGAAGACATAAAATTCAGTTTCTAAAAAAAATAATATTACAAAATATTCATTAAAAAAAAGAAAAAGCATTTTTAATACAGAAATATTGTCCTTGTGAAAAGTTAGTCCAACTATATGCACTCAATACTTGGTTGTGGTTATTTGACTTGAACTACTGTAAATGGACTTTTCCATTATATTCAGATTTATTGAGATGCAGCTGTAGTTTCCAATTTCAAACTGAATGTTCACTAATCAATCAGATATTTCTGTAGACATGAGATCGTATAGTGGCAGTTTCAGTTGGATCCACAGCAGATGAACTTTAAACACACAGAACAAAGCCACAACACAAACACATGTATGCTAATGAGATGAGATCGTTAAATCCTCGTCTCACCGTGAACAAAGAAAAACAACACACAGTCACACACACTTTAAACATGGCCGCCACCTCATCACTCAGTGTGCGTGTGATATTCATGGTAAGTAAGGACTTTAAGAGCATATTATCTACAAATAACGGAGAGAGTTTCACCGTGTGTCTCGGCTCTTCCAGCAGCAGCGACGTTTTGGCGCGTTTCTTCTTCTTCTTCTTCTTCTCGTATTCCGGCAGGCTGTACGCTTTCAAGCGTAATGCTGCCCTCCACCGGTTATAAATAAAACTACTTACTAAATCCTCCCATAGAGCCCAGTAGAGTGCAGGAACCTCATTTGGCGCGTTTCGGGGGGTGCACCGCTAATTAACGCCCCACCTGCAACAACAGCTGGAACCAGGAACCATCGTTCTCTGAACCAAACTGCTGCAGCAACAACAGTTTAGCTGGTTAACATATTTACCACTGGTCTGAATAATATGTGGAGTGGGTTTTAGTTTTAGCTGAAGTTCACATAGATAATATCAACTTAAAAACAAATTAAATCTAAATACTGACTCCGCTAGCTACACACCACCTATGGTTTATGAAGATAACCAAGGACACAGTAGCATTAGCAAAGAAGCACTTTTAATCAGAGATCATTCAAAATCATCACGGTCAATTAAAAAAAGAGAGAAAAAATAAAGCTGAGAAATGCTTTACCTGTGTAGGCTATGTCATAGAAAATAAATGTGTAAACAAGGCAATTCGTATAAAGTTTCTCTTTCTGTCAAACTGTAATAGGCACGGTTGGTTTATTAGGAATTATTAAAGTTTCTAAATGTAGAGGCTTGCTGTGCTGTGACTCCCTGAGGTGAGCTGGCTGCCTGGCTCCGCCCCAGACTGAGGTGTGGATATGAGACAGGTGAGGAGGAGGAGCAAAAGAAAGTGAAAGTATTTAGTTCAGACGCCATTTTAAGAAGAAGGAGTAAGAGCTGCAGCAGGTGAGTGTTAAACAACATTATTATTATTATTCACCGTTAAGTCTCAGTCCCTGGGAAGTGTGAAGGGAAGAAGAGTAGTTTTACAGTAGTCCGCCATTGTTGTTGTTCTTTTCGCGTGACGTCTTGCGGTGTGATTACAGAGAGCTCCGAGGCTATGACGTCATCGTTTCACTAAAGATCCGTTTATTTTTTTCTGAGGCGAAGTTTGGAGATTTACCCACACTGGGACCAGGTTTAAAAATATGTGACAGTTTTAGGACAAAATACTGATATGAGAAATAAAAACTGTTAAGATACTATAGCCTACTATAGGCCTACTTCTCTCTCTCTCTCTCTCTCTCTCTCTCTCTCTCTCTCTCTCTCTCTCTCTCTCTCTCTCTCTGTGTGTGTGTGTGTGTGTGTGTGTGTGTGTGTGTGTGTGTGTGTGTGTGTGTGTGTGTGTGTGTGTGTGTGTGTGTGTGTGTGTGTGTGTGTGTGTGAGTCAGTGTTAACAGGCAGCTAAGAGGAAAGTTAAGGGAACTGAAGTCAGACAGCTGAGCTCTGAATCCTCTGTTTATTACACTTTACGTTTTTGTGAAAACTGTGTTTGACTTTCAGAATAAAAGTTTAACACTGATCCAGAGAAGATAGAGAGTCTGAAACACAGTTTATGGTTTGTGATGACTTTTACTGGATTTGTAGCTACAAAACACTAAAAGGAACATCAGACCAGGTTCTGATCAAGAACCACAAGACACAAAACTAAACCTGTTAATGAAAACAGTTTCATTGTTTTAAACACTCATTATCTTCTCTGGAGAAGTGTTAAAGTTTTACACTCGACAAAATGAAAAAAACAACAAAATGAAGGTGAAATAAACGGAGGATTCAGAGCTCAGCTGTTTAATTTAATCTTCCCTTAAAGGTTATGGAGAATGAGCATAATACCACCCTCTATTTATCAAGATAGAAAAGTAATTCCAGCAGTTGGTTGCAAGACCGTTGTTAAGTAAAATACACTGTTGCTAGGGATGCCACTGTGATCAGAGGAGCAAAGAACTATGCAGGATATTTGCCGTAGGCTATGTTTAATTTTTACATTCAGTAAACAGCTTCAGACTAATTGTGATGGTAGATAAAATACTTGTAACTTGTTACAGGGAGAGTGGAGGCTCCTTCCACATCGTGGCTGGAAACCAAACCTGCGATCAGAGCCTCTGACCCAGTGTCACAGCTCTCATCTCGTCTATGACACAAACCGTAATCTCTTGTTTATGACAGATAAGACTAGCCTACATAAATACACACATCGTAACATCGTATATGATAATCCATCGATCCACTGATTGATCATCAAAGGCTTCATTGAAAACAAATGCACACGACCGAGAGGAGGGTTAGCAAAACAGAGGAGAAGTGACGGATACTGCTGGTCAGATGTAAACATTGTCAAACCCATCATATTTTCTTAAATTAATTAATTAATTCAGACTAAATATATTTTATAATGGAAAAGCTATACCTGTATTCTGCACCCCTCTTAACGAGCCGTGGATGTATTGTTTTTAAAGAAATATAGCTTTTAATAATTCAACCTTTAACTTTCCCCTTAACTGCTGAATCTGAAGCAAACGTCAGTGTTGTTCAGTGTTTCTGGTTTCCCTCTCAGACTGACTGAAGTCCTGAAGATGAGTGTTAATGTGGAGGAAGAGGAGGACGGACCAGAGTCTCCAGGATCCACCTGTCCATCTCTGAAGAGTGACCGGTCCAAAGATGATCCTCCAAAGTTCAGTCTTGGACCTGGACCTGGACCTTCAGACTCCCGGTAAGAGACCTGCTCCAGCCTCTTTACCAGTGTTGAGTGTGTTGAGGTCCTGCAGCTCATAGTGACTGTGAGTCAACAGGAACTGGTTCTTGTGGTTGATCAGTGTCTTCATACTAACTGCTCAGGGGTCTCATTTATAACAGTTGCGTACGCACGAAACGGGGCTGAAAGTGGCGTACGTGACTTTCCACGCCAAGGTTGTGATCTATAAAAAACAAACTTGACGGGAGAATGTGCACAGCTCTAAGCAAACTCTGACCCAGGCGTACGCATGGTTTGGAGGAAAAGGGGAATTGGCGACACAGACGGTGTGGTGGTGAACTGAAGTCAGACTCAGGAAATGATGATTGAGAAGAACGATTATGTTTTTATTATCGGCCGTCACACATTTAATTTCAACCCGTATGCGTTAGATCCATGTTGCCACGGTGATTTAATTCAACAGCGTTATGTTGCATCGGACTGGTGTTTCAGAAACATCTTCTTAGAATCTAACTTAAAATTCTAAATCAAAATTCCTTCTCTATATTTAATCACCACCATCTCTCCGTCATATTGTCCACTCGTAGAGCGCAGGAGGAGGAGAGGACGGCGCGGCTGCATGGGATAAATACATGGTGTAAATAACTATATGTTCCTATGATACTGTGAACATATGATCGAGAGTCAATTAAATCTCAAACCCTGGGAAAAAAATCCAGTAATCGTTCGCACAATTGTTACATTCTGTTTTCTTGTTATCAAGAGAAGTGTCATGTTTGATCATTCCTCAGAATGTAACTGATTCTGCTAATTATTCAAAGTTTTATCGATCAGTCTAATTACTGTAAATAATACAGCGGTGAGCCTCGTGCATAATGCTGCACCACGGCACCGCTGGAGGAGAAAGGAGGGAGAGGGAGACCATGATGAATGGTTAATAACTCGTTTCAGATTAGAACTGTTGTCATTGTTGTAAATGTGCCGAACCGGGTCCAGCATGTGAGACGGCAGCGCACCAAAACAACACCGCATGCGCTCTGAGCCGCTGACGCCGTTAACAGCTGCAGCAACACGTCACGTTGTCACTTTCACACCTGCAGCTAATTCACAACAGCGACAGAACAAGAGCACGTCAGGCTCATTGACATGCAGATCGCATTCATGTGGTGGTTTGCATTGACCATCTAGGGTTAAAACAGGGCGTGTACAGGGCGGAACGTGAAGCGGATTCAGCTGCGCACACTTGTAGGAACTCTCTGATTTATAAAGGGAAGTTTGCTTGCCAGTGTGCGTACGCAGGGTTTTATAAGTCTGAATATTTACTGGCGCACGCAAAACTTGGCTTTTGGGCGTACGTACACTTTTAGTAACGATTCCATGCACAGTTTTATAAATGAGACCCCTGGTCTCTTCATGTTTCTTCTGAACTGATCTGATGAAAGAACATCTGGACTTGTTCCTCCTCCATGTTCTTCCTGCAGCTGATCAACATGAGCTTTAAAGACGTGGCTGATTCCAGGTGGTTTGGTGAACGTTGATGAGCTGGTTTCTAACAGAGTTTACAGCAGTTTGCAGGATCATTTTACAGCCTGAATGATGAGTTTCACATGTCAGAGCTTCGCTGTAGACACTGTCTGAGCAGCAGCATCTGGATTTGTTCACAGAGATGATGTCTATTAAGTCAGGAAACAAGATTCTTCAGTGAAGGGACTAAATGCAGTAAATGGAGTCAGTGAAGGTTGAAGCCTGAGTCTGGTGATTTTCCTTTGTCCTTATTTTTCCAATAAATCAGATGCAGAGTCAGTCCAACGTGTCCCAGGCTGAGAGGACGTCCTCCTCTGAGCCACAGAGCTCCACATTAAAACACATCAGTGAACAACACTGTGTCACTGGGGGACATGACATCAACACACACTGTAGTTTATTTAGACTCTGTCCTGCTGCCCCACATACTCACTACAGCACCAAATGTGGATCAATCCGCTGCTGAAAATAATCCCTGACAGATGTTTCCTGTGTTTCCTCCTGTTGGTTTGATAGAAACTAGAGTGAGCAGCTGTTTGAGGAAATGACTGAGCCTCTTTAAACATGAACCTGTAGCTGAGATGTTGGTGAAGCTTTGAGTCTTCAGGAGGAACCAATGGGCTCAGACTGTGTGTGTAGGACTGGTGTCCAGGTAGATCCAGATGTTGAGCCAGTGGATCCAGATGCTGAGCAGTGTCAGTGTGTGATCCTCTGTAGAGGCTGATGTTAGACAGATGTTCAGCAGCTGGACACTGGACAGTTAATGACTGACTGACTCTCCACTGTTGTCTATGATGCTGTTGTGTTGCTTCCATTCTTCACTACAGTGTGTGGTGCTGGACACTGACGTCACTGGAGACTTCCCACAATGCATCTGTGATCAGAGAACTGATCAGTGATCAATGTGATGGGAATAAAAAACATGTTTGTGTTTGCAGACTGAGAGCAGAGTCTCCAGGATCCATCTGTCTGTCCATGAAGAGTGACCTGTCCAAAGAATTGCCTTGGTGGTTTGGACCTGGACCTGGACCTGGACCTCCAGAGTCACGGTAAGAGACGGTTTCTACTGTAAACTGAGCTGAAGATGATTCAGTCAGTCAGCTACAGTAACAGCTGTGTAGTTGGTTTGCAGCACCATCTGCTGCAGTGAGAACGTGAGGCTGAAGGAGAGGAGATTAAAAAAGGATGCGTTATGTAACCCATGTAGAACCCTCTCTCTGCCGGTACTCTGCGATGTGTTGTGCGACAATAAACCAGGAAACGGGCTGGTGGTCTCTGACAATTCTTTACTCGGTCTGTCACAAAATAAACATAAACAGAAGAGACTTGAGCGGCGTACATGAGGAGGTTGTCGACACTTCTGCAGACATGTTCCAGTCAGACTCTGACCAGAACGCGTAGGCGCAGAACCTCAAAACTCCCCATCATAGCCCCTCCCCTACGTACACACACACAGAGCTCCCCAAAACAGACAGGCAGAGGAGAAAAACCTTAACAGTGTGAAAAATAAAATAATAACTGAATATTTTGGTGAAATTATATTAAAGTAAATATCCAACTGTTACAGTTAGCTTGTCGCTACGGTAACGGTAACAGGTGACTGTTACTGTATATTAGTGTGTCCCAAATCGCACACTTCTGCACACACTTAATATTTTGAGTACATAAGTGGGTTTACACTGAGCAATGTGCGAAAATGTAGTGCATTATGCGCACTCAAACAGCCAGAAAATTGAGTGTGGTCACTAAATGTGTGTTTCTGTTTGATGTGTATGGGTGGGTGATGTAATGTATGTATTTATGTATCTTGAGGTTGTGTGTTTCGTACGGGGAGGTGAAAACAAGTTTCCTTGTAAAGGACAAATAAAGCTGAATCTGAATGTGGATAGCTGGACACTTTCCACCCTCAACGGCTGCCATCCTAGTTACATAGTGGAAGCACGTCACTACTTTTCAAATGGCAGCGGTTGATTTGAGCAGCGAGGGAGCTGACACCGGCGTAAATGTCTTAAAAAAACACTCAAAACAACACAACAACAGTGAACAGAGGGACAGAGAGGAGACACAGTGTCTCCATGTTGGAGGAGACACTTTAATGATCCACACGTCTGAGCCTTTAAACTGAAGTCACAGTAGAGATTACACAGATACACAGAGACTTTTATTTTGAAAAGTCAGGGACTAGACAGGAGTGATCAGTGTTTCCTGTCTGTGACTGAGCTTCTCCACAACATGTAGTGAAGCTCAGGTGGAGCTGCTGAAGCTTCTGTTGTCAGCTTCAGTCTCCTCACACTGGACCAGAGCTCCAACACAGGTTCATTAGAGCCACACAGCAGCGTCTGGATGAGGAGCTCATTAGTTAAAGAGCTGATAGGACTCAGTCCAGAACCAACATCAAACACATGATCAGTGTCTGAAAGAGGAAAACACCACCAACAGCTTCTCAGTCATTTCACACATTTGGAGTAAAAACCAGACGAGACGACGCAGAACTGAAGAGACTCAAACTAACAGGGAGTTTGTTTTAGAGTCCAGATTTAAGGTCAACAGAGACAGAAACCAGACCAGTTCAGGACCAGGTCTTCATTCAGCTCGTCTCTCTTCACTCGTCTTCCTCTACTTTCTCTCTCTCTGCTCCTCTGCTTCCTGAAGCTCCGCCCCTTGAGGTGGTTAACCAATCAGAGGTCAGATGTGGAGCTGTGACATGTTGTTGATCCAGAAATGTCTTGACAGGAGGAAGAGGAGTGGTGTCTCTGACGTCCTGAAGGATCATGGAAAAAGACCCAGAACCAGAGGTGAGCTGCAGACAGCCAATCAGAGCAGCTGTGGACAAAGTGAGACTGAACATCTGTCTGCTGATGTGGTCATTAGTGAAACCAGGACCTGTTGTTTTCTCCAGAGTCTTTGTTCCATCACACAGCACTGACATTTAAGATGATGATTCAAACCTTCTCTTTGTTGTCTGTAGTTTTTCTGTAGCTGATGAAAATAATCTGATCAGATTGTCAGACTCTCTGTCTTCAGTCTGACTCTGTCTCTTCTCTCTCAGCAGATCGTGGTCTGCAGGAGGTTTTAGATCAACATAAGATCAGTCTGAGGAGCAGATGTGAACGAGTGACTGAAGGAACTGAGAGAACAGGAAGTGGAACAGGAAGTGGAACCCTCCTCAACAGGATCTACACTGAGCTCTACATCACAGAGGGACAGAGTGAAGAGGTTAATACCCAACATGAGGTGAGACAGCTGGAGACAACGTCCAAGAAGAAGATCCTCCATGACACTACAATCAAGTGCAACAACATCTTTAAAGACTTACCTGTCCAACAGAGAGAGGACGTCTCTACGGTCTCACCTGTCCAACAGAAAGAGGATGTCTCTACGGTCTCACCTGTCCATCAGAGAGAGGACGTCTCTACGGTCTCACCTGTCCAACAGAGAGAGGACGTCTCTACGGTCTCACCTGTCCAACAGAGAGAGGACGTCTCTACGGTCTCACCTGTCCAACAGAGAGAGGACGTCTCTACGGTCTCACCTGTCCAACAGAGAGAGGACGTCTCTACGGTCTCACCTGTCCAACAGAGAGAGGACGTCTCTATAGTCTCACCTGTCCAACAGAGAGAGGACGTCTCTACGGTCTCACCTGCCCAACAGAAACCCATCAGAGTGGTTCTGACCAACGGCGTCGCTGGCGTTGGAAAAACCTTCTCGGTGCAGAAGTTCACTCTGGACTGGGCCGAGGGCTTGGAGAACCAAGATGTCAGTCTGCTGGTTCTGCTTTCGTTCAGGGAGCTGAACCTGATCAGAGATCAGCGGTTGAGTCTTCTCAGGCTGCTCCATGTTTTCCATCCAACATTACAGAAGGTCACAGCAGAGCAGCTGGCTGTCTGTAAACTTCTCTTCATCTTTGACGGCCTGGATGAAAGCCGACTGTCACTGGACTTCAACAACAGGGAGGTTGTGTCTGATGTCACACAGACGTCATCAGTCAACGTGCTGCTGACAAACCTCATCCAGGGGAATCTGCTTCCCTCGGCTCTGGTCTGGATCACCTCCAGACCTGCAGCAGCCAATCAGATCCCTCCTACATGTGTCGACAGGGTAACAGAGGTCCGAGGCTTCACTGACGCCCAGATGGAGGAGTACTTCAGGAGGAGGTCCAGTGATGAAGATCTGTTCAGAAGAATCATCTCACACATCAAGACGTCCAGGACCCTCCACATCATGTGTCAAGTCCCAGTCTTCTGCTGGATCAGTGCTACAGTTCTGGAGCACATGTTGACCACAGACCAGAGAGGAGAGCTGCCCAAGACCACGACGGACCTGTTCTCACACTTCCTGCTGGTCCAGACAAAGAGGAAGAAGAACAAGTACGGTGAAGGACATGAGACGAGTCCACAGGAGCTGACGGAGGCCGACAGGGAAGTTCTTCTGAAGCTGGGGAGGCTGGCGTTTGAACAGCTGGAGGAAGGAAACATCATGTTCTACCAAGAAGACCTGGAGCAGTGTGGTCTGGATGTCACAGAGGCCTTGGTGAACTCAGGACTCTGTACTGAGATCTTCAAAAGAGAGAGTGTGATCTTCCAGAAAACAGTCTACTGCTTTGTTCATCTGAGTGTTCAGGAGTTTCTGGCTGCAGTCTACATGTTCCACTGTTTCACTAACAGGAACACACAGGTCCTGGAGAAGTTCCTGGGAGAAGACTACGAAGAGACAGAGACGAAACCAAAACAGAAGTCTTTGTCTGAGAAGATTCTGAATTTTTTTGGACTTAATGCAAGAGGTCCTTCACCTCTGGATGACTCCCTGCACTCCCTCGGAGAACAACATGATGCTTTAACCCTGGATGACTTCCTGCAGAGAGCCATGCAGAAATCCCTCGGCAGTAGAAACGGTCACCTGGACCTGTTTGTTCGCTTCCTTCATGGCCTCTCTCTGGAGTCCAACCAGAGGCTGTTAGGAGGTCTGCTGGGTCAGAGAAAGAACAGACCAGAAACCATCCAGAGAACCATCAACAACCTCAAGAAGATGAAGAGTGATGAAATCTCTCCTGACAGAAGCATCAACATCTTCCACTGTCTGACGGAGATGGAGGACCATTCAGTTCATCAGGAGATCCAACAGTTCCTGGAGTCAGAGAACAGATCAGAGAAGGAACTCTCTGAGATCCAGTGTTCAGCTCTGGCCTACATGCTGCAGATGTCAGAGCAGGTTCTGGATGAGTTGGACCTGGAGAAGTACAAGACATCATATCAGGGACGACGGAGACTGATCCCAGCTGTGAGGAACTGCAGGAAGGCTGAGTGAGTCCAGACATGATCAATAACACACACACACACACACACACACACACACACACACACACACACACACACACACACACACACACACACACACACACACACACACACACACACACACACACACACACACACACACAGTCTCAGTTTGACGTTTCTCCAGTTTCAGGTCAGTTGTGTTTTTGCTCCAGATGTTTTAACACTGTGAGTTTTAAACATGCAGATGTTTCAGTTTGAGCTTCAACCTGAAGATTAAAGTCCAACAAAGACGAACATGAACAATGTGCAGGTCTGACAGAGTGATGAGGGTTAGGGCTGGGTATTGATCACTGATCACCTGAATCCATCTGATCTCTGATTCACTTTGATTCCTGATTCAACATCATGATTGTGTTTTAGATTTCAGTCCCAACTCCAGTTTGACTTGGACATGAATGAGACGCTCAGAGAACTGATGCTGTAAATTGTTGCATTATTAAAACCATGAATGTTGACATGATGAATGGAGCCAAAGCCGTTCCATTAATGCACTTTCTATTGATACTTATCAGTAGGGTGACGTCACGATGCGTTCCACCTGGCCGCCGCCATGCTGGGTACCGAACACTGAGTTAACCTCTATTCAGCTCAGTGCAGCCACATCCTCTCTGACCAGAAGACTGCTGCCTGATGTAGTTTGGATATGGATATTTCTCATTTTGATGGCCTTGCCTTGAAAGCACACACCATTTCTGCTGAGACGAGCTTTGACAGCGCGGTGCGCCGGTCTCTCTCTCGTTAAAAGTTAATCTAGCTCACCCAGCGGACCTCTCTCTCTCTCTCTCTCTCTCGCTCTCACTGTCTCTCCTCCAAATACACAAAAAGCCAAATCAAATCAGAAATGCGTAGCCCACTTATTTTTAACTCACAGACATTTATTTTCATAAAGTAATACAATATCTCGACATTTTGCCATTGTTAACATTGAGACAACAGGCTGCAGGAATGGAAGAAGAATTCGGCAAATCATCTTATCACGCAAAAAGTCACAACAAACAGGTTTTGCACAATGGTTTGCACAGATAAGTCTTAAAATATGTGCAACACCTTCTCATCACAATCCACGCCATCTATACAGTTACGTTATCACAAACCGTTAACAATTAATCCACACTCAAACCGAGGCAACAATAGTGTTAACTGTACTCAACAAGCTGTTACAAGGTTTACAACAGATATGACAGACAACCTGGGCCGTGTGTGTGCGATAAGAAAGGGGGGAGGGAGGGAGGGAGAGAGGAAAAGTAGGTAAAAGTTGCTAGCTGTTAGCTGCTAGCTGTTAGCTACCGTAGCTCAGGCGTCGGTCTCCCGTCAGGTAAAAGCAGCTGTTTATTCCTCAAATGAAGCTCATGTTGAGCCTCTCCGGTACAGTTATCCATCACTGCTGTTGAATTAGCTGCTAAACTGCTGGAAGCTAAAACCGAGGGGGCGTCTGTTTGTTTACAATTCACGAAAGCAACGTGAACGTACGTGCCGCTCACACTCAGTAGAGTGAGGCAGCCTCCCTTGGCGTACATGTCTCCCAAGCTGTTTAATGACGGTAAAAAATGAAACAGAAAGTAAATATCCTGCATAGTTTCTCTTTTCTGTGCTGCGCTGATCAGAGCGGCGTCCCTACCTAGTGTATTTTACTTAGCAACGATCTGTTAAACAGGAATAACAGACTGTTAAATGCAAAATCAATATGAAGAGTTCATTTGCAAAAGCAGATAACTCCGTTTTTAAAAAATTCCAGAATCTTCATTTTTAGTTTTTAATTTACATAAGGTGATATCAGTCAAACCAAAGTTGAGTGACTTTGAGATGTAACAAAACAGACATATCTAAAAAAAATAAAGTTTGATTGAAAAGAATAATTAGCAAAGAATAATTACAAAGCCTCAGCTCATTTTTTTCAAAATGGCACTTATCTGCTTTTGCAAAAGAACTCTTCATATGTAAATAAATATCAGAAATATCAATAAATTATCGGAATACGACATTCAATAGAGCCATGTAATAAAAAAAGGTTTATCCACTATTTTTGTGAGATTTGATGTCACAGCCATGGATGTATTAGGTCACAGCCCATAGACTGCCTTTGGAAGTCGGTACCCAAGATGGCGCTGTGACCGGCTGCAAACGCTGTGTGACGTCACGTGATATCTTTCTATTGAACATGAGTAACAGTGGAGTCGTCATGGCAACAGATAGCAGATGTAGCAGCAGCAGCAGCTCCACTG
Organism: Trachurus trachurus; assembly: GCF_905171665.1. Taxonomy (NCBI): domain Eukaryota; kingdom Metazoa; phylum Chordata; class Actinopteri; order Carangiformes; family Carangidae; genus Trachurus; species Trachurus trachurus. The sequence continues at coordinate 3,166,525 of NC_139905.1, read as the reverse complement.
TGTGTCAACAGTCACAGCTGCTTCTTCACATCCTGCACATAGGTCTGCTTCCATTCAGCTCCACACAGTTTCTACCTGACTGGACACTTGTTACCTTGGAGTCTAGAGGCTGCTGTGTGTGTGCTGCTAGTGTTGTGTGTTTGTGTACGCTAACACAGTGGTTCTCAAACTTTTTTGGCTTGAGTACCCCCTTTCCCTGATATCTGAATCCAAGTACCCCCTTTACTTTACTACAATATTTTTGCTTAGAAAACGGCAAGAGAAAATCATAGCTAGCAATGAATAATAACTGACCTTTTAAGAATGTAACATTACAAATAAAAATGGAGTGAAAGGATTGAAGTTATTGCCCTCAGCAGATTTATTTTTCTGTGAACATATACGTTTTGATGTCATTGTGTTACAAACAAAACAGCATAACAGCAAATCAGTATAGCTTTCTACTACTCAACAACAGTTGTAATAGTCAGGTTTTTTTTAACTTAACACTTTGCATATCATTAGATTCACACAACATAACAGCAAATCAGTATAGCTTTCTACTACTCAACAACAGTTGTAATAGTCAGGTTTTTTTTAACTTAACACTTTGCATATCATTAGATTCACACAACATAACAGCAAATCAGTATAGCTTTCTATTCAATAACAGTTGTAATAGTCAGGTTTTTTTTTTTTGTTTTTTTTACTTCATTAACACTTTGCAGATCATTCACACAACATATCAGCAAATCAGTATAGCTTTGTATTCAATAACAGTTCTAATAGTCAGGATTTTTTTAAAACTTCATTTGGATTAACACTGCAGATCATTAGATTCACAAAAAGTCAGTCAGTTTAAGAGTAACAATAAAATAATAACAATAACTATTGTTTCCAATTACAGTAGTAACAACTCAGTTTTATGTTTAAAACTATTTGCAGTTCATTTACAGTGTGCAGATTCACAGTCCACTACAGTCCATTTTAGTGTGACACATGGCCTTGTGCTTCTTCCATGAGTTTTGAGATTCTCGGTGGCAGAGAAGCCACAGCTGTTATTAGGCTATTTTCAAGCCCTTGGCAGAGTCTATTTCTTTGTTTTGTTTTTATCTGTGTCATTGCTGAGAATGAAGCCTCACATAGGTATGTAGATCCAAACTGGAGCAACTGTCCCAGAGCTCTTTTTCCTAACTCGGGGTGCTCCCTCCTCACAGACACCCAAAACTCAGTTAGTGAACTGTGCTTAAATTTATCCTGCAGTCCACGGTCTGTGGACACGTCCACTAGTTCCCCCCTCACGTGAACAGGTAGCAAACCAGAGTTTCTTTCAGACACTGTAAATGGGTTTCGAACCCAGTCTAGCTGTTCTGCCTTCTCTTTTAGGTCAGGGAAGTATGTTTTGAAGTTGGCAATTACCTTAGTCAAGTGGCCATCCACAACGACTTTGATTGCCTCTCTCTGTGTCTGCTCATTGGAGATGAAGCCATCAAACTGAGGAAAACAGCTGAAGTCACCTTTTGCACAACATCTCTTCCATAGTGCTGCTTTCTTGAGAAAGCCACTGACTCGGTCATATAGTTTTAAAACCGTACTGTCCCTGCCTTGCAGACTGACATTCAGTTCATTAAATTTTGCGAAAATGTCCACGAGGTATGCAAGCTTTGCAAGCCACTGGGTGTCATCAAACAAGGCGGCAAGAGGAGACGCGTTCTCTGACAAAAAGCAACATACCTCATTCCGTAGTTCAAACAGCCTGTTCAGCACCTTGCCTCTGGACAGCCAGCGTACTTCTGTGTGTAGGATGAGCTGCGTATGTTCTGCTCCCATGTTTTCACATAATCTCCGGAACAGGCGTGAATTTAGCGGCCTGGATTTAATAAAGTTGATCACCTTGACGGCGTCATTCAAAACACAATGAAGCTCTGGGCTCATCTTCTTTGAAGCCAGGGCTTCTCTGTGGATAACACAGTGTGTCCATATCACATCAGGGTTCTCCTTCTTTATGTGTGCGATGAGTCCTTTGACACGGCCTGTCATCGCTGCTGCTGCATCTGTACACACACTGATGCAGGACTTCCAGTCAATTCCGTTGTCCAAAAAGAAAGAATTAACAATGTTAAAAATGTCCTGACCAGTTGTTGTCCCTTCTAGTTGTTTGCAGAAAATAATGTGTTCTTGGATGTCATCATTGTCAACATATCTTGCGAAAGCAACGAGCTGTGCCTGTCCGGTGATATCGGTTGACTCATCGAGCTGCAATGAAAACTCACCAGCTCTGAGCTTCTCCACAACTTGCGCCACGATATCTGTCCCCATCTTGTCAATTCTCCGCGAAACCGTATCATTTGACAGCGGTACAGTCCTGACCTTTGCAGCCGCTGCTTTGTCCACCATAGTCTCTGCAAGCACAGCCGCTGCTGGGACAATAAGTTCTTCAGCAAGACTGAATGTTTTTTTGGCTTTTGCCAAAAGTAACGACACTGAATATGATGCTTCCAGCGCTTTTGTTGATGTTGTTGTAGCCTTTTGCATTTTCTCTTGTGATGACTTAAATTCACTGAGTTTTCTCTTAAAAAAGTCAATTGTGTTACCAACGTATGGTTGGTGTCTAGTCCGGAGATGTCGTTGAAGGTGGGATGGCTTCATTGCGCTGTTAGCCTTTAGCTCGCCGCATAAAAAACACTGCGCTAGCGGGGGATCCTGTGATGTGCAGGTGAACCCCATCCCGATGTACTCGTCACGGAACTGGCGGCATTTCTGTAATTCCCCTTTTTTCTTCTTTTCTGGTTCTTCTTCATCATTTCTTTGACACCCTCGTTTAAGAAGCCACTTTTCCATATTTTACCCACGGTTTTGCATTCTCATTCAAGTTGTTTAGGCCTACTTTTTATTTTTTTTCTTCTTCGTCTTTTTCTTTTTCTTCTTCTTCGGTGGTTGATAAATGCGCACTTGATCGTGGTTCACAACATGCATCAGATTGCTTCAGTACTCCCGATTTTTATAAGGCGATATTTCACGTGTAAACATGTTTTTAATATATATGCATAATCAAAGTCACGTCTCTGGTATAATTAAAAAAAAAATATATATATATATTTTTTTTTTCATTTTATTCCTCGTCCTTTCACGTACCCCCTGCAGTACCACTGCGTACCCCCATTTGAGAATCACTGCGCTAACACACCTGTGCTTCACCTGCTGCCGAAGCAGCTGCAGCTCCAGTGTAACAGACTGTGTCATGTTTGTGTGTCCATCATCAGCACAGACACACAAACTGTCAGAAGACTGAAAGACGATCAAAGCAGCTTCTCTCTCTTTTTACTCATCAACCAGAAAATCAATGTGTGTGAGCGTTGTTCAGGTGACACCTGCAGCTCTACACCTGAGCTCACCTGACCACATCTACCTGTGTCGGCGCAGGAGCCTGGATTAAACATCCATCTGGGCTTTGATGAATGGATGTTGGATGGTTCAAGAGGAGGTGGATCTGAATCTGAATGGGTTTTTCCAGCCCAGCCCTGAGGAGGATTATTGTTTCATGTCCAACACAAAGAGAGAAGATGAACTGAACCAGAGTGTGAAGAGCACATGTTGATCACATGATGACATGTTGTGTGTGTTTAGTACAAATGGTCTGGTTTTACTCTCACACATTTTGTTTCTTCTCTAATCACAGACTTGTTGGTTGTGGACTCTCAGAGAGTCACTGTGAAGTTGTTGCCTCAGCTCTGAAGTCCAGCCCCTCCCACCTGAGACACCTGGACCTGAGTTACAACGAGCTGGATGATTCATCAGTGAAGCTTCTGTGTGCTGGACTGGAGAGTCCAAACTGTAGACTGGAGACTCTGAGGTGAGTTCACTGACTGGAGCTGTTGTAGTTGTTTGAAGCTTCAGCTTCTCATTGGTTCATACATGTCAGGATTTGTGTGTGAGGATTTTTCTCAAGAAGCTGAAGAGAGAAAACAGTTGAGATGAGTCCAGAGAGAAGAAGGTGAGAGCAGTCGTAGTGTTTGTGATTCAGAGCAGCAGAGAACGAGCTCAGCTTCTACAACTGTTGTTTTCAACTCAGACACTTGTTGTTGAACCAACGTGCAGCACTGATCTGAGAGCAGATGTTGAGTTGTGGTCAGAAACACAGCAGCTGGTGGATGTTGTGGAGCTGACAGAACCATGGGAGGAAGCATGAGAGGAAGCAGCTGAGATCCACAGAGCTGGCAGCAGAGGCAGAGGAGGCTGGAAAGCTGCGCTCCAGTGGAGGCTGGCTGTAGGGAGCTGTTGGCAGCTAAAGACTGCTCCCTGGTAGCTCAACTGACTGGGAGAGGCTGGAGTGTGAAGCAGGAAGTGAAGAGCACGGCACACACTGCAGCCACTTCCTGTCAATGAGTGTGAATGCTGAGAATCAAGGTGAGACAGGTGAGAGCAGAGCTGCTAGTGTTGGTCTTGTTGCTGCTGACATGAAGCAGCTGCAGAGGCTCAGCTGGTTTGTTTGGAGGCTCACCAAGATGGGCTGAAGGTTGTTGCTTCATGTTCACCCAGAAGTTTTATTTACTTCAAGCAAGCTGACATGTCTGTAAAACTAGATCTAATTCAAAGTCTGGCGGAGTTGAGACCCAAGTTGACGCTTGGTGTGTTCACGTGCAGTCAGAAGCTCCCATTTGTGTCATAAACAGGAATATCAACTCTTGACTTGCTTGAAGTAAATAAACTTCTGGCTGCATGTTTGAGTCGCCATCTGACACTGTGGCTTTGAGGGATGTAAACAGCCTAAGCAGGGGAAATTAAATCCGCTCTATTCATCGCTGCCGTGGCGATGCGGGGACAGACACAACTACTGCAAAACAGGAGACATTAAACTGAAAATCTTCAGATTCCTTCTTTTAGACCTGAAATGTTAGGAAAATACAGACGAGTTGAATTTGCCCGGAATTGTCCTTTAATGAGCTGTTTTCTCTCTGTCACTGTTTAACCTGCTTCCTGTTGCTTCAGCTGTTGGACTTTGATTTTCTAAACTTGTTCTTTCTGAAGCTTCTTCAGCTCTGAACAGATGATGAGACACTGAACGCTGTCAACAAGGAGCTTTGTCCTCAACTCACTGCTTTTATTCTTTATTCAGATTGGAGCGCTGCAGTTTGTCAGAGATGAGCTGTTCTTCTCTGGTCTCAGCTCTGAAGTCCAACCCCTCCCACCTCAGAGAACTGGACCTGAGTGGAAACCACCTGCAGGATTCAGGAGTGAAGGATCTGAGTGGTTTTCTGGAGAGTCCAGACTGTAGACTGGAGACTCTGAGGTCAGTTCACTGACTGTTGTATCTGATCCACCTACAGTGGATTAAAGTGAATTTATAAAAATATACTTTCTTCTGAAAACATTAAATAGAAATAGATTTTTTTCTGTGTTTCTATATTTAGATTTTAATGCATCTTAACTCATTGAGTGCCAACCACGTAATTTCTCGTTTTTCGTTCCCATGCGTTGAGTGCCGAAAACGTAATTTTACGTTTTTTGCTTTTTTTTTAAATTATGAAAATAGACACTTTAATACACATTATATGTAAATTTGGGGACTCTACGACGAGGAGAACTGAAATAGATGACGATCAAAGTCACATGACAGCTCATGATCTGGAAGTTTTTATCATAACTCGGCTTCTGCAAACGAGTTCTGCATGCAGATGCAGCAGCTGCTGCAGCGCAGCTGCTCTGCTCTCACCCGCGCTGCTGCTCCAGCTGCTCGAGCTGCTCGGAGCTGAACCAGGAAGCTCTCAGCCGACAGTCCGCCCGGTCTTCATCTGGAGCAACACCGTGTCCTCCCCAAAGTCCTCCCGCGGTAAAATCTGATGGTCTCTGGGCCAAAGCAGACCGGCATCACCGACCCGAACCACAGAAGGACCGCGACCACCGGCGGGACCGGTCTTCCCGAGCCGCGGTGGCCGACTGACCCTCACGTTCCGCGGGGAGAAGCTGTGACACGGCACGGTGCGTCTGTGTTATTGTTGTTTAGTGGCGCCCCCCCCGCCCCCGCTGGTGGTTTTGTGAATAGAACAACCATTGTTGTATATATTTATCTTATACGAGCCCTTTGATCCAGAAATGCGAGTGTGAGAAGAGCGACAGTCACAAACAGAGCACCTTTCATAAAAGACGCTCTATCTCCTTTTCTAGAAAAAAAGGAGGGATTTTGGTGAAACCCAGCCATGTTTAGCTTGACTTTTCTCAGGAACAGAGGCACGTAGAAACAAACGGTTTGTGGCCACTTGAAGCATTAAGGTAAACCTTTCAATTGAGCCACAGTATGTGTTGGTGGCAATAATATAGAATACACTGTGGCTCTACATAAAAAGTCAAAAATGGTCTAAATTGCCGGTACACTTGACTAAAACTTTGGAAAGGAGCGCGGCACTCAATGAGTTAAGCAGGACATGTCCTAAAAATAAAAAAAAACTCTTCTTCTAATCTGTGACAAATGATGTAAAATGAGTCCAGAAACACAGAGTTGTATTAATTCCTCATTTGAGTCCAGATTTATTTTCCTCTTTATTCAGATTTTGATCAAAAATCAAAGTTACACCACTTGACACTGGGTTTCATCACGTCATTGACCCCTGTGCTGTTAGTTTATTGATTTAACCCTGATACGAGTTGATCAATAAAGCTATTAATAGGGGTGACCTCCAATAGTCGACTATTACACGATTCGATTCAGAGAGCTCTGATTGGACGAACAACCTCGCAGTCGAATCGTCTCAAAATGTGGTTATGAAGAAAAGATTGTACCATTGTGAATATATAGAGGAGCTTCCTGCTGCTGAACATCTGGTTTTACATATAATTTATCTGTTTTCTTATAAAATAGGAGAGATGGTTTAGATACGAACATCACACAGTGAGTGATTGAGCACCGTGACCGTCTCTTTCTCTCTCTACATTCAGGCTTAAAGTTTTATTTACAATATTAAACTAAGGGACGGACGCGTTCTCTGTCTATTGTGCAGCACACACACGCACGCACACACACACACACCATGGCCCTGTGACCCTCGATCTCTGAACCGTCTGAACCAGCACTGATGCTCATATCTTGTCCTCACAACGAGACTTCACGTTTTCATTCTCCACAAACACTCGTTAATTCACAGCACACACTCGTACTCGTCCCTGAAAGAGAGATGATGATGTCATCGCAGCTTAATGAGTGAGATCAGGAAAAGGACGGATGGAGAACGTCCTGTTATCTGATGCCAACTGAAGAATTAGTTTATTCAGCTGTTTTAACTCTTTTCTCCTGAAAAAGACATGAATGAGATCATGAATCAATGAGGAAAAACAACATGATTCTACGATTAGTCGACTAAAATCTGACAAATCAGATTCAACTATGAAAATCCTTAGTGGAGGACACGCCTAAAAATAAGATAAAAATATAATAAAAATAATAATAACAGAGAATCATCATCTGATCAGTTATCCATGAATTTATCTTCTTCTTTTATTCTTTATTCAGATTGTGGAGCTGCAGTTTGTCAAAGATCAGATGTTCTTCTCTGGTCTCAGCTCTGAAGTCCAACCCCTCCCACCTGAGAGAACTGGACCTGAGCTACAACAGGCTGCAGGATTCAGGAGTGAAGGTTCTGAGTGGTTTTCTGGAGAGTCCAGACTGTAGACTGGTGACTCTGAGGTCAGTTCACTGACTGTTACTGTTGTAGATCTTAGATCTTTGATCCACAACTGAACCTGATTGATCTTCACTCAGAACATGAATCATTGACTTTGATTGAATTGATTAATGACATTTGAAATAGTGGTTGTTGAATATTTGCAGTTGTTGTTGTGTGAGAATGATTCTTCAGTTTCAGCTCATTTCACTCAGTGGTCATGAATAATGTCTGTTCACTTCAGTTCAACCTTCACACACACTCGTATTTCTCTCAGTCAGACGACTCATGTTTTCTAGAAACTCTAGAGAAAATGTCCAGTATCAGCTCATCAACTCACTTCATCTCTATCACAACAATGTGCACAAGATCCTCACAACTCATGTTTGGACAAAGACACTGAAATTCACCTGTTGAAGAAAAAACTCTTCTTTCTGATCATCAATGAATTAATCTTCTTCTTTTATTCTTTATTCAGATTGAGGGGCTGCAGTTTGTCAGAGATCAGCTGTTCTTCTCTGGTCTCAGCTCTGAAGTCCAACCCCTCCCACCTGAGACACCTGGACCTGAGCTGGAACTACCTGAAGTCTTCAGACGTGAAGGATCTGGATGATCTTGTGAAGAGTCCAGACTGTAGACTGGAGACTGTGAGGTCAGTAGGGGGGCGGAGTCAGTCTGTGCTGCTTTCAGCACTATTGTACTAAAGTCAGTGAGACAATAACAGAGACAACAGTCAGCCAATCAGAGAGAGAGAGACAACAGTCAGCCAATCAGAGCAGAGAGAGAGAGACAACAGTCAGCCAATCAGAGCAGAGAGAGACAACAGTCAGCCAATCAGAGCAGAGAGAGAGAGACAACAGTCAGCCAATCAGAGTAGAGAGAGACAACAGTCAGCCAATCAGAGCAGAGACAGACAACATTAATCAGAGTAGAGAGAGACAACAGTCAGCCAATCAGAGCAGAGACAGACAACATTAATCAGAGTAGAGAGACAACAGTCAGCCAATCAGAGCAGAGAGAGACAACAGTCAGCCAATCAGAGCAGAGAGAGACAACATTAATCAGAGTAGAGAGACAACAGTCAGCCAATCAGAGCAGAGAGAGACAACATTAATCAGAGTAGAGAGACAACAGTCAGCCAATCAGAGCAGAGAGAGACAACAGTCAGCCAATCAGAGCAGAGAGACAACAGTCAGCCAATCACAGCAGAGAGACAACAGTCAGCCAATCAGAGCAGAGAGACAACAGTCAGCCAATCAGAGCAGAGAGACAATAGTCAGCCAATCAGAGCAAAGAGAGACAACAGTCATCCAATCAGAACAGAGAGAGACAACAGTCAGCCAATCAGAGCAGAGAGAGACAACAGTCATCCAATCAGAACAGAGAGACAACAGTCAGCCAATCAGAGCAGAGAGAGACGATCACTGATCAATTACTGATCAATCACCTCTGTCCTCTGCTTCTCTTCACAGCTGGGAACCTTCAGAATTGGAATCAGACTGTGAATCAGACTGGTGAAGAGGACTCTGTGTGTGTGTGTGTGTGTGTGTGTGTGTGTGTGTGTGTGTGTGTGTGTGTGTGTGTGTGTGTGTGTGTGTGTGTGTGTGTGTGTGTGTGTGTGTGTGTGTGTGTGTGTGTGTGTGTGTGTGTGTGTGTGTGTGTGTGTGTGTAGGAACTGACATGGTGGAGGTTCAGATCAGGTTGCTATGACGACAGTTAACATATTAACGTGAGGCAGTTAACCTGTTGCAGTCATTAGGTGGCGCTGTTTCACCTTCTGTTTCTCTGTGTGGCCGTTAGGACTGTTTGTCCCTCACAGGACGCTGTAGTTCCCAGATTCACCTGCATAGGGCGCTGTGTTCGTAAACACTGTTTATTTTATATTATGATAAATGATGATGTAGCTATATTTTATTTTTTACATTTGTTTTATAAACTTCTTATTACTTCTTGTACTTATTCTGATTCTGTTACAAGTAAATTTCCCTCACGTGGGATCAATAAAAGTCTCATATCGTATCATATCTTATTATGGTCTGTTAATCACATGTATTGGTTCAAATGTGACTCTGGCCCACAGATAGATAGATAGATAGATAGATAGATAGATAGATAGATAGATAGATAGATAGATAGATAGATAGATAGATAGATAGATAGATAGATAGATAGATAGATAGAAGAGAATAGATAGATGTATTTCCTCTTTGAACCACCAGTGGGCAGCATTAAAAATCTCGGTAACACTTTCTATGAAGACCACCTCTATAGTGCATTATGAGCACATTCATAGTGCATTATAATGCTCATCATAATCAGTCATAATGCACTATGACTACACTCATAAACACACATAAAGCTTTATGATGCACTATATCAACAGTTGTAAATCTAGTTTATAATGATTTATAAATCCAAGGGCCTTACGAGTGCTCTTGACTGGTTATAAACTACAGACTGACTGATGGGGCTTATAATACATTATACCCCTCTATACACACACCTAACAATCAACTGTTATAAGGACTCATAGGATGCTATAATATTCCATGAAGGATCATAAGTTATCAATGTATGCTTTAAGTAAAGTGAAGTTTATATGGATGCATCTATAATGCAGCATACCTCACCATAATGTTTCATTGTTGGTGTTAGGTAAAGTGTAACACATGTGCATGCATTTAAAAGAATCTATGATGCATCCTAAGTCATTATGTCAGATACCAAAGTATAATTACATTAAGATTTGTCTGCTTAGGAATATGACATTAAAGCCGGGTTTCAACTTCCTTGAAATGACAATAAATCATCCAGAGATGAATATCAAAGCTTTTGCACTCTATACATTGATCATGAGATTATGGTAAATCTGTAAAAGAAATACAACAATTTATTCACAGTAACTTTTTTTTATTATCACCTTTTTCAACGATAACAATCATGGTCTAAGTTATGTATTAATTGGAATATGAAAGTTACTGCATAAAAAACTTAACTGCCATTTTATGTTCAACCTAAAAAGTTGGAGGTCAAATGTGAATATAGAATAATAAACCAACAGTTGGTCTAATCTCTCATCAGAGGAGGCTGGGCAGGAGATGGTTTCCTGGTTTCATCATCATCACAGCTCCATGATGTCCTTCTTCTGTTGGCACCGGTCACTCAGTTTTCAGTGTGGCTCCTTAGAATTACAGTAAAACACAAAAACTTAAAGCAGATATCAGCTTCACGGCCGTTTCGGCTAATGCTGCGTTCAAGGCAGGCTTTTGAAACCGTAAGTTACAGCTTCAAGTCACAACTACGACTTGGTAGCGTTCCAGGTAACCCGTAGCTCGTGTTTTTACCATCCTGTTGTCTGTGAAAGTTCCCTATAACGGCCACTCGTAACTTCCGACCCGTGAACTCGTACCAGATCGAACTGGTATGACTTCACAGGAAGGAAAAACACAAAGTACGAGTTTCTTTGAACGCACCATGAGTTAGCAGCCCCCGCCCTTGTCAGGCATCAATTGGTCCTCGTGCTACGTCACCACATTCACGCGCATCCCTTGGCTGCACACACAGCCCTTCATGCCGTTCTCTCTCCTCATTGGATAACACTTGTATCCCACAAGGAAAATTTTCTCCTCGGGTTACAGCAGAGCAGAGTGACGGAGAGACTCGTGTTTAGGCTGAAATACTTCATGTAAGTGATTGCTGACGGAAAATAGGACTATTTAGGACTTATATTAACAAAAACATTCCACTGATATCTGCTTTAAGTTTAAACATGAATGGAGAGGCGCATGACTGTCAGCAGTAAATGACAACCCCCCACCTATATATTGTGCATCAGTACAGTATGATACCAGCAAGATAACAAGTTGATGGATAAACATGGGGAGTTTGCAGTATATTATATATAGACCGATCCTACCGGTTGATTGTTCTGCTAACATGACACTCTGGTCATTAGATGCTAAACCGTATTTATCCCGGTCCGGTGCAAGCCTGAGACCAGAGCTACGGTCAGCATGGCTAACATCATACTGTCATACTGAAACCAGGAAACCATCTCCTGCCCAGCCTCCTCTGATGAGAGATTAGACCAACTGTTTGTTTATTATTCTATATTCACATTTGACCTCCAACTTTTTAGGTTGAACATAAAATGGCAGTTAAGTTTTTTATGCAGTAACTTTCATATTCCAATTAATACATAACTTAGACCATGATTGTTATCGCTGAAAAAGGTGATAATAAAAAAAAGTTACTGTGAATAAATTGTTGTATTTCTTTTACAGATTTACCATAATCTCATGATCAATGTATAGAGTGCAAAAGCTTTGATATTCATCTCTGGATGATTTATTGTCATTTCAAGGAAGTTGAAACCCGGCTTTAATGTCATATTCCTAAGCAGACAAATCTTAATGTAATTATACTTTGGTATCTGACATAATGACTTAGGATGCATCATAGATTCTTTTAAATGCATGCACATGTGTTACACTTTACTTAACACCAACAATGAAACATTATGGTGAGGTATGCTGCATTATAGATGCATCCATATAAACTTCACTTTACTTAAAGCATACATTGATAACTTATGATCCTTCATGGAATATTATAGCATCCTATGAGTCCTTATAACAGTTGATTGTTAGGTGTGTGTATAGAGGGGTATAATGTATTATAAGCCCCATCAGTCAGTCTGTAGTTTATAACCAGTCAAGAGCACTCGTAAGGCCCTTGGATTTATAAATCATTATAAACTAGATTTATAACTGTTGATATAGTGCATCATAAAGCTTTATGTGTGTTTATGAGTGTAGTCATAGTGCATTATGACTGATTATGATGAGCATTATAATGCACTATGAATGTGCTCATAATGCACTATAGAGGTGGTCTTCATAGAAAGTGTTACCAAAATCTCATGTGTTTCTTCACCATCAGATTAAAGTCTGAAATAAACATGATGTATTTGCTTTGTTTATTGTTGCAACGACAAAAAGCCTGAATCAAATGTGCATCATGTTGTGTTCACATACTTTTTCTGTGGTGTTGTAAAGATAATAATTCAATAATATATTGATCTAATAATGAACATGGTCTAATATCAGAAACCAGGACGTTTCCTCTCTCTGGGTTCACAGCAGGACGATGACTGAAGATAATTATTAACTAGTCAGTAGTAATTACAGACAAAGGCAATATCTGATCATCAGCAAGATCAGTGTTAATCAATAACTGATAATAAAGATAAAGACTGCAGGTCAGAGATCAGCTGGACTCTTCCTCTGATAATATTTCAGAAATGTGCTTGAGGAAGAGGAGACGTCTGGTTTCTGGTCAGGCTCAGAGTTTGACCTGTGACCTCTGACTGTGTATCAAGGTCACAGGTCAATGTTCGGTTCACGACTCGTCAAATTATTAATCAAAACGTGCAGTTCTATAGGGATCAGTGTGCCATTACTTTTCTCTACAGAAAAAACTGCAACATAGAAAATGAATGGGAGGTGAAAAAACTAACAAATGATTGGACTTTTTCAAACGTCTCTACTGCTCCGGCATACTTTCACCTAGAGACTCAGTTTAAGCTTTAAAATATAGAATAGAATAGGATGTCTTTATTGTCTTTGCAACAAGCACAAAGAAACTGGGAGATCCATCCTCCCCTTAAAAGAGAAGTACAAAAAAAAAACACCATTAACAAGTAGACCATATTCATGTGTTTCAGTAGATTAGTCAGTCGGCTGCGTAGACACAAGTCTTCTATTTCTGTATTAATTAATTTTGATGGTTATTATAATTTTTGATCAATCACTATTCATTGTGGCCCTCTCAAAATTTCTGGGAGGGAATTTTCTAGTTGTTTACTCCCATTTTGCTTCGTGTGCACTGAGTTTATTCTCTGGAATGATGATGTGACCCACGAGCTGGTCACACATCTCTCTGACGGGCTGAAAGCTGCTCTGTTACTGAACAAGATCCTCTGTCTCTGTTTCCTGTCAGGGAGAGAGAGAGAGGCTGTAACAGAGCAGCAGATTTCAGAATAAAACACTCAGAGAAACCAAATCCTGCAAGTTGTTGGACGGTGGGTCCAGGTGGTGAGGGGGCGGGGCTTTGTTGTGACATCACAAAGTGACAGGAAGTCCTGACGGCTGGTTTTAAAGCTCAGTTTCTGAATACAGGCTGTGTGCATTTCTCTGTGGACTGAGGCTTTGATACTTTCAAAGTATTAATATAGAACCTAGAGCTGCTTTATAATCACACTACACATGGACATCTACCTTTATACTGTATGGAGCTTTAACACAAACATCTACCTGCAATTTTACTGATTGTTGTGCAAGTTGTGTATCTCAGGGTCAGAGGGGACATAGAGATACACTGCTATGTTATCGTTATGATCATTATGATCATTGTTGGGGGGGGGGGGGGGGGCGGGGGCGCCTGAGAGTAATCTCGCCTAGGGCACCAAAATGGCTAGAGCCGGCCCTGCCCGGAACGCCTATATACAACTATATATGGTCAGCACGTGCATATTTAATTAGCCATGTGCGCTCTGTGGAGCGGCTACAAAGTGACAACAAAGTGACAACAAAGACAACGGGCGGAGGGCGGGGGAAAAAAGCGGAACTTCTCCGAAAGCAGATACACGGCGATATCGGGCAATAAATCTGTCAGAAAAATGATCTTGCATTTTAATAAGCTACAATAAAAACAAAAACGAATTATAAGGTTTCGAAAACCAAACACATTTTATTTTATAGCGATTATACACTTATACAAATATATTCATGGGTAGTATATTCAGATTTTGCCAATAAATCTTGCCAATTATTACACACCGAACCTTTAAGTTAATAAATATCTTTTGTTGAAAGCAACTGCGTTGTTTGCAACAAGACGAATAACAAACACGAAACTTACCGGTGGTGCACCTTTAAATATACGGTTAAACTCTAATGAATTACAAAGACTATGAACCTTCAGGACATCATTTAACTTTAATCAGCTACACAAATACCAGCATTAACAGTAAATATTTAATATGAACACGTGTTAACCCACAGCCAGCTGCAGTAATTTACACAAAGTATTTCAGAACACATTGAATAACAGTTTCTTTTACAAAGCATGTAGTCAGAAAATGTCTGCTGCGGGGCGGTGCGTGGCGCAGTGGGTAGAGTGGCCGCCCCATGTAAAGGCTACAGTCCTCGCCGCAGGTGGCCCCGGTTCAGATCCCGCATCGGGCGGCCCTTTCCTACATGTCATTCCCCCTCTCTCTGCCTCCCCCTTTCCTGTCTTTCTCTACTGTGTGCTATGAAATAAAGGCAAAAAGCCAAAAAAAGAAAGAAAAAAAAAAAAAAAGTCTGCTGCTCAGCAGTATAAGATATTCTCACTCACGACCATTAACACTGTTAGGCTAACCCAATAGGATTTTAACTTGAAGTAATAAGCATTGCAGCGAGCGAATTGTATTAGTAGCATGGACCGACGCAGTTTACAACGGCAAAAACTATCATCATGGTTAACGGAAACATCAGTCAGCTGACTACATATTAAAACTCACCTTTCCTCACCTGACCAGCTGGTCTTCACTCAGGAAGTGGATGAAGCATTTCACTGGCTACCGTGCACCTCGACTTGACTCTGCTATTTGACCGACTTTATCATTTTTAAATGTGTGTGTTTATTTTGAGTGCTTTTGTGTAAAATATGAAACTATTTATTTCAAGTGTATTTTCAAATATGAATTAATAATAATTGCTCTGGCTAAAAATGACCAGAGACAAACCTATCCCACAGTGTGAAGTGTGTGTTCAGGGAAAGTTTATCCAAACTAGAAACAGGGAGCAGGATGTTAGAGCCAAAGCAGCTCGAGAACTGGTTCACACAGGCAGAGCAGGACCAACAGACCCAGAGTCCAGAGACCGGCTTAGGTTTGCACTGATGTGTGCCCTCATTTGTGGAGATAAATTATCCAAATGTAACTCATAATGTATTAATATAACTGAATTTTATTATATTTTTTTGGAGACAAGCCTATTTATGTCTGTATGATATGGTTTGTTGACCTAGAGGTGATTCCAGTAGGCGGAGTTCTCTTGTTTGGGCACTAGGGGGCAGAATTAGACCAGGGATTGTAGTGGGGCATGTCTGGCTGTGTCACTGTTTCTTTCCTGTGTTTTTCAGGTAAGTATTGTATCAAACCCTAAAGGAATTACTGTAATGTTTTAGTTAACTTTTACGTTTAACATGTAGTACATTTGTGTGTGTGTGTGTGTGTGTGTGTGTGTGTGTGTGCGTTAGCCTCGTAAACCAGCCTCTCGCGGAAATGCATTTCATTTCATTCCGAGGCAGAGTCTGGCCTCATTGCCGCTGTAAGCGTTTGGCCTGAAACCCTCAGAAGGCCGAGCCAGTCAGCGTCGCCGCCTTGATTGACACAGCACGTTGACCAATCAAGGACCGACTGGTGCAAAGCCCCGTCACTACACCAACTTGCTGATTGGCTGAATGGGGTTGTCTGTCAACGCTACTACCAAAGATATTAAACCGTCTTTGCTACTACTCCCGCCCAGCTCCCGTCCACTCCAAACGCTTAGAGGGGGGATGAGGCCAGACTCTCCCGAGAAATGAAATGAAATGCATTTCCGCGAGAGGCTGGTTTATGAGGCTATGTGTGCGTGTGACTAAGTGCGAATATTGAATGACAGGGGATGTTGACTGTTGTTTATTTTATTGTATAAACCACTTTGAGCTGGGTCCATGACTTGTTTTGTTGTGAAATTGTTGTAAAAAAAAAAAACTTTAACCTAAATTAAGTTAATTTCAATTAATTTAATGCATGAGTTCAGGGGCCTCATTTATCATTGTGGATACACCTTTTTTTTTTACACCCTTTCCCCCCCGTTTTGTGCGTACGCACTTTCCTCCGCCAAATTTGGGATCTATCAAGCCAAAACCTGACGGGAAAAAGTGCGGACATTTACACCCATTTTGACCCTGGCGTACCGTGATTTACTAGCCTGACAAGCCAGACTATATCATTAAAATGTCTAGTCTGGAAACGACCGGTAGACCTCGGCTCAATCCAGGGGGCGGGATGAAGGCTGTCTTTCAAACTGTCTCTGCACCAATAGGGTAGCGCTACGACCAATCAGAGCAAAGAGCAGGATGACGTTAGCCTGACAAGCCAATTAAAATGTACGTCGTCATGGCGTTAAGCCCGCCCAATGACTCTCTAAACAGATAGAGCGCTGTGATTGGTGAACACAAACGGTGTTCGAGACTCAAAAAGTTCCTATGGCTCGTTTCTAGACCCACCTGCGGAGCAAATACATTTGCTGCCGCTAGGGTGCGTCTAGATTTCTAGGCTAGTGATTTACGCCTTTTTTGAGGAACAGGAGGAATTGGCGACGCCGTTGCTGAGTCAGAGAACTGCAGTGTGAGAGGGAGAGAGGAGCGGAGTACATTTAGAAGAGCACAGTAGGATTTTTTGAAGTAAGTAGGCTAGTGGTAGGCTAGTGGTTGACAGTTGATGCTGGCAATCCAACCCGCTCTATAATAAAACTAGGCTAATTGATAAACAGAGCGGATTGAGGATTTTGCTTTTTTGATTAGGCTATGTGTGACGTCCGACAAGGATCAAACCATCCAAGTTTAAAAACACATCGACAGCAGCGCACACTGATCTGCAGCTACTGAGACTGTTATTAATCGGTCACCTGAGTTAACGAGGTGCACGTGAGTTTGGAGCTGACGAGAGGAGAGAATAAAGAGTGAGACAACGCGGCCCTGAGGAGGAACTGTGAAGGACTCAGCTGTAATGGAAAATGACCTAAACCGAGTCCAGTAGAGCTGTAACTGAATAGTGGAAAGGCGTGCAAAGTAATGGTAACTATCGTCCTGCTTTACATTGTTTTAACATCTAGGTAAAAAAAAAAAAAAAAAGGTTTTCTGGGATAAAGGGGTAGATTACATAAGATTCTTCTTCTTTCTGCTCCCTTTTGTTGAGATTTGGGAGGTTTTTGTTTTTATTGTAGCTTATTAAAATGCAAGATCATTTTTCTGACTGATTTATTGCCCGATATCGCCGTGTATCTGCTTTCGGAGAAGTTCCGCTTTTTTCCCCCGCCCTCCGCCCGTTGTCTTCGTTGTCACTTTGTTGTCACTTGTTGCTGCACCACAGAGAGCACATGGCTAATTAAATATGCACGTGCTGACCATATATAGTTGTATATAGGCGTTCCGGGGGCGGTGTAAGAGTAGTAAGTAAGTAAGTCTTTTTGTTTTTCAGTCTTTTCCTAACTATGTGCACAAAACAAACAAGTATTTTGCCATCTACTGCCATTCCCATGTGCAAAACGTTAGAATAAAATGTTATTATGAGTTAATTTAAGATTGGTGCGAAATACAAACAAAAAATTCTGTCTCTCTAGAGGTAAATTTTATTTTATTATTATTTTTAAATTTCTCCCTTATGCAGACTTTAAAACAAAGTTTGTTGCCTGTCTTCACTACAACAGTGTTTCCACTAGGATATTTTTAAGGAGTAGCAGCAGTGGCGTGTCACTTCTTTATGAGATCGCTTTCTTATGAGATTACAAAATTGGATTGGAAAAAATGAATAAAATCAACTTTAAAAGGGCTATGTGTAATGTAAATGACCAAGGAATACAACAATGTATAACTTATCTTCATCAAAATGAACATTAATATGTTTATCATTAGGGCTCTTTTTATACCTTAATAAGGCAACGTATCCTGGGAAATACAACTCATAAAATCCAAAATATTGAATATATATATATTTTGAATGTGGAAATATTTTTCTTAGGGCCTAAAGAGATGAGTGATAACATTAAATTATTTTTTGCAACTTATTTTCCACTCCTGCCTGTTTAAGGGTTAAACAGAGTTATTGCTTGTTCTGAAAATCAACAAGTACAACTCAACAGTAACTTCAAATATTTATAAAATGTAAAATCTGTTTCTTTTTTCTCAGACAATAGTTTTCCTTGTCAGTAACAGTGTCAGCTGTTTCCTGTAAACACACAGAGGGAGGAGATAGAAAGTGAAACTATTTACTTCAGACGCCATTTTAAGATGTCAGAGGGAATAACGGTGATGCTGCATAAGGTGAGTGTTAAACCAACTTTATTATTATTATTATTATTATTATTAAGTCTCTGAGTCTCAGTCCCTGTGAAGTGTGGAGGGAAGAAGAGTCAGAGTGAACTTGTGTGCACACTGAGACACTGAGACTAAAGGGGGGACAGCAGGAGGACAGCTACTCCCTGTTGTCTCAGTCTGATTTGGGCCCTGTCTACACCAAGACTTTTACTAAAACATCTGTTTCTGATTCGTTCTTCTTTTTCAAGGGCAGGGGCGAAAGGAAAAAAAGGGCACATATAGTGCGTCCTTGCCACTTAAGAGGGCACTTTAGCACATGTTTTGGCTGCTAGAGGGCACTTTAGCACATGTTTTGGCTCCTAGAGAGCACTTTAGCACATGTTTTGGCTGCCATGAGGACACTTTAGCACGTGTTTTGGCCCCCATGAGGGCACTTTGGCACGCGTTTTGGCCGCCATGAGGGCACTTTAGCACATGTTCTGGGGGCACTTTAGCAAACGTTTTGGCTGCCATGAGTACACTTAAACACACGTTTTGGCTGCCATGAGGGCACTTTAGCACGCGTTTTGGCTCCTAGAGGGTATTTTAGCACACATTTTGGCTGCCATGAGGGCACTTTAGCACGCATTTTTCAACCCCCCGTGCACGCCACTGAGTCCAACATTGTTGTTGTTGTTTCTATGTCCAGCGGTGTGGCTCAGGTTACAGGTTAGAGAGCTGAGGCAATGACGTCATCGTTTCACTAAAGATCCGGGGGGGGGGGGGGGGGTTCTGAGGCGGCGTTTGGAGATTTATCCACACTGAGACCAGGTTTTAAAAAATATACAGTTTTAGGACAACATGCCGAAATGAGAAAAAAAACTGTTAACATACTGTATATTCTGTGTGTGTGTGTGTGTGTGTGCGAGAGAGTCAGTATTAACAGGCAGTTAATGGGAAAGTTTTTTTTTTGTGATCAAGTTTTTATTATTTCATCCCCCCCGCCCGTTTTACAATATGCCCACATTAAATCAAATTCACAGTTACTTAATTGACATATATACATACACCACCTTAAATCATATATATATATACCACCGTACATCGTACATATACCACCATACATCATATACAAAATGAGTATGTCATAACCATGTGGGCTATTGTCCCACCCTTATCCCACCCATACCACCCCTACCCCTCTGGCTTATTTCCCTCCCCTCCCCTTCCCCTTGCTGGATTTAGTCTCTGAACCTAAAGGGGGAAGTACATCACATACAGTTCAATTAATTAACACAGAAATGTCAAGTCCCCTTGTCCCTCTCCTCTTCTACTAACAAATGTCCAAAGAGTACACCAGTAATAATGGAAATAAATAATTAAGTAATAGTAAAAAATAAAAATAAAAAATAAAAATGACCATCCTGAGATAAGGGTGATCTTATCAGTTCACACTGCCAGTAGTATCCCCCAAATATTCAACATACATACATACCAAACATACCATACAGGTACCCCTTAACTCCCAATTCCCTATGCACAAATTTACCCAGACATCTTCATACACTTTTATAGTTCATACATGGGGGACTAAGCCCTATCGACTAACCAGTTTTGTCTATGTAACTTAAGTCTAATCTTCTCCAATGCCTTAGACAGGACCTCGATGCTATTCGCTATAGCCCCATTCGATCGAGCAATCGAAAGCTCCAGAGAAGTAATGTCGTACAGTAAGGCAGTCCATCGAGAGATATCGAGTGTGTGTGGCGGTTTCCACTTCTGTATTAACATCTTCTTAGCTGCCGTCAGGCCTAAGAAAAGTAGTTTCTTCTGAGTAAACTTAAGTACTAATTGAGAGTCATCGTTTAGCAGCAAAACAATCGGATTACACGGTATGTTGATCCCAATTATATCTCCCATCAGGGATGCTACTTGAAACCAAAAAAACTCCACCTCCGGACATTGCCACATCATATGACAATAAGTTCCTATTTGGTTACGGTTACACAAGGGGCAAGTGGGAGTGGAGCAAAGTTGAAGTTGGCAGCGTTTCCTGGGTGTTAAATAAAATCTGTGAATAAATTTATAATGAATCATTTGATAATTGAAATTCCGTGACGTAATCTTAATGTTTCCCCATACTCTCTTCCAATCAATAACTTGGTTATATTCCTTCAAATCAACATTCCACACTTTGGTCACCCCCAGTGTATGGCCTTTAGCTTCTTGTATTTTTTGATACAGAGTGGATACCAGACCTCTGGATTTAGATTCCATGCCTAAAAGCTTGAGAAGGGGATGTTCGAGAAGAGGCATGTTACATGGAACTCCATGAGCTAAGATAGCATGTCTCAACTGTAAATAAAAATAAAAGGAAGATCTGGGTAGATTATATAAGCTCTTGAGATCTTCATATGACCTAAGTCCTCTGTCGTCTATAATATGAGATAAAATACGAATACCAGAGTTAGACCATGGGGAATAAATAATTGGTTTCCTCTCCAAGCATAGCAGCTGATTTCTAAAAATTGGTGTCTGCGTGTGCCACTGCATCTCCCAGCCACCCAATTTCTCCACTTCCCGCCAGATCCGTATAGAATGGGCGACTATAGGGCCAAATTTTGTTTGACAGTATCTGGAGGGTAGACCACAAAAGGTTAATTCTTCCAATTTGTAAGGAGAAACAATATCCTGCTCCATCTGGAGCCACGAAGGGTTCACATCTTGAAAGAACCAGTTTCTTAAAGGGCGGAACATAAATGATAAATAGTATAAATTAAAATTGGGCAACCCAAATCCCCCTAGCTGTTTGCCCTGCTGAAGTACCGTACCCCCAATTCTAGGTCGTTTTCCCGACCACAAAAACTTTGCCACAAGACTCTGGGTCCTTTCCCAATAGCGGACCGGCGAAGGTAAGGGCAACATACTGGACAGAAAATTTATCTTGGGTAAGACCATCATATTAATAACTGATATTCGGCTACTTAATGACAATGATTTATGATCGAACCATTTCTCCAGGTCCCCTTTAACTAAGTCAAATAGCCGTTTATAATTCTTATTAGTAATTTTGTCAAGAAGCGGTGTGGCTCAGGTTACAGGTTAGAGAGCTGAGGCAATGACGTCATCGTTTCACTAAAGATCCGGGGGGGGGGGGGGGGGGGGGGGGGGTTCTGAGGCGGCGTTTGGAGATTTATCCACACTGAGACCAGGTTTTAAAAAATATACAGTTTTAGGACAACATGCCGAAATGAGAAAAAAAACTGTTAACATACTGTATATTCTGTGTGTGTGTGTGTGTGTGTGCGAGAGAGTCAGTATTAACAGGCAGTTAATGGGAAAGTTAAGGGAACTTAAGTCAGACAGCTGAGCTCTGAATCCTCTGTTTATTTCACCTCTTAATGTGAAAACTGTGTGTTTGACCTTCAAAATAAAAGTTTAACACGGATCCAGAGTCTGAAACACAGTTCATCCACATCAGACCAGGTCCTGATCAAAAACCACAAGATACAAGAATAAGCCTGGTCTGATGAAAACAGGTTTCACTGTTTTAAAGACTCATTATCTTCTCTGGAAAACTGTTTTACACCCAACACAAAACGATTAAGAGGCGAAATAAACAGAAGATTCAGAGCTCTTTCCCTCAACTTTCCCCTTAACTGCTGAATCTGAAACTAATGTCAGTGTTGTTCAGTGTTTCTGGTTTCCCTCTCAGACTGACTGAAGTCCTGAAGATGAGTGTTAATGTGGAGGAAGAGGAGGACGGACCAGAGTCTCCAGGATCCATCTGTCCGTCTATGAGTGGCTGGTCCAGATCAACTCCTCCAAACTTCAGTCCTGAACCTGGACCTGGACCTTCAGACTCCCGGTAAGAGACCTGCTCCAGCCTCTTTACCAGTGTTGAGTGTGTTGAGGTCCTGCAGCTCATAGTGACTGTGAGTGAACAGGAACTGGTTCTTGTGGTTGATCAGTGTCTTCATATTAACGGTTTCTACTGTAAACTGAGCTGAAGATGATTCAGTCAGTCAGCTACAGTAACAGCTGTGTAGTTGGGTTGCAGCACCATCCGCTGCAGTGAGAATGTGAGGCTGAAGGAGAGAAGATTAAAAAATGATGCGTTAGCTTGTTGCTATGGTAACGGTAACAGGTGACTGTTACTGTATATTAGTGTGTCCCAAATCGCACACTTCTTCACTTTCACTTAATATTCTGAGTACATAAGTGTGTTCACATTGAGCAGTGTGTGAAAATGTAGTGCGCTATGCACACTCAAACAGCCAGAAAAAAATAAAACGGCCGCCATCTTAGTTACATAGTGGAAGCACGTCACTACTTTTCAAATGGCAGCGGTTGATTTGAGCAGTGACGGCGCTGATACCCGCGTAAATGTCTTAAAAAACACTCAAAACAACACAACAACAATAACACAATAAAACACAACTTAACTCTTTCACTGCCAAAGACGAGTTATCTCGTCTTAGCGAATCCAAGCGTAGTCTGCCAAAGACGAGATAACTCGTCTTAGCGTTTTTTTAATGGCAACGCCATGTTGAATGTCTTGCCCTACTCCTCTGTGAAGATCAGACTTGTATCATCAAAATAAAGTGCAGAAAAACACATTTGGATTGAGAGATATAAAAAATATAGTGTGTTTTTCCCCCCTCACGGAGCGGTGCAGGTGTCTGACTGCAGCGGCGCCGCTCCGTGACACTCTGGCCGCCGGTGAGAGCTTAGGGGGCGGCGGCGGGGCTCATGGCGGCTCGGCAGCTCGTCGAAGCTCCGTGCAGCTCCGTGATACAAAGCACAAACGTCAGTAACAACAACCCCGTTGATCGCTCGTCGTTAGTCTTCAAGAGCGTTTGGAAAGTCGCCAGATTTTGCGAGAAATCACTCGATCTAGTGTGGATGAGGAGCGGACGGCGCCGGCGAACGTGACAAGGAGAGCTAAAGATGGTGGGAGTGTCTGTTGTGAACGTACAGAGACTGTCTGTGGCTGAGTTCAGTCAGCCAGAGCTGTAGGCTGTGTGTGTTGTGTGTGTGTAGATGTGTGTGTGAGACAGAGAGAGTGAGTGAGACCCGCTGCCTGCTGACCAGAGGAAGCTGGATCTGATCTAAAGTGCCGTGTTTCGGCTACAAAAACCTGTCGAATTGATCCGCGCACGCGCGCGCACACACACACACACACGCGCGCGCACGCACACATACATGCACACGTCACGTACGCACACACACTAAAAAAAAAGGAAAGAAAAAGTTGTAACTCAAAGAAAAGAAAGAAAAAAGGCTGCAGTAGTGTGTGTCAGTAGCTAAATGTTTTGTCTTTTGTCATCAAAAGTCATTTGTCAGTGTTGATTTAGTTGTTGTTTACAAGATAACAACTGTACAGATGCTGAGGCGTCACTAAAGCAAAATATAAAGGAGCCAATTGTACTGGTTCACCTGAAAATGACAGCCGACACAAAAACCTCTTTTTCTCAAGATTTTGGTGCCAAAATGGCATTTTGGGCTAAAGTAACCTATATTCAACCGCCAATTTCACAAGACTGGAACAAGATAGAAACAAACAGTTTTTTTTGCTGGAAACTAGAGACCCTCATCTTTCCTTTGATGGGTTGAATGTGTATGTTGTAACAGTACATAATATATGGTGGGTCTACGGAAATCAGTCAAAAAGCTGGAAAATGCCTGGCAAGCTGGAGGAAGCTGCTGTGAGAATGGCTGGCAGTCAAAGAGTTAATAGCGCATTTTGATCGGCAAAAAGCGCTATCAACTGTCAGCGAAATAGGGCTCGGGAAAAATAGAAGAAAAAGCTGTCGAGTCATTTCCGGTAAGTGCTCAGCAGCAGTGTTTGATTTGAGACAGTACTACCATGTAGAAATTTGCACACTGCGCAAGTAAGTGCACTTACTTATAGTGTACTGCAAAGAAGTGTACCAAGAGAAGTATGTGATTTGAGATACTGATCAGTAGCCCTGTTTCCATCAGCATATTTAGATGCGCATCTAGATGTATCGCATTGGAAAATTATGATGGAAACTAGGGATGGGAACGACACAGGATTTGGAAAATCGATTATCGAGGCCCATGTGTCGACTTTTTGTCGACACATGGGCGTTGTAATTTTTTTTTTTAAACAGCAGCAGATATGCGGGCGGGCGGGCGGGCTACACGTGCTTTTGTTGTGGTTTATTAACGCTGCTGTCGACACGAGCGGACGAGGCAGCACGCATTCGTTTTTTTTTTTTTTCTTCCATGCATGTTCGCGGTCCTCTAGAATGCAACCATTGCATCCACCTTTTTTGCCGATGGTTTTGCCCTTTTTGCGGAGCCGGACTCGTCATCAATAGCGCACCATCACCTAGACTGCAGGGAACCCGGACAGCTGATCTCTTGACTCTGTCGCCTGTCAGCATGCGCGCACGCTCCCGTCACATGTGAAGCAGAATGAGGGTCAAGTAGCTATCCCATTTAGAAAAAGTGGATTTGTTTTATTTAAAATATTTTATTTCATTAGGGTAAAAGTGGCACTTTCTGCTGTTTATTTGAATAGGAAATATTGAAAGACAAAATGCAATTTACACATGGAAATCCCACAAGCCCTGCCCCCTCGACATTTTGACACTCGCCGTAATTCGAATCAAAATCCCCTGATTTGCACAAACTGAAATACGCTCGCTTGGGCCGGGTTTTGGTTGATTATTCGAATTAAGTGTGACGTAGCGCACTTTCTCCCCATCTGCTCCCGTGTTTGCAGTTCACTCACAAGACAACAACATCAGGGATTCCGCTACATGCCTAATTAATTGTGGTGCACCGCCACGACAAAATAAAAGCCCCCACACCTTCATAATGATGTTACTGCACAGTTGTTCATAGTTCCTCCTCAGTAAAAACTAAATTTATCAGCCAGCGCATCCAGTGTTTACCATTAATAAAGTCTGTGGCAGCCGCGACTCTCTCTCTCTCTCTCTCTCTCTCTCTCTCTCTCTCTCTCTCACACACACACACACACAAACAGGTCGCGTTGTGACGGTAATAAACATATGCGCTAAATCGCGCTAATGTGTTCAAATCAGACCGTCAGCCCGTCCGAGGGGAGGTGGCAAAGTCCGTACTTTTAATGGAAACACACAGGATTCGAATTTCTTATAATCCGCATTTCCCAGTAATTCGAATCACTTTGGATGGCTAGTGATCAATGATCAATGTGAATAAAAACATGTTTGTGTTTGCAGAGGTCAGAACAACAGACTGAGAGCAGAGTCTCAAGGATCCATCTGTCTGTCTATGAAGAGTGACCAGTCCAGAGAGCTTAATCCAGACTTCAGTCCTAGTCCTAGACCTAGGCCTGGACCTGGACCTGGACCTGCACCTTCTGAGTCACGGTAAGAGACGGTTTCTACTGTAAACTGAGCTGAAGATGATTCAGTCATTAGACTCATGTGAAGGAAACAGAGAGAAACCAGGAACCAGATCCATCAGACTCTGAAGGTTCACAACAAACCTAAGAGACAGAAACATCTGACTGATGAAGCACAGCGTCCTCATGTTCCTGTGTCATCAGCCTCAGTCAGTGTGAACGTTGCTGGACCAACACCAGCCCCGTCTCCACCTCCACAGTTTCCATAGGTGGATTCAGACACGCCCACAATCAGCTGATCTCATGTCAACAGCTGTGTGAGCTTCACCTGTCTGTAGAGCTGTCAGACAGTGGACAGAAGGACAGAGAGGAGACACTTTAATGATCCACACGACTGAGCCTTTAAACTAAAGTCAAAGTAGAGATTAAAGCAGCTGATACACAGAGACTTATATTTTGAAAAGTCAGGAACTAGACAGGAGTGATCAGTGTTTCCTGTTTCCTGTCTGTGACTGAGCTTCTCCACAACATGTAGTGAAGCTCAGGTGGAGCTGCTGAAGCTTCTGTTGTCAGCTTCAGTCTCCTCACACTGGACCAGAGCTCCAACACAGGTTCATTAGAGCCACACAGCAGCGTCTGGATGAGGAGCTCATTAGTTAAGGAGCTGATAGATCTCAGTCCAGAACCAACATCAAACACATGATCAGTGTCTGAAAGAGTCACAGAGAAGTTCAGAGGAAAACACCACCAACAGCTTCTTAATCATTTCACACATAAAAAAGAGAGTAAAAACCAGACAAGACGACACAGAACTGAAGAGCCTCAAACTAACAGGGAGTTTGTTTTAGAGTCCAGATTTAAGGTCTGGACAGATAAACAGAGACAGAAACCAGACCAGTTCAGGACCAAGTCTTCATTCAGCTCGTCTCCCTACACTCATCATCCTCTACTTTCTCTCTCTCTGCTCCTCTGCTTATTGAAGCCCCGCCCCCTTGAGCAGGTTAACCAATCAGAGCTCAGATGTGGAGCTGTGAAATGTTGTTGATCCAGAAATGTCTTGACAGGAGGAAGAGGAGTGGTGTCTCTGTGGACCAGCAGCTGTCCTGCTGTGGTCTCTGTCAGGACGTCCTGAAGGATCCAGTCTCCACCAGCTGTGGACACTGGTTCTGCAGACAGTGCTTCACCTCCGACTGGGACCAGTCTGGTTCTTCAGGACCCCCCTCCTGTCCCCAGTGTGGACAAAGACCCAGAACCAGAGGTGAGCTGCAGACAGCCAGTCAGAGCAGCTGTGGACAAAGTGAGACTGAACATCTGTCTGCTGATGTGGTCATTAGTGAAACCAGGACCTGTTGTTTTCTCCAGAGTCATTGTTCCATCACACAGCACTGACATTTAAGATGATGATTCAAACCTTCTCTTTGTTGTCTGTAGTTTTTCTGTAGCTGATGAAAATAATCTGATCAGATTGTCAGACTCTCTGTCTTCAGTCTGACTCTGTCTCTTCTCTCTCAGCAGATCGTGGTCTGCAGGAGGTTTTAGATCAACATAAGATCAGTCTGAGGAGCAGATGTGAACGAGTGACTGAAGGAACTGAGGGAACAGGAAGTGGAACAGGAAGTGGAACCCTCCTCAACAGGATCTACACTGAGCTCTACATCACAGAGGGACAGAGTGAAGAGGTTAATACCCAACATGAGGTGAGACAGCTGGAGACAACGTCCAAGAAGAAGACCCTCCATGACACTACAATCAAGTGCAACGACATCTTTAAAGACTTACCCGTCCAACAGAGAGAGGACGTCTCTACGGTCTCACCTGTCCAACAGAGAGAGGACGTCTCTACGGTCTCACCTGTCCAACAGAGAGAGGACGTCTCTACGGTCTCACCTGTCCAGCAGAGAGAGGACGTCTCTACGGTCTCACCTGTCCAACAGAAAGAGGACGTCTCTACGGTCTCACCTGTCCAACAGAGAGAGGACGTCTCTACGGTCTCACCTGTCCAGCAGAGAGAGGACGTCTCTACGGTCTCCCCTGTCCAACAGAGAGAGGACGTCTCTATGGTCTCATCTGTCCAACAGAGAGAGGACGTCTCTACGGTCTCACCTGTCCAACAGAGAGAGGACGTCTCTATGGTCTCACCTGTCCAACAGAGACCAATCAGAGTGGTTCTGACCAACGGCGTCGCTGGCGTTGGAAAAACCTTCTCGGTGCAGAAGTTCAGTCTGGACTGGGCCGAGGGCTTGGAGAACCAAGATGTCAGTCTGCTGGTTCTGCTTTCGTTCAGGGAGCTGAACCTGATCAGAGATCAGCGGTTGAGTCTTCTCAGGCTGCTCCATGTTTTCCATCCAACATTACAGAAGGTCACAGCAGAGCAGCTGGCTGTCTGTAAACTTCTCTTCATCTTTGACGGCCTGGATGAAAGCCGACTGTCACTGGACTTCAACAACAGGGAGGTTGTGTCTGATGTCACACAGACGTCATCAGTCAACGTGCTGCTGACAAACCTCATCCAGGGGAATCTGCTTCCCTCGGCTCTGGTCTGGATCACCTCCAGACCTGCAGCAACCAATCAGATCCCTCCTACATGTGTCGACAGGGTAACAGAGGTCCGAGGCTTCACTAACGCCCAGATGGAGGAGTACTTCAGGAGGAGGTCCAGTGATGAAGATCTGTCCAGAAGAATCATCTCACACATCAAGACGTCCAGGAGCCTCCACATCATGTGTCAAGTCCCAGTCTTCTGCTGGATCAGTGCTACAGTTCTGGAGCACATGTTGACCACAGACCAGAGAGGAGAGCTGCCCAAGACCACGACCGACCTGTTCTCACACTTCCTGCTGGTCCAGACAAAGAGGAAGAAGAACAAGTACGGTGAAGGACATGAGACGAGTCCACAGGAGCTGACGGAGGCCGACAGGGAAGTTCTTCTGAAGCTGGGGAGGCTGGCGTTTGAACAGCTGGAGGAAGGAAACATCATGTTCTACCAAAAAGACCTGGAGCAGTGTGGTCTGGATGTCACAGAGGCCTTGGTGAACTCAGGACTCTGTACTGAGATCTTCAAAAGAGAGAGTGTGATCTTCCAGAAAACAGTCTACTGCTTTGTTCATCTGAGTGTTCAGGAGTTTCTGGCTGCAGTCTACATGTTCCACTGTTTCACCAACAGGGACACACAGGTCCTCAAGAAGTTCCTGGGAAAACAACATGTGGGTTTAAACCTGGATGACTTCCTGCAGAGAGCCATGCAGAAGGAACATGATAACAGGGACTTGTCTTCAGTAGAAGAAGAAGAAGAAAAAGAGGAAGAAGAAGAAGAAAAGGAAGGAGAAGAAGAAGAAAAAGAGGAAGAAGAAGAAGAAAAGGAAGGAGAAGAAGACAGACAATTTTCTGATAATGGTAGAGATTTAACCCTGGATGACTTCCTGCAGAGAGCCATGCAGAAATCCCTCCTCAGTAGAAACGGTCACCTGGACCTGTTTGTTCGCTTCCTTCATGGCCTCTCTCTGGAGTCCAACCAGAGGCTGGTCGGAGGTCTGCTGGGTCAGACAGACAACAGTCCAGAAACCATCCAGAAAACCATCAACAACCTGAAGGAGATGAAGAGTGATGAAATCTCTCCTGACAGAAGCATCAACATCTTCCACTGTCTGACAGAGATGAAGGACCAGTCAGTTCATCAGGAGATCCAACAGTTCCTGGAGTCAGAGAACAGATCAGAGAAGTTCCTCTCTTCGATCCAGTGTTCAGCTCTGGCCTACATGCTGCAGATGTCAGAGCAGGTTCTGGACCAGTTGGACCTGAAGAAGTACAACACATCAGATCAGGGACGACGGAGACTGATCCCAGCTGTGAGGAACTGCAGGAAGGCTGAGTGAGTCCAGACATGATCAATAACACACACACACACGCACGCGCGCGCGCCTGAGCTCACCTGTCCACATCTGCCTGTGTCGGCCGCAGGAGCCTGGATTAAAAATCCATCTTGGCTTTGATGAATAGATGTTGGATGATTCAAGAGGAGGTGCATCTGAATCTGAATGGGTTTTTCCAGCCCAGCCCTGATGAGGATTATTGTTTCATATCCAACACAAAGAGAGAAAATGAACTGAACCACGAGTGTGAAGAGCATATGTTGATTACATGATGACATGTTGTGTGTGTTTAGTACAAATTGTCTGATTTTACTCTCACACATTTTGTTTCTTCTCTTATCACAGACTTGTTAATTGTGGACTCTCAGAAATTCACTGTGAAGTCGTTGCCTCAGCTCTGAAGTCCAGCCCCTCCCACCTGAGACACCTGGACCTGACTCTGAACAACCTGGATGATTCATCAGTGAAGCTTCTGTGTGCTGGACTGGAGAGTCCAAACTGTAGACTGGAGACTCTGAGGTGAGTTCACTGACTGGAGCTGTTGTAGTTGTTTGAAGCTTCAGCTTCTCATTGGTTCATACATGTCAGGATTTGTGTGTGAGGATTTTTCTCAAGAAGCTGAAGAGAGAAAACAGTTGAGATGAGTCCAGAGAGAAGAAGGTGAGAGCAGTCGTAGTGTTTGTGATTCAGAGCAGCAGAGAACGAGCTCAGCTTCTACAACTGTTGTTTTCAACTCAGACACTTGTTGTTGAACCAACGTGCAGCACTGATCTGAGAGCAGATGTTGAGTTGTGGTCAGAAACACAGCAGCTGGTGG
Organism: Trachurus trachurus; assembly: GCF_905171665.1. Taxonomy (NCBI): domain Eukaryota; kingdom Metazoa; phylum Chordata; class Actinopteri; order Carangiformes; family Carangidae; genus Trachurus; species Trachurus trachurus. The sequence goes on along the minus strand of NC_139905.1, from coordinate 3,135,739 downwards.
ATGTTGTGGAGCTGACAGAACCATGGGAGGAAGCATGAGAGGAAGCAGCTGAGATCCACAGAGCTGGCAGCAGAGGCAGAGGAGGCTGGAAAGCTCCGCTCCAGTGGAGGCTGGCTGTAGGGAGCTGTTGGCAGCTAAAGTCTGCTCCCTGGTAGCTCAACTGACTGGGAGAGGCTGGAGTATGAAGCAGGAAGTGAAGAGCACGGCACACACTGCAGCCACTTCCTGTCAATGACTGTGGCTGAGAATCAAGGTGAGACAGGTGAGAGCAGAGCTGCTAGTGTTGGTCTTGTTGCTGCTGACATGAAGCAGCTGCAGAGGCTCAGCTGGTTTGTTTGGAGGCTCACCAAGATGGGCTGAAGGTTGTTGCTTCATGTGGCGGCTCAGGCTCAGAGTGTTGACTCAGTGCTTGGCTGAGGGCAGGAGTCAGAAGCAGCTCAAAGTGACAGCTGAGCTTCTTGAACGTGGGCTTGTGTGAGCCGGATCATCCCTATGTTCCCCGGGTCCTATGTTCCCCACTTTGTAGGGGACCGGGGAACATAGGACCCTTTTTCTAAAAAAGGGTCCTATGTTCCCCGCTTTTCCCCCAAAGGACCCGGGACATGCAATTTTTGTACCTGTACCTGGAAGTGGAGTTGTAACTTTGCAGATTTTTGCCTATTTCTGAATGAGAAGTTGAGTTGTGACTTGTGTAAGTGTAATTGTCCCATTGGTTGGGTTTAGGCAATGAAGAAATTAGTTGGTTAAGTTTAGTAAAAAGACCAGGTAGAGGCTAGACAGGCCAGATAGACAGATAGAGTCCAGATAAGTAGAGAGAGCCCATCGACCAGCAACAGCGGGCAACGTAGGACCCTTTTTTTGAAAAAAGGTCCTATGTTCCCCGGCAACAGCGGGGAACATAGGACCCTTTTCCAGAAAAAAGGGTCCTATGTTCCCCAGTATGTATTGCGACCGGGGAACATAGGACCCAGGGAACATAAGTACGCTCCCATGTGAGCTGTTGAACACAGTCAGTGTGTTAGCAGAGCAGAGCAGCAGCACAGAAGCTGAGTGATGAGCTGCTGTGGACGGGCTCGCCACAAACAACCTGCTTCACACACTTTCAAAATGCCCACGGAGAAAAGCTGACGACCTCATTCTGAAGATTGTCACAACTTGATGTTGCTGTCAAACAGCCCTGAACTTTGGAGCCGTGTTTGTCGGCCATTGAAGCGGCGTATTGCTATGCACACGCGCACTATGACGCACATTGTATCAGTGCAGATCAGCTGTTGGAGGAGGAATGTGGCTGCACAACATGAGTTTGTATGGATGGAGCCACAGGTGGAGCTGACAGGTGAAGAGGCGGAGTCACTGCGTCTGTGTTGAAGCAGCAGCTTCTCATGAATATTAATGAGCTGTTTTCTCTCTGTCACTGTTTAAACTGCTTCCTGTTGCTTCAGCTGTTGGACTTTGATTTTCTAAACTTGTTCTTTCTGAAGCTTCTTCAGCTCTGAACAGATGATGAGACACTGAACGCTGTCAACAAGGAGCTTTGTCCTCAACTTACTGTTTTTATTCTTTATTCAGATTGGAGTACTGTAGTTTGTCAGAGATCAGCTGTTCTTCTCTGGTCTCAGCTCTGAAGTCCAACCCCTCCCACCTGAGACACCTGGACCTGACTGGAAACAACCTGCAGGATTCAGGAGTGAAGGATCTGAGTGGTTTTCTGGAGAGTCCAGACTGTAGACTGGAGACTCTGAGGTCAGTTCACTGACTGTTGTATCTGATCCACCTACAGTGGATTAAAGTGAATTTATAAAAATATACTTTCTTCTGAAAACATTAATTAGATTTTCTTTCTCTGTTTCTATATTTAGATTTGAATGCATCTTGAGCAGGACATGTCCTAAAAACAAAAAAACTCTTATTAGTCCAGAAACACAGAGTTGTATTAATTCCTCATTTGAGTCCAGATTTATTTTCCTGTCTATTCAGATTTTTTATCAAAAATCAAAGTTACACCACTTGACACTGGGTTTCATCACGTCATTGACCCCTGTGCTGTTAGTCGTTTATTGATTTAACCCTGATACGAGTTGATCAATAAAGTTATTGATAATAATAATAATAATAACAGAGAAGAAGAAAAATACAAAGTTAGTAACATGAAATTGTACAAATATAAATCTGTCTAAAAGAATCAGAATCTCTAAATCAGAGAGTTGTAGTCAGTGTTTAGTCCAACAGGTATTGATCAGATACTGGTTGTATATTGACAGACTGAGCTGAGGTCAGCAGCAGCTGATGAATCTGTGCTGACATGTGGATGATGTGTGTAGAAGGCCACATGATGATGATCCACAAGAACAAAGTCCCTCTATTGATTATTGATCAGGACACGTCTGGTCATTGATCAGGACACATATGATCAGTTATCAATTAATTTATCTTCTTCTTTTATTCTTTATTCAGATTGATCCGCTGCAGGTTGTCAGAGATCAGCTGTTCTTCTCTGGTCTCAGCTTTGAAGTCCAACCCCTCCCACCTGAGACACCTGGACCTGAGCTACAACAACCTGCAGGATTCAGACCTGAAGGATCTGAGTGGTTTTCTGGAGAGTCCAGACTGTAGACTGGAGACTCTGGGGTCAGTTCACTGACTGTTACCCAGTTCAGTTCAGTTCAGTTCAGTTCAGACAACTTTATTAGTCACTAGGGGGCAATTCAGTTCAAGCAGTTCTGGCGTAAAACCCCCCCCCCCAAAAACCCACAAACAACAACCATGGCATAACAACAAGCAGCAGACGACAGACAGGAGTACAGTACATATCCACAGGGGCCAAGGCACTTAAGCCACTGTCACATAATTGTGTGGAGTGGCACAGTTAAATAACAGAAAACAAGAATAAGAATAAATAGTAATAAATAAGTGACACATGAAGTTACGAGGACACAAAGTTGCAAAGTTACAAAGAGTGACTGCTACTGTCTATGTTTAAGAACCTAATTGCAGATGGGATAAAAGATTTGGCGTTCTTATTTGTCCTCCTGATAGGTGTTATAAAACAGCGGCCTGTAGGCATCGTTAACTCATTGAGTGCCAGCCCTTTTATAAAATGGTCAGTGCCATGTGCCAGCGTTTCGGGGCATTTTGAGTAATATTTTAAGACCAAGAGAATATTTTGTATTATGACTCTGAAAACACCAAACAGCTCAAAGGAAAGAGGAGACTCTCTATTTAACTAGGGAAAAACCATTTGTTTGTACCTTGTTCCATTCTTAATTTATCTTAAGTTGAATAGAGCCTGGTTGCACCAAAAAGACCACTTTTTTTCTAGAAAGCTGAGAAAAATGCATTTTTGTGAAAGAGAGTCTCTCAAGAAAAACAGTGATTTATCCGTTTTAATTTTGGCTTCAAAAACATGTAAGACATCTGAACATTTCATTTCACATGTTTTTTCATTGTACAAAAAAAAAAAAAAACTAAAATACAACAAGTAGGAGTCCTACTATGCAGAGTGATGCCTGCTCTCCTACTCCTCCTGCAGTTGCTGCCCCCTCACCCTCTCCTCCCCCCTCCTCTCCCCCTCCCCTCACCCCCTCTCTGCCCCTCCCCTCTCCTACTTCTCCTCCTGCTTCTTCCCCTCGTCTCTGAAGGAGGGAGGGAGACGTCATGGCGTCTTCAGCCTCTCTGCTGGACGCGGCCGCGGCAGCGACGCACCGCGCTGATCTCTCGGTTCGTCGTCACGACGTCGGTTTACAGTAACTGGTGAAACTGACTCCGCGATCCGCTTTCCATTCGGCATTTCGGTGCTGATCATCTAGATGAGTTTACCTTTCCTGCCTCCTCCGATCACTTCATGCTGGAGCTATGCTAATAGCATCCGTGGCTAAGCTTTCCTCCAGCTCCACGTTACACTTGTTCCAGGCTCTGCCCGTCGTTTTCCTCTAGAAATAGAAACTTTTCCCAACTTTTTTATCTCTGTACCGATCACACTCGTCTTCTCCTTCCTCTTCACTTCTTGCTCTGATCTACAGTCTTCTTCGTTCTACACATCCCAGAAGCCCCAAAATTACTCACAGTGTGCGCAACAGCGTCCCCATTTACCAGCCGCAGAAAACTGCATTTGACGTATATATACGTCAATGGCACTCAAGCGTTGGATTTTGATTGACGTATATATACGTCAATGGCACTCAATGAGTTAAGAACTCAGAGGACAGGATGTGGCCATACTGGGAAATTATTTCCTTAGCTTTCTGAACCACCTGCCTCTCCCACAAGGAACCCATGTCCCTCTGCTGAACACCAATTACTTAAGAACAGACCTTTACTATACCGTAGAGGCTGTTTTTGTCTCTTGCAGACAGGCCACCAAACCAGCAGATGAAAGAGAAAGTTAAAATGCTCTCAATAAAAGACTGATAAAACATACACAAAATTTTGTTACAGACTTAAAAAGAGAACTCACTTCATCTCTACATTGATGATGTTTCTCTGTGTTTGACGTTCCTGCTGAGAATTTTCCAAAGTTTAGTTTGAAATCATCTGTATTTTGTGATGAAAACAGTTTCATTCAGTTTCATTTGGGTTTAGTTTGAGTTTCCTGAGACCAGGACCAAGAAAGACCTGAGTCCTGGATCAGGACTGGACCTTTGGACTCTGATCCAGTTCAGTCAGAGAGAGAGAGAGACAGAGAGAGAGAGCATGAACAGCAGTGTGATGGTGACACTATATGTGCTGTTGTCGTTTATTGATTTAACCCTGGTACGAGTTGATCAATAAAGTTATTGATAATAATAATAATAATAATAATAATAATAATAATAACAGAGAAGAAGAAAAATACAAAGTTAGTGACATGAAGTAGGACATGTCCTAAAAACAAAAAACTCTTATTAGTCCAGAAACACAGAGTTGTATTAATTCCTCATTTGAGTCCAGATTTATTTTCCTGTCTATTCAGATTTTTATCAAAAATCAAAGTTACACCACTTGACACTGGGTTTCATCACGTCATTGACCCCTGTGCTGTTAGTCGTTTATTGATTTAACCCTGATACTAGTTGATCAATAAAGTTATTGATAATAATAATAATAACAGAGAAGAAGAAAAATACAAAGTTAGTAACATGAAATTGTACAAATATAAATCTATATAAAATAATCAGAATCTCTAAATCAGAGAGTTGTAGTCAGTGTTTAGTCCAACATGTATTGATCAGATATTGATTGTATATTGACAGACTGAGCTGAGGTCAGCAGCAGCTGATGAATCTTCTTCTTTTATTCTTTATTCAGACTGAAGGGCTGCAGTTTGTCAGAGATCAGCTGTTCTTCTCTGGTCTCAGCTCTGAAGTCCAACCCCTCCCACCTGAGAGAACTGGAGCTGAGTCAGAACGACCTGCAGGATTCAGGAGTGAAGGATCTGAGTGGTTTTCTGGAGAGTCCCGACTGTAGACTGGAGACTCTGGAGTGAGTTCACTGACTGTTACTGTTGTAGATCTTAGAGACATTTTTACAAAAGTCAGACTGAACATGTCAAATGGTGTAACTACAAAGGAATTATCAATATTAAATATTTGATCGACCTACAGTGGATTTGAGTGAAATTATAAAAAATGTTCTTTTTTCTTCAATATAATCTGTGACAAATGATGTAAAATTTGTCCAGAAACACAGAGTTGTATTAATTCCTTATTTGAGTCCAGATTCATTTTCCTGTTTATTCAGATTCTTATCAAAAATACCAGTTACACCACTTGACATTGGGTTTCATCACGTCATTGACATGTCATAGTTGTTTATTGATTTAACCCTGATACGAGTTGATCAATAAAGTTATTAATCGGGGTGTCCTCCAATAGTCGACTATTCGATTCAGAGAGCTCTGATTGGACTATCAACCTCGTTGTTGAATCGTCACAAAATGTGGTTATGAAAATAAGATCGTACCATTGTGAATGTATAGGGGTGCTTCCTGCTGCTGAACATCTGGTTTTACATGGAATTTATTTGTTTTCTTCTTATATTAAACTAAGGGACGCATTCTCTGTCTATCTATCGTGCAGCACCTACACACACACACACACACACACACACACACACACACACACACACACACACACACACACACACACACACACACAGGGGGGGAGATAAAGTAAAGTAAAATAAATAAGTAAATGGTAATAATGAAAAAAAAACATGAGTTGGTAGTAAGGTCATTTACAGTTGATAGGTTGGAAATAATTGAATACAATTTAATATATTCAGGTGAATGAGTAATTAAATAATTAATGACAGATACGACTACCCGCAACTGAAGAGTACTGTCTGCCCACATGATGTACGTCTGAGTGGGATTATACAGTCCCCTCTTGCAGTGGCCCTGGTTGTATGGCGGGCGTTCTCATTCTGCTTACTGTAACGTAGGCAGACATTGGAGGCGGTGCAAGGCCTTTCAAGATTTTGTATATTGCATAGGCATAGTATTTGAACACTGAAGTTATCGAAGCTAAGTAGACCATATTTTTGGAAGAATTAGTTGATTCAGGTGTTTTAACTCCAGAACAGAAAAAGACATGAATGAGATCATGAATCAATGAGGAAAAACAACATGACTCTACGATTAGTCGACTATGGGCAAAATCTGACCAATCAGATTCGACTCCCGCCCTTTCCCCTGCTGTTAGACCGGCTTGCCCTCCCTTCCCTTCCCATGAACCAGTCTGCCATCCAGTCTTCCCATTGAGCAATCAAATTGCCCAAGTTGGGACAAATAAAAATTACTTGACTTGACTTGAGCTGGCCAGCTCTCCCTGCCTCCCCCCCCCACCCCACCCCCCCCACCCCCCACCAGAGACTGCCTTCATCAACTCTTGTTAACATTTCCATGTAAAGCCCTTTGAGACAAACTGTTTGTAAAAATGGGCTATACAAATAAAATTGCCGTGCCTTGCCTATGAAAATCCTTAGTGAAGGACACACCAAGTTATTAATAAAAATAATAAAAACAGAATCATCATCTTATCAGTTATCAATTAATTTATCTTCTTCTTTTATTCTTTATTCAGATTGCAGGGCTGCAGGTTGTCAGAGATCAGCTGTTCTTCTCTGGTCTCAGCTCTGAAGTCCAACCCCTCACACCTGAGATACCTGGACCTGAGTGAGAACGAGCTGCAGGATTCAGGAGTGAAGGATCTGAGTGGTTTTCTGGAGAGTCCAGACTGTAGACTGGAGACTTTGGAGTGAGTTCACTGACTGTTACTGTTGTAGATCTTAGATCTTTGATCCACAACTGAACCTGATTGATCTTCACTCAGAACTTGAATCATTGACTTTGATTGAATTGATTAATGACATTTGAAATAGTGGTTGTTGAATATTTGCAGTTGTTGTTCTGTGAGAATGATTCTTCAGTTTCAGCTCATTTCACTCAGTGGTCATGAATAATGTCTGTTCACTTCAGTTCAACCTTCACACACACACTCGTATTTCTCTCAGTCAGACGACTCATGTTTTCTAGAAACTCTGGAGAAAATGTCCAGTATCAGCTCATCAACTCACTTCATCTCTATCACAACAATGTGCACAAGACCCTCACAACTCATGTTTGGACAAAGACACTGAAATTCACCTGTTGAAGAAAAAAAACTTCCTGATCATCAATGAATTTATCTTCTTCTTTTATTCTTTATTCAGATTGATCAGCTGCAGTTTGTCAGAGAGTTCTTCTCTGGTCTCAGCTCTGAAGTCCAACCCCTCCCACCTGAGACACCTGGACCTGAGCAGAAACAACCTGAAGTCTTCAGACCTGAAGGATCTGGATGATCTTGTGGAGAGTCCAGACTGTAGACTGGAGACTGTGAGGTCAGTAGGGGGGCGGAGTCAGTCTGTGCTGCTTTCAGCACTATTGTACTAAAGTCAGTGTGAGACAATAACAGAGACAACAGTCAGCCAATCAGAGCAGAGAGAGACAACAGTCAGCCAATCAGAGCAGAGAGAGACAACAGTCAGCCAATCAGAGCAGAGAGAGACGATCACTGATCCATCACCTCTGTCCTCTGCTTCTCTTCTCAGATGGGAACCTTCCAGCATCTGGTCCAGAACCTCCTGAACTGATCTGAGAGCAGCTCCTCTGTCTCTCACAGAGTCCAGTCCACCATCCTCCCTGTGTGTTCTGGACCTGACAGAGATCATCACTGTCTCTGGACTCATCTGATCCTCTACACTCTCTCTGCTCCTCCTCCCGTTTTCTTCTTCATTCATTCTGATTATTCAGCTCCATCTTGTGGTGTGGTGAAGAACTGCAGCTCATTTCCACATTATTCAGTGTTTCTAAACATGATGGAGGTTCAGAACAGGTTACTATGACGACATTTGACACATTAATATAAGTGTCATGTTCATAAACACTGATTTTTTTTGTATTATGATAAATTATGTATATTTAAAATTTTATTTTTACCCTTTTTTAAACTTCTACTTCTTGTACTTATTCTGCTTCTGCAACAAGTATATTTCACTCATGTGGGATCAATAAAAGTCTCATCATATCTTATTATGGTCTGAATAGATAGATAGATAGATAGATAGATAGATAGATAGATAGATAGATAGATAGATAGATAGATAGATAGATAGATAGATAGATAGATAGATAGATAGATAGATAGATAGATAGAGCTGTGTACTTCCTCTTTAAACCACCAGTGGGCAACATTTTATTAAAAATCTCATGTGTTTCTTCACCATCGGATTAAAGTCTGAAATAAACATGATTTATTTTGTAAGACAAAAAGCCTGAATCAATTGTGTGCTTCATGTTGTGCTCACACACTTTTTACATTTTAACTCACATATTGAACTAATGAACACGGTCTAATATCAGAAACAGGACGTTTCCTCTCTCTGGGTTCACAGCAGGACGATGACTGAAGGTAATTATTAACTAGTCAGTAGTAATTACAGACAAAGGCAATATCTGATCATCAGCAAGATCAGTGTTAATCAATAACTGATAATAAAGATAAGGACCGCAGGTCAGAGATCAGCTGGACTCTTCCTCTGATATGAAATGTGCTTGAGGAAGAGGAGACGTCTGGTTTCTGGTCAGGCTCAGAGTTTGACCTGTGACCTCTGACTGTGTATCGAGGTCACAGGTCAATGTTTGATTCATGACTCAATTAACCCAATTATTTATCAAAACGGTAACACTTTACAATAAGGTACACAAAATTAGAGTAGTTAATGAGTAACTAATGAAGAACTAATGAGTAGTTACTGAGGAACTAAGCTACACAAAATTACAGTAGTTACTGAGGAACTACTGATTAATTAACTATTAGTTAATGGTCAGTTCTTCAGTAACCCCTGATCAAATTTCAGAGGAGTAGTTACTGAGGAACTAATGAGTAGTTAGTTAGGGAAATGAGATACACAAAATTACAGTAGTTACTGAGGAACTAATGATTAACTAACTATTAGTTAATGGTCAGTTCTTCAGGAACCCCTGATCAAATTTCAGAGGAGTAGTTAATGAGGAACTATTAATGATCAGTTCTTCATTAACTCATGATATAATTTCATAGAAAGTTAATCACAACTTGATGATTAGTGAACTAGTTACTTCATCAGTACAGAATCATTACTCAATCAAATGTCCAGTAGTTAACCTTTATGACCTAAAGTGACACATAATGAGTGGTTTTTCATTTCCTCATCTTCATCTTTACATTAGTAGTTCCTTAAAAAAATCACAGACAGCAGGATTCTTGAGAAGATTTTATTCATTAATTTCAGACCACATACACATCAATATGACCATACATTTTGCCTTTGAAATAAATATGATAGTTTGTCACATGTTTGGTAGGCTAAATGAATGTATCATGGGGCTGTGGAGTACTGTATACTGATCACACCGTGGTTCACAGTAAAGTTGTTTGAGGTGCACAAAATTTAGAGTAGTTATTTACTATGAAACAAATTTGGAATGAATGAGGAACTCACTATTAGTTAATGGTGAGTTATTCAGTAACTCCTAATCACATTACTGAGGAACTAACTATTACTTAATCATTAGTTACTCTTTTTGTGTACCTTAAGGTAAAGTGAGACATCAAATTGAGTAGGTAATGAGTACTGAATCATTACTGAATCATTAGTTACCCTTTTTGTGTACCTTAAGGTAAAGTGAGACATCAAAATGAGTAGGTAATGAGTACTGAATCATTAGTTACTCTTTTTGTGTACCTTATAGTAAAGTGAGACATCAAAATGACTAGGTAATGAGTACTGAATCATTACTGAATCATTAGTTACTCTTTTTGTGTAAGGTACACAAACATTACAGTAGTTACTGATGAACTAATGAGGAACCAAAATAATCATTTGCCTCCATGTGCACCAAAATGACATAGAATGTAAAACAACAACAAAAACCTTTGTAACTTACTTGCTTAAAAAAAAAAAGTCATTTGTCTTTTATTTTGGAAACAAGATCTTCAATTCCGGTGGCTCACCTGTGCAGCTTTACTGTGAGGAGCAGTGAATTCATTTGACGACGATGAGAGAAGTAATGGACAGAGCAAGGAAGAGCAGAAGCTCCCATCTCAACTATATCAGAGACGTTCTATATCTCGAGGATGAGGATGTGACCGTACAGTATAAGTACATTTTAATGGTATCTCTCTCTTTTTTTTAATACAAATTCGGTAAGATTGCTCCTCAAATTTACTGTAAGATAACTTTGTCCAAAGTGAATTTAGCCCTCTAAAACCGACTGTAGTTTGGTTAACCGAACGTTACATTGATGCTACGCTTGCACATGTTTTACAAAACATTAAATAACTTATGAACCGTTTATGATAGAGACGAGCTGTGAACAGCATCTGAATCGGGGGGTTATCCGCTTTCCGAGGGTCCTTGAATGGTGCCTCTACGACAACACGTGACACTGGAAGAGAAGCTAAACCGAGCATAGCATTGATGCTGAGGTTGCACATTTTTGTCAAAATATTTAAAGGTGTACAGAAAAGAAAATTGAATTTGAGCCCACTCTGGATCATAAAATTAATGTGATAACTCATCTATCAGACGATGTAGGTCAAACTTTGTGCAAAATTCTATTTTTGAGTAAATCGGGGATGAAAGTGTGTATTTTTTTTTTCGCATTGGATAATGCAGGCGCACAGATTATACGTCAGCCTGTACACGATTCATCAGCCACTGATATTGGATCCGTCATCCGTCATTCAAACGTCTGAGACACGCACACACACACGGAGCTCGGTCTCGCCCCAAGCTTTGAATATCCTGCCCGCTCGATAACGACCAATCAAATTCGTTTTCCTTACTCGAGTAAACTCGTGTTGCAGCTCGTGACAACTCGGCGCGACAAACAGGACAAACGGCCATTTCTGTACACCTTTAATAACTTATGAACCGTATATGATAGAGACGAGTTGTGAACAGCATCTGAATCACTGGATTTTTTGAATGGTGCCTCTATGACAACAAGGGACGATATGCGTCATGTACTAACCACATGGTAAGGGAACAGAGCTAAACCGAGCTAGCATCAATGCAACACTTGAGCATACTTTCATAGAGGCACCATTCAAGGACCCTCGGAAAGCAAAGAATCCCGCGATTCAGATGCAGTTAACAGGTTATTTAATGTTTTGTACAACGTGTGCAAGTGTAGCATCAATGCTACATTCTGTTAACTGTTGTGTAAGGGATCTAGCTATGCTAGGTTGAGGTTGCTACACGGACCTGTTTATGTGATGCACACTTGAGTTGAGAAGTAAACATGAGTTAACTGCACTCCGCTCTCCGTCTCGTCATTGTTATCAGCCAATGTAAGAGCTAACACAACATGGTGTCAGTGTGGGATCCGTGAACTCAGAAGACAAACTAAACCTGAAAAAAAAAAAAGGAGAGCGAGAACGAGGGAAATATGGAAGCAGCAGCAGCAGCAGCGGCCGCGCCGCCAGCCCCACCGCCAGCTCCACAGCTAGCACCACAGCTAGCCCCACCAGGCAAGTTTGACTTCACGGACGCTAATGAATGGCCGAGATGGATGAAACGCTTCGAACGCTACAGAATAGCGTCAGGACTGGACAAACAGTCGGAGGAGTTTCAGGTGAATGCTTTCATGTATGCGGCTGGTGACGACGCCGAAGATATTCTGAATGTACTACCTCTGACGGACGCAGAGAAAAAGTCATACAAGCGCGTCACGGAAGCTTTCAATGCGCACTGTGTCAGCAAGCGGAACATTATATTTGAGAGAGCATGCTTCAACAGACGGAGCCAGGAGCCCGGTGAGAGTGTGGAGTCTTTCATTACTGCAGTACACACACTGGCTGAACACTGTGAATTCGGGGTCCTGAGAGAAGAGTTAATAAGGGACCGGATAGTTGTAGGCATACGAGATGCCAGGCTATCAGAAAGCTTGCAGTTAGATGCAGATTTAACATTAGAAAAAGCTATTACAAGAGTGAAACAGAGTGCAGCAGTGAAAAAACAACAGCCAGTGATAAGAGGGACAGAGCAAGCAACTGGTCAAGTGGAGGTTATATATAAAAAGACCAGCAGGGGGCAAAAAGACAAAAAAGAGAAAAATGACACACAGTCTTCAGGATGTGGCCGATGTGGACATTCAAAGAAACACCTGTGGAAAGACTGTCCGGCCCGTGATGCTGAGTGCAGGAAATGTCACAAAAAAGGACATTTCGCAAAGAAATGCAGGTCAGGCAGTGTTGTACATGACATTACACAGGTGCAGATGGAAAGTAATGAAAATGAGGATTTTGCTTTCTTGGGAGAAATGTGCTCAAAAGAACCCAGTGAGTGGATTGAACTACTACATTTGAATGGGGATGAGACTATTTTCAAACTGGACACTGGGGCTGAGGTCACAGCAATCCCAAGCAGCATGCATTCCATTAAAAAGCATGGGACACTGCAATCACCACCAAAAGTACTGTATGGACCAGGCAGGCACAAGTTGGATGTGAAAGGCTGCTTTACAGGGAAACTGACCATAAAAGAGAGAGCAACAGAACAACTTGTTTATGCTGTTGGAGATCTGTCTAAGCCCCTACTCGGCCTCCCTGCAATAGAAGCCCTCAAACTAATAAGCCGTCTCCACACTGTAGAAGGAAAAAAGGAGGATGTCAAAACTCAATACCCCACAGTGTTCTCTGGCTTAGGGAAATTAAAGGAACCATACACCATTGAACTGGAGCCGGATGCAGTTCCCTACGCCCTGTCAACGCCACGCCGGGTACCCCTGCCACTTCGGGACAAGGTACATGCAGAGCTGGAGCGTATGGAGAACATGGGCGTGATTTCAAAAGTGACACAACCCACACCATGGCGCGCTGGTTTGGTTGTGGTCCCCAAACCTCGTGAGAAGATTAGGTTGTGTGTGGACCTGACGCACCTAAATAAGTGGGTGCGACGAGAGAGACACATCCTCCCTGCAGTCGACCACACACTTGCCATGCTGACGGGAGCGAAGGTGTTCACAAAGCTGGACGCAGCTTCCGGTTTTTGGCAAATCCCGTTGTCAGAGGAGAGCTCACTCCTAACGACCTTCATCACCCCATTTGGGCGATATGCCTTCAACCGCCTGCCCTTCGGGATCTCGTCGGCCCCTGAGCACTTTCAGCGTCGCATGTCACAGATGCTAGAGGAGTGTGCAGGTCAGGTGTGTCATGCTGATGATATTTTGGTGTATGGAGAGGATGTACATCAACACAGCGAGAGACTTCACCAGGTACTGAAAAAGCTGGAGTGTGAGGGACTGACCCTGAATGCTGAAAAATGTGAATTTGCAAATAGCAGCATCACGTTTCTGGGCCACAGAGTCACAGCAGAGGGTGTGATGGCGGATCCAGGCAAGATCAGAGCTATAATGGAGATGCCTGAACCAACAGACATTGAAGGGGTGAAAAGAGTAATGGGGATGGCTAACTATCTCAGCAAGTTTTTACCCCACCTGGCCTCATACACCCGCCCAATCAAAGATCTGCTGTGTGGAAAAAATGAATGGTGCTGGGAGGCGCCACAGAAGGAGGCATTTCAAAGACTTAAATCAGAACTGAGTTCCTCACAAGTGCTAGCCACATATTCTCCTACAGCAGAGACATGTGTTTCGGCGGATGCCTCATCCTTTGGGCTCGGGGGTGTCTTGACCCAGAAACAGACGGACGACACATGGAAGCCCGTCATGTTCATTTCAAGAGGACTGTCAGAGACAGAAAAACAGTACGCACAGATCGAAAAAGAGGCTCTGGCGGCTACGTGGGCTTGCGAGCGTCTCTCATCATACCTCTTGGGACTGAAGTTCAGGTTAGAGACTGACCACAAGCCTCTAGTGCCACTGCTCAGCACCAAAGCACTAGATGAGCTCCCACCAAGAGTGATGAGGTTCCGACTGAGGCTGCTCAGATTCAGGTTTGACATTGTGCATGTTCCTGGGAAATCCCTGATAACTGCAGACACATTATCAAGAGCTCCTGCGAAACACACATGGACACAAAAAGAAAAAGACGATGAGGCAGAAGTCAAAGTGTTCGTGGATACAGTCATTCAAAGCCTCCCTGCAACAGAAGCGAGGTTAACAGCTATACAGGTGACACAAAAAGCTGACCCTGTCTGTGCTAAGCTCATCAGTTACTGCAAAACTGAGTGGCCTGAAAAACATGCCCTCCCACCAGACCTGGGGCCATACTGGCCTGAAAGAGAAAGTCTCACCGTGGCTGGAGAGTTGCTACTCAGGGGCCAAAGGATTGTGGTTCCCCACTGCATGAGACAAGAAATTCTCCATGATCTTCACAGTGGACATCAAGGGATTGTCAAGTGCAGAGCTAGGGCCCGCCAGTCAGTGTGGTGGCCTGGTCTGTCTGTACACATCAGTCAGATGGTGGAAAACTGCAGTACGTGTTCACAGCACAAAGCAGAACACAGAGAGCCCTTGCTGACTACACCAGTGCAGGACAGACCCTGGCAGAGAGTGGGCACGGACTTGTTCTTCTGGGAGAAAAAGACTTACCTTTTGATAGTGGACTATTTTTCACGTTACATAGAGGTGGCCCATCTCAACGTGGCCTCTTCTGAGACTGTTGTGGCGGCTCTGAAGGATGTGTTTGGCCGTCATGGAGTGCCAGAAACAGTCATGTCTGATAACGGGCCGCAGTACAGTGGGGCTCCCTTCAAGGCCTTTGCTACAGAGTATGGGTTCACCCACATCACCAGTAGCCCGCGGTATCCTCAGGCGAATGGGGAGGCCGAGCGTGCTGTGGCTACGGTCAAAGGACTGTGGAAAGGAGGAGGTGAGAAGGCAAAGGCTTTGTTATCATACCGGGCCACACCCCTGGAAAGCGGCTACTCACCGGCACAACTTCTCATGGGAAGGCAGATACGCTCTACCATACCACAGCTCCCAACATCTCTACGGCCTCGTTGGCCCAACGTCAAAAGTTACAGGAAATCAGAGAAACAGGCAAAGAAGAAACAACAACAGCGTTACAACTTACGCCACAGAGCGCGTCCTCTGCACCTGCTCCAACCTGGTCAAAATGTGTGGCTCCCAAGAGAGAACAAAAAAGGGACTGTCATACAACATGCAACAACACCCAGGTCATACATCATACACACTGATGAGGGACAGGTCAGAAGAAATCGCACACACATGCGCACCATACAACACCCTCAACCCTGTCAGACAACACCTGATACACCTGACAAAGATCCAGAGCCGGGTAACACAGATACACTCACTCCTGTCATCAGAGAGACTATCAGACACACAATTACTGATGGCACTAACACACCATATGTCACTTTCTCAGGCAGAGTCTCACGCCCTCCAGTACGCCTGGATTTGTGAAAAAGTGTTTTATAAATGTTTATAAGTGTTCATAAATATTGTGTTCAGATTTGGGAATAACGGAGTTTACTGTAGGAGTCAGTACTACTTAAAAGTGTTACAGATATGGGGGGTTCTTACTTAAAAGGGGGAGGTGTTGTGTAAGGGATCTAGCTATGCTAGGTTGAGGTTGCTACACGGACCTGTTTATGTGATGCACACTTGAGTTGAGAAGTAAACATGAGTTAACTGCACTCCGCTCTCCGTCTCGTCATTGTTATCAGCCAATGTAAGAGCTAACACAACATTAACCGACCATAGCATCGATGCTATGCTAGGTCACTTTGGAGAAAGTTAGCATAGTAAAATTTGAGGAGTCATCTTACACATCTTCCAAAAAAAAAAAAAGACTATACCATTAAAATATCACTGTACGGTCACACCCTCATCCTCGAGATATCGTCGAAATGGGATTTTCCTTCTTTTGCTTTTCCCTGCATGGTCCATTGCTTCTCTTGTGGCATGGTCAATTGCTTCTCTTGTGCCAAGTGAATTCACTGCTCCTCACAGTAAAGGTGCACAGGAAATGATGATCTCGTTTCCAAAATAAAAGACAATGACACTTTGTAAATGACCTTTAATATGATAAGAACATTACTTCATTTGTTGTTTTTATGTTTATTTATTTAGTTTCTGAACATTAGTCAAGGTCAGGGCTTTATTTCTTATATATTAAGCCGACGTTATATTCAGTGCTTTTATTTTGAAAGCGTCTCGCCGAGACCTCATAAACTTCCGGTGCTACGGATTTTACCGGCAGTGTGTCTGCAAGGCCAGAGTGTCTTCAATGCTAAAAGTGTGCCCAACTTACATGAAACGCCCTAGCACCTGGCTAATAAGGGGTACAAGGTTTGTTTTTGTTACCTTTTCATGTTATATTTATGTCCGGCTCGAGTTTGGTAGCCTTTGATAGTCTCATGTATGGAACATGTTGTGGTTAGCGGTAGCTATTAGCATTGGCCAGCTCGGCTTAGTTAGCTTAGCTTAGCTCCATCTCACTTCAATACATTGAAGTGAGATGAAGCTAAGCTAACTCGTTGATTGTTTTATTAATGCAACAGGACTGTTTTGTCTGTTTGATGTGAGGTCTGGTAAGGTTAAAAACAGTTTATTGGATTAAAAACAAACGGTTAAAAATATTTATTTCATGGTAATACAGCACTCCATTTGGATATTGTCTTTTGATTAAATAGATAAAAAGGGAGTCAACTTACATGATTGTTTATGTGATAAAAGCAGTTAAAAATAATTTCATTTATGTAAAAGGAAAGGTAACTGTATTTTATTTTCTTCTTCTCACAGCTCTTACGGTGTGTCTGCAACTGAATACGGTCCATGGAATGAAGGAATGTGAACCATCAGTTTCATCATTTGTGACCATCATTTAGCTGGGGACGCTACACACTTGTTATTTTTTATTAGGCTATTATTAAAACAAGAAAGCTACAAAGGTTTTTCTTTTCTTTTCTTTCTCTTTTTCTTTTTCTTTTTTTTTACATTCTATCATATTTTCTTGTGTGTGGACATAAATTTTTTTTTATTTTGGTATACCTGTGCAGGTAAAATCTTATTTTGGTGCCCGTGAAGACAAAAGTTATTTTGGTGCACATAGAGGCAAATGATTATTTTGGTTCTTCATTAGTTCATCAGTAACTACTGTAATGTTTGTGTACCTTACACAAAAATAGTAACTAATGATTAGGTAATGATTCAGTACTTATTACCTACTCATTTTGATGTCTCACTTTACTATAAGGTACACAAAAAGGGTAACTAATGATTCAGTAATGATTCAGTACTCATTACCTAGTCATTTTGATGTCTCACTTTACTATAAAGTACACAAAAAGGGTAACTAATGATTCAGTACTCATTACCTACTCATTTTGATGTCTCACTTTACCTTAAGGTACACAAAAAGGGTAACTAATGATTCAGTAATGATTCAGTACTCATTACCTACTCAATTTGATGTCTCACTTTACCTTAAGGTACACAAAAAGGGTAACTAATGATTAAGTAATAGTTAGTTCCTCAGTAATGTGATTAGGAGTTACTGAATAACTCACCATTAACTAATAGTGAGTTCCTCATTCATTCCAAATTTGTTTCATAGTAAATAACTACTCTAAATTTTGTGCACCTCAAACAACTTTACTGTGAACCACGGTGTGATCAGTATACAGTACTCCACAGCCCCATGATACATTCATTTAGCCTACCAAACATGTGACAAACTATCATATTTATTTCAAAGGCAAAATGTATGGTCATATTGATGTGTATGTGGTCTGAAATTAATGAATAAAATCTTCTCAAGAATCCTGCTGTCTGTGATTTTTTTAAGGAACTACTAATGTAAAGATGAAGATGAAGAAATGAAAAACCACTCATTATGTGTCACTTTAGGTCATAAAGGTTAACTACTGGACATTTGATTGAGTAATGATTCTGTACTGATGAAGTAACTAGTTCACTAATCATCAAGTTGTGATTAACTTTCTATGAAATTATATCATGAGTTAATGAAGAACTGATCATTAATAGTTCCTCATTAACTACTCCTCTGAAATTTGATCAGGGGTTCCTGAAGAACTGACCATTAACTAATAGTTAGTTAATCATTAGTTCCTCAGTAACTACTGTAATTTTGTGTATCTCATTTCCCTAACTAACTACTCATTAGTTCCTCATTAACTACTCCTCTGAAATTTGATCAGGGGTTCCTGAAGAACTGACCATTAACTAATAGTTAATTAATCAGTAGTTCCTCAGTAACTACTGTAATTTTGTGTACCTTAGTTCCTCAGTAACTACTGTAATTTTGTGTAGCTCAATTCCTCACTAACTACTCATTAGTTCCTCATTAGTTCTTCATTAGTTACTCATTAACTACTCTAATTTTGTGTACCTTATTGTAAAGTGTTACCATCAAAACGTGCAGTTCTATCGGGATCAGTGTGCCATTACTTTTCTCTACAGAAAAAAACTGCAACATAGAGAATGAATGGGAGGAGGTGAAAAAACTAACAAATGATTGGACTTTTTCAAACGTCTACTGCTCCAGCATACTTTCACCTAGAGACTCAGTTTAAGCTTTAAAATGTAGAATAGAATAGGATGTCTTTTTTGTCTTTGCAACAAGCACCCCATATTCACCATATTCATGTGTTTCAGTAGATTAGTCAGTCGGCTGCATAGACACAAGTCTCTTCTATTTCATATACGGTAGAAAAATGTAAACACACTAACGTCAACACGTCACTTGCAGCACCACGTCGTACCGAGACGGCCCACAGACCCACCAGGAAAACTCCCGGTACTCCCAGTGGCCAGTCGGCTCCTGGAGTATTTCAGGAGCATGGAGCGATGAGGTGAAGATCAAAACCATTTCACCAGATGTCTGCTGTTTCCTCCTCCTTCTTTGTTGGTTTATTCATGAACATGAAACTCTTGAAACGTGCTCTCTGGCTGGCTGGATTTTCCGTTCGGGCTTCCGTACAAACATGGCAGCGGAGGATGGCGACACTCTCTGAAGCAAGACTCTTCCTATATGTATAAAAAAAGAATTATAAGGTTTCGAAAACCAAACACATTTTATTTTATAGCGATTATACACTTACACAAATATATTCATGGGTAGTATATTCAGATTTTGCCAATAAATCTTGCCAATTATTACACACCCAACCTTTAAGTTAATAAATATATTTTGTTGAAAGCAACCGCGTTGTTTGCAACATGACGAATAACAAACACGAAACTCACCGGTGCACCTTTAAATATACGGTTAAAATCTAATGAATTACAAAGACTATGAATCTTCAGGACATCATTTAACTTTTATTAGCTACAGAAATACCAGCATTAACAGTAAATATTTGATATGAACCCGTGTTAACCCACAGCCAGCTGCAGTACTTTACACAAAGTATTTCAGAACACATTGAATAACAGTTTCTTTTACACAGCATGTAGTCAGAAAATGTCTACTGCTCAGCAGTATTTACTAAGATATTCTCACTCACCACTTCAAAGCCATTAACACTGTTAGGCTAACCCAATGGGATTTTAACTTGAAGTAATAAGCATTGCAGCGAGTGGATTGTATTAGCACTAGCATGGACCGACGGAGTTTACAACGGCAACAATTATCATCATGGTTAACGGAAACATGAGTCAGCTGACTACATATTAAAACTCACCTGTCCTCACCTGACCAGCTGGTCTTCACTCAGGAAGTGGATGAAGCATTTCACTGGCTACCGTGCACCTCCACTTGACTCTGCTGTTTGACCCACTTTATCATTTTTAAATGTGTGTGTTTATTTTGAGTGCTTTTATGTAAAATATGAAACTATTTATTTCAAGTGCATTTTTAAACATGAATTAATAATAATTTCTCTGGGCTAAAAATGACCAGAGACAAACCTATCCCACAGTGTTAAATGTGTGTTCAGGGAAAGTTTATCCAAACTAGAAACAGGGAGCAGGATGTTAGAGCCAAAGCAGCTCGAGAACTGGTTCACACAGACAGAGCAGGACCAACAGACCCAGAGTCCAGAGACCGGCTTAGGTTTGCACTGAGGTGTGCCCACAGTCATTTGAGGAAATAAATCATCTAAATGTAACTCATAATGTGTTAATATAACTGAATTTTATCACATTTTCTTCGGAGACAAGCTTATTTATGTCTGTATGATATGGTTTGTTGACCCAGAGGTGATGGAGTTCTCTTGTTTGGACACTAGGGGGCAGAATTAGACCAGGGATGGTGGTGGGGCATGTCTGGCTGTGTCACTGTTTCTTTCCTGTGTTTTTCAGGTGAGTATTGTCTCAAACCTAAAGGAATTACTGTAATGTTTTAGTTAAACTTTTACATTTAACATGTAGTACATTTGTGTGTGTGTGTGACGAATATTGAATGACAGAGGATGATGACTGTTGTTTATTTTATTGTATAAACCACTTTGAGCTGGGTCCATGACTTGTATTGTTGTGAAATTGTTGTAAAAATGTTTTTTTACTTAAATTAAGTTAATTTTAATTAATTTAATGCATGAGTTCTGGAGTGTTAATTCATGGGCTGAATAGTTTATTACCAAGCTGTTGCCATTGATAAGAATTTGTTTGGGTTGCTGGTTATTCACAAAAATCACTGTAAAATGATGGTTTATAGTGTCTGTATGTTAATTGTATTGGAATCAATGGGAACCAAAACTGTATTTGAAGATAATGAATATGTGTGTGTAAATGAGTCATAAGAAAATATCTACAGATCTGACAAATACAAGGTCCAGTATGTAGCCAGAGGGTGTAGTAAAAAGATGAATGTAGACTTTGAGGAGATATTTTCTCCTGCTGCAAACCAAACCAGTATCAGAGTGTTGATGCAAAAAGCAGAAAAAGATAATAATCAGATTTGAAAACTACTTACCTGCATGCACCAACAGATTGTGACATGAAAGGTTCAACATGCAGGACTGTAAAGCAAAAGTTGAACTACAGTGATGATGCAGAAGTGATGGTGAGTGGTGCCAGAAAATACAGAGTGATCTGAGTCTAGTTGTACGTAAACTGTCTCAGTACTTTACTGAGCCGACAGAAGAGCCGTGGACGACTGTGAAACATGACACATGGAATATTTGAAGGGCACAAAGTGACAAAGAATTACGTCAGAGAAAATGTGAGTGTGAACAACTGGGATTACTGGGAGCGTCCAGCGATGCAGACTGGGCTGCTGATGGAACTGACAGACAGAGTAGGACCGGTTATCGTGTGAGCCTGAACAAAGACGGACCTTTGATTTCATGGAAGACTAAAAATCAGCTACGTAGTCTCCACTGTTGCACTGTCCGGCTGTGAGCCAGAGTGTCTGGCAGCGTCAGCCGCCACCACACAGGAGTGATGTAGCTGGTGCAACTACCTGAAGCTGCTGACAGACACCAACACTCACCTGTAGCAGACTGCAACCCACTGGCACCACTCACCTCACAGGAAACAGGACGTTGTTGGAGACCATCTCAGGGTTTTATTCTGCACACAACAGTAGGAGCACATTAGCTGCATCTACAATGTTTTATCTCATTAATTACAGTCATTTTTAACAGTTAAAACAGAATATTCACTAATACAGGTGCATAGAACATCATGGAAAAGTTTATTTATGTCAGTAATTCAATTCAAAAAGTGAAGCTAACACATTATATAGATCTATTACACACAGAATGAAACATTTCATGCCTTTATTACAATCAAAAGGCTAACATTTAATGAAGACCTAAAATTCAGTCTCTAAAAAAGTTGAATATAACAAAAGACCAATTTAAAAAAGCATTTTTAATACAGGAATGTTGGCCTTGTGAAAAGTTTGTCCATGTATATGCACTCAATACTTGGTTGTGTGGCGGCCTTAGACATCTGGGGGTCCGTTTCAATATTTCATATGAGGCCCTACCTGTTAAACATAAAATTATTTGCCAGCTATGTGCTTTAAACCCTGAAAGGACGCAGTAAACGCACTATCCATGCATCCCAGGTACGCACAACACATTAAGTGTTAAAATCACTATCAGGGCAAGAAACCAGCAGGACTTAGCAGAAAAAACGAGGACTGAAGTTGGTTTTCATCAAAAAGCAAAATCATTATGTACATTTTCAGACATGAACAGGAATCTTAACACAATCAAAAACTAGCCTACAGGCTTTAACAATATTCTGAATTTCAATTGGCAACAAAAGTAATGAGAGAGTAATAATACCACATTTTAGTTGTGCTCTTGCTGTGTTTTATTTCTCTGTTAAGTTAGTTAGTTACATACTCATAGTCATAGATCGCCTGTTTGGAGGCATTTTAACCCAAGGAAAAAAAAAAGAAAAGAGGAGGAAAGTGATTGAAAGACGTCAATCATCATGTTACGCAACTGGGCGCACGTCAGGAGGAAAGCAGGAAAAACAAAAGGAATAATAATACTGGGAGAAGGAAAACGAGGGTCTATTGATAGTTTGCGGGCTGTTTTCAAAGGTAAGCCTACGTTGTTATTGATATTTCCTGCCGTATTATTAATTAGGAGTGATTAGTCCTACCGGTGGACGGAGCTGTTCGTGTGTGTGGTGGATCATGTAGGCCTGTGTGTGTGTGTGTGTGTGTGTGTGTTAAGGTGAAAGGTGATGAATTATTGTAGGCTACTGTCTTTTACTTGGTGGCTGGCAGCTGGGGCCCAACTAAGGCCGCCTATGGTTTTCCTCAGTCGATGTGAGGGTCTAAGGACAGAGGATGTTGTTACGATGCCATGTAAAGCCCTTTGAGACAAACTGTTTGTAAAAACGGGCTATACAAATAAAATTGCCTTGCCTTGCCTATGGGTTGTTTGACTTGAACTACTGTAAATGGACTTTTCCATGATATTCAGATTTATTGAGATGCAGCTGTAGTTTCCAATTTCAAACTGAATGTTCACTAATCAATAAGATTTATACAGGTGCATCTCAATAAATTAGAATATCATGGAAAAGTTTATTCATGTCAGTAATTCAATTCAAAAAGTGAAGGTAACACTTTTTATAGATCCATTATTCAGGGGTGCAAACTCATCAGGGGTAGAAAAGGTGACAAGATACCGACCCCCTAGGGGGGTCCGGGGGCATGCTCCCCCGGGGAAAAAAAAAAAAAAAAAAAAAACTTTAAAGGTGAATTTGCAGTCAATTTTAGCATGAGACTAGGGTCCAGATTTACTCAGGTTTGCACAGCTTTTGCTCCTGTTAAACCTGCACAATTTGTCTCTCTGTGTTTGGTTTTGAAATATGTGAAGGGGGTCTTCAGCCTGTGCAGGTTTAGCATGAGTAAAAGCTGTGCAAAACTTGGAGAATCTGTCCCTTGATGTCCATCAGATGAACCTTGCAAACCTTGCCTTCAAACTAAATACAATTTAATACAGACTGATTGGTTCATTGTGAAACATTTATTTATTGATGTAAATGTGTTTTCTGTACGTAGGCTATGCTCCGAGGTAGCACTGCTCTTTCTGTCCAATAACACACATGAAGCTTAAAAATGCCATAGGTTACATAAAACATATTAAGTGGCAATATGTATTTAAAAGATGTTCAAGCAAACGGTTCGGTTCACGGTTTTGTGGTCATGGTTTTCGGTTCGGTTTGGTTTACTTTGATCGTTGGGAAAATCAATCATGTCTTGTATATTCAGGTTAAAACTGAAAGAATGAGGCAGTCTGACATCTGATTCATCATTGTGACAGTCTGAGGTTAAAAGTAGGTTAGATTCTGGCTGCAAGAGAGGAGACATTGATAGTTCCAACATGTTCCAACATGTTTTAATTTATTGGGCAAATAAAGTTATCTAACAAATGCTAAGAACAATTAGATATTCACTGAAATATATAACCTATATTTAGTAATTGTGGTTCTTACAAAATATATCTTATAAAATATAAAAGCTAAAATGTCTCTTAAAGCTCTGCCCCTTTACAGTAATTAGTGCATACTAAATAGGCCTAATTTAACTTTAGCCTACTACTTTTACAACCACATTATTTACCAGCAACATAAAGTGAAACAGAGGCAGAGGTGTCCTGCCCCAGTCAGTCAACCTCCTCCTCCTCCTCCTCCTCCTGCTGCTGCTGCTGCTGCTGCACAGGTCGCACTGGAGCTAGTCTCGCTCGCCAGACCCTCCTCCAGAGAAGGAGACACTGGAGCTAAAAAATGCTAAACGCGCTAATCGCTAATTGGCCGCGATCGCGATCATCACACACACGCGGTCCCATACAGCAGAGCAGACCTATACAGCACTGCTGGCGCATCTAGTAGGAGCCCCAGGAGGGGTTCACGTGCACCCCCCTTATTTTTTTTTCTAGTCTGGATTTTTTGCATCCTTGGAACCTCTAAAATAGAGATTTGGGTGATCCCCGGAACAAAACCTGTCCAAAATGTGTTTTTTGCAATGTTTTAGTACCCCTATGATACCTGTGGAATTGTTGCCAGGAATGCCAGTCAGACTGTCTTTCAAAGACTGTAGCACGCTCAAATTTTGAGCGAGCCCAAAGATAGAGATATCAATGTATTTGGGACAACCTCAGGTTTCCAGTGTGACCAAGTTTGTCATGCTACCTTGTCAGGAAGGGAGCTAAAAACCTAATGATTTAAAGTCAGATGAAAATTTTGTGAGGGAAAAACAGCCATCTACATGTTTTCAAATGGTCCCTTGACCTGTCACCTAGATGTATGTGAATGGAAATGGGTTATATGGGTACCTACAGGCCTCCCCTATCCAGACATACCTAATTTGTGTGAATCTAATGCAGTTTTGGGGGAGAACCATGCAGTAATTTGCATGCAGTAGCCTACAAATATGTCATTTTCGCCTATATACAAAATGGTGTATTTGACTATTTCTGCACACTGGGGGTTCATAAACAGTCACAGAATTGCATGAATTGGGTATGACTCGATAGCTGAGATGCTTGTGCATCCAATCAGCCTATTCAATTGTGATTTTAGTCCATTAAGTAGTGTATTGGCACAAATGGTGCTTATTGCTTGTCTTGAGCAATAAAGCCGATAAGAACAAGTTGAAGGATTACATGTTAAACAACAACCCAGGCAAGTGTGGGAAGGCCTAAAACACATATTATCAGGGCAACATGGCTGGGTCTGTAAGGTCACCTTAACAGAGGAGCTAAACCACTTCTTTACCCGCTTTGAGAAACCCAAAGCATTCCAGCCTCCCACTCACCGCTGCCCATAGTTTCCTCTGAGCATATCCACGCACACTCTCCCTCAAAGAACATCAGGTTCACAAGTGTGTTTAAGTCAGTGAATCAGAAGAAAGCTGCTGATCCTGACGGAGTTCCTGGCAAAGTATTTTAAGTGTGTGCTGATCAGCTGTCTACTGTATTTACAAAAATATTCAACCTCTCACTGACACAAGCCACTGTCCCTCACTGCCTGAAATCAGCCACCATAATCCCTGTTCCCAAATCCACCACCATCAGCGGCCTCATTGACTTCAGACCCATCACCCTAACACCCGTGGTCACTAAGTGCTTTGAGAGGCTGGTCCTAAAGCACATCAAGGACAGCATCCCATCAGTTTGCCTACAAGACAAGCAGGTCCACCGAGGACGCTACCTGGAACATCCTTGGACTTCTGTTACAAATACGAATACAAATTACTTTACAAATTAATTTGTCCGTGATCGACCATTCGCAGAAGAGTCTTCTGACAATTTGCAGAAGAGAAGACTCTTTGTAGCTACAGTACCTTCAGCCTGATGGCTTTCTTCGTCCTGCAGTGAAGACAGAGGAGCCGTCCACCACCGCTGCTTTCCTGGTCCATCAAGGTGTCATGAAGAGGATGATCCAAGTTATTCAGAATGGCCTCCTCCATCTTCAGTGTTCATCTCTCCACCACATCCCCCAGTGAGTCCATCAGGGAAACGTCATTGAGGTCAGTGCCTCAGGATGTTTGGCCTGTATCCTAGCAACGACTGCATGGAAAACTTCGCATTGAACTTGAGCAGCAGCCGTTGGTGGGATGTACACAATTGTTATGATTTTGAAACAATCTACTTTCTGAGTCCAATATCTCCGGCTCATCACTCTAGAGGGGCAGAGAGTTGACATTTCCCTTGATAATTGACGGCAGAAAGGACCCAGTTCATCTCCACTTCCAGGCCTTTAACCTTTACTCCACTAGCATGGCAACCACGAAAGCACATCTTCATCTCAGCTGGAATAGGGTGGCATCCTCCACACTTACTCAATTTTCAGGGAAAGTTAGGATGCTTTTCGACTACAGCTCGGCATTCAATACCATCATACCAGACAAGCTAAACCTCCCTCCTACCACCTGTGCTTGGATTAAGAATTTTCTTTCTAACCATCCACAGTCTGTTAAAGTTGGTGACAAGCTCTTCCATCCTGACTTTTGGAGGCACAAGACTGACCCCCCCTCCTGACCTTGCGGAAAGGGTTTCCACCTTTAAGTTTGTAGGGATCCATATCTCAGAGGATCTATCGTGGTCAGCTGACATAACTGCCCTCGTCAAGAAAGCCCAGCAACGTCTCCCCCTCCGAGGGTCTTGAGATGGAACAAACTGCAGGAAGACCTTCCCATCTCAATTGAGAGTTTGCTGGTGTATGCCATGCCATCTGTATGGTATGCTGGCTGCACTGTGACTGACAGGAAGAGACTGCAGAGAGTGATAAGGTCTGCAGAAGAAGTGATCAGCTGTCCACCTCCCTCCCTGGACTATATTGCTAGCTCCCGCTGCCTCTCCAGAGCTACAGCAATGCTCAGTGATCACTTCCATCCAAACCATCACCTACCTCTCTCTGGGAGCAGGTACAGGTCCATCAGGTCCAGGACAAATCATGAACAGTTCCTTCCCCTGAACAGTCATTACTCTAAACACACAGTAACTTAACACAATAATATCCTCAAGAGCTCATGTATGAAATGCAATAACTAATGGTATAGGAGGAAGAAAAATTGCAAACATAAACTACTGTAGGAACCAGGGACATGTGTCCCATACATAATTCCTCTTGCAGAGGAAGCTTGATTTTAGTATTCCTCTTTATCATCAAAAGTCTCTGCTTCAATGGTCTCATCTTGTTGTTCTTCCTCTTCTTCGCTATCTGCCTCCTGTGTGAGTATGTCAACCAGAGATGGAGGCATTATCGGTCCAGCAGTCCAAGGTAGCTGCCCGCTTGTAACCTGCAACTCTATGGTTGCAGCGATCAATGTGGGTGGAGAGACAGCACTGTGGTGGATGGCGACAGCATTGTGATAGTGGGAGGTGTCTAAGGTCCACTTCAGACTTAGCTGAGAGGGACTCATCCTCTCTGACCATCTTGTGTATCATCTTCACATGCACTGCATTAACTTTCTTTTGGAGTGGCAGGTTACAAACAGGCAGCTACACCCATCTCTGAGCAGCCTACATGACCTAGATCTGGTAAATAATATTATATTGTTAACTGTGTTTGCTTTTTTATGTATAACAAGAACATATATTACAAAATGATTTTCACCAGGGATGGGAGAAGAATGAAGATGGAGTACTGTGGAGTACTATGGAGTACTGTGGAGTAGTGTGGAGTAGTGTGGACTGCTAGACCCATAATGCCTCCATCTCTGGTTGACATATTCACACAGGAGGCAGATAGTGAAGAAGAGGAAGAAGAGCAAGATGAGACCATTGAAGCAAAAATGTATGATGATGAAGAGAACTACTAAAATCAAGCTTCCTCTAGAGGAATTCTATAGGGGACATGTCCCTGGTTCCTACAGTAGTTAATGTTTGCAATATGTCTTGCTCCTATGACCATAAGTTATTGCATTTCATACATAGTTACTAAATGGCTACATTTGGTGAAATTACTGTTTAGCACACGTGAATAAATCCTCCAATGTTCATTTCAAAGAGTGATTGAATTATTGCTCATGATAAGCAATAAGCACCATTTGTGCCAATACACTACTTTATGGACTAAAATCAAAATTGAATAGGCTGATTGGATGCACAAGCATCTCAGCTATCCAGTCATACCCAATTCATGCAATTCTGTGACTGTTTATGAACCCCCAGTGTGCAGAAATAGTCAAATACACCATTTTGTATATAGGCGGACATGACATATTTGTAGGCTACTGCATGCAAATTACTGCATGGTTCTCCCCCAAAACTGCATTAGATTCACACAAATTAGGTATGTCTGGATAGGGGAGGCCTGTAGGTACCCATATAACCCATTTCCATTCACATACATCTAGGTGACAGGTCAAGGGACCATTTGAAAACATGTAGATGGCTGTTTTTCCCTCACAAAATTTTCATCTGACTTTAAATCATTAGGTTTTTAGCTCCCTTCCTGACAAGGTAGCATGACAAACTTGGTCACACTGGAAACCTGAGGTTGTCCCAAATACATTGATATCTCTATCTTTGGGCTCGCTCAAAATTTGAGCGTGCTACAGTCTTTGAAAGACAGTCTGACTGGCATTCCTGGCAACAATTCCACAGGTATCATAGGGGTACTAAAACATTGCAAAAAACACATTTTGGACAGGTTTTGTTCCGGGGATCACCCAAATCTCTATTTTAGAGGTTCCAAGGATGCAAAAAATCCAGACTAGAAAAAAAAATAAGGGGGGTGCACGTGAACCCCTCCTGGGGCTCCTACTAATCTTCTTGCTCCGACTCTTTCACTCGCCATGCTCAAAAAGTCGCGTTAGTTAGTCTGTATGAAAAGAGAAGCTTCAGGTGTGTATTGCTGGACAGAAGAGCAGCGCTGCCACCACTCGTTGTCATCCAGATAAGGTGCATGCGCCTTAAAGAGACAGGTGCATTGGCTCGGCTCGGCTCGGTAAACCCCCCCCCCCAACCTCTCAAATTCTTTTTTATTGCGGATTTACACGAATCACACAAATGACCAATTTGGGATCCAAAACGGCGAATTTCGCCGAAAGGTGACAAGTTTGCACCCCTGATTATTGCTTACGTTTTATGAAGACATAAAATTCAGTTTCTAAAAAAAATTATCTTACAAAAGATTTATTAAAAAAAAAAAGCATTTTTAATACTGAAATATTGTCCTTGTGAAAAGTTAGTCCATCTATATGCACTCAATACTTGGTTGTGGTTATTTGACTTGAACTACTGTAAATGGACTTTTCCATGATATTCTGATTTATTGAGATGCAGCTGTAGTTTCCAGTTTCAAACTGAATGTTCACTAATCAATCAGATATTTCTGTAGACATGAGATCGTATAGTGGCAGTTTCAGTTGGATCCACAGCAGATGAACTTTAAACACACAGAACAAAGCCACAACACAAACACATGTATGCTAATGAGATGAGATCGTTAAATCCTCGTCTCACCGTGAACAAAGAAAAACAACACACAGTCACACACACTTTAAACATGGCCGCGACCTCATCACTCAGTGTGTGTGTGTGATATTCATGGTAAGTAAGGACTTAAAGAGCATATTATCTACAAATAACGGAGGGAGTTTCACCGTGTGTCTCGGCTCTTCCAGCAGCAGCGACGTTTTGGCGCGTTTTGGGGGGTGCACCGCTAATTAACGCCCCACCTGCAACAACAGCTGGAACCAGGAACCATCGTTCTCTGAACCAAACTGCTGCAGCAACAACAGTTTAGCTGGTTAACATATTTACCACTGGTCTGAATAATATGTGGAGTGGGTTTTAGTTTTAGCTGAAGTTCACATAGATAATATCAACTTAAAAACAAATTAAATCTAAATACTGACTCCGCTAGCTACACACCACCTATGGTTTATGAAGATAACCAAGGACACAGTAGCATTAGCAAAGAAGCACTTTTAATCAGAGATCATTCAAAATCATCACGGTCAATTAAAAAGAGAGAAAAAATAAAGCTGAGAAATGCTTTACCTGTGTAGGCTATGTCATAGAAAATAAATGTGTAAAATTCGTATAAAGTTTCTCTTTCTGTCAAACTGTAGGCACGGTTGGTTTGTTAGGATTTTTTAAAGTTTTTAAATGTAGAGGCTTGCTGTGCTGTGACTCCCTCAGGTGAGCTGGCTGCCTGGCTCCGCCCCAGACTGAGGTGTGGATATGAGACAGGTGAGGAGGAGGAGCGAGAGAAAGTGAAAGTATTTAGTTCAGACGCCATTTTAAGAAGAAGAAGGAGTAAGAGCTGCAGCAGGTGAGTGTTAAACAACATTATTATTATTATTCACCGTTAAGTTTCAGTCCCTGTGAAGTGTGAAGGGAAGAAGAGTCAGAGTAGTTTTACAGGAGTCCGCCATTGTTGTTGTTGTTGTTTCCGCGTGACGTCTTGCGGTGTAATTACAGAGAGCTCCGAGGCTATGACGTCATCGTTTCACTAAAGAGCCGTTTAGTATTTTCTGAGGCGAAGTTTGGAGATTTATCCACACTGGGACAGGTTTAAAAATATACAGTGACAGTTTTAGGACAAAATGCTGATATGAGAAATAAAAACTGCTAAGATAGGCTACTATACTACTACTACTCTCTCTCTCTCTGTGTGTGTGAGTGTGAGTCAGTGTTAACAGGCAGCTAAGGGGTTAAAGTTAAGGGAACTTGCGTCAGACAGCTGAACTCTGAATCCTCTGTTTATTTAACTTTTTAATGTGAAAACTGTGTGTTTGACCTTCAGAATAAAAGTTTAACACTGATCCAGAGAAGATAGAGAGTCTGAAACACAGTTTATGGTTTTTGATTACTTTTACTGGATTTGTGCAAAATACAAAAATAAAATCAGACCAGGTTCTGATCAAGAACCACAAGACACAAAACTAAACCTGTTAATGAAAACAGTGTCACTGTCATTATCTTCTCTGGAGAAGTGTTAAAGTTTTACACTCGACAAAATGAAAAAAACAACAAAATGAAGGTGAAATAAACGGAGGATTCAGAGCTCAGCTGTTTAATTTAATCTTCCCTTAAAGGTTATGGAGAATGAGCATAATACCACCCTCTATTTATCAAGATAGAAAAGTAATTCCAGCAGTTGGTTGCAAGACCGTTGTTAAGTAAAATACACTGTTGCTAGGGATGCCGCTGTGATCAGAGGAGCAAAGAACTGTGCAGGATATTTGCCGTAGGCTATATATATATATAAACTTGGTGCAGATGGTTCTAGTCTACTGGAGCGAGAGATCGTTCTTAGAAATCTTTTCTGAATTAACAGTAGTTTGTTCAGGTAAGTTGGATAAGTTGCAGACCAGACAATATTACAATAATTCAAATATGGAAATAAAAAACTATAATATAAAGTCACATGAGCAGACAAATTGATCAGAGGAGAAACCTTTTTCAGTATACCAAGCATTTTCATTGATCTTTTGCAAACTTGATTGATATGATTAATTTTTACCTTCAGTAAACAGCTTCAGACTAATTGTGATGTTAGATAAAAGACTTGTAACTTGTTACAGGGAGAGTGGAGGCTCCTTCCACATCGTGGCTGGAAACCAAACCTGCGATCAGAGCCTCTGACCCGGTGTCACAGCTTTCATCTCGTCCACGACACAAACCGTAATCTCTTGTTTATGACAGATAAGACTACATAAATACACACATCGTAAAATTGTATGATAATCCATCGATCCACTGATTGATCATCAAAGGCTTCATTGAAAACAAAAGCACACGACCGAGAGGAGGGTTAGCAAAACAGAGGAGAAGTGACGACTACTGCTGGTCAGATGTAAACAGGAAGTCATTGTCAAACCCATCATATTTTCTTAAATTAATTAATTAATTCAGACTAAATATATTCTTTAATGGAAAAGCTATACCTGTATTCTGCACCCCTCTAAAGACCCCGTGGATGTATTGTTTTTGAAGAAATATAGCTTTTAATAATTCAACCGTTAACTTTCCCCTTAGCTACTGGATCTGAAGCTAACATCAGTGTTGTTCAGTGTTTCTGGTTTCCCTCTCAGACTGACTGAAGTCCTGAAGATGAGTGTTAATGTGGAGGAAGAGGAGGACGGACCAGAGTCTCCAGGATCCATCTGTCCATCTCTGAAGAGTGACCAGTCCAAAGGAAATCCTCCAGTCTTCAGTCTTGGACCTGGAGCGTCAGACTCCCGGTAAGAGACCTGCTCCAGCCTCTTTACCAGTGTTGAGTGTGTTGAGGTCCTGCAGCTCATAGTGACTGTGAGTCAACAGGAACTGGTTCTTGTGGTTGATCAGTGTCTTCATACTAACTGCTCAGGGGTCTCATTTATAACCGTTGCGTACGCACAAAACGGGGCTGAAAGTGGCGTACGTGACTTTCCACGCCAAGGTTGTGATCTATAAAAAACAAACTTGACGGGAGAATGTGCGCAGCTCTAAGCAAACTCTGAGCCAGAACGATTATGTTTTTATTATCGGCCGTCACACATTTAATTTCAACCCGTATGCGTTAGATCCATGTTGCCACAGTGATTTAATTCAACAGCGTTATGTTGCATCGGACTGGTGTTTCAGAAACATCTTCTTAGAATCTGTCTTAAAATTCAAAATCAAAATTCCTTCTCTATATTTAATCACCACCGTCTCTCCGTCATATTGTCCACTCCCAGAGCGCAGGAGGAGGAGAGGACGGCGCGGCTGCATGGGATAAATACATGGTGTAAATAACTACATGTTCCTATGTGTGAACATATGATCGAGAGTCAATTAAATCTCAAACCCTGGAGAAAAAATTCAGTAATCGTTCGCACAATTGTTACATTCTGTTTTCTTGTTATCAAGAGAAGTGTCATGTTTGATCATTCATCAGAATGTAACTGATTCCGCTAATTATTCAAAGTTTTATCGATCAGTCTAATTACTGTAAATAATACAGCGGTGAGCCCCGTGCGTAATTCTGCACCACGGCACCGCTGGAGGAGAAAGGAGGGAGAGGGAGACCATGATGAATGGTTAATAACTCATTAGGGCCCGAGCGGCGACTGCTGTCGCCCAGCGAAAGCCCTATTGTTTCTGCTATGTTTATTATTATTATTATTATATTCTCCCTAAAATCGCCTTTTTGGGGGCTTTAACATGCCCCAAAACGCGTAAATTTTGGCATGCACATCCGGCCTCGCGAAAATTTTGATATTTTGAAGTCGTTAGAAATGGGCGTGGCCAAATGCCTCTATAGCGCCCCCTAGAAATTTTAAAAAACCCCTCCCCATAGGGTTTTTTTTGGAGTTGGAACATGAAAATCGGTACACATGTGTAAGTTGCCAAGACGGACAAAAAAGCCTCTTAATGTCATGGTGAAATCACAACAGGAAGTCGGCCATTTTGATTTGAACTTTTGACCTGTTTGATCTATCTTCTCCTAGGGATTTTGTCCGATTGACTTCAAATTGGCTGGAGACCACCGAGATGCCACTCTGATCAAAAGTTGTGCTCCGCAGGTCTCTAGGTCAAAGGGCGTGGCTTCTGGGGCCTTGAGGATTTTGGCGACTTTTCGTTTGCTCGCCATTTCACCTTCGAACAGCTCTAACGCCCACATACTTTATCCGATCAGCTTCAAACTTGCTGGACATGATGACGGCTCCGCCCTGAACGTCCCGATATATTAATTTCCTACGTCACTCATAGCGCCCCCCGGTGGTAACAGGAAGTGGTCAGGTTTTACCTTAACGTGTACTGATGCCACATAGTTGACCCCATCAACTTCATTCCACTTCTAAAACATGCAGACTAAGGTGGTGAAGCTACATCATGAACGCTGTGAAGCTACGAGTAATGGCGTCCGTGTGGCGACGCGGCAACCATTCCTCGCCATTAAAATACGTTTGGCTTTATGATGGCTTTAATGAACTCGTATCAACATGAAAATTGGTACACAGGTCCAGGGTCACGACCTCAACGTCTCCATATGCTCATATGTGATCTCACTCATGTTGCCCCCTAGTGGAAACAGGAAGTGGCATATTTTACATCAACATTGTCCGATTTCCACGAAACTTCACATGTGTGATGAGGGACTGACCCTGAACACACCTGCACGCATCCCATTACTGCCCCCTAGTGGACGAACCTTTAACAGCTCATAACTCCCTCATGCTTTGTCCGATTTCCAAGAAACTTCACATGTGTGATGAGGGACTGACCCTGAACACACCTGCACGCATACCATTACTGCCCCCTAGTGGACGAACCTTTAACAGCTCATAACTCCCTCATGCTTTGTCCGATTTCCACGAAACTTCACATGTGTGATGAGGGACTGACCCTGAACACACCTGCACGCATCCCATTACTGCCCCCTAGTGGATGAACCATTAACTGCTCATAACTCCCTCATGCTTTGTCCGATTCACTCCAAACTTCACATGTGTGATGAGGGACTGACCCTGAACACACCTGCACGCATCCCATTACTGCCCCCTAGTGGACGAACCTTTAACTGCTCATAACTCCCTCATGCTTTGTCCGATTTCCACGAAACTTCACATGTGTGATCAGGGGCTGACCCTGAACACACCTGCACGCATCTCATTACTGCCCCTAGTGGACGAACCTTTAACTGCTCATAACTCCCTCATGCTTTGTCCGATTTCCACGAAACTTCACATGTGTGATCAGGGGCTGACCCTGAACACACCTGCACGCATCCCATTACTGCCCCCTAGTGGACGAACCTTTAACTGCTCATAACTCCCTCATGCTATGTCCGATTTCCAAGAAACTTCACATGTGTGATGAGGGACTGACCCTGAACGCACCTGCACGCATCCCATTACTGCCCCCTAGTGGACGAACCTTTAACTGCTCATAACTCCCTCATGCTTTGTCCGATTCACTCCAAACTTCACACGAGTGATGAGGGGCGGCCCCTGAACGCACCACACCACATGCGGTGACTGCCCCCTGGTGGATGAACGAAACATTGCGTTTTTGGCCTCCTTCCGGGGTTTTTTCTCCATTTCTGCTCCGCGCCACGGCCCCGGCGTGCCTCAGGCCCCGCGGTGGCATGGGCGAGCGAGGGCCCGCCATCGCCGCTTGCGGCTTTAATTTCAGATTAGAACTGTTGTCATTGTTGTAACTATGTGCCGAACCGGGTCCAGCATGTGAGAGGCAGCGCACCAAAACAACACCGCGTGCGCTCTGAGCCGCTGACGCCGTTAACAGCTGCAGCAACACGTCACGTTGCCACTTTCACACCTGCAGCTGATTCACAATACCGACAGAACAAGAGCACGTCAGGCTCATTGACATGCAGATCACATTCATGTGGTGGTTTGCATTGACCATCTAGGGTTAAAACAGGGCGTGTACAGGGCGGAACGTGAAGCGGATTCAGCTGAGCACACTTGTAGGAACTCTGTGATTTATAAAGGGAAGTTTGCTTGCAAATGTGCGTACGCAGGGTTTTATAAGTCTGAATATTTACTGGCGCACGCAAAACTTGGCTTTTGGGCGTACGTACACTTTTAGTAACAATCCCACGCACAGTTTTACAGTGGGTACTAGTTTCATTTGGACGTTTCCCTCACGTAACGCGTGATTCACGCGTTGCGTGAAATTGTAGGTCACACTGTAGCCACTAGGTGGAAGCATCGTACTGAGATGCAGCTCAAAAGATTTTGGGGTAATTCCACGTTTGACCACAACGTAGCTGCAATGGAGAGTGGCGCTGTTCATAGGCCATAGGTACTTAATATGCAGCTGTGGTCGAGAGAGCTAGAGAGTGGATGGAGAGAGGGACCGCTACGCCGGTCAATCAGATCAATGTTGTTGTTTTATTGTTTCACAGTGGTTACAGTAGCCTACGTTCAGCAGGATCAGTGGTTCTCAGCCTTTTGGAGGTCCCTGCATATTTTTGATCTCTCCTGTAGCCTGGCTGGGTGGCTCCAAGTTTGAGTATTTTGAGTCCTGCAAGTTCTGGTGAATGTAACAATCCACTCATAGACGATCGCTACGTCCGTGCCAGCAGCCTGGACCCGATGCTGCTGGACTCACGAGCGGAGCAATAATGCACATCTGTCAGCAGCTGCTCTTGAAGGGACAGACTAGATCAGGCATGTCAAACATACGGCCCGCGGGCCGGATCCGGCCCGCCGCATGATTTCATCCGGCCCGTTATACATTTCTGAATATGTCAAAAAAAAAAAGCAAGTCTCTAGCTCATTTCTATCAAAAGTTAGGATTTTTAAAAAAAAGAAATACGCCAAAGCCCGAATACTCCCTCCAGCCGCTAGAGGGCAGCAAATACATGCTCACATGCATAACCGGCTGGCTGCAGTCTTGCCTCTTGACTCCAGTCACCATTGTTGTAGCCTATGTTGACAACGACACCCCGAAAATGGCCTTGTCAAAAAAAAGAAAAGTGGATACGGAGTGCAGAGTCTTCCAGGAAAAATGGACTGAGAACTTTTTATTCACAGAGGTGAATATGAAACCAGTATGCATGGTATGTAATCAGCAAGTTGCAGTGCTCAAAGAATATAATATTCGGCGGCACTACGAGACTCATCATAAAGAAAAGTATGAACATTTTAAAGGACAACTAAGAAAAGACGAGATAAACAAGCTGATGGCTGGCCTAAAGAAACAGCAGTCTACATTCACTCGCAGCCGCGATATTGCTGATGGAGCTGTGAGAGCTAGCTACCTTATTGCTAACGAGTTGGTTTGGGCATCCAAGCCATATTCTGATGGGGAGCTAGTGAAAACATGCATGCTGAAGGCTGCAGAAGTCGTGTGCCCCGAAAAGCGACCTTCATTTGCCAACATTAGTCTATCGAGGAACACTGTGGCAGATAGGGTTGCCGATCTATCAAGTAACTTGAACAGCCAAATGAAAGAAAAAATCAAGTCATTTATCGCATTTTCGGTGGCAATCGATGAGAGCACGGATGTCACAGACATTGCTCAGCTGGCCATATTTATTAGGGGTGTGGATGAGACATTGAAAATCACCGAGGAGCTGCTTGAATTGGTTCCCATGACCGGCACCACAACAGCGGATGACATTTTCAGCTCTCTCGTTGGAGCGCTGGACAAGGCGGGAGTGGACTGGTCCCGTGCCATCAGCCTGGCTACTGACGGTGCACCATCAATGGTCGGGAGGAAGGCTGGAGTTGCCACCAAATTCCGTGAGAAGGTACAGGACGCAAATGGAGGACAAGACTTTTTCGCATTCCACTGTATTTTGCACCAGGAAGCGTTATGTTGCAAAACTCTAAAAATGGACCATGTTATGAGTGTGGTTGTGAAAACTGTCAATTTCATCCGAGCGCGCGGTCTAAATCACCGTCAGTTTGACACATTTATCAGTGATAATGACATTCATGCTGGCCTGCCATATCACACTGATGTACGGTGGTTAAGCAGAGGCGCAGTGCTGAAGCGTTTCTTTGAGCTACGAGGCGAAATTGGAAAGTTCATGGAGCAGAAGGGACGCCCAGTGGACGAACTTAAATCCAAAGAATGGGTGCAAGATCTTGCCTTCATGGTTGACATTACACAACACTTGAATACGCTGAACACTATATTGCAGGGGCGCAATAGAGTTGTAACGCAGTATGAAGACAGCATACGCGTGTTCAAAATAAAACTGTCACTGTGGGAGGCGCAGCTATCTCGGGGCGACACAGAGCATTTCTCATGCCTAACAGCTGTGCGCCCAAAAGCACCGAACCGTACAGATGTGGAGAAATACAAAGAGAACATAACAGATTTGCTGCGAGAGTTTGAGCGGAGGTTTCAGGTCTTCACTGAACTTGAGAACACATTTGCCTTTTTTCGCTCGCCATTTACAGTCAAGCCATCTGAAATGCCAGCTGACATTCAACTCGAGCTAATTGACCTGCAGTGTGATACCGCAATGAAGGATACATTTGCGTCCGTGGGATTGGACACGTTTTATCAATATCTTGTGCCACAG
Source organism: Trachurus trachurus (assembly GCF_905171665.1). NCBI lineage: Eukaryota > Metazoa > Chordata > Actinopteri > Carangiformes > Carangidae > Trachurus > Trachurus trachurus. The sequence continues at coordinate 3,097,389 of NC_139905.1, read as the reverse complement.
TACCCCAAATTAACAGCCATGGCTGCAAAGGTTTTATCCATGTTTGGGACTACCTACCTTTGTGAACAGGTGTTCTCCGTAATGAACAATAATAAAACAAAGCAGCGCTCAAGGTTAACAAATGAACATCTGAATGACATTGTTAAATGTGCTGCTACTCAGGATTTGACACCTAATATTGATGCACTCGTGAAGGAAAAAAGATGCCAAGTTTCAGGAGCCAGCAGCAGCACTGCAGGAGTGCAGTGAGGGAGGGAGAAGGAGAAAAGTGTGGATTTTGTTTGCACACATGGATAGACTACAAATTGAAAATAAGATGAATCTGGTTTCATATTAAAATAGCCTACAATTCTGAAGTTGTATAATTCTCAGCCCCTGTAGGTCCAGCCTACAAAGTTGTTTGGTTGCACTGCTGTAACTTTTGCCTCAATAGGTCCAGCCTTATTGGTCTGTTTTGTTTTTTGTTTTATTTTGATAAATGTGCATTTTCAAAGGCAAAAATAATGTCTTCATAGCTCCCACTTTGTTAAGTGTGGTGAGTTGATTCAGTGGTTTAAAACTGTTTACTCTGTATGTATTTAATAAACCAATCATTTTGATCAATTCCATTGTTTGTGAATAAATGTGTCGTTAGAATAGATCCCTTGTGATCCGTAATCATAACGTGTAGGTTACAAATGTAGGCTTGATGATAAAGCATAGTACTGAAAAACAAAGCTATAGATTTGGAGTTGACATTTTGCCATTATTTTACTGGTCCGGCCCACATGAGATCAGAAGGTCTTGATCCGGCCCCAGATCCAAACTCAGTTTGACATGCCTGGACTAGATGCTGATTTTGTTAACAGTGACGTTGTAGCATCCAAACATTTAGCATATCTGTCGGGTGCTGTCTCTTATCCGGTACAAAGTGGGAGATGACAGAACTACTTTAATCGAGGGAAAGATACATTGTTGCGAGTTGACTCCGGCCGGCGTGTGCACATGCACTAAGCCTGTGAATATTCTCGTTTGTCCCGGACTCCCGGTCATAGTTATCTCAAGGAAATTTAAATCGAAAGCAACTGGACTTGGTTATTTGTCTAGGAAGACGTTTCACCTCTCATCCAAGAGGCTGAAGCCAGTTGCATTTGATTTAAATTTCCTTGAGATAAGTGCACACTGTTTCTGCTGTCAATTCGGTCATAGTTCATTTGTAACGTGTTTTCTTCATTAGGCTAATGTTAAAACTAGAACTACGCAGATGGTCTCACACAGACGTCTGTGTTTTTCTTACGTAAATGACTTTGTTTACATTAAAACTACAGGTCTATCAGTCCGTGACTTTTCCATGTGTGATGGTTTCTGTAAGCTTCAGAAACCATCACACATGGGATTTTGGGGTAAATATCACAACATTACACAAATGAAACATTCGATTTCTGGGCATTTATACCTCGAGCCGACAATATCTTATTTTTTTTCCTATTCATCTACAGTTATATTTATCATAATATGCCCAATTCGGGAGGGAGAGAGGGGGGAGAGAGAGTGCCGCGGTCACGTTACATAATGTAACAGTTTCCAGAAAAATACAAAACAGGATATTTATTCATGTTACCCTCTGTTTAGGTAGATAAAGGTCTCAGTCACATTTGAATAAAAATAATGCAATTAGGCTAAATATCATAGGATCTTTTTTTAAAGATAGGCCGATTTTATTTTTAGTTCCATAATTCAGAGATGATTTTCACTTAACGACATGAAACGAAACAATGAAGCCTATAGTTTTGTCCTCCGGCTTATGAAAAGTGTGAGGAGAGGTAGCTACTGTAAGAACCGGTTTTTCTAAGCTGACTGAACAGCTGTGTGAAGTTCTGTGGGGGGCAGGGCTGAAGTATCCACAAGCACACCTATTGATCAGAGATAAATGAAGGTGCTAATGTGTCGCTGATGTGTCTAAGCTGGTCCTACAGACCGCTGCATATAAACCACACTGTAGCGATTTTCACCCAGCCTCGCTTTCAATAAAACACACACTAGCATTCTACAGCCTAATTGCAATCAGTGAAATATATGAAATCAATATAAAACACAATTTAAATATGAGAGTTGCTGTTGCTCTAGTTTAATAGCACTGCAGCTGCATTTGCCGTGCGCCCCTGTCTGGATGTGAACCTGTGTCTGTCTATGTGCGGGCAGAGATCAGAGATGGTGTTTTAAATAACCATGCCAGTGTTTCACCAGCTCTCATCTCCGCCAGTCAGCCTCTCAACCTGCCGCCTCTCTCGCGTGCGGGCGCACCGCACGTAAACACACGTGAGACGTGGACACATTTATTTAGGCTATTTTTTTTTTCTGTGGGAAACACTGATCAAGCTGTGCATAGCCTACACACAACTCTCGCAATATTCCATTGATAAATCAAACCGGACCCAAGAATGGTGCGGACATGAACACACCTCATATTCCACCCCCAGAATGCCTCAGCTCAGCACAACCATATATGGTCAGCACGTGCATAATTAAGTAGCCATGTGCTCTGTGGAGCGGCAACAAACTAACAACAAAGACAACGGGCGGAATGATGCTTCGGCGGACCTGCCCTCGCTTTTGAGGTCGGTTGTGAGAAAAATGCCTGCTGTCCAGACAACTGTGTTTTTTTTTAAAGCACCCCTGCATTACACAAACACACACACATAGGCTACGATAGCCGCACATAGTAGCCTATAGGCTATATCAGTGATCGCCTCTGGGCTGGTTGCTCCTGCCCGGTCTGTACACTCCTCTCATCCTCACTTCAGCACCTGTCCTGGGCTGCAACTTGCGGATCAGTAAGGGCGGAGGACCGACATGACGGGGGGTCTCAGTCTCCTGGTACCTGTGCGGGCCAGGACCGCGGAGGTCAGCGAGACAGAGAACAAGTCCGCCCCGGCTGTAGTAATGCCTTGAGGAACGCACGTATCATTCCACCGCCGCCTGCCGCCACAGAGTGAAGCCTCTTTCCCCAGAAAGAGGTCCAGGTTGAACACAATTAATAAACGCAGGTCCCTAATAAACGCCTGTTGATTTGAGCGATTTAAGCAAATAAACGCCCGGGCCTTTATTTGGTGTTTTCCGTCGTTACATTTTTCTCATTGAAAAACTATACTGTAGCTATTATTATTATATTGCATTCCCCATTCGTGTTCACTGCTCCGTGCTGCTGTCTTATAGAGGCGATCTGCTGCTCACAGATGCCACCTGGCGGTTGTTTGGGCACATTGCAGCTTCTGGTGAAAACACAATTACTCCTCCACAAAAAATCCGCGTGAGCCTCCCGTGACTCACGCGTGAATCTCGCGTGAAACCGTCCAAATGAAACTAGTACCCACTGTATAAATGAGACCCCTGGTCTCTTCATGTTTCTTCTGAACTGATCTGATGAAAGAACATCTGGACTTGTTCCTCCTCCATGTTCTTCCTGCAGCTGATCAACATGAGCTTTAAAGACGTGGCTGATTCCAGGTGGTTTGGTGAATGTTGATGAGCTGGTTTCTAACAGAGTTTACAGCAGTTTGCAGGATCATTTTACAGCCTGAATGATGAGTTTCACATGTCAGAGTTCCACTGTGGACACTGTCTGAGCAGCAGCATCTGGATTTGTTCACAGAGATGATGTCTAATGAGTCAGGAAACAAGATCCTTCAGTGAAGGGACTAAATGCAGTAAATGGACTCAGTTAAGGTTGAAGCCTGAGTCTGGTGATTTTCCATCTTTGTCCTTATTTTTCCAATAAATCAGATGCAGAGTCCAACGTGTCCCAGGCTGAGAGGACGTCCTCCTCTGAGCCATAGAGCTCCACATTAAAACACATCAGTGAACCACACTGTGTCACTGGGGGACATCAACACACACTGTAGTTTATTTAGACTCTGTCCTGCTGCCCCACATACTCACTACAGCACCAAATGTGTATCAATCCGCTGCTGAAAATAATCCCTGACAGATGTTTCCATGTGTTTCCTCCCGTTGGTTTGATAGAAACTAGAGTGAGCAGCTGTTTGAGGAAATTACTGAGCCTCTTTAAACATGAACCTGTAGCTGAGATGTTGGTGAAGCTTTGAGTCTTCAGGAGGAACCAATGGGCTCAGACTGTGTGTGTAGGACTGGTGTCCAGGTAGATCCAGATGTTGAGCCAGTGGATCCAGATGCTGAGCAGTGTCAGTGTGTGATCCTGTGTAGAGCTGATGTGAGACAGATGTTCAGCAGCTGGACACTGGACACAGTTAATGACTGACTGACTCTCCACTGTTGTCTATGATGCTGCTGCTTCCATCCTTCACTACAGTGTGTGGTGCTGGACCTTGACGTCACTGGAGACTTCCCACAATGCATCTGTGATCAGAGAACTGATCAGTGATCAATGTGATGGGAATAAAAACATGTTTGTGTTTGCAGACTGAGAGCAGAGTCTCCGGGATCCATCTGTCTGTCCATGAGGAGTGACCAGTCCAAAGAAGAACCTTGGTGGTTCAGACCTAACCCTGGACCTGGACCTGGACCTGGACCTTCAGAGTCACGGTAAGAGACGGTTTCTACTGTAAACTGAGCTGAAGATGATTCAGTCAGTCAGCTACAGTAACAGCTGTGTAGTTGGGTTGCAGCACCATCTGCTGCAGTGAGAACGTGAGGCTGAAGGAGAGGAGATTAAAAAAGGATGCGTTAGCTTGTCGCTATGGTAACCAGTCCCTCCAGGATTTTGCGGGCTTTTTTTGTGATTGTTGCGGCCTAAAATGCCTGATTTTGCGGCCACATTTTGAAGAAATTGCGGTGCATGTTGCGATGTTTTAGGCGCTTTTGTTGCAATTAAATTGCGGGAGACAGCGAAAGTTGCAAAAAAAATAGGGATGTCCCGATACCACTTTTTCACTTCCAATACGATACCGATATTGCAGCCTTCAATATCGGCCCGATACCGATATTGATCCGATATTAGGGGTGGTGAAAAAAAACGATTATTTATATTTTTCAAATTCTAATACAAAGGAGAGTCCTCTTGTTGCTGACTGACAGGCTGCCGCTGTCATGTTCTTCTATGGGACAGACAGTAGTGAGCTTACTTTTGAACTGTAAAATATTAAAAAATAAACCTTACAACTGTTACTGAATTACTGTACATCAATGTCAAACAAAAGGCAAAATCTTCTTGCTTCAAGGTTTTATTTGTCACTCCAAATTGAAGATTATAGCCTGCCCTACAGTAAAAATGGCATACATAAAATAAAAAGAGGAGTAAAGCAATATGTTAAGCAGCAATATTTAAGCATCAAAGATGTTTAATCAAACCCACATATTTGAAACAACGTTCAAAACACACAGCCAGTGTCACAACTAAGCATAAAGCCCGCTAGCTTAATGCTAACGTATAATGTAAAACGCCATAGACGGGCTAACAGAAATTAGCATCGTTAATTTAATTCTGGCTTTAGCGCTGTTAAAGGTCCCATATTATGCAAAATGCACTTTAGAGCGGTTTTCTATCAATAATATGCATCCCCGGCCTGTCTACAATCCCCCCTGGTATGGAAAAAGTTCATCCTCTCCCTTTTTTGCTTCCTCTGTCTTTAGAAAATGTGTGCTTAAACAGGCCAGTTGAAGATCTGTCTGTCGGTGACGTCACCGACAGACTCGACGCCACCCCCTAGGTTGGTGGCACCGCCCCAGGTGAAGGTTTGCCACGCCTGAAGAACTTTTCTAAACCGTGCCATTTTTTCCCCCACTTGTTAACATAGCTGTGGTTAAACAATGGCGAATGTACGACCTGGAAGAAGCGGTTGCTCTGTTGTTGGCTGCACACACAGCGCCAAAGTAATCAGATATCACCACATTTCAATCAATAAATGTTTTAAAATGAACAACTAGGCAAGTCTGGTCGCTTTTCCGCTGTGCCCCCCCCCCCCCCCCCCCCCCGCTTTATTTACGTAAATGTGGTGATTTCAGTACATGGCCAGCTCCTCCTCACTTTTCATTCAAACAAACTAATGCCACTGCCACAGTTGTAAAATTTCATCAATGAGACCAGCATTTAATCTCCTAAAAATAATTTAACCAGCCAGCGGTAAACCTCTAAAAGCATGCGGATACGTTACTTCGCTCGTTTTCTCCTCCGGGAGGAGGAGATGTCCGTGCCGGCAGATCAGCTCAGTAGAGCGGCTGCTGCTGCTGCAGACAGCCGCTGCCCTGGTCCCCGGTCGGGGCTCTCACAGACTCTGCACTTCTCCCAGGACAGACATCGGAGCAAACTGACCACAGACTCTGGATTAAACTTTCTCGCATGAAAAAATATTAAAACTGTGACGTGTTAACAGTGCTAAAGCCAGAATTAAAACAGGGTTTTAGCAGCTTCTATGGCTGTTCGTTTGCCGAAACGGCGACAGCCGATGCTAATTTCTGTTAGCCCGTCTATGAGGTTTCACATTATACGTTAGCATTGAGCTAAGCGGACTTTATGCTTAGTTGTGATACTGGCTGTGTGTGTTTTGAACGTTGTTTCAAGCGTGGTTTGGGACTATTGTGAGCTACATGAACCACAAGACCACTGGCGGCGACGTCAAGAGCTGTCGCCACGCTGTTATATCAATCGCTCTGGCCATAGTGATACATCCACCCATAAACATTAGCCCATGCTACCGTTAGCCACATCCTGTCCCTGAGGCAGAATCTTTCCTACTATGGCTACGCCAAGACCCGCCTTACTAGGCCTCTGATTGGCTGAGAGGGGCAAGGCAAGGCTGTGACAGACGGAGCTCATTAACATTTAAAGGTACAGGCACAGAAACAGCTTGTTCTCAGCAGAGCTCATTTGAGCGACTTTGAGACAGCTGCCATTCAGGACCACGGATCAGTTTGGGGCAATACATTTCGAATACAGTTTAGTTGGACGTCTGACAGCTGAGTGAAATTGATTAAAAAGAGCATAATATGGGACCTTTAACACGGCACAACATGTGGACCAGCTGGTCTTCCTCCAGAAGAATCTGACCACCGACCCCGTCGGTAATTTTAACTGTACATTTAGAGCAATATAGCGCATTTACCGTTTATTAGCGGACAAGCGCGACCTGTCCATGCACCCGTGTGTGTGTGTGTGTGTGTGTGTGTGTGTGTGTGTGTGGCCTACGTGCCACACAGCCGACATCACATCTCCTTGCTACAGTCGCACCATGGATGAATCGCACACACGCTGTTGTTGTTGTGATCACGTGATCTCTGCATGCTGGAGCCGGCCGCTCTTCTTCTCTGGCAGGCGGCGCACCAACATTAAGGTGCATTACGCCACTAGTCAGGTACAAATATGACTTGACCCTAAAAAAATTCTAACAAAAGGTTTCTCAGCTGTTTTTTATAGTATTAGATGTCCTTAATAACATACTAAAAGTTTACCAAAATTTGACCACTAGAAAGGTGTTATTTTCAAGATGGCGTCCAAGATGGATAGGAAGCCTGAGGAGACACCACAGGTGAATAGGGTAAAAGTTTTAACTAACAGATATCACCGTGAAACTTCCCAAGTTTATCACTTACATTAAGACAAATATTTTTTGTATTACAAGTTTTGTCAAATTGTATGTTTAAATATGTAAATTAGGCAATATCTCATTAAATATGCGCTAATTTGCATATCCGAAATCTGAACAATGGATAAAAGCCACTTTCAAAATTCTTGTTTTATTTTGTTGACATACTAGAGTCAGAAGTTTTTACAGAGGGGATTTTGGATATCTCTCTTTATCACTCTGTAAATGAGAAAATACTGTCACCAGCCCTAAAAATTCAAGTTGGTCGTGTTTTTAGGAGTAAAATGTTGTATAAATCAGGCTATGAATGATATATCAACAATCCCCTCTGTAAAAACCTTCAGAATATAGAAAGGGATCAAACTGGAAGGTTTGGTGTCTGTAAGTGCTGCTGAAGTGGAGATTTCGGGCTCTTATACAACATTTTACTCCTAAAAACACGACCAACTTGAATTTTTAGGGCTGCTAGTATTTTCTCATTTACAGAGTGATAAAGAGAGATATCCAAAATCCCCTCTGTAAAAACTTCTGACTCTAGTATGTCAACAAAATAAAACAAGAATTTTGAAAGTGGCTTTTATCCATTGTTCAGATTTCGGATATGCAAATTAGCGCATATTTAATGAGATATTGCCTAATTTACATATTTAAACATACAATTTGACAAAACTTGTAATACAAAAAATATTTGTCTTAATGTAAGTGATAAACTTGGTAAGTTTCATGGTGATATCTGTTAGTTAAAACTTTTACCCTATTCACCTGTGGTGTCTCCTCAGGCTTCCTATCCATCTTGGACGCCATCTTGAAAATAACACCTTTCTAGTGGTCAAATTTTGGTAAACTTTTAGTATGTTATTAAGGACATCTAATACTATAAAAAACAGCTGAGAAACCTTTTGTTAGAATTTTTTTAGGGTTAGGTGTTTTTTTTCCATATATGTACCCGCCTACACCTACTGTGTTGGAGTGTGAACGAGAGTCACCTATTCATATGGGACAGAAGCGCTGGAGCGGAATAATGGACTGCTTTTATCAGAGCGTTTATATCGGAGATTTTAGATGCAGTCCGATATAATCCGATATTCGTTTTTTTGGCTGATATCGGACATTAATCCGATATCAATATCGGATCGGGACATCCCTAAAAAAAAAGTTGCAGTTTTGTTCTGAATAATTAAAAATCAAAGGAAAATTGAAAATTTTGAAATGTCACAAAATAATGTGAGGTCCTGTTATACCAGCAATTTTCCACTTGTTAACTCTTTCACTGCCAAAGACGAGTTATCTCGTCTTAGCGAATCCAAGCGTAGTCTGCCAAAGACGAGATAACTCGTCTTAGCGTTTTTTTAATGGCAACGCCATGTTGAATGTCTTGCCCTACTCCTCTGTGAAGATCAGACTTGTATCATCAAAATAAAGTGCAGAAAAACACATTTGGATTGAGAGATATAAAAAATATAGCGTGTTTTTCCCCCCTCGCGGAGCGGAGCGGGTGTCTGACTGCAGCGGCGCCGCTCCGTGACACTCTGGCCGCCGGTGAGAGCTTAGGGGGCGGCGGCGCGGCTCATGGCGGCTCGGCAGCTCCGTGCAGCTCCGTGATACAAAGCACAAACGTTAGTAACAACAACCCCGTTGATCGCTCGTCGTTAGTCGTCAAGAGCGTTTGGAAAGTCGCCAGATTTTGCGAGAAATCACTCAGATAGCAGCTTGAAAATCCCGCGATCTAGTGTGGATGAGGAGCGGGCGGCGCCGGCGAACGTGACGAGGAGAGCTAAAGGTGTCTGTCTGTTGTGAGCGTACATGGACTGTCTGTGGCTGTGAGTTCAGGGGTCACGTCAGCCAGAGCTGTAGGCTGTGTGTAGATGTGTGTGTGTAGATGTGTGTGTGAGACAGAGAGAGTGAGTGAGACCGCTGCCTGCTGACCAGAGGAAGCTGGATCTGATCTAAAGTGCCGTGTTTCGGCTACAAAAACCTGTCGAACTGATCCGCGCACGCGCACACACACACACACACACACACACACACAGAGACGCACACGTATGCACACGCACACGTCACGTACGCACACACACTAAAAAAAGGAAAGAAAAAGTTGTAACTCAAAGAAAAGAAGGAAAAGAGGCTGCAGTAGTGTGTGTCAGTAGCTAAATGTTTTGTCTTTTGTCATCAAAAGTCATTTGTCAGTGTTGATTTAGTTGTTGTTTACAAGAGAACAACTGTACAGATGCTGAGGCATCACTAAAGCAAAATATAAAGGAGCCAATTGTACTGGTTCACCTGAAAATGACAGCCGACACAAAAACCTCTTTTTCTCAAGATTTTGGTGCCAAAATGGCATTTTGGGCTAAACTAACCTATATTCAACCGCCAATTTCACAAGACTGGAACAAGATAGAAACTAGAGCTGGGCGGTATGACCAAAAATTTATATCACGGTATTTTTCATAATTATATCGGTTTCACGGTATTTGACGGTATTTTTTTTTTTCATGCATGACTGGGTGTTAACCCCATTTTCTAATAATTTAGAGAATAATTACTACAGTAAATTGGCTTAGAATGACCTATTTTACTGTCACGAGGAGTGAATATTGTCGAAGAACATTAGTATCCAGACTAGTATTAACACGGGTTTGAATGGTCCCACAAAATGCTGCTGTTCACAAAGAGGTGGCAGTGGCACTCATAACTGTAATGAGGTGAAGGAATCAGAATGCATGACTGTTGCAGTCAAAATACAGAAGCCTTTATTAATATAATACAGACTAAAAAAATAATCAACTTGATTATATATAAAGATTTTTGCACGTGAGAATGATCATCAATCTAAAATGCTATCTAATAAATATCTGTTCTCAAAATGAATTCATGACATCAAATAAACATTTCTTCACACACAAAAAAAGTCCAGACAATAGGGCTACTGCTTTGCAAGTCAGTCTGTGTCCTGCAACACGGTGGCATGGGGGGACTGTGCTCAATCAGAAGTGTGGCTTCAGATCATAACAACAGGTTGAGAGCCAGAGGACTTCTCTCTGTCTGTGTTAACTGAGGCAGTGAAACACACCTGCATTAGTGGCCTTGACTTTATGAAGTTGGTCACTTTGATGCTGTCGTTTAAAATCTCATGTAACACCAACCTGTATTCATAAAGTTTCCGCATGAAGCAGTCAGGAGGCTCACCGACATGACGTGCATGTTTTGTGTTGAGAATGCGTCTGGAGATGAGCCAGCTTCATGCCACTGTTTGCTAACTTCTCCCCACAGAAGAAAAAAAAAACAAAAACACGATGGCTCGAGTGGGCTGCAACTCGTGGACGTAAATGTCGGGATTTTACCGGCGCTGGTTTCGCCTTTTTTTAATTTTTTATTTTTTTATCACTTATCCCTCCGTGGTTTAGCAGCGCTGCTGCTGCTTCACGTCACCCCCGACTCCGTTGTTTGATTGACAGGCGATGCCGGCAAATGCCAGGTTGGGTTAAACCATCTGATGGGGGGGGACTCGGTGAAGTAAAAAAAATAAAAATAAAAATTTAGGCTACAGATTATGGTTGTTTGATCAGCGTGAGATTTTTTTTAAAGCCGATGGCTGTGACATTTTCTCCGTGCATGTTATTCACCAGCTCAACCCAGGCAAAGATATTCAATCTTTGACCCAGGCATGCAGCTTGTTTGGTACAACTGCAAAACAATCCCCCTCTCAAACAATGTCCCGCGGCGCGACGTTCCGCCGCTCTGTGTTCCCAACGTTTTGTACGCTACACACTCACCGGTATTGGGGTATATGAAAAATTCATATCACAAAAAAAAAATCACCGGTATTCGGTATGAACCGGTATACCGCCCAGCACTAATAGAAACAAACAGTTTTTTTTGCTGGAAAGTAGAGACCCTCATCTTTCCTTTGATGGGTTGAATGTGTATGTAGTAACAGTACATAATATATGGTGGGTCTACGGAAATCAGTCAAAAAGCTGGAAAATGCCTGGCAAGCTGGAGGAAGCTGCTGTGAGAATGGCTGGCAGTCAAAGAGTTAAGAAAGGCAAGACAGGAAAATTACATAGAGTTGAAAGTTGTTCTACTTTTAATTAAAATGTCTGTTCAAAAATCGTGGTAAAAGAACTGTTTTAAAATTCCATTAAACAGTCCAGTCTTTGAATAAAAAGGGGAGGGTGGCTACTCAAGTCCAGGGCCAGGGCCTTAGGATGGGGGAAGGGGCACCTGGCCGCCGGCAGCTCCGCTCCGGCCCTGCGGTGGCGCACTCACTGGATTCCCCCTCGGCGAGTGCTGCGGGGTTGACACAGCCTCGGGTGGTCAACCAGGACAACTCACACACTCAACACGTTCAACTCAGCTTGTGTTCCTTTACTTATCACTTTGTGCACGTTGTATCAAGTTTCTTGCCGTCAGCCCAGCCACGCTGTTCCTCCGTGGACTCACTTTCAACCACCGCTCCATCCAGACTCGCACTCTCTGCTGTGTAACTCGCGGAAAGCACCAACAATTGGTCCAATTTGCGGAAAAGTTGCAGTGATTGTACAAAATTGCAAGATCGCAAAAATTTGCGGGGATTGGCTGAATTTGCGTTAATTGTTGTGATCGCAACATCGCGAATTCCTGGAGGGACTGGGTAACGGTAACAGGTGACTGTTACTGTATATTAGTGTGTCCCAAATCGCACACTTCTGCACTTACACTTAATATTTTGAGTACATAAGTGGGTTCACACTGAGCAGTGTGCGAAAATGTAGTGCATTATGCGCACTCAAACAGCCAGAAAATTGAGTGTGGTCGCTAAATGTGTGTTTCTGTTTAATGTGTATGGGTGGGTAATGTAATGTATGTATTTATGTATCTTGAGGTTGAGTGTTTCATACGGGGAGGTGAAAACAAGTTTCCTTGTAAAGGACAAATAAAGCTGAATCTGAATGTGGATCGCTGGACACTTTCCACCCTCAACGGCTGCCATCCTAGTTACATAGTGGAAGCACGTCACTACTTTTCAAATGGCAGCGGTTGATTTGAGCAGCGAGGGAGCTGACACCGGCGTAAATGTCTTAAAAAAACACTCAAAACAACACAACAACAATAACACAATAAAACACAACTTAATAGCTTGTTTTGATCGGCAAAAAACACTGTCAACTGTCAGCGATAGGGCTCCAGAAAAATAGAAGAAGAAGCTGTCGAGTAATTTCCGGTAAGTGCTCAGCGGCAGTGTTTGATTTGAGACAGTACTACCATGTTAACATTTGCGCACTGCTTAAGTAAGTGCACTTCCTTATAGTGTACTGCAAAGAAGTGCACTAAGAGAAGTATGAGATTTAAGAAACACTACTGATCAGTGATCAATGATCAATGTGAATAAAAACATGTTTGTGTTTGCAGAGGTCAGAACCACAGACTGAGAGCAGAGTCTCCAGGATCCATCTGTCTGTCCATGCGGAGTGACCAGTCCAACGGTCAACCTCTTTACTTAGGACCTGGACCTGGACCTTCAGAGTCACGGTAAGAGACGGTTTCTACTGTAAACTGAGCTGAAGGTGATTCAGTCATTAGACTCATGTGAAGGAAACAGAGAGAAACCAGGAACCAGATCCATCAGACTCTGAAGGTTCACAACAAACCTCAGAGACAGAAACATGCAGACACACTCTGTCCATCAGACTGATGAAGCACAGCGTCCTCATGTTCCTGCGTCATCAGCCTCAGTCAGTGTGAACGTTGCTGCACCAACACCAGCCCCGTCTCCACCTCCACAGTTTCCATAGGTGGATTCAGACACGCCCACAATCAGCTGATCTCATGTCAATAGCTGTGTGAGCTCCACCTGTCTGTAGAGCTGTCAGTGGACAGAAGGACAGAGAGGAGACACTTTAATGATCCACACGACTCAGCCTTTAAACTGAAGTCACAGTAGAGATTAAAGCAGCTGATACACACAGACTTTTATTTTGAAAAGTCAGGAACCAGACAGGAGTGATCAGTGTTTCCTGTTTCCTGTCTGTGACTGAGCTTCTCCACAACATGTAGTGAAGCTCAGGTGGAGCTGCTGAAGCTTCTGTTGTCAGCTTCAGTCTCCTCACACTGGACCAGAGCTCCAACACAGGTTCATTAGAGCCACACAGCAGCGTCTGGATGAGGAGCTCATTAGTTAAAGAGCTGATAGGACTCAGTCCAGAACCAACATCACACACATGATCAGTGTCTGAAAGAGGAAAACACCACCAACAGCTTCTCAGTCATTTCACACATTTGGAGTAAAAACCAGACGAGACGACGCAGAACTGAAGAGACTCAAACTAACAGGGAGTTTGTTTTAGAGTCCAGATTTAAGGTCAACAGATAAACAGAGACAGAAACCAGACCAGTTCAGGACCAGGTCTTCATACAGCTCGTCTTTCTACACTCGTCTTCCTCTACTTTCTCTCTCTCTGCTCCTCTGCTTACTGAAGCCCCGCCCCCTTGAGTTGGTTAACCAATCAGAGCTCAGATGTGGAGCTGTGACATGTTGTTGATCCAGAAATGTCTTGACAGGAGGAAGAGGAGTGGTGTCTCTGAGGTCCTGAAGGATCATGGAAAAAGACCCAGAACCAGAGGTGGACTGCAGACAGCCAATCACAGCAGCTGCGGACAAAGTGAGACTGAACATCTGTCTGCTGATGTGGTCATTAGTGAAACCAGGACCTGTTGTTTTCTCCAGAGTCATTGTTCCATCACACAGCACTGACATTTAAGATGATGATTCAAACCTTCTCTTTGTTGTCTGTAGTTTTTCTGTAGCTGATGAAAATAATCTGATCAGATTGTCAGACTCTCTGTCTTCAGTCTGACTCTGTCTCTTCTCTCTCAGCAGATCGTGGTCTGCAGGAGGTTTTAGATCAACATAAGATCAGTCTGAGGAGCAGATGTGAACGAGTGACTGAAGGAACCGAGGGAACAGGAAGTGGAACAGGAAGTGGAACCCTCCTCAACAGGATCTACACTGAGCTCTACATCACAGAGGGACAGAGTGAAGAGGTTAATACCCAACATGAGGTGAGACAGCTGGAGACAACGTCCAAGAAGAAGACCCTCCATGACACTCCAATCAAGTGCAACGACATCTTTAAAGACTTACCTGTCCAACAGAGAGAGGACGTCTCTACAGTCTCACCTGTCCAACAGAGAGAGGACGTCTCTACGGTCTCACCTGTCCAACAGAGAGAGGACGTCTCTACGGTCTCACCTGTCCAACAGAGAGAGGACGTCTCTACAGTCTCACCTGTCCAACGGAGAGAGGACGTATCTACGGTCTCACCTGTCCAACAGAGAGAGGACGTCTCTACAGTCTCACCTGTCCAACAGAGAGAGGACGTCTCTACGGTCTCACCTGTCCAACAGAGAGAGGATGTCTCTACGGTCTCACCTGTCCAACAGAGACCCATCAGAGTGGTTCTGACCAACGGCGTCGCTGGCGTTGGAAAAACCTTCTCGGTGCAGAAGTTCACTCTGGACTGGGCCGAGGGCTTGGAGAACCAAGATGTCAGTCTGCTGGTTCTGCTTTCGTTCAGGGAGCTGAACCTGATCAGAGATCAGCGGTTGAGTCTTCTCAGGCTGCTCCATGTTTTCCATCCAACATTACAGAAGGTCACAGCAGAGCAGCTGGCTGTCTGTAAACTTCTCTTCATCTTTGACGGCCTGGATGAAAGCCGACTGTCACTGGACTTCAACAACAGGGAGGTTGTGTCTGATGTCACACAGACGTCATCAGTCAACGTGCTGCTGACAAACCTCATCCAGGGGAATCTGCTTCCCTCGGCTCTGGTCTGGATCACCTCCAGACCTGCAGCAGCCAATCAGATCCCTCCTACATGTGTCGACAGGGTAACAGAGGTCCGAGGCTTCACTGACGCCCAGATGGAGGAGTACTTCAGGAGGAGGTCCAGTGATGAAGATCTGTCCAGAAGAATCATCTCACACATCAAGACGTCCAGGAGCCTCCACATCATGTGTCAAGTCCCAGTCTTCTGCTGGATCAGTGCTACAGTTCTGGAGCACATGTTGACCACAGACCAGAGAGGAGAGCTGCCCAAGACCATGACTGACCTGTTCTCACACTTCCTGCTGGTCCAGACAAAGAGGAAGAAGAACAAGTACGGTGAAGGACATGAGACGAGTCCACAGGAGCTGACGGAGGCCGACAGGGAAGTTCTTCTGAAGCTGGGGAGGCTGGCGTTTGAACAGCTGGAGGAAGGAAACATCATGTTCTACCAAGAAGACCTGGAGCAGTGTGGTCTGGATGTCACAGAGGCCTTGGTGAACTCAGGACTCTGTACTGAGATCTTCAAAAGAGAGAGTGTGATCTTCCAGAAAACAGTCTACTGCTTTGTTCATCTGAGTGTTCAGGAGTTTCTGGCTGCAGTCTACATGTTCCACTGTTTCACCAACAGGAACACACAGGTCCTGGAGAACTTCCTGGGAGAACAACATGATAGTTTAACCCTGGATGTCTTCCTGCAGAGAGCCATGCAGAAATCCCTCCTCAGTAGAAACGGTCACCTGGACCTGTTTGTTCGCTTCCTTCATGGCCTCTCTCTGGAGTCCAACCAGAGGCTGTTAGGAGGTCTGCTGGGTCAGACAGACAACAGTCCAGAAACCATCCAGAGAACCATCACCAACCTCAAGGAGATGGAGACTGATTACAGGGATGACTGTTGTTGCAATAAAAACAGAGAGGACAGTGATGAAATCTCTCCTGACAGAAGCATCAACATCTTCCACTGTCTGACGGAGATGAAGGACCAGTCAGTTCATCAGGAGATCCAACAGTTCCTGGAGTCAGAGAACAGATCAAAGAAGGAACTCTCTGAGATCCAGTGTTCAGCTCTGGCCTACATGCTGCAGATGTCAGAGCAGGTTCTGGACGAGTTGGACCTGAAGAAGTACAAGACATCATCACCATGGGCACGATGGAGACTGATCCCAGCTGTGAGGAACTGCAGGAAGGCTGAGTGAGTCCAGACATGATCAATCACACCATCACACACACACACACACACACACACACACACACACACACACACACACACACACACACACTATGAGGTGAAATCAAAGTCAAAACAACTGGAAAGACGCACAGCGACGTGTGTGTGCACGCATGGTTACTTTGTTACGCGTGCGTGCGTGCGTGCGTTGTTACGCGCAGGTTGTATTTCACGCGTGACAAAAGCGGCGTACGTATGAAGCAGCGTGTGCACGTCTGTCAGTCACTGTTTGACAAATTATGTTACGCGTTCACACGTACGTGCGGTCGCAGATGTTGTTGCTGCGCAGCAGGAAGTTGATCTGCACCGTGCGCACCACTCCGCGTAACTTGACGTGTAATGTAGTTGGCCTTTTCATTTTAGTCAACCAGGGGAGGCAGCAGTGAGCCAGACTTTGCCTGCCGGACGAGAAGAAGAAGCAGCAGAAGGAGGAGAAAAAGGAGAAGGAAAAGGAGAAAGGAAAAGACCAATACATCCATGCATGCTGTGGGTGCTGGAGGTTCCCGAAAGTGCGAATGAAATGGATATTCAGAAGAGAAAAAAAACAGATTTTTAGCTATAACTTTGTAACCATTCAAGGCAGACGACCTATGGTCTTATACTTTTTTCGTTTTGACGAAGATTTTTTCAGCTTGTAGTTGCTGTCGTGGTTGTTGTTTTTTTTCATTATTGTGGTAACGTTTGCTGCATTATTTTAATCATTAACGTTATATTTATTCAGTTAATGTGTATTTCGTTTGTTAGTTATTACGAAGATTGCTCAGAGTTCCATCGTTGCTATGGTTACAGTGAAAGATCAGCTGATTTCATTGTGACTGACGTAGCTTCCGGCAAGTCCGACATCGTCTCACCGACAGGCAGCCCCCGTTCAGGTAAACAAACAACATGGAAAACTGTGATTAAATAATTAACAGTTAAAGCTATTTTACCTCCAAAAACCAGCCAGTGTCGTCAACCACAAACTGTTTGTGGTTGATCAAAGTTGTTAAACTGGCTGACTTTACTAGCTGCACTGTTTGATGTAGATTTTAATGATTAGGCTAACGTTAACATAGAGGCTAACATTAATGCTACATGCCAGCCCTCACTGTACTTTTCTCACTGTTTTACAGGTTACAGATAATACAGTGGCTACAGCTGAAGCTGAGTTCGATGAGACGCTCAGTAAAACGAAGAGCCTGACACAAAGGTAATTTTAATATCTTATTCCATGCATGGGGATCAGATATTATGATGCATTTGTGCAGGAAGTCTGTGTGGTTAACTGCATTACTTTGATTATATTGTGTGTTTTTTTTTTAGGTCAAAAAAGAGGACAAAGGCATCAGACCTGCCACGATGGAGAAAACGTGATGATCATCTCTGTGTCCTTGAGGAGAACGGAGTGGAGATGCTTGATGAACAAGAGCCAGGATTTGGTATGTAATTGTGCATCATTATTCTTATTTTGGTAGAAAAACATCATGTTAGGATTTCTATGTGGATGTACCAGTCCAAGAAGCTTTCTGAAGTCTGTAGTAGTTGTAGTCGTAGGCCTGCACACCTCAACATCACCATAATACTTCATTCAGAATGTGATTTTCACAGGGCCTGATTTAAGCCACAGTACCACCTTAAATTAGCTCAGTGCAGCATCACACCGGTGCTCTTACCAATCATATTTCCAACACAGGCAACATTACACCACCTGAGAACTCTCTCTTAAACTTCATATGGATGCTGGCAGAAAATGGAGTATGCCAGGGTGGGCTGGCTTATGCAATATTTACAATTACCACCTTTTAATTCTACATATAAGTGTATTTTCAATTATTCTGTCAACAGACTGGCAATGTGTGTTTGAACACCGTTTTACCAGAGTTTTATGGAGTGGGTGGGTGATAAGCTCCTTCAAGGTGGACAAGTTGTGCGCAGAATAGAGGATGATACATGTTGAAGAAGCGTGGGCCGATAGCCGGCCATCAGCAGCACCGGGAGCCTCTGTTGTTATGCCGTTATGCCATTATAGTCAGCTGGGAAGATGGTGTTTGTGGCGGATGCTAACCGCTACCGCTAGCCGAAGTTAGTATTGAGCTAGCTCACCACAACTGCCCTAATAATTGTTACCAGTCGAGGCTTTAGATGTCAGTGACGATCAGGTATCAGTCCAGTGTTGCATTCAGACTACTTATTTTTCTTTACCTCAACCTTTTAACTGGGCTCTTTCTGTGGACAAGATAAGAATTAACCATCAGAACTGCGCCCCCTGCTGTCGAAAAAGAGCCTCCGCAGGGTGGGTTGATGCAGCAGGTGGAACATTTATATTGACAGTGCTGCTAATCAGTTAGCTCGTTAATGATTATTAGTTGCTAATAGTAAGAAATCTCCTACATGTGCTTGTATTATTGTTGTATATTAGCTGTTGTGAAGCTGTTCTGATAACTGTTTTTTGTTCTCTGTTACAGAACCAGACACCTTTCATGTACCTTTCACACATTTCACCCACACACTCACCATTCTAAATCAGCAATCGAGAAACTAATAGGAACATCTGGCTTGTGCATTCTAACCGATGCCACCCAGCGGCCATAAGTGATTCAGTCCAGTTTACCATACACTCCTTACAATGAACCTCCACAACACATTCAAATCTCGTAACATGTCTTACAACGAGAGGCCACCAGATAACACAGTCACCAGTTAAATGGAAACACCGGTGGATCATCACATTGTTGGAAGACCAGCTATCAGACTGCACATCAATTCTGAATCAGGTAAGCAGTATCTCACAAAAGTGAGTACATCCATCACATTTTTGTAAATATTTTATTATATCTTTTCATGTGACAACACTGGAGATATGACACTTTGATGCAATGTAAAGTAGTCAGTGTACAGCTTTTATAACAGTGTTAAATTGCACAGTGTAAATGCATTGCCTTGCTAAAGACACTGAGGGTGAAGGTGATGGACTGTCCAACATGTCTCCAGACCTAAACCCTACTGATCATCTGTGAGACATCCTCAAATGGAAGGTGGAGGAGCGCCAGGTGTCTAACCTCCACCAGCTCCGTGGCGTCATCATGGAGGAGTGGAAGAGGTTTCCAGGGGCAACCTGTAAAGCTCTAGTGAACTCCATGTCCAAGACAGTTGAGGCTGTGATGAAAAATGACATTTTGGGCCCAATTTGGACATTTTCACCAGTGGTTCAGACATGAATAGCTGTATCAAAAACAGAAAAAAGTGCAGGCACTCAAAATAAAGGGTTTTTAACTTTTTCAAACCAACCGGAGTGCCTGCACTTTTTTCTGTTTTTGATCTGTTACCCTTTGCAAGAGCACCGGTGGTTTGAGGGACACCAGCAGCGCTCCTGTGATCCTGTTATTAATAGCTGTATGTTGAGTTATTTTGAGGGGACAGCAAATTTACACTGTTATACAAGCTGTACACTGACTACTTTACATTGTATGAAAGTGTCATGTCTACAGTGTTGTCCCATTAAAAGATACAATAAATATTTACAAAAATGTGAGGGGTGTACTCAATCTGTGAGATACTGTATGCGATCCTTAAACCCAAATCATGATTGGGAACTTTTACATTATAGTTTAACAGCAGATCCACTCAGACACATGTCACACTGGTGAAAAGCACCTGTACAACTGAGTTTTGAGAGCCTACAAAACTAGTGTTGCCTGTAACGTTGTGTCTGGTTTTCACCATTTTATATACACTAAGCTTGTCCTTTTTCACGTCAGGTGTGTTGTTGAGACAGGGCTAAACCAGAGTTCGACAAGAGTTGCCAGTTTCTGATTCTACACCAGAACACAGCAGAGTGGTCAAGGCCTGAAGACCGACCCAGTTACACCTGCAGCGAGCAGACAGAGGAAGAGGAGTGTGAGATCCACGGGGAAAGGAGAAAAAAGAGAGCGACAGCTGTCGTCAACAGACGGGCATTGACTGTCGGACTAAGTGAAATGTGAGTTTATACTCTGCCCTAGGGATGTAATGGTATTAAAATCTACAGTATTTGCGTCATTTCATTCTCTACATGTCCACAATAATATTGAGACACTATTGTTATTGTGATATTGCGGTATTACCATTACCGTTACATCCCTACTCTGCCCCCGTTGTGGGAGTAGTGATCCCTGGCCGTGGAAAGTTATTGTGAATGTGTGTAAAAAGTACAGTGACTGAAGTCTCTCCCCCCACATAACAGCGTACAAGGCCGACGCCCGAGGATGGTGTGACAGCAGTGGTGCCAAGCGACGAGAGTGGTGTTGGCCCGAGGTGACGGTGAACAGTTGATACTCTGCCCCATCATGTGAGTAACAATCTTAGGACGTAAATGAAGTGGCGTGTTGGGTGTAAATGCAGTGACTGCCATCTTGTTTCCCTCACAGCTTCCGAGTCTGCGCCCGGCAGAGGACAGTGTGCAAGTGGAAGACCAGCGGTGGACGTGGAGGATCGGTGTTGCCAAGCTACCACAATTACGGACTCCTTCCCCCCACACCCCATTTTATAATTTCTGTGAATAAATATTGTTTTAAATGCTCTTTACAGTCTCCAAGCACTTTCTTGGTTTTAAACAGCCCCTCGCACTTACAGAGCTTGTTTTGATTGAAAACATATTTTAAATTACACATAACTTTTGCTAGCTGGGTCTATATAGACATGTTATATAGTTTTATTATTAGATTTAGGCTAAATGAAAACGCAGACACAAATTTAGTAGCTTAGATACAGTAAGTGTGAGCATTAATATGAATATTAATAAATTGCAACACACATTTGTATCAACAGATATTTCCTTAATTGTTATTTTGATGGTGGAGAGTCTTGTCTAGTGTGTAACATGTCCAAAACAACCCATTGGTCTTCTACCAATCACCATGAAGGCTATAGAATATAAGTTACACCTCATTCCCTTGTGGATTGGGTCAGCTGGAAGAAAGCACTCCCATCAGGATCAAATCTTGTTTTTTATTATAGGATACAGTTGATCAGTCACAACAGCATAATTGATAAGTGAATCCTCTAAGCCAGGCCAGGCCACAAAAACCATGAGGTCATTTAAATGCCATGCCACCACTAACGTCTACTCTTTATTAAGTGTGAGTTATGCTTACCAAGATTAAGTACACTTTGTTTAGTTGTTAATTGATCTGAATATTTGAGTTGTGTGGGTTGTGGACTAATATTTTGCTGTTCTTTCCTTTTCCTTTTCATCAGAAACCAACCAGCTAAACAATAAATACGATGAACTGGATCCCCTGTGTTTGTGGCATTGTTTTAAACAACCCATTGCGTGATCCACCATAATCCCTCACACACCCAGTCAATATTTTACAACATGCTTTGAGTCAACTGATTAAGGTTACTGCTACGATTTGGACAAATTCAGTTAATTTTGAGGCCATACAGGCATTGATTTCAGAAGTCCCTCTGTAACCTTTCACACAATTCCCAATGTTAAGTTATAGAAAAGGTGCATCAATCAAGAAATAAACTTGCTAGATGAAATGTCAAGCGTGTGATCTGCTGCAACTCAATTTCCCTACGGGGACAAATAAATTACTACTACTAGTACTACTGCTTAGCCTTACATAGAACAGCAGTCCTGCCTATGAGCACAGTCAGATTGTTTGAAACGGCCCTGTACGGCCTCTGCCTAAAGAGTTGTGTGATGGAAAATTCTGGTATTTAAACAGAACTTCTCCTCACCTTGTGATATGTGTTGCTCAGCTGTGAGCCAGGCTCATTCCTTACTGAATGGATAGAAAACTTTTTGCCACCACAAAAGACCCATGAGATAATTATATTAGGACAGGCTCAGTGATGTCATGTCTTTTTATGCTCCATGGTTGACACTGATTCTGCATATTTCAATTTCAACCTTCCTGATGGCTCGACAGTTTTGTTACAGTACCTATATAATTATTAATAAAGTGTAAAAAAAAAAAAAAAAAAAAAACTCGGCCGGGACAGTGTTGCAGCCTCTGTGCAGCTATTCAGGTGCACAAACCTAACGCACATCTCCAGCTGGGTCCGTGTACGTTTCGTTAGTTTGATTTTTCCTTAAACCAAACTGTCAGAAAACGAAAGTCAGCTGGTAATTTGGTTTTCCGTTTCAAATCAAAAACCAAAAAAAACACAATTCAGGCTGTTTTTTTTGTTTTTTTGTTTTTTGTTTTTACAACGAAAAAAAACCAAAATCAAATTATGGTCAAATTTTGATTGCCTTTTCGATTTTGATCTTAAAGGGACAACGAGGAGTTTTGGAAAAGCGAAGCGTTTTCACACTACATTTATGAGCCTCCGCGCGCACCGTACATTTCTTTGACCCGGCGCAAGACGGACTCATGTTTTCATTCATCAAAAATTAAAGTCAGAGGTTCAAAGAGGTTCACATACCATCGTAGTTCCGACCATAAACGGCGATTCTACGGCGTTATTCTCATAACTCGCCATGAAGGAAACGCTGGTCGGCTCGACCAGCATTTCCGCCACCACTAATAATAACAAAATAACGATAGAGACAGATCGATATATTTAGCGAAAATGGAGCCATTAACAAGTGTGAGTAGCGGAGATTCATCCACATTAACGTGAGACTTTTTTATAACCGTATAGAAACTCCTCGTTGTCCCTTTAAACAACACATTAACGCCGATGACAGACCGGAAGTGTCGGAACTTCAAAATAAAATCCCAGTGAATTGCGTTATAGCCACAGTTGATTAATGGCCTATAAAATCTTTTTTTCTTTCTTTGTAAATGTTGTGTTTTGAGCACATGGATACATTTTCACAGCTGTGTTTATTTTTACACATGAGTGACAAGCTGATCGTTAATTAGTTAATCTTCCTCATCTCCTCGCTGCCTGGCTCTCTGTCTCCGCTGCTGTAGCGCTTCGCTTCGCTTCCATTCAGTCAGATCATGTTCACAGCGTGTTCTGCGGCCCGTCTCCGGTCCCAACCGGGCTCCGGACAGGCTGTCCCTCTCTGAAGCAGAGGGTGAGGTGGTCAGCTTCACTCCTGCATTAACGCCGATGACAGCCTGGAAGTGTCTGAACTTCAAAATAAAAGCCCAGTGAATTGAGTTATAGCCACTGTACTGTAGCCTATATTAATAGCCTATGAAATAGATAGTTTTTAATTTAATTTTATATGGCTTGAACGCCATTATATGAGACCAGGCTATTAATTGAATACTGACTGATTGTTTTATTTGAGGAATATAGCTATATTACGATCTGCTGCAGTAACGTTCGCCACCCTATGGAATAATGCTGCATGGGGCTGGGTGATAGACCAGCTCTTCTCAGAGACTCAACCCGACCCTGAGGTCTCCAACCCCGGGCATATTTGGCAGGTGGCAGCGGCCCCTTTATGGTTCTTTTCTACTCTTTTCAGTCACATGAGATCCAGTCCCAGACCTCGGCTACAGTCCGGGATTTCATCAGGCTCCCTTCCCGGCACAGGGCAGTCTAATCGGCAGCTTAGATGAGGGGAATCGCCGTGCGTAATGGTCGCGCGTAATGACAGCTCCTCGCCGGTGAAACACAATAAACTGCGCTACGTTTGTCTCATGGCACGGTGGAGCCTACACAGAGGTACACAAACAGGTGGATCAGGAGAACGAGCGAGGAGAACAGTACATGAGGAAGATTAGTTAACGATCAGCTTGTGTGAAAAAATAAACACAGCTGTGAAAATGTATCCATGTGCTCAAAACACAACAGTTACAAAGAAAAAAAAGATTTTATAGGCCATTCATCTACAGCTGTGGCTATAACACGAGTCACTGGGCTTTTATTTGGAGTTCAGACATTTCCGGTCTGTCATCGGCGTTAATGTGTTGTTTAAGATCAAAAACAAAAAGACAATCAAAATTTGACCGTAATTTGATTTTGGTTTCCTCGTTTTTCCGTTTCAAAACCAAAAAACTAACAAAAAACAACTTTGTTTTTCTGTTATTCTGTTTTAAAACAAAAACAGAATAACGTGGAAAATTAAGTCTTTGACTTTTCTATTGTTTTGTTATTATGATATTTGGAAACTTCGCTCCACAGCGGCCAGGTCCCGGAGCAACTCTCTCCACACCCCCCGCTTGCGTCCGCTCCCCCCCCCCCCCCCCGGCCGGAGCTCCGTGGTCCATATGCCATCCCTGCAGTGCACCAGAGTTCCCCGGGTCACGCTGCTGATCCGCCCCGCGGAGCAGGCAGCTCGCAGCGGCCTCTTCCTACAGCGGATCGCTCCGTCCCGGACCGGGGAGCGACGTCGCCGCAGCCGCCACTGCCGCTGTGAGCTGCCTGGTCAGCGGGGCGGAGCAGCAGCTTGACCCGGGGATGGCGACCACGGTCCACAGCGGCTCAGACGCAAGGTGTGGAGAGAGTGGCTCCGGCCGGCCGCTGTGGCCAGCTGGGACACAGATTATTCTCTCTGTCTTCATTGAACAAATAAATCATGTCATGCAACAGCCTATAGGCTATATCTGTATCTCGTATTGGATCGATTGCACCATCTACTGGATGAAAATGAAAATGCAACACAGAACAACTAAGTTACACTACGCGTCACGTTACGCGTAGTGGTGCACACCGGGCAGATCAACTTCCGGCTGCGCAGCAATAGAGTCTGCGACCGCACGCACGTGTGAACGCGTAACAACATTAGTCAAATAGTGACAGACAGACGTGCACAATCTGCTTCATACGAACGCAGCTTCTTGTCACGCGTGACACAGTTTGCGCACGTCGTTTCCGCGTACGCGTGAGCGCCTGACAAAAATGTTCAATCAGCTTCACGCGAGCGTTAATGCGTGCGTTTGCTGAAAAACGCATGAATGTTACACGTGGTCACTACGCGTAGTGTGATTACCGGCGTGCAGCAGCCATCACGCGTGAACGTGCGCGTGAACGGGGGGCCATTATAAGTCAATGAGGAAACTACATTACACGTCAGGCGCTGTCTGCTGCACAGGCGTCAAAGCACGCGGGTGTGACACGTCCAGTTGATAGCTGCGCACGTAATATGACACGATTGTACCGGCATACACACACACACACACACACACACACACACACACACACACACACACACACACACACACACACACACACACACACACACACACACACGCTGCTCAGTGACCCATGGAAAACAATCAGTCCACCTTAAATGTCACCATGACAACTTGGAGCGTGTCCTTAGATTAGATCTGTGCAGGACACACACTTTAGTGATCAGATCTTCTGAGTGTGTGTGAGCGTTGTTCAGGTGACACCTGCAGCTCTACACCTGAGCTCACCTGACCACATCTACCTGTGTCGGCCGCAGGAGCCTGGATTAAACATCCATCTGGGCTTTGATGAATGGATGTTGGATGATTCAAGAGGAGGTGGATCTGAATCTGAATGGGTTTTTCCAGCCCAGCCCTGATGAGGATTATTGTTTCATGTCCAACACAAAGAGAGAAGATGAACTGAACCAGAGTGTGAAGAGCACATGTTGATCACATGATGACATGTTGTGTGTGTTTAGTACAAATTGTCTGATTTTACTCTCACACATTTTGTTTCTTCTCTAATCACAGACTTGGTGAGTGTGGACTCTCAGAGATTCACTATGAAGTTGTTGCCTCAGCTCTGAAGTCCAGCCCCTCCCACCTGAGACTCCTGGACCTGAGTAAGAACAACCTGAAGGATTCAGGAGTGAAGCGTCTGTGTGCTGGACTGGAGAGTCCAAACTGTAGACTGGAGACTCTGAGGTGAGTTCACTGACTGGAGCTGTTGTAGTTGTTTGAAGCTTCAGCTTCTCATTGGTTCATACATGTCAGGATTTGTGTGTGAGGATTTTTCTCAAGAAGCTGAAGAGAGAAAACAGTTGAGATGAGTCCAGAGAGAAGAAGGTGAGAGCAGTCGTAGTGTTTGTGATTCAGAGCAGCAGAGAACGAGCTCAGCTTCTACAACTGTTGTTTTCAACTCAGACACTTGTTGTTGAAGCAACGTGCAGCACTGATCTGAGAGCAGATGTTGAGTTGTGGTCAGAAACACAGCAGCTGGTGGATGTTGTGGAGCTGACAGAACCATGGGAGGAAGCATGAGAGGAAGCAGCTGAGATCCACAGAGCTGGCAGCAGAGGCAGAGGAGGCTGGAAAGCTGCGCTCCAGTGGAGGCTGGCTGTAGGGAGCTGTTGGCAGCTAAAGTCTGCTCCCTGGTAGCTCAACTGACTGGGAGAGGCTGGAGTGTGAAGCAGGAAGTGAAGAGCACGGCACACACTGCAGCCACTTCCTGTCAATGAGTGTGAATGCTGAGAATCAAGGTGAGACAGGTGAGAGCAGAGCTGCTAGTGTTGGTCTTGTTGCTGCTGACATGAAGCAGCTGCAGAGGCTCAGCTGGTTTGTTTGGAGGCTCACCAAGATGGGCTGAAGGTTGTTGCTTCATGTCCACAGAGAAGTTTATTTACTTCAAGCAAGCCGACATGTTTGTAAAACTAGATCTAATTCAAAGTCTGGTGCGAGACCCAAGTTGACGCTCGGTGTGTTCAGGTGCAGTGGGAAGCTCCCGTTTGTGTCATAAACACAGGAATATCAACTCTTGACTTGCTTGAAGTAAATAAACTTCTGGGTGCATGTTTGAGTCGCCATCTGACGCTGTCTGTGGCTTTGAGGGATGGAGACAGCCTAAGCAGCGAAACTTAAATTCGCTCTATTCATCGCTGCCGTGGCGATGCGGGGACAGACACAACTACGGCAAAACAGGAGACATTAAACTGGAAATCTTCAGATTCCTTCTTTTAGACCTGAAATGTTAGGAAAATACAGCCCCGAGTTGAATTTGCCCGGAATTGTCCTTTAATGAGTTGTTTTCTCTCTGTCACTGTTTAACCTGCTTCCTGTTGCTTCAGCTGTTGGACTTTGATTTTCTAAACTTGTTCTTTCTGAAGCTTCTTCAGCTCTGAACAGATGATGAGACACTGAACGCTGTCAACAAGGAGCTTTGTCCTCAACTCACTGCTTCTATTCTTTATTCAGATTGGAGTGCTGCTGGTTGTCAGAGATCAGCTGTTCTTCTCTGGTCTCAGCTCTGAAGTCCAACCCCTCCCACCTGAGACACCTGGACCTGAGTGAGAACTACAACCTGCAGGATTCAGGAGTGAAGGATCTGAGTGGTTTTCTGGAGAGTCCAGACTGTAGACTGGAGACTCTGAGGTCAGTTCACTGACTGTTGTATCTGATCCACCTACAGTAGATTAAAGCAAAAATAGACTTTCTTCTGAAAACATTAAATTGAAATAGATTATTTTCTGTGTTTCTATATTTAGATTTTAGTGCATCTTGAGCAGGACATGTCCTAAAAACAAAAAACTCTTCTTCTAAATAATCTGTGACAAATGATGTAAAATGAGTCCAGAAACACAGAGTTGTATTAATTCCTCATTTGAGTCCAGATTTATTTTCCTCTTTATTCAGATTTTTATCAAAAATCAAAGTTACACCACTTGACACTGGGTTTCATCACGTCATTGACCCCTGTGCTGTTAGTTTATTGATTTAACCCTGATACCAGTTGATCAATAAAGTTATTAATAGGGGTGACCTCCAATAGTCGACTATTCGATTCAGAGAGCTCTGATTGGACGATCAACCTCGTTGTCGAATTGTTGCAAAATGTGGTTATGAAGAAAAGATGGTACCATTGTGAATATATAGGGGAGCTTCCTGCTGCTGAACATCTGGTTTTACTTAAAATGTATCTGTTTTCTTATTATATAGGAGAGACGGTTTAGATACAAACATCACAGTGATTGATCGAGCACAGCGGACCTGTCTGTCTCTGTCTCTGTCTCTGTCTCTCTCTCTCCCTCTCTACATTCAGGCCTAAAGTTTTATTTACAATATTAAACAAAGGGACGCATTCTCTGTCTATAGTGCAGCACCTACACACACACACACACACACACACACACACACACACACACAACAACAACACCACAGTGCTGTGACCCTTGACCTCTGACCCATCTGAACCAGCACTGATGCTCATATCATGTCCTCACAACGAGACTTCACGTTTTCATTCTCCACACACACTCGTTAATTCACAGCACACACGCGTTAATTCACAGCACACACGCGTTAATTCACAACACACACTCGTTAATTCACAGCACACACTCGTTAATTCACACACACACTCGTACTCGTCATCGCTGCACCGTCCCTGAAAGAGAGATGATGATGTCATCACAGTTTAATGAGTGAGATCAGGAAAAGGACGGATGGAGAATGTCCTGTTATCTGATGCCAACTGAAGAATTAGTTTATTCAGCTGTTTTAACTCTTTTCTCCAGAAAAAGACACGAATGAGATCATGAATCAATGAGGAAAAAACAACATTATTCCACAAAATCTGACCAATCAGATTCAACCATGAAAATCCTTAGTGGAGGACACGCCTAGTTATTAATAAAAATAATAATAACAGAGAATCATTATTGATCAGTTATCAATGAATTAATCTTCTTCTTTTATTCTTTATTCAGATTGTGGAGCTGCTGGTTGTCAAAGATCAGCTGTTCTTCTCTGGGCTCAGCTCTGAAGTCCAACCCCTCCCACCTGAGACACCTGAACCTGAGAGGAAACAACCTGCAGGATTCAGGAGTGAAGGATCTGAGTGGTTTTCTGGAGAGTCCAGACTGTAGACTGGAGACTCTGGAGTGAGTTCACTGACTGTTACTGTTGTAGATCTTAGATCTTTGATCCACAACTGAACCTGATTGATCTTCACTCAGAACTTGAATCATTGACTTTGATTGAATTGATTAATTACATTTGAAATAGTGGTTGTTGAATATTTGCAGTTGTTGTTGTGTGAGAATGATTCTTCAGTTTCAGCTCATTTCACTCAGTGGTCATGAATAATGTCTGTTCACTTCAGTTCAACCTTCACACACACTCGTATTTCTCGAAACTCTGGAGAAAATGTCCAGTATCAGCTCATCAACTCACTTCATCTCTACATTGATGATGTTTCTCTGTCTTTGACCTTCCTGCTGATAATTTTCCAAAGTTTAGTTTGAAATCATCTGTAATTTGTGATGAAAACAGTTTCATTTGGTTTAGTTTGAGTTTCCTGAGACCAGGACCAAGAAAGACCTGAGTCCTGGATCAGGACTGGACCTTTGGACTCTGATCCAGTTCAGTCAGAGAGAGAGAGAGAGAGAAAAAGAGAGAGAGACCATGAACAGCAGTGTGATGATGACACTGTATGTCCTGTTAGTTGTCTATTGATTTAAAGGGAAACTATGCAAGTCCGCTCGCTTTTCCGCTTATTTGGTTACACTCCTCTCACCCATGTGCATCTGTTTACAACGAAGCCGGCGAAAAATCAATAAATGGAGCGATGGATAACGTTACATAACATATACGATGTTACGGCCCGTGTGTTTGTGTAGTCTTAACCGTCATGAACAAAAGATTACAGGTTACAGAGCACGTTTGTGTCGCGGTGTGCAGAGACGAGAGCTGGGACACCGGGGCGGCGACCGAGTAACTGTACTGATGTTGCAGGGTTGGTTTTCAGCCGTGAGACACCAGGTGAAGACAGAGAACCTTCTCACTGTAACAAGTCACAAGTCATGTAGTTAACGATCACAATTAATCCGGAGCTTTTTAATTAGGTAAAAATGTGGCATAGCCACGGGAGAAATCCTGCTTAGTTCGTCTTTAACCCTGATACGAGTTGATCATAAAGTTATTTATAATAATAATAATAACAGAGAAGACGAAAAAACACCGGACCCAACAAGTTTTCTGGGGGAAACCCTGCGTCTGATTATTGATCAGTTATCAATGAATTAATCTTCTTCTTTTATTCTTTATTCAGATTGTGGAGCTGCAGTTTATCAGAGATCAGCTGTTCTTCTCTGGTCTCAGCTCTGAAGTCCAACCCCTCCCACCTGAGACACCTGAACCTGGGTGGAAACGAGCTGCAGGATTCAGGAGTGAAGGTTCTGAGTGGTTTTCTGGAGAGTCCAGACTGTAGACTGGAGACTCTGAGGTCAGTTCACTGACTGTTACTGTTGTAGATCTGAGATCTTTGATCCACAACTGAACCTGATTGGACATGGGAAATAGTGGTTGTTGAATATTTGCAGTTGTTGTTGTGTGAGAATGATTCTTCAGTTTCAGCTCATTTCACTCAGTGGTCATGAATAATGTCTGTTCACTTCAGTTCAACCTTCACACACACTCGTATTTCTCTCAGTCAGACGACTCATTCTAGAAACTCTGGAGAAAATGTCCAGTATCAGCTCATCAACTCACTTCATCTCTATCACAACAATGTGCACAAGATCCTCACAACTCATGTGTGGACAAAGACACTGAAATTCACCTGTTGAAGAAAAAACTCTCTCTGATCATCAATGAATTCATCTTCTTCTTTTATTCTTTATTCAGATTGTGGAAGTGCAGGTTGTCAGCGATCAGCTGTTCTTCTCTGGTCTCAGCTCTGAAGTCCAACCCCTCCCACCTGAGAGAACTGGACCTGAGTCAGAACAACCTGAAGTCTTCAGACATGAAGGATCTGGATGATCTTGTGAAGAGTCCAGACTGTAGACTGGAGACTGTGAGGTCAGTAGGGGGGCGGAGTCAGTCTGTGCTGCTTTCAGCACTATTGGACTAAAGTCAGTGAGACAATAACAGAGTCAACAGTCAGCCAATCAGAGCAGAGAGAGACAACAGTCAGCCAATCAGAGCAGAGAGACAACAGTCAGCCAATCAGAGCAGAGAGAGAGACATCACTGATCAATTACTGATCAATCACCTCTGTCCTCTGCTTCTCTTCACAGCTTGGAAACTTCAGACTGGGAATCAGACTACTGAAGAGGACTCTGTTTGTTTGTGTGTGTGTGTGTGTGTCCAGTCCACCACAAGGGGGCAGTTGTCGGTCTGAGAAGTGAAGCTCACTTCCGCGTTCAAAAAGCTGCAATCCCCCCGGCTGTCGCTGGGGGCTGGCTCCAGAAGGGAGCAACTCCAATTGAGCCCCATGTTAAAATAGCCGATTTTACAGCTTAAAAAAACATATTTACAGCCTGGTACATTTCATTTTTTTGGTCTCAATCGATAGTTTCTACCCCCGCACACACTCTGAGGGGGGTGAATTTTTTTAAAACTCTACCGTTTTACTATTATTAGGTTTAAAGTTCTGGCCAATTGGGGCGCAGAACCGTTGAGTGACAGGTCCGGAGACCACTGCTTCGAGGCCAGTGGGCGGGCCCTCGGCCGGCCAACGGCCACACCGCTCCAAATATGGCAAGTAGAATCCAACATGGCGCGGTTCAAACCCCCGTAGTAGCGGCACAAAACAGACTCACCAAAACCAATGGGTGACGTCACGGTGCTACGTCCATTCTTTTTACAGTCTATGGTCCACCATCATCCCTGTGTGTTCTGGACCTGACATGATGGAGGTTCAGATCAGGTTGCTATGACGACAGTTACAGTTTTTCTCAATCGCTTTGGTGCTTTTCTCACATCACTCTTAACATTTGCACAACAGTTAGTGCATTTCTCAGAACAATTATCACAAACTGCAAAACCTAGTGGATGACCTGCAAAAGCGCGTCACTTGCTCAAAATGGATTGTCCATCCCTCAAAAGCAAGTACTCATGTCAATGAAACTGTCATTGTCGTCAAAATGAGAAGTCCTGTCACCATCGTTTATGAACAAGATAGTCAAATGGCTTTGTCATGTTTTCATTAGGACACTTTATTCTCTAAGTGTTTTCCAATGCAGAAAGTGATGATACTACCTGAAAATGCTCCAGACAGCACTATACACTACTTGTACAGCCATGTGAAAACTACAGTAAAGTTACACATTACTGTATTTAGTGGAGATACTGAATATGTATGTTTCACATTTCTACTGCATATGCTCTTTGCAATTCTGATTTGTTCACAGCATTGTGCAAAGGAAAAATACACTACATTTTCATCTACATCACTCTGTCAACTGTAGCGACTGAAACAGATTCAATATTCCCAATTGTCATCCTTACATTGCATCTCTTTCAACCTTATGCCATTGTTTGTAATCACCATTGCACAAATGTCTTGTTCTTGTAGCAGAGTAAAAAGGGCTCTGTCTCTTCCACCTCTGTGAGGTTGTCTTGTAATCCTATGTGATGCAGAGTAAAATTACAGTAATGTACAGTACATGTACTGCATCAACCATTATTACTGTAGTGTACAACAATAATACTGTAAAAGTGCTTCCTACTTGTAAAATGCTGTAGTACAGTACCGTACTGTAAAGATGGGAAATCTTTACTGTGGTTGCTGTAATACATTACAATACAGTAAATCTGTTCTCTAGTGAAGCTGTAAGTCTAAATGTAAATGTAAAAAGTTCTTGTCCCACTGTATCTTACAGTAATGCCTGACACAATGACAGCAGTGCAGATTGTTTAGTGCTGAATTACTGTCCAATACTACACATACCTGTTGTTCCTTACTGTAAATGTTTGAATAATTGAATTCACAGCTTTTCCCAACATTTAAAATTAGTTTGACAGATTTTGAAAACTAGTTCAACAATTTTGTATGCGATGACTCAAGCAATGAAATGAGGACTATTAGTTTTATAGGGAAAGACTATTCAGCGTTCAAAAGTATAGTTCATTTTGACTGACATGACATAAACAAATGATAATGTTGTAAAACAGCAGAGAATTGTATGAGAGCAACTGATACATGTCCAAAAGCATTTCCAATTTGTTCAGAGGAAGGAGAAACTGCTACTATGATGTGGACAAATGACTAGTATGAGAATAGTTATGAGAACTTTCATTCTGATCTGAGAATAGCACCAAAGTGATTGAGGAAAACTGTAATGTAAGTGTCATGTTCTTAAACACAGATTTTTTTTGTATTATGATAAATTATGTGTATTTTATATTTTATTTTAACCTTTTTTTTTTTTTTTTTTTAAACTTCTACTTCTTGTACTTATTCTGCTTCTGCAACAAGTATATTTCACTCATGTGGGATCAATAAAAGTCTCATATCTTATTATGGTCTGAATAGATAGATAGATAGATAGATAGATAGATAGATAGATAGATAGATAGATAGATAGATAGATAGATAGATAGATAGATAGAGTTGCGTATTTCCTCTTTAAAGCACCAGTGGGCAACATTTTATTGAAAATGTGTTTCTTCACCATCGGATTAAAGTCTGAAATAAACATGATTTATTTGCTTTATTTATTGTTGCAAAGACAAAAAGCCTGAATCAAATGTGCATCATGTTGTGCTCACACACTTTTTCTGTTGTGTTGTAAAGATAATAACTCAATAATATATTGAACTAATAATGAACATGGTCTAATATCAGAAACCAGGTCGTTTCCTCTCTCTGGGTTCACAGCAGGACGATGACTGAAGATAATTATTAACTAGTCAGTAGTAATTCCAGACAAAGGCAATATCTGATCATCAGCAAGATCAGTATTAATCAATAACTGATAATAAAGATAAAGACTGCAGGTCAGAGATCAGCTGGACTCTTCCTCTGATATGAAATGTGCTTGAGGAAGAGGAGACGTTTGGTTTCTGGTCAGGCTCAGAGTTTGACCTGTGACCTCTGACTGTGTATCGAGGTCACAGGTCAATGTTCGATTCACGACTCAATTAACCCAATTATTTATAAAAACGTGCAGTTCTATCGGGATCAGTGTGCCATTACTTTTCTCTACAGAAAAAACTGCAACATAGAGAATGAATGGGAGGTGAAAAAACTAACAAATGATTGGACTTTTTCAAACGTCTACTGCTCCGGCATACTTTCACCTAGAGACTCAGTTTAAGCTTTAAAATGTAGAATAGAATAGGATGTCTTTATTGTCTTTGCAACAAGCACAAACAAACTGGGAGATCCATCCTCCCTTTAAAAGAGAAGTATAAAAAAACCCCACCATTAACAAGTAGACCATGTTCATGTGTTTCAGTAGATTAGTCAGTCGGCTGCGTAGACACAAGTCTCTTCTATTTCTGTATTAATTAATTTTGATGGTTATTATAGCTTTTTTTTGATCAATCACTATTCATTGTGGCCCTCTCAAAATTTCTGGGAGGGAATTTTCTAGTTGTTTACTCCCATTTTGCTTCGTGTGCACTGAGTTTATTCTCTGGAATGATGATGTGACCCACGAGCTGGTCACACATCTCTCTGACGGGCTGAAAGCTGCTCTGTTACTGAACAAGATCCTCTGTCTCTGTTTCCTGTCAGGGAGAGAGAGAGAGGCTGTAACAGAGCAGAATATTTCAGAATAAAACACTCAGAGAAACCAAATCCTGCAAGTTGTTGGATGGTGGGTCCAGGTGGTGAGGGGGCAGGGCTTTGTTGTGACATCACAAAGTGACAGGAAGTCCTGACGGCTGGTTTTAAAGCTCAGTTTCTGAATACAGGCTGTGTGCATTTCTCTGTGGACTGAGGCTTTGATACTTTCACAGTATTAAAATAGAACCTAGAGCTGCTTTATAATCACACTACACATGGACATCTACCTTTATACTGTATGGAGCTTTAATACAAACATCTACCTTTATACTGTATGGAGCTTTAACACAAACATCTACCTTTATACTGTATGGAGCTTTAATACAAACATCTACCTTTATACTGTATGGAGCTTTAACACAAACATCTACCTTTATACTGTATGGAGTCTCTCTCTATGTAGTCTCTCTCTCTCTCTTGCTTCACATGCTTGAGCTTTACATTATGTCCTGGGATTTTCAGCCAACTATGATTACAGAATATATTAGCCTACCCTTTACAGCAGGTAGCCCACACACACACACGATCATGATCTGGAGTTGGTCCCCGGGCGCCGCACCGTGGCTGGCCACTGCTCCTCAGGGATGGGTTAAATGCAGAGAAAGAATTTCACTGTACTAGCTATACTGTATATGTGACAAATAAATAACCTTTACCTTTACCTTGCTGTGCTGTCTCTCTCTGTTCCTTTGCTCTCTGCACTGGGCTGCCGGGCTGTTTTTCTGGGCTCTGAATAAGTGAGCATGGACAACCCGACCGGACTCGCTGGTTCGTGCCGAAAATATGACTCGGTCAGACTCAGCCGGGCCTCGAGCTTCTTCTTCTTTTTCTCTTTTTTGGCCGCTCATAGACGGTAGAAAAATTTAAACACACTAACGTCAGCGCAACGCCAGCGTGTCACTTGCAGCACCACGCCATACCGGGACGGCCCACAGACCCACCAGGAAAACTCCCGGTACTCCCAGTGGCCAGTCGGCCCCTGGAGTATTTCAGGAGCATGGAGCGATGAGGTGAAGAAAAAGAAAAAACATTTTACCAGATGTCTGCTGTTTCCTCCTCCTCCTTCTTTGTTGGTTGAACACAGAGATGGGGACTCGAGTTTGCGACTCGAACTCGAGTCGCACTTAAGTCGCACCCACAGAGACTTCAGACTTGACTTGGACTCGTGCCCAAAAGACTTCAGACTCGACTCGGACTCGTGTTTTGAGACTCGTGAACAATCTTTATTTTTTTTTGGCTCGTGCCTCCCTCCTGACAGGACGACCGACGATCTATTTTTTTTCTTTTTTTTTGTTTTGCCGTTAACACACCACTAGCGGAGCAGCGCCACATGGCCGGTAACGTTATTCAGATGGAGGTTAGATCTTCATATTGAACTCCTACAGAGTGCAGCCAAAGACCAGTGTCTAAAGAGAGAGGAACAGCAGAGCTCCTCTGACAGCGCAGTCAGCTGCTGCGGGTGAGTGACAGGCGACTGTGAACTGGCTTTTTTTTTTAAATAGCGGCACCGTCCGTAGCCTACATGTGAGGTACAACGTCCGTTTGTTGTCAGACCTTCCTTCACGGGGACTAGCTGCTGCATAACTGGCACATATCAGGCTACTGTAGGCTAAATCCTCCTGTTTATTTATGTTTTTGCTGCGAAATATGACTGAAGGCCCCCTATATGGAAGTCTGGACGTGTCGACACGCCCCCATGAGTTGACAGAGCTAATTAAAAAAATAATAACAACCAGTTCTTCTCAGAAACATGCGGTTCCAGAAAGGTTTTGCTGCACATAAAGATGTGAGCTATAGGTAGGCCTACCATCCAGATCTTATGACCTACAGTATAGGTTAATTAACAGCCTAAATCATTTTCCATGTTGTTCATCTAAGGGTTTTCTGAATTCAACAAAGCAAAAAAAAGAGAAAAGGCCAGTGCAGAGGGACAGAGCAGCCTTGATTCTTTCTTGACTCAGAATACAGTTTCCTTTAAAGGAAAGCTTTCATTGTTCGTTTTCTTCATATTGCATTGCAATATCTTGTTTAAAGTGATCATATAATAAACAACTAATCAATACTGTATGCTAATAGATGAAGGAGTGATAATAACCTACAGTAAATGCTTTGAATCTCTTAGATATAGCTGTGCAGTATCCTTAGTAGACCGGATAGCAGCAGATGATAGAAGGGTCATTACAACCAGAAGAGACAGGAGACTTTTATTTTCTAGAGACTTGAGACTTGACTTGGACTCGTGACCAAAGACTTGAGACTTGATGAAGTCTCACCCCTCAAAGACTTGAGACTTGACTCGGACTCGTGACCAAAGACTTGAGACTTGACTTGGACTTGCAAAAAAAGACTTGTGAACATCTCTGGTTGAACATGAAACTCTTGAATCGTGCTCTCTGGCTGGCTGGATTTTCCGTTCAGGCTGCCGTACAAACATGGCAGCGGAGGATGGCGACACTCTCTGAAGCAAGACTCTTCCTATATGTATAAAAGAAGGATTATAAAGTTTCGAAAACCAAACACATTTTATTTTATAGCGATTATACACTTATACAAATATATTCATGGGTAGTATATTCAGATTTTGCCAATAAATCTGGCTAATTATTACACACCCAACCTTTAAGTTAATAAATATATTTTGTTGAAAGCAACCGCGTTGTTTGCAAGATGACAAACAACAATCACGAAACTCACCGGTTAAAATCTAATGAATTACAAAGACTATGAATCTTCAGGACATCATTTAACTTTTATAAGCTACAGTAATACCAGCATTAACAGTAAATATTTAATATGAACACGTGTTAACCCACAGCCAGCTGCAATACTTTACACAAAGTATTTCAGAACACATTGAATAACAGTTTCTTTTACACAGCATGTAGTCAGAAAATGTCTGCTGCTCAGCAGTATTTACTAAGATATTCCTTCTCACTCACCACTTCAAAGCCATTAACACTGTTAGGCTAACCCAATAGGATTTTAACTTGAAGTAATAAGCATTGCAGCGAGTGGATTGTATTAACACTAGCATGGACCGACGCAGTTTACAACGGCAAAAATTATCATCATGGTTAACGGAAATATCAGTCAGCTGACTACATATTAAAACTCACCTGTCCTCACCTGACCAGCTGGTCTTCACTCAGGAAGTGGATGAAGCATTTCACTGGCTACCGTGCACCTCCACTTGACTCTGCTATTTGACCCACTTTATCATTTTTAAATGTGTGTGTTTATTTTAAGTGCTTTAATGTAAAATATGAAACTATTTATTTCAAGTGTACTGTATGTTTAAACATGAATTAATAATAATTTCTCTGGGCTACAAATGACCAGAGACAAACCTATCCCACAGTGTGAAGTGTGCGTTCAGGGAAAGTTTATCCAAACTAGAAACAGGGAGCAGGAAGTTAGAGCCAAAGCAGCTCTAGAACTGGTTCACACAGGCAGAGCAAGACCAACAGACCCAGAGTCCAGAGACCGGCTGAGGTTTGCACTGATGTGTGCCCTCATTTGTGGAGATAAATTATCCAAATGTAACTCATAATGTATTAATATGACTGAATTGTATTATATTTTCTTTAGAGACAAGCCTATTTATGTCTGTATGATATGGTTTGTTGACCTAGAGGTGATTCCAGTAGGAGGAGTTCTCTTGTTTGGACACTAGGGGGCAGAATTAGAGCAGGGATTGTGGTGGGGCATGTCTGGCTGTGTCACTGTTTCTTTCCTGTGTTTTTCAGGTGAGTATTGTCTCAAAACTAAAGGAATTACTGTAATGTTTTAGTTAAACTTTTACGTTTAACATGTAGTACATTTGTGTGTGTGTGTGCGTGTGCGAATATTGAATGACAGAGGATGTTGACTGTTGTTTATTTTATTGTATAAAACAATTTGAGCTTGGTCCAGGACTTGTTTTGTTGTGAAATTGTTGTAGTGTAAAAAAAAAAAAGAAGAAGAAGAAAAGAACCTAAATTAAGTTAATTTTAATTAATTTAATGCATGAGTTCTGGAGTGTTCATTCATGGGCTGAATAGTTTATTACCAAGCTGTTGCCATTGATAAGAATTTGTTTGGGTTGCTGGTTATGCACAAAAATCACTGTAAAATTATGATTTATAGTGTCTGTATGTTAATTGTATTGGAATCAATGGGAACCAAAACTGTATTTGAAGATAATGAATGTGTGTGTAAATGAGTCATAAGAAAAACATCTACAGATCTGACAAATACAAGGTCCAGTATGTAGCCAGAGGGTGTAGTAAAAAGATGGGTGTGTAGACTTTGAGGAGATATTTTCTCCTGCTGTAAACCTAACCAGTATCAGAGTGTTGATGCAAAAAGCAGAAAAAGATAATAATCAGATTTGAAAACGACCTACCTGCATGCACCAACAGATTGTGACATGAAAGGTTTAACATGCAAGATTGTAAAGCAAAAGTTGAACTACAGTGATGATGCAGAAGTGATGGTGAGTGGTGCCAGAAAATACAGAGTGATCTCAGTCTAGTTGTACGTAAACTGCCTCAGTACTTTACAGAGCCGACACAGAAGAGCAGTGGACGACTGTGAAACATGACACATGGAATATTTGAAGGGCACAAAGTGACAAAGAATTACGTCAGAGAAAATGTGAGTGTGAACAACTGGGATTACTGGGAGCGTCCAGCGATGCAGACTGGGCTGCTGATGGAACTGACAGACAGAGTAGGACCGGTTATCGTGTGAGCCTGAACAAAGACGGACCTTTGATTTCATGGAAGACTAAAAAGCAGCTAGTCTCCACTGTTGCACTGTCTGGATGTGAGCCAGAGTGTCTGGCAGCGTCAGCCGCAACCACACAGGAGTGATGTAGCTGGTGCAACTACCTGAAGCTGCTGACAGACACCAACACTCACTTGTAGCAGACTGCAACCCACTGGCACCACTCACCTCACAGGAAACAGGACGTTGTTGGAGACCATCTCAGGGTTTTATTCTGCACACACAACAGTAGGAGCACATTAGCTGCATCTACAATGTTTTATCTCATTAATTACAGTCATTTTTAACAGTTAAAACAGAATATTCACTAATACAGGTGCATAGAACATCATGGAAAAGTTTATTTATGTCAGTAATTCAAATCAAAAAGTGAAGCAAACACATTATATAGATCCATTACACAGAATGAAACATTTCATGCCTTTATTACAATTAAAAGGCTAACATTTAATGAAGACCGAAAATTCAGTCTCTAAATAATTGAATATAACAAAAGACCAATTTAAAAAAGCATTTTTAATACAGAAATGTTGGCCTTGTGAAAAGTGTGTCCATCTATATGCACTCAATACTTGGTTGTGGTTATTTCAGTGGCGGCCCGGGGCCCGTTTCAAATCAAATCAAATCAAATCAACTTTATTTGTCCCACCAGGGGAAATCTGTCTTGGGCAAGGGAGTTACGTCAGCTGCCGTCAGGGTACGAAATTAAGAAAATATTTTGGGGGCAATTTTGGCCCCCACAGTCCAAAAAGTGGGGGCATTTTCAAAATATTTGGGGGCCATTTCATATATATATATATATATATATATACACACACACAAAAACATAAACTAAGCTATATAAACACCTATCATAGTCTATATAAACGTTATAAATAATGGGTTATATAAAGTTATGGTTGGTCAATATTAGATATTAGATATTACCAGTAATATGAGAATATCACTGGTAGGTAGGGCTGGGCGATGTGGGGGGGCTGTTGTGAACTCAACAGTCGTTCTGGGGTGAGCAGCCAGGGCCGTTGTATAGGGGAGAAAGGTGATGATAATTCTAGGGGCCCATGCAGCGCCCAGTAGGGCCCACAAAAATCCCCAGTAGTCTAATCTTTGTATAACTGAATTATTCTGCATAAGACCCTGACTAATACTCATAGTAGGGGTGTGCATTGGCACTGCCCTCACGATTCAATTCGATTACGATTCAGCAGGTAACAATTCGATTCTCCGATGCATTGCGATGCATTGCAATGCATCAAAATTCTACTGCACTCAACACAGCAAATTTTTCATCAGTCATGAGATATTGAACAAGAGATTTTATTGGCTTCTATGTGTGTATTATCACTCTCCTGTATCTTTGACATAAATGTCATGAAATAAAATTGAATGGTATGTATTGGATATGGCATTTAAATCACTTCTAGGGCTGCCCCCAAAAATTAGCCTTGGTCGATTGGTCGCAGGAAAAAACAAACAAAACTAGTGCATGCATTTATCACTTCTAGGCTAGACTACTGCAACTCTCTCCTGTCAGGATGTCCGAAAAACTCTCTAAAGAGTCTCCAGCTAGTCCAGAATGCCGCAGCGAGAGTTTTGACAGGAGTTAGGAAGAGAGAGCACATCTCTCCCACCTTAGCTTCTCTCCACTGGCTTCCTGTAGGATTTAGAATAGACTTCAAAATCCTTCTGCTGACTTATAAGGCTCTTAATGATAAAGCTCCAACCTATCTGAAAGAACTAATCATTCCTTACTGTCCTACCAGAGCACTCCGCTCCCAGAACGCAGGTCTGTTAGTGACTCCCAGTATCTCTAAAAACAGACTGGGAGGTAGAGCCTTCAGTTACCGGGCTCCTTTACTGTGGAACCAGCTCTCTCCATGGGTCAAAGAGGCAGACACTCTAACTACATTTAAGTCTAGACTTAAGACCTTCCTTTATGACAGGGCTTTTAGTTAGGGCTGGTTCAGGTAGCTCTGAACCATTTTATAGCTACGCTGCTATAGGCTTAGACTGCTGGGGACACATCTGGTTACACAGAGCCCTCTCCTCTCCTCCTCTCTCCTCCTCTCCTCTCCTCTCCTCTCCTCAGTATATTTTTGAACTGTCATTTTCTGTTGTACTTTGTAGTTTGGCCTTGGTGTCTCGCACTCTCTCTGTGTTTCCGCAGATCCACCGGAGCTCCATCTCTCTGCACCAGCCGCCGCCTGCATCGCCCCCCTCCCACCCCTTCCCCTGCCGTTAGACCGGCCTCCCCTCCCTTCCCATGGACCAGTCTGCCACCCAGTCCTCCCATCGAGCTGACCGGCTCTCCCTGCCCCCCCCTCCCCTCACCAGAG
The DNA here is from genome assembly GCF_905171665.1 of Trachurus trachurus. NCBI lineage: Eukaryota > Metazoa > Chordata > Actinopteri > Carangiformes > Carangidae > Trachurus > Trachurus trachurus. Next base: position 3,055,380 of record NC_139905.1, on the reverse strand, counting down.
ACTGCCCTCATCAACTCCTGCTAACATTTCCATATTCCGCACATTCTGTGACAAACTGTAAACTGTTTTCTTGTCTGTAACAACATCTATTGCACGTCTGTCCGTCCTGGGTGAGGGATCCCTCCTCTGTTGCTCACCCTGAGGTTTCTCCTGTTTTTCCCTGTTAAAAGGGTTTCCATGGAGTTTTTCCTCAGTCGATGTGAGGGTCTAAGGACAGAGGATGTTGCTACGATGCCATGTAAAGCCCTTTGAGACAAACTGTTTGTAAAAACGGGCTATACAAATAAAATTGCCTTGCCTTGCCTTGCCTTGCCTTTGGAGCCGTGTCTCAAAATCAATATGAAAGACTATGGGGCTTTTATTTTGAAGGGCCAGATACAGGAAGTCGTGACACTTTTTGTTGTTTTTTTACACGGCACGGCAGGTCTCTCTCTCTCGCTGCATCAGAGACCCCCTGACAGCCTGAGCTCAGTCACTCACCCTCCTCTACTGTGTTTATCGGTGATAAACGGGCATACTGCCTGTAGTGACGGTAAAACCCGACCGGCTCGTTGAATCTCGGACCCAACACAGCCGGACTCATGAGCGTTAATTAATTCTCAACCCGACCGCGGGTGAAAAAAAAAAAAAGGAAAAAGAAAGCCAGCGGCAACACTGCTACTGCTGGTGCTGCCGCTTAGCAGCTACAGGCTGCGCATGTCGTTGCTCCGGAAATGCCCCCGGAGGTAATTTGGGGGCAATTTTGGCCCCAGGATCATGATTTTTGGGGGCATTGTCAAATTTGGGGCCAAATGGCCCATGGCCCCCGCTTATTTCCGACGCTGGCTGCCGTGTACATGTAAAACATCCATACATTTAAAAAAATATCCACACAATATTCAATATTCAATATTTCATATGAGGCCCTACCTTGTTAACCCATAAGAACCCAGACCCATTTATCCTTGAAGGAAAATTAAGTGGGGTGAAACACAGACCAAGTGGAATGCATGGAACACATTTTTGAAGTTTTTTTTGAAATAGCGCCACCTATTGTCAGAGATCTGGAATGTTACATATATGTCACATCGGGCGTTTTTGGTAACTTAAATTGTCACTTGAAAATAAATGGGCTTGACATTTTCTTTTGCTCTGTAACACAAATTTGACCTTTTATTTGCATTTCCATAACATATATCAAAATTACAAATTTGCTGGTTACTATTAACACCTTTTTAAGACAAGTTTCACAACAAAAAAGGGAAAACACTATAGAAATGCGAATATTGCCTCATATTGAAGGCTTTAACCAGTTACTGAAGCCTTAAAAGCTGTGCAACCACAATTTTCTTTCCAACTACAAATACCTTGGCATCTGGATGGACAGTTGTCTTAATTTTAAGCACCATATCACCACCCTCATTGCTAAACTAAGAACAATACTTGGGTTTCTATACAGAAATAAGCACCGTTTTCCTACTCACCACAGGAAAAAATTGGAGACACTATTTTTTATCTGTTTTAGAGTATGGAGATGACATCTATGGAAGAGCTGCTAGTTCCACTTTGATTCCACTGGATGCTGTTTACCACTCAGCCTTACATTTCATTTCCAATGCTCCATATAATACTCATCACGGCACTCTTTATCAAAATGTCGGCTGGTCATTTCTGACAGTAAGGGGAAAACAGCATTGGTTTTTATTCATTTTTAAAGCCCTTTCACAGTTATTGTCTCGTTATTTATCATCTCTGATAACTATGAAATCACAAAACATTGGTACCCACTCACAGAACTGATTGTTGGGTCATATTCCATTCGTCAGAACTGAGCTGGGTAAAACGTCCTTCTCTCACAATGCACCACATGGGACCCTCTCTCCCACCAGTACAGCAGTCCAGAACCCTTGTCTCAAACCTGGTTCATGACTGTTTGACTGTGTTAACTTTTCTTATTTGTTTCCTAATATTTTCTTATGTAAACTCTCATTCTTCTTTGCTGTATATGTTGTTCTGCATACAACATCTATTGCACGTCTGATGATCGTCAGTACATCCTGAACACTGTATCCTATTTTATTACAAAAAATACAGCAAAAAAGCATAATTACATTAATATGGGACCAGCATGGGATACTAAAATCTTGTTCATTTACTGAGAAGAGTGTCTCTGCTAAATCTGTGATTCAATTTCCGGACTGATATATCATTTTATTAAATATTGATTGAATTTGACATTATTTTTATGTTAACATTTTTAAATTATGTTTTAAATTGAACAACATAGAGTATATTAATTCAAAATACCTGAATCACCTAATTTAATTGAGCAGTTCTTTCCCATTTTTCTCATTGTGACATAGGCGTCACATGGTATTTTTCCTGACTTTTTTAAGGCTAAGGCCCGATGTGACGTATATGTCACAGCAATATTTTCTTAAGTTGTTTTATATGAGTTTCTTCAAAAAATGAGGTCAGAACAGGTTAAATACAACAAGGGACATGTTATAAAAGGATTTGCATTGTGAAATGGGTGGTGGCTTATTTTATTGACAGAAAGCAAGCTTTTTAAAAGTTGCTGCCTCTGTGAAATTTGCCAACTCTGCTGGCCACCATCTTGGAAATGTTGTCATGGATAGAGAGATTCACAGAGAGTCATGTGACTGCACCAGGATGTTGACTAGATGTCACTTAGGGACTTCATGAGTTAAAAGTTCTACATCAATATGTGTAAGGGGCTTTCCAGGACACTTGTGAAGTAAGTGAAGCAAACACATTATATAGATCCATTACACAGAATGAAACATTTCATGCCTTTATTACAATTAAAAGGCTAACATTTAATGAAGACTGAAAATTCAGTCTCTAAATAATTGAATATAACAAAAGACCAATTTAAAAAAGCATTTTTAATACAGAAATGTTGGCCTTGTGAAAAGTGTGTCCATCTATATGCACTCAATACTTGGTTGTGGTTATTTCAGTGGCGGCCCGGGGCCCGTTTCAAATCAAATCAAATCAAATCAACTTTATTTGTCCCACCAGGGGAAATCTGTCTTGGGCAAGGGAGTTACGTCAGCTGCCGTGTACATGTAAAACATCCATACATTTAAAAAAATATCCACACAATATTCAATATTCAATATTTCATATGAGGCCCTACCTTGTTAAACATAAAATGATTTGCCAGCTACAGTACGTGCTTTAAACCCTGAAAGGACGCAGTAAACGCACTATCCATGCATCCCAGGTAAGCACAACACATTAAGTGTTAAAATCACTATCAGGGTAAGAAACCAGGACTTAGCAGAAAAAAAACGAGGACTGAAGTTGGTTTTCATCAAAAAGCAAAATCATTATGTACATTTTCAGACATGAACAGGAATCTTAACACAATCAATAACTACAGGCTTTAACAGTATTCTGAATTTCAATTGGCAACAAAAGTAATGAGAGAGAATAATAGCCTACCACATTTTAGTTGTGATCTCGCTGTGTTTTATTTCTCTGTTAAGTTAATTACTTGCGTACTCATAGATCGCCTGTTTGGAGGCATTTTAACCCGAGGGGGGAAAAAAGAAAAGAGGAGGAAAGTGATTGAAAGACGTCAATCATCATGTTACGCAACTGGGCGCACGTCAGGAGGAAAGCAGGAAAAACAAAAGGAGTAATAATACTGGGAGAAGGAAAACGAGGGTCTATTGATAGTTTGCGGGTCGTTTTCAAAGGTAATTAAGCCTATGTTGTTATTGATATTTCCTGCCGTATTATTAATTAGGAGTGATTAGTCCTATACCGTCGCGGCCGCACGGTGGACGGAGCTGTTCGTTTGTGTGGTGGATGTAGGCCTGTGTGTGTGTGTGTGTGTGTGTGTGTGTGTGTGTGTGTGTGTGTGTGTGTGTGTGTGTGTGTGTGTGTGTGTGTGTGTGTTAGTTAAGGTGAAAGGTGATGAATTATTGCAGGCTACTGTCTTTTACTTGGTGGCTGGCAGCTGGGGCCCAACTAAGGCCGCCTATGGGTTGTTTGACTTGAACTACTGTAAATTGACTTTTCCATGATATTCTGATTTATTGAGATGCAGCTGTAGTTTCCAATTTCAAACTGAATATTCACTAATCAATAAGATTTATACAGGTGCATCTCAATAAATTAGAATATCATGTAAAAGTTTATTCATGTCAGTAATTCAATTCAAAAAGTGAAGCTAACACTTTTTATAGATCCATTATTGCTTACGTTTTATGAAGACATAAAATTCAGTTTCTAAAAAAATAATATTACAAAAGATTTATTAAAAAAAAAAAAAAGCATTTTTAATACAGAAATATTGTCCTTGTGAAAAGTTCGTCCATCTATATGCACTCAATACTTGGTTGTGGTTGTTTGACTTGAACTACTGTAAATGGACTTTTCCATGATATTCTGATTTATTGAGATGCAGCTGTAGTTTCCAGTTTCAAACTGAATGTTCACTAATCAATCAGATATTTCTGTAGACATGAGATCGTATAGTGGCAGTTTCAGTTGGATCCACAGCAGATGAACTTTAAACACACAGAACAAAGCCACAACACAAACACATGTATGCTAATGAGATGAGATCGTTAAATCCTCGTCTCACCGTGAACAAAGAAAAACAACACACAGTCACACACACTTTAAACATGGCCGCCACCTCATCACTCAGTGTGTGTGTGTGTGTGTGTGTGTGTGATATTCATGGTAAGTAAGGACTTTAAGAGCATATTATCTACAAATAACGGAGAGAGTTTCACCGTGTGTCTCGGCTCTTCCAGCAGCAGCGACGTTTTGGCGCGTTTTGGGGGGGTGCACCGCTAATTAACGCCCCACCTGCAACAACAGCTGGAACCAGGAACCATCGTTCTCTGAACCAAACTGCTGCAGCAACAACAGTTTAGCTGGTTAACATATTTACCACTGGTCTGAATAATATGTGGAGTGGGTTTTAGTTTTAGCTGAAGTTCACATAGATAATATCAACTTAAAAACAAATTAAATCTAAATACTGACTCAGCTAGCTACACACCACCTATGCAGGGCCGTTGCTAGGAATTCTGGGCCCCCTGAAAAGAAAACTAAAGTGGGCCCCCTAACCCCCTGACTTTTCCACCATTTTTTTTCTTAGACTACGTACGTATTATAATTTTTTATTTAGCCTATACTTTGTCTATGGATATTCTCATTCATCCAGGTCATCGTTCTTTTCTGGGCAAATTGAATCGTAGGCAGCTGGGAAGACGTTTCGCCTCTTATCCAAGGGGCTTCATCAGTCCGTAAAAAAAAAATTGCCTACTTTGTTTTGATGCTAATGCAGCATTACTATGAGTAGGCTATTAGTCAGGGTCTTATGCAGAAGTAGAGAATGCATTTCCTGAAGGAAATACAGTCATACAAAGATTAGACTAGGCTACTGGGTTTTTTTTATGGGCCCCACTGGGCGCTGGGCCCCTAGAATTATCATCACCTTTCTCCCCTATACAACGGCCCTGCACCTATGGTTTATGAAGATAACCAAGGAACAGTAGCATTAGCAAAGAAGCTGTGAACAAACAGAGATGTGAGCACGTGCACGTTGATGTTAAAGATCATTTTCTGAGGTCGACTGATCACGAAGGGAAAATAAAGTTTGAAGTATTGTTCAACAGACAAGATGGCGACAGATGTGAAGACAAAACCTGCAACAGAGTTAAAGTTGAGTCAGTTTGTGAAGTCTGTGTTTGGAGAGTCACAGATAAGATGATGTGAGTAGAAAATCTTATAATGTTGTGTTAAAGGAGTTAACAATGTGAGAGCAAGTGGGGTGTGCACATGTGTGTGTTAAATGTACTCTCAAATCATTATTAGCTATTATTAATAATAAACAACTTTATTACAAACAGTCAACCAGCATTGACAAAGGCAGACATGAGATCACTTATTATAATCAGAAATCATTCAAAAATCATCAGGGTCAAATAAAAACCAATACAGAAAAAGAGGGTGGGAGTGGGGGGTCGGGGGATAAATTAACAACATACAATACTAAAAGGACATCATATAAATGAACACATAATTAGCCTACACAAAGTACAATAATATAAAAACATAAAACAGAAGATTAGTCAATAATAATTCAAGACATTAATCAAAATACATTAAATATAGTGCATTATTAACTGTTTTAGCTGTTTGTTTTTGCTTTATACAGATGAACTTGTTGAAATGTTTCTGCTCCATTTCTGTGTAAGTATGCTCTTCACTTGTGGGAATTAACCTTTATTGTGGCGACGTCTGCAGAAACAGGCCACCCTGTGGTCAGAGTGAGGAACTGCAGAACGTCTTACTGTAAAGATAAACAGAGTTATTGTTTGTTCTGAAAATTAATGAGTACAACTCAACAGTAACTTTCAACATTTATAAAATGTAAAATCTGTTCTTGTTTTCTCAGACATTAGTTTTCCTTGTCAGTAACAGTGTCAGCTGTTTCCTGTAAACACACAGAGGAAGGAAATAGGCCCAGAGAAAGTGAAAGTATTAAGTTCATACGCCATTTTAAGACGGCATGAAGGAGTGAGAGTGAAGCTGCGTTAGGTGAGTGTCAACATTATTATTATTATTCACTGTTAAAGTCTGTGAGTGTCAGTCCCTGTGAAGTGTGGAGGGAAGAAGAGTCAGAGTGAACTTGTGTCCACACAGAGACACTGAGACTAAAGGGGGGACAGCAGGAGGACAGCTACTCCCTGTTGTCTCAGTCTGACTCAGGCCCTGTCCACACCGACACTTTGACTAAAACATCTGGTTCTGCTTCGTCCTTCAAAAGTTTCACTAGTCCGACATGGTTGTTGTTATTGTTTCTACGTGCAGCGGTGTGGCTCAGGTTACATGTTAGAGAGCTGAGGCTATGACGTCATCGTTTCACTAAAGATCCGTTTAGTTTTTCCTGAGGCCCCCCAAAAAAAAGTTTTTTCTGAGGCGGCGTTTGGAGATTGACCCACACTGGGACCAGGTTTTAAAAATATACAGTTTTAGGACAAAACGCCAACATGAGAAATAAAAACTGTTAACATAGCCTACTGTATAGTGTGTGTGTGAGCCAGTGTTAACAGGGAAAGTTAAGGGAACTTAAGTCAGACAGCTGAGCTCTGAATCCTCTGTTTATTTCACCTCTTAATGTCAAAACTGTGTTTGACCTTCAAAATAAACATTAACACTGATCCAGTCTGAAACACAGTTTATCCACATCAGATTCTGGTCAAAAGCCACAAGACACTAAACTAAACCTGGTCTGATGAAAACATCACTGTTTTAATGACTCAACACAAAACAAAACACAGTTTTCACATGAAGAGGTGAAATAAACAGGATTCAAAGCTCAGCTGTTGAATTTAATTTCCCCCTAACTGCTGAATCTGAAGCTAACGTCAGTGTTGTTCAGTGTTTCTGGTTTCCCTCTCAGACTGACTGAAGTCCTGAAGATGAATGTTAATGTGGAGGAAGAGGAGGACGGACCAGAGGCCCCAGGACCTTCCTGTCTTTCTCTGAGGAGTGACCGGTCCAAATATGAACCTCTAAACTTCAGACCTGGACCTGAATGCTGGTCTCTGAGGAGTGACGGGTCCAAATATGAACCTCTAAACTTTAGATCTGGATCTGGATCTAGACCTGGACCTCCAGAGTCACGGTAAGAGACGGTTTCTACTGTAAACTGAGCTGAAGATGATTCAGTCATTAGACTCATGTGAAGGAAACAGAGAGAAACCAGGAACCAGATCCATCAGACTCTGAAGGTTCACAACAAACCTCAGAGACAGAAACATCAGACTGATGAAGCACAGCGTCCTCATGTTCCTGTGTCATCAGCCTCAGTCAGGGTGAACGTTGCTGCACCAACACTTTAATGATCCACACGTCTGAGCCTTTAAACTGAAGTCACAGTAGAGATTAAAGCAGCTGACTTTTATTTTGAAAAGTCAGGAACCAGACAGGAGTGATCAGTGTTTCCTGTTTCCTGTCTGTGACTGAGCTTCTCCACAACATGTAGTGAAGCTCAGGTGGAGCTGCTTCAGTCTCCTCACACTGGATCAGTGTCAAGACTTTCATAATTCAATCATTATTTGTAGCTCTGAGTGTTTTATTTAAGATTTATACCTTTGCATTTTATTTTGAAAAGTCGTCATGACTTCCGGTAAATGGCATGACTTCCGGGTTTACGGGTCACATCAGTTGTGTCCGGGACTTCGGCAGGAGTACATGGCCCATTGGTGAGCTAGTGATGTTAGCTAAGAAATAGCCTGCAAACTATAAGCAGCTTGTGAATACATGATGTGTTGGTGCTTGTGTGTTAGTAAGCAGAAGAATGAGAGTGTGTTTGTTATTTATCGCTCGCGATTAGCGCTCGCGATTAGCGCCGCTAGCTAGCGTTAGCATTTCCGCTAGTTAGCAATAGCACTTCCGCTAGTTAGCATTAGCGTGTTATGCTAGTACTATTAGAAACCTATGCTGACTGATACTGACACTTATTTAGTCTGCTTTATTCATTACGGTTTATTGTGTTATTAAAGTGGTCATTGTTTACTTATTAAAGAAGCTAAGAATTATATTTTATGGAAAATGGTTTATATAACTTGGTACTTTGGTTATTCTTTTCAGGTTTATGACCTGTGTGTCACCTGTGAAATCACAAGAGTACCTGTGTACCTGAGTGAGAGCCTGTGAACCTATGATTATTACAAATGAAAATAAAAGAAGATCAAGGAAAACACGAGTTATACCCTCGGTGTACTTTTGTCGAGCCTTTCGGAGGGCAGTATAAACAAACGTCCGAACAGTCATAAACCAAGGCACCAGCTATACAGAAAACATAGACTGGAAAACCTTGAAACACGGACAAAGCCTGAAGACTGATTAAACCACTCTGTGAGCTAACAGCCCTTAATAACACTGTCTGCTCATCTGCTTGCTAGCCAAGGAAATTAGCTAAAGCCAGAAGAAGGGAGAAAGTCTATAAATCCAGCAGAGGCAAAAGACTATTAAAACCCAGGTGGCAGTAAAAGCTTCAACTTTCGGTTAACGCAAGTGTTGGAGCTATTTATTTATTTGTAGTATTTAGTGCTGTTTAGTTTATTATTTTGTTTAGTGAGTATTTAGTTTTGGTTATTCTCAGTCAATTTGCTTGATTCCATTATGATTAGATTTCTATTAGTATTCTAGTTTATTATTTGTTTACTTTAGGTGTTTCTTGTTTATTATTTGTGTTTTGTTTCATTTGGGCACGGTAGGGGGGCACCTGAAGTTATATAGGTAGGCTGTCGGTAAGGGACCAGCATGCACCTGGGTGGGCAAATGGTTTTTTACCGGAGCGGGAGAGGCACAGGAATTTTCTTTGTTCTTTGTTTGCTCGCTGTTTGGTTAAATAAACCACGCTTTTTGTTGAAACTAGACATCTGTTTGGACATCATGTTTTTCCCATCCGCGTACACCACAACCCATGGTGCAATAGTGGCCCTTTGATTAGTATAATTTGAAGTTTGATTTGATACTTTTATTTGTTTGACAATCGGCTGCTACATAAGTAAAAAACCTGCCCTTGGACTCAAAGGAAATAAGCTTCAATTACTGGACTTGTTGCATTGTGCGCATTATGGACGAATGGAAAGCAGAGATTGTTTAATCACCTTTTGGACTCAGCCACGGCGCGCATGCTGCTTCTGGCCCAGATCGACAAGACGTTCAACCTTCTCAAAGAAACTGGTATGTGATATAACTGTAAAAAGCTGTAATGGAAAACGGCCAAACGAGTGGAGTTTGACACAGTATCTCACAATACATGGAGTTCAATGAGTGCATGGTTGAATCGCTACATGTCTACTTTTACGCACGGCCACGGCGCATTCATTCATTCATAAAAAGCCGGCCGCCGTGTGTGTTTGTTTGATGAAGAGGATCTGTTGGTCAATAAGCATCGTGTGTTTGCAACTTGCTCTTATGTGCGTTTGTGGACTGTCATTGGTGTAATAAAAAAGGAAAGAAATCAATTCAAAGAAACGGAAAAATGTCTGATGTTGCTGCAACGGAGGCTGAAGAGCCGTCATCAAAAGTTGCTGCAACGGAGGCTGAAGAGCCGTCATCAAAAAGAGTTGTTAAAATGTCTTCTAAAGGAATGGAATACAATGTGACAAGGTATCAGGAAAAAAGGAGTGCAAAATGCAAACAAGCTAAAAGATGCATGGAAAATATAAGTGCGTTGATGGCATCAATACAAAACGTTGATTCAGTAAAGAATGAGCTTGCTGTGTCATGCGATGTTACCAAGACGCAAATGAAACCCATACATCTTTTATGAGTCTACCTTTGCCCAAAGATGAAGTTGAAAGGCAAAGTAAATACTTCTTGGAAAAAATGACAATGTTTTGTGATTTCACTGACAACGTAAAAGGCTGGCTCTCTGAAACGGGTCATCCATATGTTGAAACAAATAAAGACGATCCTGATTATCAATGTGTTGCTGATGAAATACATCCTGAAGATAGTGCCTCCAATGTTGCAAGTGTAAAAGCAAGTTCTCTAAGATCACACTCCCGGCTTTCACGGAGCTCATCAACATCATCTGCACGCATCAAAGCTGAGGCCGATAAGGCAGCGCTTGTGGAGCGCATCGCTGCGCAAAAAAGGAAACATCAAATAGAAGCGCAACAGGAAAAACTGAGGAGAGAAAAGGAACAACTTGAGCTTGAAACGGAACTGGCAGCAACAAAGGCAAAGCTTCAAGTCTTGGAAATCCGTTCACAGTGTGGCTCAAAACATTCAAACGGCATGAACTCTTATTTTGAAAGGAACAAATCTCATGGTGCGAGTGAATTAAATCCCCATGCCAACACCTTTGTGCCTGATAAAATGAATAAAAAAGATCATGCTCTTGGTTTGTTTGCTCCTGAACTCCAACCACCAGTTGTTAAGCCTAAACAAAAACAGATGAAACAAATGGATGAAATGACATTAAAGATTGAAGCTCCAGTTCATGTGATGCAAAATGTAAATGGAACTCAAATGGGACATGCTCACCATCAAACTGCTCTGACTGACAATTATCAAAATGACATTGTGAACATCATGCAAAGACAAAATGACATTGCTGCCTTGCTTGTCCAACAAAATCTGTGCTCTAACCTCCCATCTAGGAATATCCCTGTTTTTGATGGAGACCCACTCCAATACAGGTCTTTCATCAGAGCTTTTGAAAATGGAGTGGAGGAGAAAACAGACAGTTGGAGTGACTGTTTGCACTTTCTTGAACAGTACACCAGGGGGCAGCCAAAAGACCTGGTGCACAGTTGTCAGCATTTGCCTTCAGAGCAGGGATACCACCGAGCCAAGAGTCTTCTTGCGGAGCACTTTGGAAATGAACACAAAATTGCCGCTGCATACATGGAAAGAATACTTACCTGGACACCTGTAAAAAGTGAGGACATTAAAGGGTTGCAATCATTCTCTTTGTTTCTACGTGGATGTTCAAACTTAACAGAGCAACTGATGAACATGAAAGAGCTGGACTTACCATCTAACATGAGGAGCATCATTTTGAAACTTCCTTACAAGTTAAGGGAAAGATGGAGAAATGTTGCTTGTGATCTGCAAGAACGAAGAGGTAACAGAGCAATGTTCGCTGATCTTGTTGGTTTTATTGAAAGACAAGTCAAAATTGCTTCAGATCCAGTTTTTGGCAACATTCAAGACCCACAGCTCACCAACTCCAAAGCTTCCACTGTTAGTCACTTCAAACAAAGGAAAAAGGGAAGCAGCTTTGCTACTAACGTCACTACAGTAAAGGATGGAGTCATAACTCAACATACAGGAAACAAGACCAAGTCCTTCACTCTCAACTGCCTGTTCTGTTCACAAGTTAATCATTCAATGGACCAATGCTCACAGTTCAAGATGAAAGTACACAGGGACAAGATTAATTTCATTAAAGAAAAAGGAATCTGTTTTGGTTGCCTGAAAAAAGGCCACACTAGCAAATACTGCAGGAGTCGTTTGGATTGCAACGTGTGTCACCAAAAGCACCCAAGTGTCCTTCATATAGAGCGTCAGGATAAAGCCACACCCTCTGATCAACTGTCTGTGAGCTCTTCAAATGTTTCACCTGCAGTGTTTCAGACCTGTGGCCATATTGGGGCCGGTCATGAAGATGCCTCCATTTTTTCTATTGTTGCAGTCAAAGTCAAGAGTCAGAGGAGCAACAAAACTGTGCAGACATATGCTTTCTTGGATCCTGGGAGCTCAGGAACATTTTGTACGGAGAACTTGGCAAGAAAATTGAATGTGAGAGGGAAAAGGACAAGTATTCTGTTAAGAACAATGGGTCAAAAGAAGATAGTAAATGCTCATGTGTTGTCAGGTCTGGAAGTGTCTGGTCTGAAAATGAATGACTTTATTGAGTTACCTGATGTTTTGACACAAAAGGACATGCCTGTCTCATCACTCAATATTCCACGACAAGAGGACGTTGATCAGTGGTCGTATCTCAAGGATGTTCAACTTCATGACATTGAGGAAGGTGTTGATCTGCTCATTGGAACTGATGCACCAAAAGTGATGGAGCCTTGGGAGCTCATAAACAGCCAGGATGAAGGACCTTATGCTGTCAGAACCAGGGTCGGTTGGGTCATTAATGGTCCACTTCGTGGTGGGAGCAACAAGAATAAAAGTGACTGCTCTGCTGTAACATCCAACCGGATCTCTGTTGAACATCTTCAAGAAATGCTGGTTAAACAGTTTAACCATGATTTTAATGAGAGGTCATCAGATGAACAGATTGAAATGTCCAGAGAGGATGTCAAGTTTATGAATGTCATGAATAACACCACAAAGTTAATTGGAAGCCATTACTGCATTGACTTACCCTTCAGGCAGGAAAACCCTCTCTTGCCAAATAATCGTCATGTTGCAGAACAGCGCCTCCAGAGCCTGAAAAGAAAGTTTGCCAAGAATGGTCAATTTAAAGGAGAGTACATCACATTTTTAAACAACATGGTGGCTCAAGGATATGCTGAAGTGGTGCCTTCTGATCAACTTAAACAGAGTGATGGAAATGTATGGTATATCCCTCATCACGGGGTTTATCATCCCAGAAAAGGCAAGCTACGAGTTGTTTTTGACTGTGGAGCAGCATACAAAGGGACGTCACTGAACTGTCAGCTTTTACAGGGCCCTGACTTGACCAACTCTCTAGTTGGAGTCCTTGTTCGATTTAGACAAGAGCCCGTTGCAGTAATGGCCGACATCCAAGCAATGTATCATCAAGTTCATGTTTCTGAAAAGCACATCAACTTCCTCCGCTTTCTCTGGTGGCCTGGGGGAGACGTTTCACAGGCTCCAGTGGAACATCGCATGAAAGTTCATTTGTTTGGAGCTGTGTCGTCACCAAGCTGTGCAAATTATGCATTGAGGAGAACAGCAGATGACAATGCCGAACATTTCCCCCATGAAGTGGTCAATACAGTAAAGTGTAATTTTTATGTCGATGATTGCTTGAAATCAGTGGCCTCAGAGGAGGAGGCAGTGCAAGTGGTCAAGGATGTGACTGCGCTTTGTCACAAAGGAGGATTTAATCTTTCCAAATGGATCAGCAACAGCCGAACAGTGCTGCTGTCAATTGCTGAAGACTGCAGAGCAAAGGAAGTGATGGAGCTGGATTTGGATGTGGACCAGCTTCCGATGGAGCGAGCTTTGGGGCTACAGTGGTGCATTGAAACTGACAAATTCAAGTTTAGAACCTCAGTGCAAGAACAGCCGCAGACAAGAAGAGGCATTTTGTCAGTGGTCAGCTCACTTTATGACCCCTTAGGTTTTTTGTCCCCATTCACCATTCCAGCCAAGCTGTTGTTACAGGAGCTCTGTAGGAGAAGCTTGGGGTGGGATGACGCTATTCCCCATTCTCTCTCCAAGAAGTGGTTTGAGTGGTTGGAGGATCTCCAGAAGGTGGCTGAATTCAATGTGGATCGCTGTATGAAACCCAGAGACTTTGGAGACCCTGCCACTGCACAACTTCACCACTTCGCTGATGCCAGCCAAGTTGGATATGGAACAGTGTCCTATCTGAGACTGGAAAAGGATGACAGCGTTCAGGTTTCATTTCTGTTGGGAAAGGCCAGAGTTGCTCCACTTAAGCAGACAACAATTCCTCGACTGGAACTCACAGCAGCAGTTCTTGCAGTTCGAGTTGACAAGATGCTTCAGAAGGAGTTGCAACTTAAGCTGGAAAAGTCAGTTTTCTGGACCGACAGCACAACTGTTCTTAAATACATCTGTAATGAAACCAGACGATTCCAAACTTTCGTGGCAAACAGAGTCTCCTTCATCAGAGGAGCATCAGATACTGATCAGTGGAGATATGTTTGTTCTAAGGAGAATCCGGCAGATGATGCATCAAGAGGAATGACGGCAGAGAATTTCCTGACAGGCAGGAGATGGATAAATGGGCCGAAGTTTCTCTGTGAGCCAAAGGAGGTTTGGCCTAAATTGGATGCTGATCTTCATGTGATTCCTGCAGATGACCCAGAGGTCAAAAGGGAGTTGACTGTAAATTCTGTTGTTGTGGATTCTGAAAGTGCCACAGATCGCCTGCTCTGTTACTTTTCATCCTGGATGAGACTAAAAAGATCTGTTGCCTGGTTGCTGAAGGTCAAGAGAACTCTTGTGTTATTGGGACAGAAGAGAAAGGAGCTGTGTGCCTCTAAAGATCTCAGCCAGGACAAGCTGGAGCCAAAAGAACAGGAAGTGAAAAGGAAAATTAAGAGCTTTAAAGTCACACTCAAAGGACAAATCTTGACTCCTGAAGATCTGGAAAAAGCAGAACAGTCAGTCATTCAGTATGTACAAGAACACAAATTTAAAGCTGAAATTTCCTCACTGAAGAATGGCTGTAAAAATGTTGCAAAGGGGAGTCCTCTGTACAGACTGGATCCAGTGATGGATAATGGAATCCTCAGAGTAGGTGGTCGGCTGGATAAAGCAGCATTACCAACAGAGTCCAAACATCCAGTCATTTTGTCCAAAGATTTGCATGTATCCGTACTGATTCTGCGTCATATTCATCATCAACTGGGACATGCAGGAAGAAATCACATGCTGTCCAGGCTGCGGCAGAGGTACTGGATCATCAATGCAAACTCTGCTGCAAGGAAAGTTATATCTGACTGTGTTGTTTGCAGACGCAACAGAGGGAAACTCATTGAACAGAAGATGGCGGACCTGCCTGAGGAAAGAGTGGTGCCTGATAGAGCCCCTTTCACAGATGTTGGAGTTGACTATTTCGGGCCCATTGAGGTTAAAAGAGGCAGAAGTCTTCTCAAAAGGTATGGAGTGCTTTTCACCTGTCTGACTAGCCGTGCTGTGCATTTGGAGGTGGCACATACGTTGGATACAGATTCCTGTATAAATGCTGTCCGGAGGTTCATCTGTAGACGAGGCCCAGTCTCCACCATCAGGTCTGATAACGGCACAAACTTTGTTGGAGCTAACCGGGAGCTGAAGGAAAGTCTGGCTGGTTTAAATCATGGCAAAATTCAGAGAGCGCTGGTCCAGGATGGCATAAAATGGAGCTTTAACACACCAGCAGCTTCCCATCATGGTGGTGTTTGGGAGCGCCTGATTCGCTCTGTGAAAAGTGTTCTGACTTCAGTTCTCAAACAGCAAATTCTGGATGATGAAGGGCTCCAAACTGTTTTTTGTGAGGCTGAGGCCATATTGAATGACAGACCCATCACTAAGGTCTCTGATGACCCGGACGACCTGGAGGCACTCACACCTAACCACATTCTGATGTTAAAGGGCAAGCCAATCATGCCACCAGGACTGTTTGATCGCAGTGATTTGTACATCAGGAAAAGGTGGAAGCAAATACAATACATGGCAGAATTGTTTTGGAAGAGATGGATTGCTGAATACTTACCAATGATGCAAGAGAGACAGAAATGGACAAGACCAAGGAGAAATCTCGTTCCTGGAGACATCGTCCTCATTGCAGACGCTGCAGCTCCAAGAGGATCTTGGCTGATGGGGAGAATCTTGGATGTGAGAGCAGATGCAAAGGGCCTGGTACGCTCTGTGCGCCTTCGTACCAGGACCAGCATTCTGGAGAGGCCTGTGACGAAGCTCTGCCTGCTGTTGGAAGCAGGAATGTGACACCATGGACTCTCTTTCTCTCTCTCCCTCTCACTCTCTCCCTCTTTCTCTCTCTCTCTCTTTTTGTTGTTTCAGGTTCATCATAAAGAAGAAAGTGAACTGAAGCTAATGCATGAACTATTTCTAGTCATAGATTGGGTGGAGGGAATAGCTCCTTTGATAAATTAAAGTAATTGTGATTTAGTGCACAATTAGGGGCCGGAGTGTTGGAGCTATTTATTTATTTGTAGTATTTAGTGCTGTTTAGTTTATTATTTTGTTTAGTGAGTATTTAGTTTTGGTTATTCTCAGTCAATTTGCTTGATTCCATTATGATTAGATTTCTATTAGTATTCTAGTTTATTATTTGTTTACTTTAGGTGTTTCTTGTTTATTATTTGTGTTTTGTTTCATTTGGGCACGGTAGGGGGGCACCTGAAGTTATATAGGTAGGCTGTCGGTAAGGGACCAGCATGCACCTGGGTGGGCAAATGTTTTTTTACCGGAGCGGGAGAGGCACAGGAATTTTCTTTGTTCTTTGTTTGCTCGCTGTTTGGTTAAATAAACCACGCTTTTTGTTGAAACTAGACATCTGTTTGGACATCATGTTTTTCCCATCCGCGTACACCACAACCCATGGTGCAATAGTGGCCCTTTGATTAGTATAATTTGAAGTTTGATTTGATACTTTTATTTGTTTGACAATCGGCTGCTACAGCAAGAAAAGGTGGCAACATGGCAGCATCAAAGGAGGAGCTGGAGAAGCTCAAGCAGAGGCGTTCAGCAGTTCAGACCGCTTTCACCAAAAGAGCCAACCATCTCACCTCCAGAGCGAACGCACTAGGAGAAAGTGAAATGATAGGTGAGTGGAGAAGCTTTAAATCAGAGCACTTAAGAGTCAGAGATGCAGGGTTCGAGTTCGTAACAGCCCTAAGAGAAGCAGGCGAAGATCACGCCGAAGAGATGGCGGCGCAAATTGATGCTAAAACAGCAGAGTGCGACCGTAAGTTTGATGAAACTGAACAGATCGTCCTAAAGAGCTTCTGGATCAGGTTCGCTGAGCAGGCAATTACCGCCCTCGCCACTGAGGCTGAATCAGCCATGGACCAGGCTGAGGCAACCAATTACCATCAGATGACCAGGAAACAACGCGACCTGATGAATAGAAACCTGGAACGGGAGATCTTCGAACTCGAAAGAGAGGTAAATGATTGGATGAGTTTGATTCCTAGACCCAAGGTAACGGAGTCAAGAGATTGCATAAGGAAGCTAAAGAAACGTCGCGAGAAACTATGGGATGAGTGGGCGTGGCAAGGCGATAACCAAGGCTGGGTCTTGTCTGGAGCCGACGAGGAAGAACCAGTTGAAACGGTAGAACAAAACCAAGACGGACAACGAAGCAAGCCCAGTGAGGAGGCTGCTTTTGGTGTTCAACCTAACCCAAACCTGTTCAACCCTGGGAAAACTCAACTTCCTGTGGGAGGCATCCAGCCTAGCTCGCCCAACCAACCCCCAAATCTCAGCTACGGTGTATTTCCAGATGCTGCAAGCACGCCACATGGGACTTTCAACGCACTGCAAGGTGGTTCTGGCATGAACTCCGGGACTTACAATGTCAAGCCCCTGATTAATCTGGAGCGAGCACGGCTGCCTGTATTCTCCGGTGACATGCGAGATTACTACCGTTGGAAAGCTGAATGGGAAGACTTGCAACGGCTAGGAAATCCACACGGATTGGAGAACGTGAGGAAATTCCACCTTCTAGGAAGCCTAGACGACAAAGTCAAGAGGGACCTTGTGCTGTCCAGCTATGGATCCGCCGCCGACGTGTTCAGGGTTCTGGACAATAAGTATGGAAACAAACCAAAAATTGTGCTACTGATCTCAAAAGAAGTTCAGGAACTTCCCCCCATAAAAGGAAATCAACCAAGAAAGACAATTGAACTGATTCAGGCCGTGGAGAGAGCACTTCATGATCTCCAAGTCCTGGGAGAGGAAGATGCTGTAAAGAATCGAATAGTAGCACAGTCGATTGAGAGTAAGTTGCCTGACTCACTAAAAGAAAAGTGGCTAACTCACAAGAATGATCCTGCAAGCGGCTTTTCATCACGCAATCACTTTGACTGTTTGCTGCAGTACCTGAAAAGGCAAGAAGACATTCTCGAGGAGTTAGATCAACTTCAAATACAACCCAGCCCAGTGAACAAACCTGAGAGGTTGAGAGAGAAGAAAGCATTCACTAGGGCTACATTGGGAAACACTCAAAACTCTCCACCAAACTCATGCATCGTGTGTGGAGACGATGTGCATGCAGGCAAGCTGTTTGCCTGCAAAGTCTTTAAAAGGCTTAACTTGTCGAGTAAAAAGACTCATCTTAAGAAAGCAGGAGCATGCTTCAAGTGCTTGCGCCACCATGGTGAAGACGGCGGTTGCAACCTGAAGTTTCTCTGCTCAAAAGATGACTGTCGAAGAGGAGCGTCCTCAGATCACAACTACTTGCTCTGTCCGAAGCCACCAATCAAACAGAAGGAAAAGACGAACAGAATGCAGAGTGATCCGAAAGAGGAGAGAAGAGGACTTGGACTGACTGACAAGCAGGAGGAGCTACTTGCTAAACTCTCTCCAGAGCTGAAAGCGGAGTTCAAGGAAGCTTTCTCGAACAAGGCTTCAACGACACTATGCGCCAGCAGCAGCAATAAGCTGAAAGAGTACCCAGTCATAATGATGCTACTGGAAGTGACTACAAATTCAGGCCAGCTGATCGGCACCTTGATTGACCTGGCATCGGACACAAATTACATTTCCACTGAAGCCGCAGAGCGTCTCAAGTTGAATGGTGAAAGCATCAAAATGATTGTCCAAGGAGTTGGAGGAATGGAAAAGACAGTTTCTACTAAAAGGTACACCTTGAGGCTAAGAATAAAGACCCCCAAGGGTACAGTAATGGAACACAAACTCCTCTGCTACGGCTTGGATAACATTGCTAAGGTGAACCAAGCAGTCACACCAGAGCAACTACAAAGGTTCTTCCCTGATGTTGCAACCAACGACTTGATCCGCCCCAAGAAGATTGACCTTCTAGTAAGCCACAGGGAAGGTCGCCTGGTTCCACAGCCAACCAAAGTAGAGGGAGACCTCGTCCTCTGGGATGGACCCCTAGGTAAGACTGTCGGTGGAACTCACCCTGAGCTTTTTGAAGAAGTTGACCTTGCGGTGCATAGGTCTGACACGCACTTCGCAAGATCAATGAGAACAGCATCAAAAGCATACAGAGAGATCCTTGTGGACCCTGCAGGATCTGGTGAAGTCCAAGGGACGATCGTCCGAAGTACTGCAACTTCCAACAAAGAAGTATTCGAGTGGTTCAAGTGGGATAGTGTTGGCGCGGCTTGTGATCCTCAATGTGGTAGCTGCAAATGTGGTAGGTGTCCCCCTGGAGGCAAGGAAATGACCCTAGGAGAGGAAAGGGACCTAGAAAAAATCAAAGAGTGCCTCACCTACGTGCAAGCGGACAAGCATTGCGAAACCCCTCACTGGGATGCAGCTTACCCATGGAAAGGAGATCCTGCGACGCTTCCTGATAACCGACGTGCAGTCGAAGCAACTTTTCTGAACACGGAAAAACGTCTCGAAAAGGAGCCAGAATGGAAGGCTGCGTACAGAGAGCAAATCCATGAGATGGTCTCCAGGGGAGCTGCCGCTAAACTCACTAAAGACGAAATCGACAGTTGGAAGGGACCGAAGTGGTACATCAGTCATCTGGTCGCTCCTAATCCTCATTCAACTTACTACGCCTGTAAGGATTGTTTGGAACAGTAGCCAAGAGTTCTTGGGAGTAAGTTTGAACGACCTCCTGCACAAGGGTCCGGATGTCCTCAATCAAATCAGAGGAGTCCTTCTGAGGTTTAGGAGTGGATTGTACGCTGCCTTAGGAGATGTGAAAAAAATGTACAACTCCGTTTGGCTAAAGGACAAAGAAGTGCATCTTCACCGTTTCCTTTGGAGGGACCGCCCGGAAGATGATATTGAGGTGTTTGCCGTAGTCAGGGTCAACATCGGTGACAAGCCTGCAGGCTGCATAGCCCAGGTTGCTATGAGAGAAACGGCAAACCTGCCCCAGTTCGCTGCCATGATAGAGGAGCGTCGGGTTCTAGTAGAAGACAGCTACGTGGACGACATCTTGACGTCCCATGATGAAACCAAGACACTAGAAAAGATCACCAAAGGAGTGGAAGAGATCTTAAAAGCGGGAGGCTTCTCCCTTAAGCCATGGATCTTTTCTGGCCAAAGTGGGAGGTCAGGAGCCACAGCGAACTCCAGTACGACCGAAACAGTCATGTCTGCGCCCAAAACTCTGGTGTTGCCTAACCAAATGCAAGACGAAGAGAGCAAAGCATTAGGAGTCGGCTACGAACCAGAGACCGACAAACTTCGTATAATGATGTCCATCAACTTCTCAAAGAAGCGAGGCAAAATGAGAACGGGACTCGACTTGCGAGAAGATGAAGTCAGAAATAACACGCCAAATCCCTTAACGCGTCGAGTGTTGTTAAGTCAGATTGCAGCATTCTACGACCCCATTGGCCTAGCCTCACCAGCTAAGCAGAAAGGGGTTATGCTTGTAAGGGAATCTTACCAAGAGGCGGGGAAAGACAGCTCAACCAAAGATACTTGGGATGACCCTCTCTCGCCAAAACTTCGGGAGGCGTCCATAAAACTCTTCGAGGAGTATGTAAGACTTGGTCACGTCAAATTCGAGAGAAGCCTTACACCACCAGGAGCCATTGGCCGCCCAGTGGGAGTCACGTTTTCAGATGGAAGTGAGGCCTCCTACGGAGCTGTGCTTTACCTTCGGTGGGAAACGCAGGACGGAGTCGTCGTGAGATTGGTTGAGTCAAAAGCCAAACTTACTCCTCTCAACCAAAAGGGAGACGTGATTAAGGCAGAGTTATGCGGCGCTGTTTTCGCAACTCGTCTTAAAAGGTACTTTGAGAAGCATTGCCGCATTGATGTCACACACTGGATCCACTTTGTAGATAGCCAAACAATCCTGGGAGCGATCCAGAAGGATAGTTATGGCTATCAAACGTTCTTTGCGAATCGCATCGGCGAAATCCAGAAGGCTGGACCAGTAGAAGATTGGAGATGGGTTGAAGGAAACCTCAACATCTCAGACATTATCACAAGGGGAGCATCGCCTGAGGAGCTTGGTGAAGAGTCGGAGTGGCAAAGAGGACCTGAATTCCTAAAGTGGCCAGAGGCTGAGTGGCCAGTGAAGACAGCCAGTGAGATAGTGGCTACCGTTGCTGATGACGTCAAAAGGCTCAAGAGGAAAGCTTTCTCAGCTGTGATCACTAGAGCTCAGTCGAAGAAAATGCCAAACTCCAGCCAAGCTGACGTCAGTTCAGACATGGGAGTCTCATCCGATGACCATAGTCATCTCCCGCTGCAACCCTCACTAAAAGATCAGGATCCAACTTCGGCAGAAGAGAGACCAAAGAGGAAACTTAGTGGTGTAGCTCTTGTGCGCCTTGTTGAACCAAAGCGGTTCGGTACGCTGTCAAAGTTGTGTGGGACCGTTGCCTGGACTCAACGAGCTGTGGAGTTCTGGTTAAAAATCTCAAATCCAGCAAAGTGGGAGGCAAAGTATTCAAGGCTGTCTGCAGAAGAAAGAGCAATTGCTTTCCAAGATCTGGCTCTTGCGGCCCAAGACGGCGTGGAATTTCACGACACGACTCTAAACCGCCTGGTTGTATTTAAGGACGACAATACAGGACTATTACTGTGTGGTGGTAGAGTCCAGTCTTGGAACGAAGACGGAACAGCTGTACCATTAATCCCCTTCCAGTCGTGGCTTGGAACCTTGCTGGCAAGAGACGCTCATGAGTCAAATCATGAAGGCGTTGCCGCCACACTGCTGCGTACAAGAAAAAAGGCCTGGGTGGTGCAAGGTCGGAGGATAGTCAAGAAGGTGATTAATGAGTGTCTCACTTGCAGGAAGCAGAGAGCTAGATTGTGCCAGCAGGTGATGAGCGACCTCCCTCGGGAACGTACCAGCAGAGCAAACCCATTTGAGTACACCACACTAGACCTCTTCGGCCCCTTTGAGGTGAGAGATGCTGTCAAGAAGAGGGTCAAGAAAAAGGTCTGGGGAGTAGTGTACTGTTGCATGGCTTCTAGAGCCGTCCACGCCGACCTCGTCGATGACCAATCTTCTGAAAGCTTTCTTCAGGCCTACTCTCGATTCACTGCGCTCAGGGGGCATCCGAAGAGGTTGTGGTCGGACAGAGGCTCAAACTTCGTAGGCGCTAAACCTGCACTACGAGAGCTACACAAACATCTCGCCTGCTTGCAGAAGGATTCTGTTGAGGACATGGCCGCCAAAAATGGCACAGAATGGCAATGGGAATGCGGACGCGCCCCACAGAAATGGAGCAGCCGAGGCAGCGGTTAAACTCATCAAAAGAGCTCTTCACAGCCTTTGCGGGTCAACTAGCTGTTACACCTGGGGAGAGTTCCAAACTCTTCTTTACTCAGCAGCTAACTTGACCAATGATCGACCCATTGACGCCAAGGCGCAAGAGCAGGAAGACGCAGTGGAGTACTTGACTCCTAACTCTCTTATCCTGGGACGCACAGGACTAGGAGGAGACATGCACGGAATCAACGTGGAAACCCATCCTTGGCGGAGGCTAAGAGCCGTCCAAACTGGAGTTGACAAGTTCTGGTCTAAGTGGAGCGAGTTGGCAGGCCCAAACTTGTTTATCCGTCACAAGTGGCACAGAGCTGAGAGAAGTGTCAAAGTTGGTGACGTGGTCTGGTTAGCAGATCAAAATGCCTTGAGAGGACAGTTTCGACTCGGCCGAGTCATCGCTACGTATCCTGATAAGAAAGGGATCGTCCGGGACGTGGACTTGAAAATCTGCATGGGACTGTCTGTATCCAGGGTACAGAGAGAAACCTCTGACTTACCTACAACCATTGTTCTTCGCAGGGATGTGCGGAGGCTGGTGGTTTTGATTCCAGTTGAGGACTACCAGAAGTAGACAAGTCCTCACCAAGGGTTAACATGGACTCTGTTTAGTTAGTAGGTAACCCTGGGAGGCAACTGAGTGATTAGTGGGCAAACCTACACTCAGTAGGAGGCAAGGTGGTGGTGCCTACCTCCTTAGTTAGCTTTGTGTTCGTGTTGGATCTACGAGGAACATCTAATCTTGAAGGACACTTATTTTGAAAGGCTATAAAGGCTTGGACTTTATGTTTGAGATACCTACTGAGAAACTCAAATGACTGTTAATTGTGGCCTCTTTGGATCTCTGATCAATCGGCCAAGTGGGAGGTGTCAAGACTTTCATAATTCAATCATTATTTGTAGCTCTGAGTGTTTTATTTAAGATTTATACCTTTGCATTTTATTTTGAAAAGTCGTCATGACTTCCGGTAAATGGCATGACTTCCGGGTTTACGGGTCACATCAGTTGTGTCCGGGACTTCGGCAGGAGTACATGGCCCATTGGTGAGCTAGTGATGTTAGCTAAGAAATAGCCTGCAAACTATAAGCAGCTTGTGAATACATGATGTGTTGGTGCTTGTGTGTTAGTAAGCAGAAGAATGAGAGTGTGTTTGTTATTTATCGCTCGCGATTAGCGCTCGCGATTAGCGCCGCTAGCTAGCGTTAGCATTTCCGCTAGTTAGCAATAGCACTTCCGCTAGTTAGCATTAGCGTGTTATGCTAGTACTATTAGAAACCTATGCTGACTGATACTGACACTTATTTAGTTATTTAGTCTGCTTTATTCATTACGGTTTATTGTGTTATTAAAGTGGTCATTGTTTACTTATTAAAGAAGCTAAGAATTATATTTTATGGAAAATGGTTTATATAACTTGGTATTTTGGTTATTCTTTTCAGGTTTATGACCTGTGTGTCACCTGTGAAATCACAAGAGTACCTGTGTACCTGAGTGAGAGCCTGTGAACCTATGATTATTACAAATGAAAATAAAAGAAGATCAAGGAAAACACGAGTTATACCCTCGGTGTACTTTTGTCGAGCCTTTCGGAGGGCAGTATAAACAAACGTCCGAACAATCAGAGCTCCAACACAGGTTCATTAGAGCCACACAGCAGCGTCTGGATGAGGAGCTCATTAGTTAAAAGGATAGTTCACCCAAAATTCAAATTTCACTCATTATCTCCTCCCCCTCATGTGGACTAAGGGCTGGGAGAAGTTTCAGAGTCCTCCGTGGCTTCTCTGAGTTACAGGGGGTCTCGACGTAGCAGTGCATGTCCATATAACGGTTGCAAATGGATACCAACTGTCTTCGTAACAAAAAGACACCAAAAAAACATCCAAATTACCTCCATGCTGCTCGTATGTAATGTCTGTCTTGTATTGAAGCCCCAAAATGCAAAATTGTTCTGAAGAAAATTAAATAAGTCTATATTTCAAGCTTGTTTGCAGCGGAAGCTCCTCTTCCTGGTCCAGGAAGCGCATTAACTTCCAGCGTCAGTAACCGCATTAACGCCGGCGCACAAGCAGCATGGAGGTATTTGGATGTTTTTGGGTGTGTCTTTTTGTTATGAAGAGAGCTGATAGGACTCAGTCCAGAACCAGCATCAAACACATGATCAGTGTCTGAAAGAGGAAAACACCACCAACAGCTTCTCAGTCATTTCACACATTTGGAGTAAAAACCAGACGAGACGACGCAGAACTGAAGAGACTCAAACTAAAATGGTAACTGGTAAATGGACTTGCACTTATACGCTTTTCTAGTCTCTTGGACCACTCAAAGCGCTTTACAATGTAATGGTCACATTCACCCTTTCACACAGCGCTGTAGCGCAGGAATCTAACCATTCACACACATTCATGCCCCGATGGACACATCGGGGGGCAAGTGTGGGTTCAGTGTCTTGCCCAAGGACACTTCTACATGTTGCCAGGAGGAGCCTGGAATCGAACCACCGACCTTCCGGTTAGTGGACGACCCGCTCTACCTCCTGAGCCACAGCCGCCCACACTAACAGGCAGTTTGTTTCAGAGTCCAGATTTAAAGACCCACTCCCATGAAAATCGTGTTTTTTGAGCTTTTCACATGTTCCTGTGGCATTTTTCTTGTGTTAGAGCACATATCAGCAGAAAAGGAAGTGCAAAATTGCATTTCTGAGTTTTTCTGCCTTCAAATTGCTGTGAACCAATGGCAGACGCAAACTGGCAGTTTCAGGGAGACTGGAGCTGACGTGTCACAGCTCCAGGGCAGGGCACTAGTGCTACAAGCTCCCGCCCCGCTCTGCATCTGGCTCAGAGGTGAAAGGCTTGACAGCTCGGTGTAGTTGTCAAGGTATAACAGGTGTAGCTCACCTGGTAGAGCAGCTTGCACCTTGAGCAAGGACTATGTTCCAGTCTGGGATCGAATCCCAGTGTGGAGTTTTACGCTAAACGCGCTGAATCTGTCATTGTACAATGTCCAGCTGTCAACGAGCGGGGGGTGGGGTGCAAGGAGGTGGCTGGGCGGGTGCAGAGCAGCACAGTCTCCGCCCACCCTCCAGAGGCGCATTGCTAATGAGCTGGTTTTAAAAAAAGACCTTTCCTGCATGTCATTCCCCCTCTCTCTGCCTCCCCCTTTCCTGTCTATCTCACTATGTACTATCAAATAAAAGCAAAAAAGCCAAAAAAATATACAACAGAGAAACAGAGACAGAAACCAGACCAGTTCAGGACCAGGTCTTCATTCAGCTCGTCTCTCTACACTCGTCTTCCTCTACTTTCTCTCTCTGCTCCTCTGCTTCCTGAAGCCCCGCCCCCTTGAGGTTAACCAATCAGAGCTCAGATGTGGAGCTGTGACATGTTGTTGATCCAGAAATGTCTTCACAGAGAGGAGAGGAGTGGTGTCCCCGTGGACCAGCAGCTGTCCTGCTGTGGTCTCTGTCAGGACGTCCTGAAGCATCCAGTCTCCACCAGCTGTGGACACTGGTTCTGCAGACAGTGCTTCACCTCAGACTGGGACCAGTCTGGTTCTTCAGGACCCCCCTCCTGTCCCCAGTGTGGAAAAAGACCCAGAACCAGAGGTGAGCTGCAGACAGCCAATCAGAGCAGCTGTGGACAAAGTGAGACTGAACATCTGTCTGCTGATGTGGTCATTAGTGAAACCAGGACCTGTTGTTTTCTCCAGAGTCATTGTTCTATCACACAGCACTAGGGCTGTAGCCGATATCCGAGTACTCGAGTACTCGCTCGGCCTGAGCGGCATCCGAGCACCATTTCACCTACTCAGATACCCCACACACACACAGCTCGGGCGCAGAATGTTAGAAGATTCATATTAGCCTATGGTTCGTTTTTGGCATAATGTGCTGCGTTTGGGCTATAATTGCACTGCTGCTGACAACCACCTCGTTCTGTGTTAAAAAAATGTATCTGCCAATATTTTATTGTTTATTTAGGCTGAAATGTTAATGGTTCCTTTATTGAAGTGTGCACTGCCGTTATAAGAAAAATGTTTAGCCTATAAACGGGACAATTTACAGTACAGGCCAAAAGTTTGGACACACTCAATGCATTTCCTTTATTTTCATGACTATTTACACTGTCGATTCTCACTGAAATTCCACTAATGAACCCTGACAAGGCACTCTGACACCTGTGAAGTGAAAACCATTTTCGTGTCAGGTTCACCTCTTGAAGCTCATCAAGAGAATGCCAAGAGCAAAAAGCAGTAATCAGAGCAAAGGGGGGCTACTTTGAAGAAACTAGAATTGCTGGGGGCAGAGATAGAGGAGGAGGGGGAAGGAGAGGAAGAAGAAAAGAAGAAAGAGAAGACAAAGAAGAAAAGACGTGTTTTCAGTTATTTCACACTTTTTTGTTAATTCCACATGTGTTAATTCATAGTTTTGGTGCCTTCAGTGAGAATAAAGGAAACACATTGAATGAGAAGGTGTGTCCAAACTTTTGGCCTGTACTGTAATTTTGTGGCATTCCTTCTTTTTCTTTTTTTTGTTTTGCTCTTTTAATTGCGAGTGATTTGAGGACGGATCTGTGAGGAAAAATATCACACATGGACAACTGATTGGCTGTTGTATGAAAATAAAAAGTGTGTTATTATGAAATTAGTGTGGTATTTACTGTCCGATTTACGTGGCTCTCTTCGGCTGCTCCGCTCTCCTCCCACTTGCAGCTCCGTGCTCCACTCCACTCTCCCTCTACATGGCGCTCCCCCCCCCCCCCCGTCCGTAAATGAATACTAGAGTACTACTCGAATAGTGACCCCGAACATTCGGATAGTAAAATATGCTACTCATTGCAGCCCTACACAGCACAGACATTTAAGATGATGATTCAAACCTTCTCTTTGTTGTCTGTAGTTTTTCTGTAGCTGATGAAAATAATCTGATCAGATTGTTAGACTCTCTGTCTTCAGTCTGACTCTGTCTCTTCTCTCTCAGCAGATCGTGGTCTGCAGGATGTTTTAGATCAACATAAGATCAGTCTGAGGAGCAGATGTGAACGAGTGACTGAAGGAACTGAGGGAACAGGAAGTGGAACAGGAAGTGGAACCCTCCTCAACAGCATCTACACTGAGCTCTACATCACAGAGGGACAGAGTGAAGAGGTTAATACCCAACATGAGGTGAGACAGCTGGAGACAACGTCCAAGAAGAAGACCCTCCAGGACACTCCAATCAAGTGCAACGACATCTTTAAAGACTTACCTGTCCAACAGAGAGAGGACGTCTCTACGGTCTCACCTGTCCACCAGAGAGAGGACGTCTCTACGGTCTCACCTGTCCAACAGAGAGAGGACGTCTCTATGGTCTCACCTGTCCAACAGACAGAGGACGTCTCTACGGTCTCACCTGTCCACCAGAGAGAGGACGTCTCTACGGTCTCACCTGTCCAACAGAGAGAGGACGTCTCTACGGTCTCACCTGTCCACCAGAGAGAGGACGTCTCTACGGTCTCACCTGTCCAACAGAGAGAGGACGTCTCTACGGTCTCACCTGTCCAACAGAGACCCATCAGAGTGGTTCTGACCAACGGCGTCGCTGGCGTTGGAAAAACCTTCTCGGTGCAGAAGTTCACTCTGGACTGGGCCGAGGGCTTGGAGAACCAAGATGTCAGTCTGCTGGTTCTGCTTTCGTTCAGGGAGCTGAACCTGATCAGAGATCAGCGGTTGAGTCTTCTCAGGCTGCTCCATGTTTTCCATCCAACATTACAGAAGGTGACAGCAGAGCAGCTGGCTGTCTGTAAACTTCTCTTCATCTTTGACGGCCTGGATGAAAGCCGACTGTCACTGGACTTCAACAACAGGGAGGTTGTGTCTGATGTCACACAGACGTCATCAGTCAACGTGCTGCTGACAAACCTCATCCAGGGGAATCTGCTTCCCTCGGCTCTGGTCTGGATCACCTCCAGACCTGCAGCAGCCAATCAGATCCCTCCTACATGTGTCGACAGGGTAACAGAGGTCCGAGGCTTCACTGACGCCCAGATGGAGGAGTACTTCAGGAGGAGGTCCAGTGATGAAGATCTGTCCAGAAGAATCATCTCACACATCAAGACGTCCAGGAGCCTCCACATCATGTGTCAAGTCCCAGTCTTCTGCTGGATCAGTGCTACAGTTCTGGAGCACATGTTGACCACAGACCAGAGAGGAGAGCTGCCCAAGACCACGACTGACCTGTTCTCACACTTCCTGCTGGTCCAGACAAAGAGGAAGAACAACAAGTACGGTGAAGGACATGAGACGAGTCCACAGGAGCTGACGGAGGCCGACAGGGAAGTTCTTCTGAAGCTGGGGAGGCTGGCGTTTGAACAGCTGGAGGAAGGAAACATCATGTTCTACCAAGAAGACCTGGAGCAGTGTGGTCTGGATGTCACAGAGGCCTCGGTGAACTCAGGACTCTGTACTGAGATCTTCAAAAGAGAGAGTGTGATCTTCCAGAAAACAGTCTACTGCTTTGTTCATCTGAGTGTTCAGGAGTTTCTGGCTGCAGTCTACATGTTCCACTGCTTCACCAACAGGAACACACAGGTCCTGGAGAACTTCCTGGGAGAACAACATGATGGTTTAACCCTGGATGACTTCCTGCAGAGA
Source organism: Trachurus trachurus (assembly GCF_905171665.1). NCBI lineage: Eukaryota > Metazoa > Chordata > Actinopteri > Carangiformes > Carangidae > Trachurus > Trachurus trachurus. The sequence goes on along the minus strand of NC_139905.1, from coordinate 3,026,137 downwards.
GCCATGGAGGAATCCCTCGGCAGTAGAAACGGTCACCTGGACCTGTTTGTTCGCTTCCTTCATGGCCTCTCTCTGGAGTCCAACCAGAGGCTGTTAGGAGGTCTGCTGGGTCAGAGAAAGAACAGTCCAGAAACCATCCAGAGAACCATCAACAACCTCAAGGAGATGAAGAGTGACTCTCCTGACAGAAGCATCAACATCTTCCACTGTCTGACGGAGATGAAGGACCAGTCAGTTCATCAGGAGATCCAACAGTTCCTGGAGTCAGAGAACAGATCAGAGAAGGAACTCTCTTTGATCCAGTGTTCAGCTCTGGGCTACATGCTGCAGATGTCAGAGCAGGTTCTAGATGAGTTTGACCTGAAGAAGTACAACACATCAGATCAGGGACGACAGAGACTGATCCCAGCTGTGAGGAACTGCAGGAAGGCTAAGTGAGTCCAGACATGATCAATAACACCATCAATTAGTTCTACACACACACACACACACACACACACACACACACACACACACACACACACACACACACACACACACACACACACACACACACACAGATAATCAATGTGTGTGAGCGTTGTTCAGGTGACACCTGCAGCTCTACACCTGAGCTCACCTGACCACATCTCCCTGTGTTGGCCGCAGGAGCCTGGATTAAACCTCCATCTGGGCTTTGATGAATGGATGCTGGATGATTAAAGAGGAGGTGGATCTGAATCTGAATGGGTTTTTCCAGCCCAGCCCTGATGAGGGTTATTGTTTCATGTCCAACACAAAGAGAGAAGATGAACTGAACCAGAGTGTGAAGAGCACATGTTGATCACATGATGACATGTTGTGTGTGTTTAGTACAAATTGTCTTATTTTACTCTCACACAGTTTGTTTCTTCTCTAATCACAGATTTATTCAGTGTGGACTCTCAGAGATTCACTGTGAAGTCGTTGCCTCAGCTCTGAAGTCCAGCCCCTCCCACCTGACACACCTGGACCTGAGTCTGAACCCCCTGAAGGATTCATCAGTGAAGCTTCTGTGTGCTGGACTGGAGAGTCCAAACTGTAGACTGGAGACTCTGAGGTGAGTTCACAGACTGGAGCTGTTGTAGTTGTTTGAAGCTTCAGCTTCTCATTGGTTCATACATGTCAGGATTTGTGTGTGAGGATTTTTCTCAAGAAGCTGAAGAGAGAAAACAGTTGAGATGAGTCCAGAGAGAAGAAGGTGAGAGCAGTCGTAGTGTTTGTGATTCAGAGCAGCAGAGAACGAGCTCAGCTTCTACAACTGTTGTTTTCAACTCAGACACTTGTTGTTGAACCAACGTGCAGCACTGATCTGAGAGCAGATGTTGAGCTGTGGTCAGAAACACAGCAGCTGGTGGATGTTGTGGAGCTGACAGAACCATGGGAGGAAGCATGAGAGGAAGCAGCTGAGATCCACAGAGCTGGCAGCAGAGGCAGAGGAGGCTGGAAAGCTGCGCTCCAGTGGAGGCTGGCTGTAGGGAGCTGTTGGCAGCTAAAGTCTGCTCCCTGGTAGCTCAACTGGCTGGGAGAGGCTGGAGTGTGAAGCAGGAAGTGAAGAGCACGGCACACACTGCAGCCACTTCCTGTCAATGACTGTGAATGCTGAGAATCAAGGTGAGACAGGTGAGAGCAGAGCTGCTAGTGTTGGTCTTGTTGCTGCTGACATGAAGCAGCTGCAGAGGCTCAGCTGGTTTGTTTGGAGGCTCACCAAGATGGGCTGAAGGTTGTTGCTTCATGTCCACAGAGAAGTTTATTTACTTCAAGCAAGCCGACATGTTTGTAACTAGATCTAATTCAAAGTCTTGTGCGAGACCCAAGTTGACGCTCGGTGTGTTCACGTGCAGTCAGAAGCTCCCGTTTGTGTCATAAACACAGGAATATCAACTCTTGACTTGCTTGAAGTAAATAAACTTCTGGGTGCATGTTTGAGTCGCCATCTGACGCTGTCTGTGGCTTTGAGGGATGGAAACAGCCTAAGCAGGGGAAATTAAATCCGCTCTATTAATCGCTGCCGTGGTGATGCGGGGACAGACACAACTACCGCAAAACAGGAGCAATTAAACTGAAAATCTTCAGATTCCTTCTTTTAGACCTGAAATGTTAGGAAAATACAGCCCCGAGTTGAATTTGCCCGGAATTGTCCTTTAATGAGCTGTTTTCTCTCTGTCACTGTTTAACCTGCTTCCTGTTGCTTCAGCTGTTGGACTTTGATTTTCTAAACTTGTTCTTTCTGAAGCTTCTTCAGCTCTGAACAGATGATGAGACACTGAACGCTGTCAACAAGGAGCTTTGTCCTCAACTCACTGCTTTTATTCTTTATTCAGATTGGAGTTCTGCAGTTTGTCAGAGATCAGCTGTTCTTCTCTGGGCTCAGCTCTGAAGTCCAACCCCTCCCACCTGAGACACCTGGACCTGAGCTGGAACAACCTGCAGGATTCAGGAGTGAAGGATCTGAGTGGTTTTCTGGAGAGTCCAGACTGTAGACTGGAGACTCTGAGGTCAGTTCACTGACTGTTGTATCTGATCCACCTACAGTGGATTAAAGTGAATTTATAAAAATATACTTTCTTCTGAAAACATTAAATTGAAATAGATTATTTTCTGTGTTTCTATATTTAGATTTTAATGCATCTTGAGCAGGACATGTCCTAAAAATAAAAACTCTTCTTCTAAATAATCTGTGACAAATGATGTAAAATGAGTCCAGAAACACAGAGTTGTATTAATTCCTCATTTGAGTCCAGATTTATTTTCCTCTTTATTCAGATTTTTATCAAAAATCAAAGTTACACCACTTGACACTGGGTTTCATCACGTCATTGACCCCTGTGCTGTTAGTTTATTGATTTAAACCTGATACCAGTTGATCAATAAAGTTACTAATAGGGGTGACCTCCAATAGTCGACTACTCGACGATTCGATTCAGAGAGCTCTGATTGGACGATCAACCTTTAGTTTAGTTTATTATTTATTATCCCTGTCGAATCGTCTCAAAATGTGGTTATGAAGAAAAGATGGTACCATTGTGAATATATAGAGGAGCTTCCTGCTGCTGAACATCTGGTTTTACATAGAATCTATCTGTTTTCTTATAATATAGGAGAGACTGTTTAGATACAAACATCACAGTGAGTGATCGAGCACCGACTATCTCCCTCTCTCTAAATTCAGGTCTAAAGTTTTATTTACAATATTAAACTAAGGGACGGACGCGTTCTCTGTCTATCGTGCAGCACCTACACACACACACACACACACACACACACACACACACACACACAACAACACCATGGTGCTGTGACCCTCGACCTCTGACCCGTCTGAACCAGCACTGATGCATCATGTCCTCACAACGATGGGACTCCAGGTTTTCATTCTCCACACACACTCGTTAATTCACAGCACACACTCGTTAATTCACAGCACACACTCGTACTCGTCATCGCTGCACCGTCCCTGAAAGAGAGATGATGATGTCATCACAGCTTAATGAGTGAGATCAGGAAAAGGACGGATGGAGAATGTCCTGTTATCTGATGCCAACTGAAGAATTAGTTTATTCAGCTGTTTTAACTCTTTTCTCCAGAAAAAGACACGAATGAGATCATGAATCAATGAGGGAAAAACAACATGATTCTACGATTAGTCGACTATGGGCAAAATCTGATCAGATTCAACTATGAAAATCCTTAGTGGAGGACACTCCTAAAAATAAAATAAAAATATAATAAAAATAATAATAACAGATAATCATCATCTGATCAGTTATCCATGAATTAATCTTCTTCTTTTATTCTTTATTCAGATTGGAGGGCTGCAGTTTGTCAGAGATCAGCTGTTCTTCTCTGGTCTCAGCTCTGAAGTCCAACCCCTCCCACCTGAGACACCTGAACCTGAGCTGGAACAAGAACCTGCAGGATTCAGGAGTGAAGGATCTGAGTGGTTTTCTGGAGAGTCCAGACTGTAGACTGGAGACTCTGAGGTCAGTTCACTGACTGTTACTGTTGTAGATCTTAGATCTTTGATCCACAACTGAACCTGATTGATCTTCACTCAGAACTTGAATCATTGACTTTGATTGAATTGATTAATGACATTTGAAATAGTGGTTGTTGAATGTTTGCAGTTGTTGTTGTGTGAGAATGATTCTTCAGTTTCAACTCATTTCACTCAGTGGTCATGAATAATGTCTGTTCACTTCAGTTCAACCTTCACACACACTCGTATTTCTCTCAGTCAGACGACTCATGTTTTCTAGAAACTCTGGAGAAAATGTCCAGTATCAGCTCATCAACTCACTTCATCTCTACATTGATGATGTTTCTCTGTCTTTGACGTTCCTGCTGAGAATTTCCCAAAGTTTAGTTTGAAATCATCTGTAATTTGTGATGAAAACAGTTTCATTCAGTTTCATTTGGTTTAGTTTGAGTTTCCTGAGACCAGGACCAAGAAAGACCTGAGTCCTGGATCAGGACTGGACCTTTGGACTCTGATTCAGTTCAGTCAGAGAGAGAGAGAGAAAAAGAGAGAGACAGAGAGAGACCATGAACAGCAGTGTGATGATGACACTGTATGTCCTGTTAGTTGTCTATTGATTTAAAGGGAAACTATGCAAGTCCGCTCGCTTTTCCGCTTATTTGGTTACACTCCTCTCCTCCATGTGCATCTGTTTACAACGAAGCTGGTGAAAAATCAATAAATGGAGCGGTGGATAACGTTACATAACATATACGATGTTACGGCGCGTGTGTTTGTGTCGTCTTAACCGTCATAAACAAAAGATTACAGGTTACAGAGCGCGTTTGTGTTGTGGTGCAGCAGAGACGAGACTACATGCAGGCGTTACTCGGGCAGTGACCGAGTAACTGTACTGATGTTGCAGGGTTGGTTTTCAGCCGTGAGACGCCAGGTGAAGACAGAGAACCTTCTCACTGTAACAAGTCACAAGTCATGTAGTTAATGATCACAATCCGGAGCTTTTTAATTAAGGTAAAAATGTAGCATAGCCACGGGAGAAATCCTGCTTAGTTCGTCTTTAACCCTGATACGAGTTGATCAATAAAGTTATTGATCATATAGTAGGGGGGCCAACGTAGCCAGTATCATATAGCCGTCATTTTTTCTTGTTAATTTTTGGAGATTGTTATATCTTGATTCTTGGGGTTCCTAGCAAGACAAATACAAGTGTCTCCATTTTTATCCTTTGGATTTAGTGGTAATAATTGTAGGTCAAATACGGATGTATTTTGGCCGAAAATCCCACCTTTCCTTATGGACATCTAAGGATATAATCCTGAAAACCACATAAATACTACAAAGTAATGCACAAAATAGATTCAATTTCATAAAATAATACTACTTATACCTATAATAATACTTCTGGGCTGATGACCGCTTCCTTTTCGCAAAATTATACGAATTGTGACATACTGATTTTATAAACCTAAAATACTCAAATCTATACACATGAAAATAATACTGGTTCATTATTATTCATCACTCAGATGTTAGAATACCCATTTCTCATCTCATAGACTACACAGGTATAAGTTACATAGGCCCTGTACATTTTTTTCACTACTAGTAGGGGGGCCAATGTATTTCTGTAATTTTGCAATGTTAATTTTTGGAGAGTGAATGACTTCTTGGGTGAAAATATGTCTCCATTTTTTCTGACTATTTCTTTTATTATTTTTTTTACTTTTCTCTCATATTTGATATTTTGAACCTTATTTGCACTATTAAATATGATTACAATGGTTAAAATTACTTCCTCTTTTTAGTTGTGATAATATTTAATAGTATTTGACAGATGCCATTACAAACAAACATTTTAATAAAGAACACAATAGTTATTGATCTTGCTGAAAAAAGAACAACATTTCAAGTCATATCATTTTTGACCTTTGCAAAATTTCAAAGTTGTTTAAACATGCCTATCAATATATCAATCCAGACCTGAAGACCAATTGTCAGTATAGAATTAAACAAACACACAAAAAACATGACACAATACAGTCTTCATGCTGCCAACAAAATCCATTCCATGACAGAACAGATTTCAGTAACTTTGTTTAAATGGAAGGATCACCATCATACTCATCTTCATCAATGGCCATCAGATGTCCTTGGCTGACATTTGCACAGACCTCTTCATCTGCTCCACACAGGCACATCTCAATGCAGTTGAGATTTTGAGACCTGCAAGAACAATGTGGCATGCAAAAGGTTTTCTTGCAGCCACATTTGATGAGATGTATGATGGTGGCTGGGGCTGGGGGATCCTGTGTTGTGACTGGCACCAGTTTACCTCCCTTGGCCTCCCATCCATATTCTGTTGCCGGTGGTAACTGTGGGTAAGGTGTGAGGTCCTGATTCCATACCATTGTCTGGAAATGTGCACGGGCAATGGCTTGATGTAAGGCTCCTTGTGTTGGTGGCAGTCTCTCAGCTTCTAACTGTTCCTTCGAGAATAATCTTCACCTGAGATCACAGACATTTACCAGTGTGGTACCATGCTCATACAGCTGACACACAAATGCTTCAATACTTCTTTCAATGTCAGGACTCAACTTTTCTGCAGTCCCCAGTGCAGCAAATGCTGATACCACCTCCCCTGGACATCTGTTTAGTGCTTGCCAACAGGTCAGCTTTCCTTTGCCAGCAAATCGACCTGTCTGGTCAGCTCCAGAGAAGGCATGGAACCCTGGTAAGGCTGCAGCCAGCTACTTACCAAGAGCATGGACTACTGGTCCCAAAGAGATGATCCGTTTCTTGTTCCCCACACCAGTAATGAAGTAGGTGTCCTTGCACAACTGATGGTACTGTTGAACTGCAAGAACAAACAAATGTGTGCCCGTGGACTCAATGCAGATTTTTGTTGACCCTCTCTGGGCAGAATCCAGGCTGTGCAGGGTTATGGTGGTATCAACATTTGCTGCCCCGGAGACTGCAGAAAAGTTGAGTCCTGACATAGAAAGAAGTATTGAAGCATTTGTGTGTCAGCTGTATGAGCATGGTACCACACTGGTAAATGTCTGTGATCTCAGGTGAAGATTATTCTCGAAGGAACAGTTAGAAGCTGAGAGACTGCCACCAACACAAGGAGCCTTACATCAAGCCATTGCCCGTGCACATTTCCAGACAATGGTATGATATCAGGACCTCACACCTTACCCACAGTTACCACCGGCAACAGAATATGGATGGGAGGCAGAGGGAGGTAAACTGGTGCCAGTCACAACACAGGATCCCCCAGCCCCAGCCACCATCATACATCTCATCAAATGTGGCTGCAAGAAAACCTTTTGCATGCCACATTGTTCTTGCAGGTCTCAAAATCTCAACTGCATTGAGATGTGCCTGTGTGGAGCAGATGAAGAGGTCTGTGCAAATGTCAGCCAAGGACATCTGATGGCCATTGATGAAGATGAGTATGATGGTGATCCTTCCATTTAAACAAAGTTACTGAAATCTGTTCTGTCATGGAATGGATTTTGTTGGCAGCATGAAGACTGTATTGTGTCATGTTTTTTTTTCTGTTTCTTTATTTCTATATTGACAATTGGTCTTCAGGTCTGGATTGATATATTGATAGGCATGGTTAAACAACTTTGAAAATTTGCAAAGGTCAAAAATGATATGACTTGAAATGTTGTTCTTTTTTCAGCAAGATCAATAACTATTGTGTTCTTTATTAAAATGTTTGTTTGTAATGGCATCTGTCAAATACTATTAAATATAATCACAACTAAAAAGATGACTTTTTAGTTCATTTTAGTTCATGGAAATAGTCATTTTAACCGTTGTAATCATATTTAATGGTGCAAATAAGGTTCAAAATATCAAATTTGAGAGAAAAGTAAAAAAAAAAAAAAAAAAAAAAATAGTCAGAAAAAATGGAGACATATTTTTTCTCAAAGTCTAATCACCCAAGAAGACATTCCAACCACTCTCCAAAAATTAACATCCCAAAATTACAGAAATACATTGGCCCCCCTACTAGCTACTAATAATAATAATAACAATAACAGAGAAGACGAAAAACACCAGGCTCAACAAGTTTTCTGGGGGAAACCCTGCGTCTGATTATTGATAAGTTATCAATGAATTTATCTTCTTCTTTTATTCTTTATTCAGATTGCAGGACTGCAGGTTGTCAGAGATCAGCTGTTCTTCTCTGGTCTCAGCTCTGAAGTCCAACCCCTCCCACCTGAGAGAACTGAACCTGAGCAACAGCAAGCTGCAGGATTCAGTAGTGAAGGATCTGAGTGGTTTTCTGGAGAGTCCAGACTGTAGACTGGAGACTCTGAGGTCAGTTCACTGACTGTTACTGTTGTAGATCTTAGAGAAATTTTAACCTTTTTTCTTTCTTTTCTTTTTTTTCCTTTTACAAAAGTCAGACTGAACACGTCAAATGGTGTAACTACAAAGGAATGATCAATAATAAATATTTGATTGACCTACAGTGGATTCAAGTGGATTTATAGCAAATGTTCTTTCTTCTTCTAAATAATCTGCGACAAATGATGTAAAATGAGTCCAGAAACACAGAGTTGTATTAATTCCTCATTTGAGTCCAGATTTATTTTCCTGTTTATTCAGATTTTTATCAAAAATCAAAGTTACACCACTTGACACTGGGTTTCATCATGTCATTGACCCCTGTGCTGTTAGTTTATTGATTTAACCCTGATACGAGTTGATCAATAAAGTTATTAATAGGGGTGACCTCCAATAGTCGACTATTACACAATTCGATTCAGAGAGCTCTGATTGGACGATCAACCTTTAGTTTAGTTTATTATTTATTATCGCTGTCGAATCGCAAAATGTGGTTATGAAGAAAAGATGGTACCATTGTGAATATATAGAGGAGCTTCCTGCTGCTGAACATCTGGTTTCACATAGAATCTATCTGTTTTCTAAAATAGGAGAGACTGTTTAGATACAAACATCACAGTGAGTGATTGAGCACAGCGGACCCATCCCTCTCTCTCTCTACATTCAGAAAGTTTTTTTTACAATATTAAACTAAGGGACGCATTCTCTGTCTATTGTGCAGCACCTACACACACACACACACAACAACAACAACACCATGGTGCTGTGACCCTCGACCTCTGACCCGTCTGAACCAGCACTGATGCTCATATCATGTCCTCACAACGAGACTCCACATTTTCATTCTCCACACACACTCGTTAATTCACAGCACACACTCGTTAATTCACAGCACACACTCGTACCCCTCATCGCTGCACCGTCCCTGAAAGAGAGATGATGATGTCATCGCAGCTTAATGAGTGAGATCAGGAAAAGGACGGATGGAGAATGTCCTGTTATCTGATGCCAGCTGAAGAATTAGTTCATTCAGCTGTTTTAACTCTTTTCTCCAGAAAAAGACACGAATGAGATCATGAATCAATGAGGGAAAAACAACATGATTCTACGATTAGCTCGACTATGAGCAAAATCTGACCAATCAGATTCAACTATGAAAATCCTTAGTGGAGGACACTCCTAGTTATTAATAACAATAATAATAACAGAGAATCATTATTGATCAGTTATCAATGAATTGATCTTCTGCTTTTATTCTTTATTCAGATTGCAGTGCTGCAGTTTGTCAGAGATCAGCTGTTCTTCTCTGGTCTCAGCTCTGAAGTCCAACCCCTCCCACCTGAGACACCTGGACCTGAGCCTCAACAAGCTGAAGTCTTCAGACGTGAAGGATCTGGATGATCTAGTGAAGAGTCCAGACTGTAGACTGGAGACTGTGAGGTCAGTAGGGGGGTGGAGTCAGTCTGTGCTGCTTTCACCACTATTGGACTAAAGTCAGTGAGACAATAACAGAGACAACAGTCAGCCAATCAGAGCAGAGAGAGACAACAGTCAGCCAATCAGAGCAGAGAGAGAGAACAGTCAGCCAATCAGAGCAGAGAGAGAGAACAGTCAGCCAATCAGAGCAGAGAGAGACAACAGTCAGCCAATCAGAGCAGAGAGAGAGAGAACAGTCAGCCAATCAGAGCAGAGAGAGACAACAGTCAGCCAATCAGAGCAGAGAGAGAGAGAACAGTCAGCCAATCAGAGCAGAGAGAGACAACAGTCAGCCAATCAGAACAGAGAGAAACAACAGTCAGCCAATCAGAGCAGAGAGAGAGAGACAACAGTCAGCCAATCAGAGCAGAGAGAGACAACAGTCAGCCAATCACAGCATGGAGACAACAATCAGCCAATCAGAGCAGAGGGAGAGACAACAATCAGCCAATCACAGCATGGAGACAACAATCAGCCAATCAGAGCAGAGAGAGACAACAGTCAGCCAATCAGAGCAGAGAGAGACAACAGTCAGCCAATCAGAGCAGAGAGAGAGACAACAGTCAGCCAATCAGAGTAGAGAGAGAGACAACAGTCAGCCAATCAGAGCAGAGAGAGAGACAACAGTCAGCCAATCAGAGCAGAGAGAGAGACAACAGTCAGCCAATCAGATCTGAGAGAGAGACAACAGTCAGCCAATCAGAGCAGAGAGAGAGACAACAGTCAGCCAATCAGAGCAGAGAGAGAGACAACAGTCAGCCAATCAGAGCAGAGAGAGACAACAGTCAGCCAATCAGAGCAGAGAGACAACAGTCAGCCAATCAGATCTGAGAGAGAGACAACAGTCAGCCAATCAGAGCAGAGAGAGAGACAACAGTCAGCCAATCAGAGCAGAGATAGAGACAACAGTCAGCCAATCAGAGCAGAGAGACAACAGTCACTGATCAATCACCTCTCTGCTTCTCTTCTCAGATGGTACACTCCTCCCTCCTGAACCTCCCTAACTGATCTGAGAGCAGCTCCACTGTCTCTCTCAGAGTCCAGTCCACCATCCTCCCTGTGTGTTCTGGACCTGACAGAGATCATCACTGTCTCTGGACTCATCTGATCCTCTACACACTCTCTGCTCCTCCTCCTCCTCCTCCTCCTCCTCATCTTCCTCTTCCTCCTCCTCCTCCTCCTCCTCCTCCTCCTCATTCCTCCTCCTCATCTCTCTTCCTCCTCCTCCTCTCTCTTCCTCCTCCTCCTCCCTCCTCCTCCTCCTCCTCCTCCTCATCTTCCTCTTCCTCCTCCTCCTCCTCCTCCTCCTCCTCCTCATTCCTCCTCCTCATCTCTCTTCCTCCTCCTCCTCTCTCTTCCTCCTCCTCCTCCCTCCTCCTCCTCCTCCTCCTCCTCCTCCTCCTCCTCCTCCTCCTCCTCCTCCTCCTCATTCCTCCTCCTCATCTCTCTTCCTCCTCCTCCTCTCTCTTCCTCGTCCTCCTCCCTCCTCCTCCTCCTCTTCATCTCTCCTCCTCCCTCCTCCTCCTCATTCCTCCTCCTCCTCCTCCTCATCTCATCTCTCCTCTTCCTCCTCCTCCCTCCTCCTCCTCCTCCCTCCTCCTCCTCATCTCTCCTCCTCCTCCTCCTCCTCCTCCTCATTCCTCCTCCTCCTCCTTCTCATCGCTCCTCTTTCCTCCTCCTCATCTCTCTTCTTCCTCCTCCTCCTCCTCCTCCTCATCTTCCTCCTCTCTCTTCCTCCTCCTCCTCCTCATTCCTCCTCCTCATCATCTTTCCTCCTCCTCATCTCTCCTCCTCCTCTCTCTTCCTCCTCATCTCTCCTCCTCCTCTCTCTTCCTCCTCCTCCTCATTCCTCCTCCTCCTCCTCCTCCTCCTCATCTCTCCTCCTCCTCTCTCTTCCTCCTCCTCCTCATTCCTCCTCCTCCTCATCTCTCCTCCTCCTCTCTCTTCCTCCTCCTCATCTTCCTCCTCCTCCTCCCTCTTTCTCCTCATCTTCCTCATCCTCATCTCTCCTCCTCCTCATCTGTCCTCCTCTCTCTTCCTCCTCCTCCTCCTCTTCCTCCTCCTCATTCCTCCTCATCTCTCCTCTTCCTCCTCCTCCTCCTCCCTCTTCCTCCTCATCTTCCTCCTCCTCCTCTCTCTTCCTCCTCATCTTCCTCTTCCTCCTCCTCCTCATCTTCCTCCTCCTCCTCCTCCTCCTCATCTCTCCTCTTCCTCATCTCTCCTCCTCCTCATCTTCCTCCTCCTCTCTCTTCCTCCTCCTCCTCCTCCTCATCTTCCTCTTCCTCCTCCTCCTCCTCATCTTCCTCCTCCTCCTCCTCCTCCTCATCTCTCCTCTTCCTCATCTCTCCTCCTCCTCATCTTCCTCCTCCACTCTCTTCCTCCTCCTCCTCCTCCTCTTCCTCCTCCTCCTCATCTTCCTCCTCCTCCTCATTCCTCCTCATCTCTCCTCCTCCTCCTCATCCTCATTCCTCTTCCTCCTCCTCATCTCTCCTCCTCCTCCTCCTCCTCATTCCTCCTCTTCCTCATCTCTCTTCCTCCTCCTCCTCCTCCTCATCTCTCCTCCTCCTCATCTTCCTCATCTTCCTCCTCCTCATCTCTCCTCTTCCTCTCTCTTCCTCCTCCTCCTCCTCATTCCTCCTCCTCCTCTCTTCCTCCTCCTCCTCATCTTCCTCCTCCTCTCTCTTCCTCCTCCTCCTCATCTTCCTCCTCCTCCTCCTCCTCATCTCTCCTCCTCCTCTCTCTTCCTCCTCCTCCTCCCTCTTCCTCCTCCTCCTCATCTCTCCTCCTCCTCCTCATCTCTCCTCCTCCTCCCTCTTCCTCCTCCTCCTCATCTCTCCTTCTCCTCCTCATTCCTCCTCCTCCTCCTCCTCATCTCTCCTCCTCCCTCCTCCTCCTCATCTCTCCTCTTCGTCCCTCTTCCTCCTCCTCCTCTCTCTTCCTCCTCATCTCTCCTCCTCCTCCTCCTCCTCATTCCTCCTCTTCCTCATCTCTCTTCCTCCTCCTCCTCCTCCTCATCTCTCCTCCTCCTCATCTTCCTCATCTTCCTCCTCCTCATCTCTCCTCTTCCTCTCTCTTCCTCCTCCTCCTCCTCATTCCTCCTCCTCCTCTCTTCCTCCTCCTCCTCATCTTCCTCCTCCTCTCTCTTCCTCCTCCTCCTCATCTTCCTCCTCCTCCTCCTCATCTCTCCTCCTCCTCTCTCTTCCTCCTCCTCCTCCCTCTTCCTCCTCCTCCTCATCTCTCCTCCTCCTCCTCATCTCTCCTCCTCCTCCCTCTTCCTCCTCCTCCTCATCTCTCCTTCTCCTCCTCATTCCTCCTCCTCCTCCTCCTCATCTCTCCTCCTCCCTCCTCCTCCTCATCTCTCCTCTTCGTCCCTCTTCCTCCTCCTCCTCTCTCTTCCTCCTCCTCTCTCTTCCTCCTCCTCCTCCTCCTCCTCTTCTTCCTCCTGTTGTCTTCTTCATTCATTCTGATTATTCAGCTCCATCTTGAGGTGTGGTGAAGAACTGCAGCTCATTTCCACATTATTCAGTGTTTCTAAACATGATGGAGGTTCAGAACAGGTTACTATGACGACAGTTAACACATTAATGTAAGTGTCATGTTCATAAACACTGATTTTTTTGTATTATGATAAATTATGTATATTTTAAATTTTATATTTTTTACCCTTTTTTATACTTCTACTTCTTGTACTTATTCTACTTCTGCAACAAGTATATTTCACTCATGTGGGATCAATAAAAGTCTCATCATATCTTATTATGGTCTGAATAGATAGATAGATAGATAGATAGATAGATAGATAGATAGATAGATAGATAGATAGATAGATAGATAGATAGATAGATAGATAGATAGATAGATAGATAGATAGATAGATAGATAGATAGATAGATAGATAGATAGATAGAGTTGTGTATTTCCTCTTTAAACCACCAGTGGGCAGCATTTTATTGAAAATGTGTTTCTTCACCATCGTATTAAAGTCTGAAATAAACATGATTTATTTGCTTCATCTATTGTTGCAAAGACAAAAAACCTGAATCAAATGTGCATCACACACTTTTTCTGTTGTGTTGTAAAGATAATAATTCATTAATATATTGAACTAATGAACACGGTCTAATATCAGAAACCAGGACGTTTCCTCTCTCTGGGTTCACAGCAGGACGATGACTGAAGGTAATTATTAACTAGTCAGTAGTAATTCCAGACAAAGGCAATATCTGATCATCAGCAAGATCAGTGTTAATCAATAACTGATACTAAAGATAAAGACTGCAGGTCAGAGATCAGCTGGACTCTTCCTCTGATAATATTTCAGAAATGTGTTTGAGGAAGAGGAGACGTCTGGTTTCTAGTCAGGCTCAGAGTTTGACCTGTGACCTCTGACTGTGTATCGAGGTCACAGGTCAATGTTCGGTTCACGACTCAAATAACCCAATTAACCCAATTATTTATCAAAACGTGCAGTTCTATCAGGATCAGTGTGCTATTACTTTTCTTTATGGAAAAAAACTGCAACACATTTCTCATAGAGCAGGGGTCATCAACTATATTTGTTGAAGGGCCAGAATCTTTCTCAACAGACACCTCGGGGGCCGGACATTCAAATAGGCCGGGATGAAATTAAATTCATCTTTTTGCCTAATAATTTATTTCTATTTTACCTGTAAGCTCATAATTTTCATTTATACATATCTTTGGTGTTTGGTATGATATAAAATGAAAAATCTTGACAGCTGGACTTTCAGATACTCCCAAAGGCTGGAGTTTTGCACTGCTGACTTGCCCTGTGATTTTCAGCCTAAATATGAAAGGAGGCTGACAATCGGTTCTGATGATACAAGTCAGTAGTCCTGAGTAGTCAGTAGTGTTTCTCTTCTATAATACACATTCTACATCTCGGAGGCGACGTTTTTCCACACATGGACAGAGCTCAGTGGGAAACAATAGGAGAGACACAGGCCGAGGGGGAACCGGGACAATTGCCCCTCGGGGATAAATAAAGTTTTTTGAATTGAATTGAATTGAACACCGGAGGGAGAAGCAGGTCCGTGCAGCTGTGCGCCACAGACATGTACAAAAAAACAACCGAGTGGCATCAAACACGCGCTGCTACCGCATCGTTTTTGGGTTGTGAGCGCGCATGATGCTCATCTACACTGAATGGGTTTGAGTGCGCAAAAGACGCTACATCTGAACGGCCCCGTGCTCACCTGGTTTAACTAAGGCGGCGGCCAAACTCACCCAGCTCGCCTTTGCAGACAGGCAGGGAAAACCCTGCAATCCAGCTCCCTAAACTTTCATGCATGGGGTTTTGGGTACCGCAGCGTTTCCCAGTGCAGGGGCTCACAGGCGCACACAAACACTGAGCGTGTCTGCATGTCTCCGTGTCCCAGCGCATTGACTGACAGGCGCACACAACGAGAGACCGAGAAATATAATAGGCCTACTTGTACACTATTAGAATTCAGTCGCGGGCCGGATTGGAAGGTTCGGCGGGCCGGATTCGGCCCGCGGGCCGCCAGTTGATGATCACTGTCATAGAGGATGAATGGGAGGAGGTGAAAAAACTAACAAATGATTGGACTTTTTCAAACGTCTACTGCTCCGGCAAACTTTCACCTAGAGACTCAGTTTAAGCTTTAAAATGTAGAATAGAATAGGATGTCTTTATTGTCTTTGCAACAAGCACAAAGAAACTGGGAGGTCCATCCTCCCCTTAGGTGTCATTAAAAGCGAAGTACAAAAAAAGCAACAAAAAAAAACCCACAGGTAAAAAAAAAAAACACCATCAACAAGCACACCATATTCACCATATTCACCATATTCATGTGTTTCAGTAGATTAGTCAGTCGGCTGCATAGACACAAATCTCTTCTATTTCATATACGGTAGAAAAATGTAAACACACTAACCTCAGCGCAACGCCAGCGCGTCATTTGCAGCACCACGCCGTACCAGGAAAACTCCCGGTACTCCCAGTGGCCAGTCGGCCCCTGGAGTATTTCAGGAGCATGGAGTGATGAGGTGAAGATCAAAACCATTTTACCACATGTCTGCTGTTTCCTCCTCCTCCTTCTTTGTTGGTTTATTCATGAACGTGAAACTCTTGAATCGTGCTCTCTGGCTGGCTGGATTTTACATTCGGGCTGCCGTACAAACATGGCAGCGGAGGATGGCGACACTCTCTGAAGCAAGACTCTTCCTATGTGTATAAAAGAAGAATTATAAGGTTTCGAAAACCAAACGCATTTTATTTCATAGCGATTATACACTTACACAAATATATTCATGGGTAGCATATTCAGATTTTGCCAATAAATCTTGCCAATTATTACACACCCAACATTTAAGTTAATAAATATATTTTGTTGAAAGCAACCGCGTTGTTGACGAATGACGAATAACAAACACGAAACTCACTGGAATCACCTTTAAATATACGGTTAAACTCTAATGAATTACAAAGACTATGAATCTTCAGGACATCATTTCACTTTTATAAGCTACAGAAATACCAGCATTAACAATAAATTTAATATGAACACGTGTTAACCCACAGCCAGCTGCAGTACTTTACACAAAGTATTTCAGAACACATTGAATAACAGTTTCTTTTACACAGCATGTAGTCAGAAAATGTCTGCTGCTCAGCAGTATTTACTAAGATATTCTCACTCACGACTTCAAAGCCGTTAACACTGTTAGGCTAACCCAATAGGATTCTAACTTGAAGTAATAAGCATCGCAGCGAGCGGATTGTATTAGCACTAGCATGGACCGACGGAAGTTTGTAACGGCAAAAATTATCATCATGGTTAACGGAAATATCAGTCAGCTGACTACATATTAAAACTCACCTGTCCTCACCTGACCAGCTGGTCTTCACTCAGGAAGTGGATGAAGCATTTCACTGGCTACCGTGCACCTCCACTTGACTCTGCTATTTGACCCACTTTATCATTTTTAAATGTGTGTGTTTGTTTTGAGTGCTTTTATGTAAAATATGAAACTATTTATTTCAAGTGCATTTTTAAACATGAATTAATAATAATTGCTGATTGAGACAAACCTATCCCACAGTGTTAAATGTGTGTTCAGGGAAAGTTTATCCAAACTAGAAACAGGAAGCAGGATGATAGAGCCAAAGCAGCTCGAGAACTGGTTCACACAGGCAGAGCAGGACCAACAGACCCAGAGTCCAGAGACCGGCTTAGGTTTGCACTGAAGTGTGCCCTCATTTGTGGAGACAAATTATCCAAATGTAACTCATAATGTATTAATATGACTGAATTTTATCACATTTTCTTTGGAGACAAGCCTATTTATGTCTGTATGATATGGTTTGTTGACCTAGAGGTGATTCCAGTAGGAGGAGTTCTCTTGTTTGGACACTAGGGGGCAGAATTAGAGCAGGGATTGTGGTGGGGCATGTCTGGCTGTGTCACTGTTTCTTTCCTGTGTTTTTCAGGTGAGTATTGTCTCAAACCTAAAGGAATTACTGTAATGTTTTAGTTAAACTTTTACGTTTAACATGTAGTACATTTGTGTGTGTGAATGTCTGTGTGTGTGCGTGTGACAAAGTGTGAATATTGAATGACAGGGGATGATGACTGTTGCTTATTTTATTGTATAAACCACTTTGAGCTGGGTCCATGACTTGTTTTGTTGTGAAATTGTTGTAAAAAAAAAAAAACTTTAACCTAAATTAAGTTAATTTTAATTAATTTAATGCAGAGTTATTACCAAGCTGTTGCCATTGATAAGAATTTGTTTGGGTTGATGATTGTTCACAAAAATCACTGTAAAATGATGATTTATAGTGTCTGTATGTTAATTGGATTGGAATCAATGAGAACCAAAACTGTATTTGAAGATAATGAATGTGTGTGTGTAAATGAGTCATAAGAAAAATATCTACAGATCTGACAAATACAAGGCCCAGAATGTAGCCAGAGGGTGTAGTAAAAAGATGGGTGTGTAGACTTTGAGGAGATATTTTCTCCTGCTGCAAACCTAACCAGTATCAGAGTGGTGATGCAAAAAGCAGAACAAGATAATAATCAGATTTGAAAACGACTTACCTGCATGCACCAACAGATTGTGACATGAAAGGTTTAACATGCAGGACTGTAAAGCAAAAGTTGAACTATAGTGATGATGCAGAAGTGATGGTGAGTGGTGCCAGAAAATACAGAGTGATCTGAGTCTAGTTGTACATAAACTGCCTCAGTACTTTACTGAGCCGACAGAAGAGCAGTGGACGACTGTGAAACATGACACATGGAATATTTGAAGGGCACAAAGTGACAAAGAATTACGTCAGAGAAAATGTGACTGTGAACAACTGGGATTACTGGGAGCGTCCAGCGATGCAGACTGGGCTGCTGATGGAACCGACAGACAGAGTAGGACCGGTTATCGTGTGAGCCTGAACAAAGACGGACCTTTGATTTCATGGAAGACTAAAAAGCAGCTAGTCTCCACTGTTGCACTGTCCGGCTGTGAGCCAGAGTGTCTGGCAGCGTCAGCCGCCGCCACACAGGAGTGATGTAGCTGGTGCAACTACCTGAAGCTGCTGACAGACACCAACACTCACCTGTAGCAGACTGCAACCCACTGGCACCACTCACCTCACAGGAAACAGGACGTTGTTGGAGACCATCTCAGGGTTTTATTCTGCACACAACAGTAGGAGCACATTAGCTGCAGCTACAATGTTTTATCTCATTAATCACAGTCATTTTTAACAGTTAAAACAGAATATTCACTAATACAGGTGCATAGAACATCATGGAAAAGTTTATTTATGTCAGTAATTCAAATCAAAAAGTGAAGCTAACACATTATATAGATCCATTACACAGAATGAAACATTTCATGCCTTTATTACAATCAAAAGGCTAACATTTAATGAAGACCGAAAATTCAGTCTCTAAAAAAATTGAATATAACAAAAGACCAATTTAAAAAAGCATTTTTAATACAGAAATGTTGGCCTTGTGAAAAGTTTGTCCATCTATATGCACTCAATACTTGGTTGTGTGGCGGCCTTAGACATCTGGGGGTCCGTTTCAATATTTCATATGAGGCCCTACCTTGTTAAACATAAAATTATTTGCCAGCTACGGTATGTGCTTTAAACCCTGAAAGGACGCAGTAAACGCACTATCCATAGCATCCCAGGTACGCACAACACATTAAGTGTTAAAATCACTATCAGGGCAAGAAACCAGCAGGACTTAGCAGAAAAAAAACGAGGACTGAAGTTGGTTTTCATCAAAAAGCAAAATCATTATGTACATTTTCAGACATGAACAGGAATCTTAACACAACCAAAAAGGCTTTAAAAATATTCTGAATTTAAATTGGCAACAAAAATAATGAGAGTAATAATACCACATTTTAGTTGTGCTCTCGCTGTGTTTTATTTCTCTGTTAAGTTAGTTAGTTACGTACTCATAGATCGCCTGTTTGGAGGCATTTTAACCCGAGGGGGAAAAAAAGAAAAGAGGAGGAAAGTGATTGAAAGACGTCAATCATCATGTTACGCAACTGGGCGCACGTCAGGAGGAAAGCAGGAAAAACAGAAGGAATAATAATACTGGGAGAAGGAAAACGAGGGTCCATTGATAGTTTGCGGGCCGTTTTCAAAGGTAAGCCTACGTTGTTATTGATATTTCCTGCCGTATTATTAATTAGGAGTGATTAGTCCTACCGGTGGACGGAGCTGTTCGTGTGTGTGGTGGATGTAGGCCTGTGGATGTAGGCCTGTGTGTGTGTGTGTGTGTGTGTGTGTGTGTGTGTGTGTGTGTGTGTGTGTTAAGGTGAAAGGTGATAGGTGATGAATTATTGCAGGCTACTGTCTTTTACTTGGTGGCTGGCAGCTGGGCCCAACTAAGGCCGCCTATGGGTTGTTTGACTTGAACTACTGTAAATTGACTTTTCCATGATATTCAGATTTATTGAGATGCAGCTGTAGTTTCCAATTTCAAACTGAATGTTCACTAATCAATAAGATTTATACAGGTGCATCTCAATAAATTAGAATATCATGGAAAAGTTTATTCATGTCAGTAATTCAATTCAAAAAGTGAAGCTAACACGTTTTATAGATCCATTATTGCTTACGTTTTATGAAGACATAAAATTCAGTTTCTAAAAAAAATAATATTACAAAAGATTTATTAAAAAAAAAAAAAAGCATTTTTAATACTGAAATATTGTCCTTGTGAAAAGTTAGTCCATCTATATGCACTCAATACTTGGTTGTGGTTATCTGACTTGAACTACTGTAAATGGACTTTTCCATGATATTCAGATTTATTGAGATGCAGCTGTAGTTTCCAATTTCAAACTGAATGTTCACTAATCAATCAGATATTTCTGTAGACATGAGATCGTATAGTGGCAGTTTCAGTTGGATCCACAGCAGATGAGCTTTAAACACACAGAACAAAGCCACAACACAAACACATGTATGCTAATGAGATGAGATCGTTAAATCCTCGTCTCACCGTGAACAAAGAAAAACAACACACAGTCACACACACTTTAAACATGGCCGCCACCTCATCACTCAGTGTGTGTGTGATATTCATGGTAAGTAAGGACTTTAAGAGCATATTATCTACAAATAACGGAGAGAGTTTCACCGTGTGTCTCGGCTCTTCCAGCAGCAGCGACGTTTTGGCGCGTTTTGGGGGGTGCACCGCTAATTAACGCCCCACCTGCAACAACAGCTGGAACCAGGAACCATCGTTCTCTGAACCAAACTGCTGCAGCAACAACAGTTTAGCTGTTTAACATATTTACCACTGGTATGAATAATATGTGGAGTGGGTTTTAGTTTTAGCTGAAGTTCACATAGATAATATCAACTTAAAAACAAATTAAATCTAAATACTGACTCCGCTAGCTACACACCACCTATGCAGGGCCGTTGCTAGGAATTCTGGGCCCCCTGAAAGAAAACTAAAGTGGGCCCCCTAACCCCCTGACTTTTCCACCTTTTTTTTTCTTAGACTACGTACGTATTATCATTTTTTATTTAGCCTATACTTTGTCTATGGATATTCTCATTCATCCAGGTCATCGTTCTTTTCTGGGCAAATTGAATCGTAGGCAGCTGGACTTGTATTTGTCTGGGAAGACGTTTCGCCTCTTATCCAAGGGGCTTCATCAGTTCGTAAAAAAAAAAAAAAATTGGCTACTTTGTTTTGATGCTAATGCAGCATTACTATGAGCAGGCTATTAGTCAGGGTCTTATGCAGAAGTAGAGAATGCATTTCCTGAAGGAAATATGGGTGAATGCTGAAAGCTGCTGAATGCTGAAAGCGGAATAAATCAGTCATACAAAGATTAGACTACTGGGTTTTTTTTATGGGCCCCACTGGGCGCTGGGCCCCTAGAATTATCATCACCTTTCTCCCCTATACAACGGCCCTGCACCTATGGTTTATGAAGATAACCAAGGAACAGTAGCATTAGCAAAGAAGCTGTGAACAAACAGAGATGTGAGCAGGTTGATGTTAATGATCATTTTATGAGGTCGACTGATCACGAAGGGAAAATAAAGTTTGAAGTACTGTTCAACAGACAAGATGGCGGCAGATGTGAAGACAAAACCTGCAACAGAGTTAAAGTTGAGTCAGTTTGTGAAGTCTGTGTTTGGAGAGTCACAGATGATGTGTAGAAAATCTTATAATGTTGTGTTAAAGGAGTTAACAATGTGAGAGCAAGCGGGGTGTTCACATGTGTGTGTTAAATGTACTCTCAAATCATTATTAGCTATTATTAATAATAAACAACTTTATTACAAACAGTCAACCAGCATTGACAAAGGCAGACATGAGATCACTTATTATAATCAGAAATCATTCAAAAATCATCAGAGTCAAATAAAAACCAATACAGAAAAAGAGGGTGGGAGTGGGGGGTTGGGGGATAAATTAACAACATACAATACTAAAAGGACATCATATAAATTAACACATAATTAGCCTACACAAAGTACAATAATATAAAAACATAAAACAGAAGATTAATAATAATTCAAGACATTAATCAAAACAAGACATTAAATATAGTGCATTATTAACTGTTTTAGCTGTTTGTTTTTGTTTTATACAGATGAACTTGTTGAAATGTTTCGGCTCCATTTCGGTGTAAGTATGCTCTTCACTTGTGGGAATTAACCTTTATTGTGGTGACGTCTGCAGAAACAGGCCAGCCTGTGGTCGGAGTGAGGAACTGCAGAACGTTTTACTGTAAAGATAAACAGAGTTATTGTTTGTTCTGAAAATTAACAAGTACAACTCAACAGTAACTTTCAACATTTATAAAATGTAAAATCTGTTCCTGTTTTCTCAGACATTAGTTTTCCAGTGTCAGCTTTTTCCTGTAAACACAAAGAGGAAGGAACCAGGCCCAGAGAAAGTGGAACTATTAAGTTCAGACTCCATTTTAAGACGACATGAAGGAGCAAGAGTGAAGCTGCGTTAGGTGAGTGTTAAACAACTTTATTATTATTCACCGTTAAAGTCTGTGAGTGTCAGTCCCTGTGAAGTGTGGAGGGAAGAAGAGTCAGAGTGAACTACTGAGACTAAAGGGGGGACAGCAGGAGGACAGCTACTTCCTGTTGTCTCAGTCTGACTCAGGCCCTGTCCACACCGACACTTTTACTAAAACATCTGTTTCTGCTTCGTCCTTAAAAAGGTTTACACTAGTCCGACATGGTTGTTGTTTCTACGTGCAGTGGTGTGGCTCAGGTTACAGGTTAGAGAGCTGAGGCTATGACGTCATCGTTTCACTAAAAATCCGTTTAGATTTTTTTGAGGCAAAAAAAAAAGAAGTTTTTTCTGAGGCGGCGTTTGGAGATTGACTAACACAAAAATATACAGTTTTAGGACAAAACGCCGACATGAGAAATAAAAACTGTTAACATAGCCTACTGTGTGTGTGTGTGTGTGTGTGTGTGTGAGTCTGTGTTAACAGGCAGCTAAGGGGGAAGTTAAGGGAACTTAAAGGCCCCATGGCATGAAAAATGTGATTGTGGTTATTTTTTGGTGCTTGGGGAGGTCTCTGGGCCACGTATATACTGCCCCATGCATCAAACTGGTCATAAACGGAGAAACACACACCGCCCATTTGTAGGAACTGTCTCTTTAAGACGAGCAGATAGCACTTCCTCCTTTGTGTGATGTCAAACACAAAGTAACTCCGCCCACCGCGACCAGTTGTTTTTTTCAATTTTTATGAATGCAGCTTAGGTTTCAGTTACTTGCCTGTGATTGGCCCGACCACACCCCACTCAAAAACAGTCAGCCAATCAGAGGAGAGGTTCTCATTCTCTCCTCTGATTGGCCAAATGACCCATGCCTGCTAGAGCTCCAGAAAGAGGCAACAGAAAGGGGCAGTATAAACGATATTAAGCAGATCACAGGTACTCAAAACCAATGATACATCTTGTTAGGGAAATAAACCCAGAGAAAAGTGCACAGCATGGGCCTTTAAGTCAGACAGCTGAGCTCTGAATCCTCTGTTTATTTCACCTCTTAATGTGAAAACTGTGTGTTTGACCTTCAGAATAAAAGTTTAACACTGACCCAGAGAAGATAAAGAGTCTTAAACACAGTTTATCAACATCAGACCAGGTTCTGATCAAAAACCACAAGACACAAAACTAAACCTGGTCTGGTGAAAACAGGTTTCACTGTTTTAAAGACTCATTATCTTCTCTGGAAAACTGTTTTACACTGAACACAAAACGACTGAGAGGTGAAATAAACAGGATTCAGAGCTCAGCTGTTAAATTTAATTTCCCCCTAACTGCTGAATCTGAAGCTAACGTCAGTGTTGTTCAGTGTTTCTGGTTTCCCTCTCAGACTGACTGAAGTCCTGAAGATGAGTGTTAATGTGGAGGAAGAGGAGGACGGACCAGAGTCTCCAGGATCCACCTGTCCATCTCTGAAGAGTGACCGGTCCAGATATGATCCTCCATTCTTCAGTCCTGAACCTGGACCTGGACCTGGACCCTCCTGCTGGTCTGTGAAGAATAACCGGTCTAAAGGAAATCCTCCATTCTTCAGTCCTGAACCTGGACCTGGACCTGGACCCTCAGACTCAGAGTAAGATACAGATATTATGTGCAGCACTTTGGTCGACTGCTGTCATTTTAAATGTGCTATACAAATAAATGCTGACTTGACTTGACAGATACAGACAACTTTATTAATCCCACCAGGGGCAACTGGTTTTAACAGTGTACATACTGACACATAAAAAACACAAGTACACACAATGAAATAGACCTGCTCCAGCCTCTTTACCAGTGTTGAGTGTGTTGAGGTTCTGCAGCTCATAGTGACTGTGAGTCAACAGGAACTGGTTCTTGTGGTTGATCAGTGTCTTCATACTAACTGCTCAGGTCTATTCATGTTTCTTCTGAACTGATCTGATGAAAGAACATCTGGACTTGTTCCTCCTCCATGTTCTTCCTGCAGCTGATCAACATGAGCTTTAAAGAGGAACTAAGCAGGAATTCTCCCGTGGCTATGCTACATTTTTATCTTAATTAAAAAGCTCCGGAGTAATTGTGATCGTTAACTACATGACTTGTGACTTGTTATGAGTGAGAACGGAGGCTCTCTGTCTTCCACCTGGCGTCTCACGGCTGAAAACCAACCTTGCGTCATCAGTTTCTTGGTTGCCGCCCCGGTGTCCCAGCTCTCGTCTCTGCACCACAACACAAACGTGCTCTGTAACCCGTAATCTTTTGTTCATGGCGGTTAAGACTACACAAACGTACACGCCGTAACATCGTATATGTTATGTAATGTTTTCCACCGCTCCATTTATTGATTTCGCCGGCTTCGTTGTAAACAAATGCACATGGCTGAGAGCAGCGTAACCAAGCAGCGGAAAAGCGAGCAGACTTGCATAGTTCCCCTTTAACAACGTGGCTGATTCCAGGTGGTTTGGTGAACGTTGATGAGCTGGTTTCTAACAGAGTTAACAGCAGTTTGCAGGATCATTTTACAGCCTGAATGATGAGTTTCACATGTCAGAGCTTCACTGTAGACACTGTCTGAGCAGCAGCATCTGGATTTGTTCACATGGATAATGTCTATTGAGTCAGGAAACAAGGCAAGGCAAGGCAAGGCAATTTTATCTGTATAGTGCATTTTTACAAATAGTTTGTCTCAAAGGGCTTTACATGGCATCATAACAACATCCTCTGCCCTTAGACCCTCACATCCACTGAGGAAAAACTCCATAGAAAACCCTTTTAACAGGGAAAAATCGGAGAAACCTCAGGGTGAGCAACAGAGGAGGGATCCCTCACCCGGGACGGACAGACGTGCAATAGATGTTGTTACAGACAAGAAAACAGTTTACAACAGAGAATATGGGAAACATGGAAATGTTAACAACAGCTGAAGAAGGAAGCTTCTGGTAGGCAAGGAGAGCAGGCCAGCTTAATGGGAGGACCGGATGGCAGACTGGTTCATAGGAAGGGAGGGCAGACCACTGAAGATTCTTCAGTGAAGGGACTAAATGCAGTAAATGGACTCAGTGAAGGTTGAATCCTGAGTCTGGGGATTTTCCGTCTTTGTCCTTATTTTTCTGATAAATCAGATGCAGAGTCCAACGTGTCCCAGGCTGAGAGGACGTCCTCCTCTGAGCCATAGAGTTCCACATTAAAACACATCAGTGAACCACACAGTGTCACTGAGGGACATCAACACTCACTGTAGTTTATTTAGACTCCGTCCTGCTGCCCCACATACTCACTACAGCACCAAATGTGGATCAATCCGCTGCTGAAAATAATCCCTGACAGATGTTTCCTGTGTTTCCTCCCGTTGGTTTGATAGAAACTAGAGTGAGCAGCTGTTTGAGGAAATGACTGAGCCTCTTTAAACATGAACCTGTAGCTGAGATGTTGGTGAAGCTTTGAGTCTTCAGGAGGAACCAATGGGCTCAGACTGTGTGTGTAGGACTGGTGTCCAGGTAGATCCAGATGTTGAGCCAGTGGATCCAGATGCTGAGCAGAGTCAGTGTGTGATCCTGTGTAGAGCTGATGTGAGACAGATGTTCAGCAGCTGGACACTGGACACAGTTAATGACTGACTGACTCTACACTGTTGTCTCTGATGCTGCTGTGTTGCTTCCATCCTTCACTACAGTGTGTGGTGCTGGACGCTGACGTCACTGGAGACTTCCCACAATGCATCTGTGATCAGAGAACTGATCAGTGATCAATGTGATGGGAATAAAAACATCTTTGTGTTTACAGATTGAGAGCAGAGTCTCCAGGATCCATCTGTCTGTCCATGAAGAGTGACCAGTCCAAAGAACGGCCTCTTTGGTTCAGACCTGGACCTGGACCTGGACCTTCAGAGTCACGGTAAGAGACGGTTTCTACTATAAACTGAGCTGAAGATGATTCAGTCATTAGACTCATGTGAAGGAAAACATGGATTTAGGAGGAAAATGACTTTGGATGGGGAAAAAAAGCAGTTATATTCATATTGACGCTATGTTTCCCATCTAAAATAATTTTGCCTCCTATATTCCGGTTAGAAGAACTGCACCCATTACTTCACTGTTTAAGTGCAGTGTAGGGCATCTAGCAGGAGAGCTTTTCTCTTTTTTTCCTATGGTCGCACTCAGTGTTGGGAGTAACGCGTTACAAAAGTAACGCAATTACAGTAATGTATTACTATTTGCTGTAACGCAGTAATATAACGCATTACAAATAAAATTTCGGTAATATTTTACCCGTTACAATCTAAGTAACGCGCGTTACAACGCATTTTCATAAAAACGTGTGAAAACTTATAAGTCGCGGCTGCGGGGACTGTGTCCGCGTCTGATCAGGAGGTGATAATCAGCGCAGCAGTAGCAGAGTACATAGGCTAATATAAAGTTTCTCACGTTTACAAAAAGAACACATAAAACAAAAGGAAAGCATAATTCATATCTACCAGACAGATCGACTTGGAGCCGCTGACACGAGTGAGTTAGTTAATGCCGTGGTAAAAATTATTTAATCTCTCTGGGTCACTCCAGCTGCTGTGGCAGTGTGTTTGAAGCGCCGTTACGCAGCCGTGCAGCGCCCACGGTGCGATCCTAACCTCCCTCTCCAGTACCTATGGCGTCCGGGACCGAGACCTCATCTCTACTTTCACCTCGTCTTTGATCCCCTCTCGCCCGGGCTTTTAAATCAGAGTGTGGCCCGAGCTCTGCGCCATAGCGCTGTGCCGTGGCGCGCACCTCCGGTCCGATGATTGACAGCTGGTATCAACGCATTTACTTTCTCTCAGATATTCTCCCACGGTTCTTTTTTACCGTAGATCAACAATATGTTTATTTGCTCCTTTGTATTAATTAATTGGATCAAATTTCATTCTGCGTTTGCGGTCATGCAGCTCTCTGCTCTCCTTCTCTCTCTCCACGAAGGACATGATTACAATGCGTAAAACTGTCATTTCAATCCTGCAGTTTGCATGTGCTGTTATTTAGGCAGTTACTCTTAGTAGATTATCCGCAAAACGTAGTTTTAGTTGCTGCAGAGGCCTACACATTATGCTACATCACCCTCCACTGAATGTATTATCAGCTGCAATGAACTAAACTTTACAGCAGTGTTTTTCAACCTTGGGGTCGGGACCCCATGTGGGGTCGCCTGGAATTCAAATGGGGTCGCCTGAAATGTCTAGTAATTGATAAAAATATTTTTCAAACTAATTATTATTCTTTTTAAAATGATTAAAACACCAAACGCAATCCTAAACAACTGTATTCTATACTTTCACTTTCTCAAATTTAAATCGAGTTGCAGCATATAGAAATATCTGAGCTGGTGCATCTTGATCGACGGGGTCGCCAGAAATTTCTGCTGTTATTTTGGCGAAAGTAACTCAAAAGTAATACAAAAGTAGTGTAACGCATTACAATTCTGAGGCAGTAATATTGTAATGTAACTAATTACTTTCAAATGACAGTAACTAATAATATGTAATGTATTATATTTTGGATGTAACTTGCCCAACACTGGTCGCACTCAGGGACCTAGAGCTGTAGAGCGTTACTTAGAAAATGACCGGAATTCTCCTTTAAAGTGTGATCAGTGTTTCCTGTTTCCTGTCTGTGACTGAGCTTCTCCACAACATGTAGTGAAGCTCAGGTGGAGCTGCTGAAGCTTCTGTTGTCAGCTTCAGTCTCCTCACACTGGATCAGAGCTCCAACACAGGTTCGGGCGCATGGCGTCTGTCCGACTACCCATTTCTCCGACCATACATTTCTTTATTTTTGCGTCCATTAGTCCGACCTCCCACTTCTCCGACTTAAGTAGCCATAACCCCTAACCTTACCCTAAACCTAACCTTAACACTGTAGAATGGGTAGTCGGAGAAATGAGCTGTCGGACTTTTGGGCAGTCGGACTGATGTATGCTCCCCCACAGGTTCATTAGAGCCACACAGCAACGTCTGGATGAGGAGCTCATTAGTTAAAGAGCTGATAGGACTCAGTCCAGAACCAACATCAAACACATGATCAGTGTCTGAAAGAGGAAAAAACACTACCAACAGCTTTGGAGTAAAACCCAGACAAGATGACGCAGAACTGAAGAGACTCAAACTAACAGGGAGTTTGTTTTAGAGTCCAGATTTAGTCAACGGATAAACAGAGACAGAAACCAGACCAGTTCAGGACCAGGTCTTCATTCAGCTCGTCTCTCTACACTCGTCTTCCTCTACTTTCTCTCTCTCTGCTCCTCTGCTTACTGAAGTCCCACCCCCTTGAGGTGGTTAACCAATCAGAGCTCAGATGTGGAGCTGTGACATGTTGTTGATCCAGAAATGTCTTGACAGGAGGAAGAGGAGTGGTGTCTCTGTCCTGAAGGATCATGGACAAAGACCCAGAACCAGAGGTGAGCTGCAGACAGCCAATCAGAGCAGCTGTGGACAAAGTGAGACTGAACATCTGTCTGCTGATGTGGTCATTAGTGAAACCAGGACCTGTTGTTTTCTCCAGAGTCATTGTTCCATCACACAGCACTGACATCTAAGATGATGATTCAAACCTTCTCTTTGTTGTCTGTAGTTTTTCTGTAGCTGATGAAAATAATCTGATCAGATTGTCAGACTCTCTGTCTTCAGTCTGACTCTGTCTCTTGTCTCTCAGCAGATCGTGGTCTGCAGGAGGTTTTAGATCAACATAAGATCAGTCTGAGGAGCAGATGTGAACGAGTGACTGAAGGAACTGAGGGAACAGGAAGTGGAACAGGAAGTGGAACCCTCCTCAACAGGATCTACACTGAGCTCTACATCACAGAGGGACAGAGTGAAGAGGTTAATACCCAACATGAGGTGAGACAGCTGGAGAAAACGTCCAAGAAGAAGACCCTCTATGACACTCCAATCAAGTGCAACGACATCTTTAAAGACTTACCTGTCCAACAGAGAGAGGACGTCTCTACAGTCTCACCTGTCCGACAGAGAGAGGACGTCTCTACGGTCTCACCTGTCCAACAGAGAGAGGACGTCTCTACGGTCTCACCTGTCCAACAGAGAGAGGACGTCTCTACGGTCTCACCTGTCCAACAGAGAGAGGACGTCTCTACGGTCTCACCTGTCCAACAGAGAGAGGACGTCTCTACGGTCTCACCTGTCCAACAGAGAGAGGACGTCTCTACGGTCTCACCTGTCCAACAGAGACCCATCAGAGTGGTTCTGACCAACGGCGTCGCTGGCGTTGGAAAAACCTTCTCGGTGCAGAAGTTCACTCTGGACTGGGCCGAGGGCTTGGAGAACCAAGATGTCAGTCTGCTGGTTCTGCTTTCGTTCAGGGAGCTGAACCTGATCAGAGATCAGTGGTTGAGTCTTCTCAGGCTGCTCCATGTTTTCCATCCAACATTACAGAAGGTCACAGCAGAGCAGCTGGCTGTCTGTAAACTTCTCTTCATCTTTGACGGCCTGGATGAAAGCCGACTGTCACTGGACTTCAACAACAGGGAGGTTGTGTCTGATGTCACACAGACGTCATCAGTCAACGTGCTGCTGACAAACCTCATCCAGGGGAATCTGCTTCCCTCGGCTCTGGTCTGGATCACCTCCAGACCTGCAGCAGCCAATCAGATCCCTCCTACATGTGTCGACAGGGTAACAGAGGTCCGAGGCTTCACTGACGCCCAGATGGAGGAGTACTTCAGGAGGAGGTCCAGTGATGAAGATCTGTCCAGAAGAATCATCTCACACATCAAGACGGCCAGGAGCCTCCACATCATGTGTCAAGTCCCAGTCTTCTGCTGGATCAGTGCTACAGTTCTGGAGCACATGTTGACCACAGACCAGAGAGGAGAGCTGCCCAAGACCACGACGGACCTGTTCTCACACTTCCTGCTGGTCCAGACAAAGAGGAAGAAGAACAAGTATGGTGAAGGACATGAGACGAGTCCACAGGAGCTGATGGAGGCCGACAGGGAAGTTCTTCTGAAGCTGGGGAGGCTGGCGTTTGAACAGCTGGAGGAAGGAAACATCATGTTCTACCAAGAAGACCTGGAGCAGTGTGGTCTGGATGTCACAGAGGCCTTGGTGAACTCAGGACTCTGTACTGAGATCTTCAAAAGAGAGAGTGTGATCTTCCAGAAAACAGTCTACTGCTTTGTTCATCTGAGTGTTCAGGAGTTTCTGGCTGCAGTCTACATGTTCCACTGTTTCACCAACAGGAACACACAGGTCCTCAAGAACTTCCTGGGAGAACAACATGAAGATTTAACCCTGGTTAACTTCCTGTGGAGAGCCATGCAGAAATCCCTCCTCAGTAGAAACGGTCACCTGGACCTGTTTGTTCGCTTCCTTCATGGCCTCTCTCTGGAGTCCAACCAGAGGCTGTTAGGAGGTCTGCTGGGTCAGACAGACAACAGTCCAGAAACCATCCAGAGAACCATCAACAACCTGAAGGAGATGAACTGTGATAAAATCTCTCCTGACAGAAGCATCAACATCTTCCACTGTCTGACGGAGATGAAGGACCAGTCAGTTCATCAGCAGATCCAACAGTTCCTGGAGTCAGAGAACAGATCAGAGAAGAAACTCTCTGAGATCCAGTGTTCAGCTCTGGCCTACATGCTGCAGATGTCAGAGCAGGTTCTGGACCAGTTGGACCTGAAGAAGTACAACACATCATATCAGGGACGACGGAGACTGATCTCAGCTGTGAGGAACTGCAGGAAGGCTGAGTGAGTCCAGACATGATCAATAACGCACACACACACACACACACACACACACACACACACACACACACACACACACACACACACACACACACACACACACACACACACACACAGCTCAGTGACCCATGGAAATCAATCAGTCCACCTTAAACGTCACCATGACAACTTGGAGCGTGTCCTTAGTGTGGATTAGATCTGTGCAGGACACACACTTTAGTGATCAGATCTTCTGCTGCTAAAGATGTTTCTACATTTCACCTTGATTTTCTCTGACTTCATTTCATGTTTGGAGAAAATCAATGTGTGTGAGCGTTGTTCAGGTGACACCTGCAGCTCTACACCTGAGCTCACCTGACCACATCTACCTGTGTCGGCCGCAGGAGCCTGGATTAAACATCCATCTGGGCTTTGATGAATGGATGTTGGATGATTCAACAGGAGGTGGATTTGAATCTGAATGGGTTTTTCCAGCCCAGCCCTGATGAGGATTATTGTTTCATGGCCAACACAAAGAGAGAAGATGAACTGAACCAGAGTGTGAAGATCACATGTTGATCACATGATGACATGTTGTGTGTGTTTAGTACAAATTGTCTGATTTTACTCTCACACATTTTGTTTCTTCTCTAATCACAGACTTCGTCGTTGTGGACTCTCAGAGCTTCACTGTGAAGTCGTTGCCTCAGCTCTGAAGTCCAGCCCCTCCCACCTGAGACACCTGGACCTGGGCTTGAACTACAACCTGGATGGTTCATCAGTGAAGCGTCTGTGTGCTGGACTGGAGAGTCCAAACTGTAGACTGGAGACTCTGAGGTGAGTTCACTGACTGGAGCTGTTGTAGTTGTTTGAAGCTTCAGCTTCTCATTGGTTCATACATGTCAGGATTTGTGTGTGCGGATTTTTCTCAAGAAGCTGAAGAGAGAAAACAGTTGAGATGAGTCCAGAGAGAAGGTGAGAGCAGTCGTAGTGTTTGTGATTCAGAGCAGCAGAGAACGAACTCAGCTTCTACAACTGTTGTTTTCAACTCAGACACTTGTTGTTGAAGCAACGTGCAGCACTGATCTGAGAGCAGATGTTGAGTTGTGGTCAGAAACACAGCAGCTGGTGGATGTTGTGGAGCTGACAGAACCATGGGAGGAAGCATGAGAGGAAGCAGCTGAGATCCACAGAGCTGGCAGCAGAGGCAGAGGAGGCTGGAAAGCTGCGCTCCAGTGGAGGCTGGCTGTAGGGAGCTGTTGGCAGCTAAAGTCTGCTCCCTGGTAGCTCAACTGGCTGGGAGAGGCTGGAGTGTGAAGCAGGAAGTGAAAAGCACGGCACACACTGCAGCCAATTCCTGTCAATGACTGTGAATGCTGAGAATCAAGGTGAGACAGGTGAGAGCAGAGCTGCTAGTGTTGGTCTTGTTGCTGCTGACATGAAGCAGCTGCAGAGGCTCAGCTGGTTTGTTTGGAGGCTCACCAAGATGGGCTGAAGGTTGTTGCTTCATGTTCACCGAGAAGTTTATTTACTTCAAGCAAGCCAACATGTTTGTAAAACTAGATCTAATACAAAATCTGGCGCGAAACCCAAGTTGACGCTCGGTGTGTTCACGTGCAGTCAGAAGCTCCCATTTGTGTCATAAACACAGGAATATCAACTCTTGACTTGCTTGAAGTAAATAAACTTCTGGCTGCATGTTTGAGTCGCCACCTGACGCTGTCTGTGGCTTTGAGGGATGTAAACAGCCTAAGCAGGGGAAATTAAATCCGCTCTATTCATCGCTGCCATGGTGATGCAGGGACAGACACAACTA
Organism: Trachurus trachurus; assembly: GCF_905171665.1. Taxonomy (NCBI): domain Eukaryota; kingdom Metazoa; phylum Chordata; class Actinopteri; order Carangiformes; family Carangidae; genus Trachurus; species Trachurus trachurus. The sequence continues at coordinate 2,993,254 of NC_139905.1, read as the reverse complement.
CCGCAAAACAGGAGCAATTAAATTGAAAATCTTCAGATTCCTTCTTTTAGACCTGAAATGTTTGGAAAATACAGCCCCGAGTTGAATTTGCCCGGAATTGTCCTTTAATTAGCTGTTTCTCTCTGTCACTGTTTAACCTGCTTCCTGTTGCTTCAGCTGTTGGACTTTGATTTTCTAAACTTGTTCTTTCTGAAGCTTCTTCAGCTCTGAACAGATGATGAGACACTGAACGCTGTCAACAAGGAGCTTTGTCCTCAACTCACTGCTTTTATTCTTTATTCAGATTGGACTGCTGCTGGTTGTCAGAGATCAGCTGTTCTTCTCTGGTCTCAGCTCTGAAGTCCAACCCCTCCCACCTGAGACACCTGGACCTGAGTGACAACAACAACCTGCAGGATTCAGGAGTGAAGGATCTGAGTGGTTTTCTGGAGAGTCCAGACTGTAGACTGGAGACTCTGAGGTCAGTTCACTGACTGTTGTATCTGATCCACCTACAGTGGATTAAAGTAAAAATAGACTTTCTTCTGAAAACATTAAATTGAAATAGATTATTTTCTGTGTTTCTATATTTAGATTTTAATGTATCTTGAGCAGGACATGTCCTAAAAACAAAAAAACTCTTCTTCTAAATAATCTGTGACAAATGATGTAAAATGAGTCCAGAAACACAGAGTTGTATTAATTCCTCATTTGAGTCCAGATTTATTTTCCTCTTTATTCAGATTTTTATCAGAAATCAAAGTTACACCACTTGACACTGGGTTTCATCACGTCATTGACCCCTGTGCTGTTAGTCGTTTATTGATTTAACCCTGATACGAGTTGATCAATAAAGTTATTAATAGGGGTGACCTCCAATAATCGACTATAGTCGATGATTCGATTCAGAGAGCTCTGATTGGACGATCAACCTCGCTGTCGAATGTTGCAAAATGTGGTTATGAAGAAAAGATGGTACCATTGTGAATATACAGAGGAGCTTCCTGCTGCTGAACATCTGGTTTTACTTCAAATGTATCTGTTTTCTTATTATATAGGAGAGACTGTTTAGATACAAACATCACAGTGAGTGATCGAGCACAGCGGACCTGTCTGTCTCTCTCTCTCTCTCTCTCTCTCCCTCTCTACATTCAGGCCTAAAGTTTTATTTACAATATTAAACAAAGGGACGCGTTCTCTGTCTATAGTGCAGCACCTACACACACACACACACACACACAACAACAACATCATGGTGCTGTGACCCTCGACCTCTGACCCGTCTGAACCAGCACTGATGCTCATATCAGGTCCTCACAACGAGACTCCACGTTTTCATTCTCCACACACACTCGTTAATTCACAACACACACTCGTTAATTCACAACACACACTCGTTATTTCACAGCACACACTCGTTAATTCACAGCACACACTCGTTAATTCACACACACACTCGTTATTTCACAGCACACACTCGTTAATTCACAGCACACACTCGTTAATTCACACACACACTCGTACTCGTCATCGCTGCACCGTCCCTGAAAGAGAGATGATGATGTCATCGCAGCTTAATGAGTGAGATCAGGAAAAGGACGGGTGGAGAACGTCCTGTTATCTGATGCCAGCTGAAGAATTAGTTTATTCAGCTGTTTTAACTCTTTTCTCCAGAAAAAGACACGAATGAGATCATGAATCAATGAGGAAAAAACAACATGATTCTACGATTAGTCGACTATGGACAAAATCTGACCAATCAGATTCGACTATGAAAATCCTTAGTGGAGGACACGCCTAGTTATTAATAACAATAATAATAACAGAGAATCATTATTGATCAGTTATCAATGAATTTATCTTCTTCTTTTATTCTTTATTCAGATTGGAGTACTGCAGTTTGTCAGAGATCAGCTGTTCTTCTCTGGTCTCAGCTCTGAAGTCCAACCCCTCCCACCTGAGACACCTGGACCTGAGCAACAACAGGCTGCAGGATTCAGGAGTGAAGGATCTGAGTGGTTTTCTGGAGAGTCCAGACTGTAGACTGGAGACTCTGAGGTCAGTTCACTGACTGTTACTGTTGTAGATCTTAGATCTTTGATCCACAACTGAACCTGATTGATCTTCACTCAGAACTTGAATCGTTGACTTTGATTGAATTGATTAATGACATTTGAAATAGTGGTTGTTGAATGTTTGCAGTTGTTGTTGTGTGAGAATGATTCTTCAGTTTCAGCTCATTTCACTCAGTGGTCATGAATAATGTCTGTTCACTTCAGTTCAACCTTCACACACATTCGTATTTCTCTCAGTCAGACGACTCATGTTTTCTAGAAACTCTGGAGAAAATGTCCAGTATCAGCTCATCAACTCACTTCATCTCTATCACAACAATGTGCACAAGATCCTCACAACTCATGTTTGGACAAAGACACTGAAATTCACCTGTTGAAGATAAAAAATTTCCTGATCATCAATGAATTTATCTTCTTCTTTTATTCTTTATGCAGATTGGAGTTCTGCAGGTTGTCAGAGATCAGCTGTTCTTCTCTGGTCTCAGCTCTGAAGTCCAACCCCTCCCACCTGAGACACCTGGACCTGAGATACAACAACCTGAAGTCTTCAGACGTGAAGGATCTGGATGATCTAGTGAAGAGTCCAGACTGTAGACTGGAGACTGTGAGGTCAGTAGGGGGGCGGAGTCAGTCTGTGCTGCTTTCAGCACTATTGGACTAAAGTCAGTGAGACAATAACAGAGACAACAGTCAGCCAATCAGAGCAGAGAGAGACAATCACTGATCCATCACCTCTGTCCTCTGCTTCTCTTCACAGCTGGTACACTCCTCCACTCCTTCAGTCCTGAACCTCCTGAACTGATCTGAGAGCAGCTCCTCTGTCTCTCACAGAGTCCAGTCCACCATCCTCCCTGTGTGTTCTGGATCTGACAGAGATCATCACTCCTCCTCCTCCTCCTCCTCTCTCTTTCTCCTCCTCCTCCTCCTCCTCTCTCCTCCCTCTTCCTCCTCCTCATCTTCCTCTTCCTCATCTCTCCTCCTGATTTCTCCTCCTCCCTCTTCCTCCTCCTCATCTCTCCTTCCTCTCTCTTCCTCCTCCTCCTCATCTCTCCTCCTCTTCCTCATCTCTCCTCTTTCCTCCTCCTCCTCATCTTCCTCCTCCTGCTCCTCCTCATCTCTCCTCCTCCTCATCATCTTCCTCCTCCTGCTCCTCCTCATCTCTCCTCCATCTCTTCCTCATCTCTCCTCCTCCTCTTCTTCCTCCTCCTGCTCCTCCTCATCTCTCCTCCTCATCATCATCTTCCTCCTCCTGCTCCTCCTCATCTCTCCTCCTCCTCTTCCTCATCTCTCCTCTTTCCCCCTCCTCCCCATCTTCCTCCTCATTCCTCCTCCTCCTCATCTCATCTCTCCTCCTCCTCCCTCTTCCTCCTCCTCCTCCTCCTCCTCTTTCCTCCTCCTCCTCATCTCTCCTCCTCCTCTTCCTCATCTCTCCTCTTTCCTCCTCCTCCTCATCTTCCTCCTCCTTCTCCTCCTCATCTCTCCTCATCTTCCTCCTCCTCCTCCCTCTTCCTCCTCCTCCTCATTCCTCCTCATCTTCCTCCTCCTCATCTCTCCTCTTTCCTCTTCCTCCTCATCTTCCTCCTCCTGCTCCTCCTCATCTCTCCTCTTTCCTCTTCCTCCTCTTCCTCATCTTCCTCCTCCTCCTCCTCATCTCTCCTCCTCCTCTCTCTTCCTCCTCCTTCTCATCTCTCCTCTTTCCTCTTCCTCCTCCTCCTCATCTCTCCTCCTCCTCATCTCTCCTCTTTCCTCTTCCTCCTTCTCCTCCTCCTCCTCCTCCTCCTCCTCATCTCTCCTCCTCCTCCTCCTCCTCATTCCTCTTCCTCCTCCTCCTCCTGCTGTCTTCTTCATTCATTCTGATTATTCAGCTCCATCTTGAGGTGTGGTGAAGAACTGCAGCTCATTTCCACATTATTCAGCGTTTCTAAACATGATGGAGGTTCAGAACAGGTTACTATGACGACAGTTAACACATTAATGTAAGTGTCATGTTCATAAACACAGATTTTTTTTTGTATTATGATAAATTATGTATATTTTAAATTTGTATTTTTACCCTTTTTTAAACTTCTACTTCTTGTCCTTATTCTGCTTCTGCAACAAGTAAATTCCCCTCATGTGGAATCAATAAAAGTCTCATCATATCTTATGATAGATAGATAGATAGATAGATAGATAGATAGATAGATAGATAGATAGATAGATAGATAGATAGATAGATAGATAGATAGATAGATAGATAGATAGATAGAGTTGTGTATTTCCTCTTTAAACCACCAGTGGGCAACATTTTATTTAAAATCTCATGTGTTTCTTCACCATCGGATTAAAGTCTGAAATAAACATGATTTATTTGCTTTATTTATTGTTGCAAAGACAAAAAGCCTGAATCAAATGTGCATCATGTTGTGTTCACATACTTTTTCTGTGTTGTAAAGATAATAACTCAATAATATATTGATCTAATGAACACGGTATAATATCAGAAACCAGGTCGTTTCCTCTCTCTGGGTTCACAGCAGGACGATGACTGAAGATAATTATTAACTAGTCAGTAGTAATTCCACGCAAAGGCAATATCTGATCATCAGCAAGATCAGTGTTAATCAATAACTGATAATAAAGATACAGACTGCAGGTCAGAGATCAGCTGGACTCTTCCTCTGATATCATTTCAGAAATGTGTTTGAGGAAGAGGAGATTTCTAGTCAGGCTCAGAGTTTGACCTGTGACTGTGTATCGAGGTCACAGGTCAATGTTTGATTCACGACTCGTCAAATTATTAATCAAAACGTGCAGTTCTATAGGGATCAGTGTGCTATTACTTTTCTCTACGGAAAAAACTGCAACAAATTTCTCATAGAGGATGAATGGGAGGAGGTGAAAAAACTAACAAATGATTGGACTTTGTCAAACGTCTACTGCTCCAGCATACTTTCACCTAGAGACTCAGTTTAAGCTTTAAAATGTAGAATAGAATAGGATGTCTTTATTATCTTTGCAACAAGCACAAAGAGACTTTACACAACTCTATCTATCTATCTATCTATATCTATCTATCTATCTATCTATCTATCTATCTATCTATCTATCTATCTATCTATCTATCTATCTATCTATCTATCTATCATAAGATATGATGAGACTTTTATTGATTCCACATGAGGGGAAAGAGACTTTGTGCTTGTCCAATCCATCCTCCCCTTAGGTGTCATTAAAAGAGAAGTACAAAAAAAGCAACAAAAAAGTCTCTTCTATTTCTGTATTAATTAATTTTGATGGTTATTATAGCTTTTGATCAATCACTATTCATTGTGGCCCTCTCAAAATTTCTGGGAGGGAATTTTATAGTTGTTTACTCCCATTTTGCATCATGTGCACTGAGTTTATTCTCTGGAATGATGATGTGACCCACGAGCTGGTCACACATCTCTCTGACGGGCTGAAAGCTGCTCTGTTACTGAACAAGATCCTCTGTCTCTGTTTCCTGTCAGGGAGAGAGAGAGAGGCTGTAACAGAGCAGCAGATTTCAGAATAAAACACTCAGAGAATCCAAATCCTGCAAGTTGTTGGACGGTGTTGTCCAGGTGGTGAGGGGGCGGGGCTTTGTTGTGACATCACAAAGTGACAGGAAGTCCTGACGGCTGGTTTTAAAGGTGTACAGAAATGGCCGTTTGTCCTGTTTGTCGCGCCGAGTTGTCACGAGCTGCAACACGAGTTTACCCGAGTAAGGAAAACGAATTTGATTGGTCGTTATCGAGCGGGCGGGATATTCAAAGCTTGGGGCGAGACCGAGCTCCGTGTGTGTGTGCGTGTCTCAGACGTTTGAATGACGGATGACGGATCCAATATCAGTGGCTGATGAATCGTGTACAGGCTGACGTATAATCCGTGCGCCTGCATTATCCAATGCGAAAAAAAACAAAACACACTTTCATCCCGGATTTACTCAAAAATAGAATTTTGCACAAAGTTTGGCCTACATCGTCTGAAAGATGAGTTATCACATTAATTTTATGATCCAGAGTGGGCTCAAATTCAGTTTTCTTTTCTGTACACCTTTAAGGCTCAGTTTCTGAATACAAGCTGTACTTGTATTCAGAAATACAAGTACAAATACATATACTGTTTAAAATGTAAAGTGAATGTGTCATCTGTAACTTGATGCCTTTTGGAGATCATTTCATCTTCCATTTGCTGAACTGTTCACATTAACAGACATTTGATCAGCCCTTTGCATGACAGTGTATGCCATGGGGAGGTTTCTAATCACAAGCAGCTGCAGTTCCTCTCCTGGCCACTAGAGTGAGTCTCCAACAGTGGGTTGGTCTCCATAGACTCCCATATTAAAATGTCTACATCCTGGTAGAGAAACAGTCCTCACCACTGTCCACAGGCTGAGCTGTGTGAATGAAAAGTGACAGGAATTGTGTAAAGAACAACAAAGAGAACCGAGAGTTAAGTTTAAGCTCCGCCCACTTTCACTGCTCGTGTCTTCAGCTTCTGTTTCCTACTTGAAGGTTCGTCCATCTCACCTGAGCTGTGTCCACACAGGTGGGCCCAACGCCACAAGGGGCAAGAGGGGGCGTTACCACCAATGGCAAAATCAGCTAACACAGCAGTAATGGTCAAGATACATGTATTGAGAGGAGAGTATCAAACACCATAAGCCCATGTTATTTGGGGTTCACTAGCAAGGACCATGCCACAACAATGTACCATTTAACATTTTAACCCTCCTGTTGTCTTTCTGGGTCAAATTGACCCAATTTGTTCCCTTCCTCCATCCTTCCTTTCTCCCTTCCTTCTTTGCACAATCATTTTTCCCTTCCTTCCTTCTTCTTCCCTCCTCTTTTGATCCAGTTGACCCTCCATCTTTCTTTCCTTCCTTCTTCCATCCTTCTTCCTTCCTTGAACAAATCTGTTCCCTCCCTACATCTTTCTGTCCTTCCCTTTCCCCTTCCTTCTTTCCACAACCATTTCCCCCTCCCTCCCTTCCTTCCTTCTTCCTTCCTTTTTGAACCAATCTGTTCCTGCCCTTCATCTATCTTTCCTTCCTTTTTCCCTTCCTTCTTCCCCTTTGTCCTTCCTGCCTTCCTTCCTTCCTACTTTTCCTTTGTCCTTCCTGCATTCCTTCCTTCCTTCCTTCATTGACCCAGGTGGACAACAGGAGTGTTACAGTAATTGAGGGAATGTAAGTGTTGAGGATGGATATTGTATGAGTGGTGGAATGGTGAAGGAAGGTTGACGTCTGCACTGCTGGTCTGGGAGGATGAAATGAAGACTGGCGAAGGGATGCTCAGAGAACAGAGTGGGGGCTCCATCTTGGTGTGGTTCTGTCCGAGCTGGTTTCATGCTCCTCAGACGGTAGTATACACTGGTTGAGTAGAGAGGGATGGAAGGATGAGAGTAGGGATGATTGGAAAGAGGGATGTGGTTAGAAGGTGCCTGGATAAAGGGAAGAAGGGGGTTGGGTTGAGGCAAAAGGATGAAGAAGAGGTTGACCAGGTACATGAAGGTTTGACTGGTGATTAGAGGTGGTTGTGGCGTGGCCCTGCTCCTGAACAAACGTTAACCACTTAACTCCATTTATTTCACAACCAGCTAAAGTTGAACTCTGCCACCTGTATGTTATGTAAACGCTGCTGGACCTTGATCCACTCAAACTGCCCGGTGTACGTCAAAGGTTTAAGATTAAAAGGCTCCTGCAGCTGCGCCTTAAAATCTATTATTTGTAGAGAGTGGTAAATACATGCAATATAAAATGAAATGACCGGCGTACATGTGTCTCCATTGTTGTCTGTGCCAAAATACATCAGCGCCTCCATTTCCTGCGTAGACGTTGGCTCTTTGGACTGTGCAAGAACATCATGCTAATCTTTTATAGAGCAACTAGGAGTCCATTTTAAGGTACGGCATCACCAGCTGGTTCTGGAATTTGAAAGTCAAATCTAAATTAACAAATTCTCAATCTGGTTAAAACAGCAGGCAAGATCATGGGTCACTCTATTCACAATTCTCAGGAACTCTTTGACCAAGCAGTTATCAATCAGACGAAGAACGATTTAACGGACAGGTCTCATTTTTTACATGATGAATACCAACTAATGCACTCAGGGAGGAGATATAGAGTCCCCCTCGACCACTACCATCACTACCATCATCGATACCATCACTACCACCAACAACAACAAAACTTGAACTCCCAATCTTTCACACTTTGTGGCATCAAAAGTGCATCACTCCATCACTACCATCACTAGCACCATCACTACTATAACTACCACCATCAATACCACCATCGCCAACACTACCATCACGACCGTCACTACCATAATCACCACCATCATCACCATCACCATCACTATTAACATCACTACCATCATCACTATTAACATCACTACCATCATCACTACCATCACTACCATCATCACCACCATCATCACTACCATCACTATTAACAGCACTACCATCATCACTACCATCACTACCATCATCACTACCATCACTATTAACATCACTACCATCATGACTACCATCACTATTAACATCACTACCATCATGACTACCATCATTACCATCATCACTACCATCAATATTAACATCACTACCATCATGACTACCATCATTACCATCATCACTACCATCATTACCATCATCACTACCATCACTATTAACATCACTACCATCATGACTACCATCATTACCATCATCACTACCCTCACTATTAACATCACTACCATCATTACCATCATCACTACCATCATTACCATCATCACTACCATCATTACCATCATCACTACCATAATCACCACCATCATCACCATCACTATTAACATCACTACCATCGCTACCATAATCACCACCATCACTATTAACATCACCACAATCACTACCATCATCACTACCATCATCACTACCATCACTACCATCATCATCACTACCATCATCACTACCATCACTACCATCATCACTACCATCATCACTACCATCATCACCATCATCACTACTATCATCACTACCATCATCACTACCATCATCACCATCATCACTACTATCATCACTACCATCATCACTACCATCATCACCATCATCACTACTATCATCACTACCACCATCACTACCATCACTACCATCATCACTACCATCATCACCATCATCACTACCATCATCACTACCATCACTACCATCATCACTACCATCACTACCATCATCACTACCATCATCACTATCATCATCACTACCATCATCACTACCATCACTACCATCATCACCATCATCACTACCATCATCACTACCATCATCATCACTACCATCACTACCATCATCACCATCATCATCACTACCATCACTACCATCATCACCATCATCACTACCGTCATCACTACCATCACTACCATCATCACTACCATCACTACCATCATCACTACCATCACTACCATCACTACCATCATCACTACCATCATTACCATAATCACTACCATCATCATCACTACCATCATCACTATCATCACTACCATCATCATCACTACCATCATCACTATCATCACTACCATCATCACTACCATCACTACCATCATCACTACCATCACTACCATCACTACCATCATCACTACCATCATCACTACCATCACTAGAATCATCACTACCATCATCACTACCATCACTACCACCATCATCATCACTACCATCATCATCACTACCATCACTACCATCATCACTACCATCACTACCATCATCACTACCATCATCACCATCATCACTACCATCACTACCATCATCACCATCATCACTACCATCATCACTACCATCACTACCATCATCACTACCATCATCACCATCATCATCACTACCATCACTACCATCATCACTACCATCACTACCATCATCACCATCATCACTACCATCATCATCACTACCATCACTACCATCATCACCATCATCATCACTACCATCATCACTACCATCACTACCATCATCACCATCATCACTACCATCATCACTACCATCATCATCACTACCGTCATCACTACCATCATCATCACTACCATCATCATCACTACCATCACTACCATCATCACTACCATCATCACTACCATCATCACTACCATCATCACTACCATAATCACTACCATCATCACTACCATCACTACCATCATCACTACCATCATCATCACTACCGTCATCACTACCATCATCATCACTACCATCATCACTACCATCACTACCATCATCACTACCATCATCACTACCATAATCACTACCATCACTACCATCATCACTACCATAATCACTACCATCATCACTACCATCACTACCATCACTACCATCATCACTACCATCACTACCATCATCACTACCATAATCTCTACCATCATCACTACCATCACTACCATAATCACCATCATCACTACCATCATCATCACTACCATCATCATCACTACCATCACTACCATCATCACTACCATCACTACCATCACTACCACCATCACTACCATCACTACCATCATCACTACCATCACTACCATCATCACTACCATCATCACCATCATCACTACCATCATCACTACCATCACTACCATCACCACCATCATCACCATCATCACTACCATCACTACCATCATCACTACCATCACTACCATCACTACCATCATTACCATAATCACTATCATCATCACTACCATCACTACCATCATCACCATCATCACTACCATCACTACCATCATCACCATCATCACTACCATCACTACCATCATCACCATCATCATCACTACTATCACTACCATCATCACTACCATCACTACCATCATCACTACCATCATCACCATCATCATCACTACCATCACTACCATCATCACTACCATCACTACCATCATCACTACCATCATCACTATCATCACTACCATCACTACCATAATCACTACCATCATCACTATCATCACTACCATCACTACCATAATCACTACCATCATCACTACCATCACTACCATCATCACTACCATCACTACCATCATCACTACCATAATCACTACCATCATCACTACCATCATCACTACCATCACTACCATCATCACTACCATCATCACTACCATCACTACCATCATCACTACCATCACTACCATCACTACCATCATCACTACCATCACTACCATCATCACTACCATAATCACTACCATCATCACTACCATCACTACCATCATCACTACCATAATCACTACCATCATCACTACCATCATCACTACCATCACTACCATAATTACTACCATCATCACTACCATCACTACCATCACTACCATCATCACTACCATCACTACCATCATCACTACCATAATCACTACCATCATCACTACCATCATCACTACCATCATCACTATCATCACTACCATCACTACCATAATCACTACCATCACTACCATCATCACTACCATAATCACTACCATCATCACTACCATCATCACTACCATCACTACCATCATCACCATCATCACTACCATCATCATCACTACCATCATCATCACTACCATCACTACCATCATCACTACCATCATCACTACCATCACTACCGTCATCACTACCATCATCACTACCATCATCACTACCATCACTACCATCACTACCATCATCACCATCATCACTACCATCATCACTACCATCACTACCATCACCACCATCATCACCATCATCACCATCATCACTACCATCATCACTACCATCACTACCATCATCACTACCATCACTACCATCACTACCATAATCACTATCATCATCATCACTACCATCACTACCATCATCACCATCATCACTACCATCACTACCATCATCACCATCATCACTACCATCACTACCATCATCACTACCATCATCACCATCATCATCACTACCATCACTACCATCATCACTACCATCACTACCATCATCACTACCATCATCACCATCATCATCACTACCATCATCACTACCATCATCACTATCATCACTACCATCATCACTATCATCACTACCATCATCACTACCATCACTACCATCATCACTACCATCACTACCATCATCACTACCATCATCACTATCATCACTACCATCACTACCATCATCACTACCATCATCACTATCATCACTACCATCATCACTACCATCACTACCATCACCACCATCATCACCATCATCACTACCATCACTACCATCATCACCATCATCACTACCATCACTACCATCATCACCATCATCACTACCATCACTACCATCATCACTACCATCATCACCATCATCATCACTACCATCACTACCATCATCACTACCATCACTACCATCATCACCATCATCACTACCATCACTACCGTCATCACCATCATCACTACCATCACTACCATCATCACTACCATCATCACCATCATCATCACTACCATCATTACCATCATCACTACCATCACTACCATCATCACCACCATCACTACCATCATCACCATCATCATCACTACCATCATCACTACCATCACTACCATCATCACCATCATCACTACCATCATCACTACCATCATCACTACCATCATCATCACTACCGTCATCACTACCATCATCATCACTACCATCATCACCATCATCACTACCATCATCACTACCATCATCACTACCATCATCACCATCATCACTACCGTCATCACTACCATCATCATCACTACCATCATCACCATCATCACTACCATCATCACTACCATCATCACTACCATCATCACTACCATCACTACCATCATCACTACCATCACTACCATCACTACCATCATCACTACCATCATCATCACTACCATCATCATCACTACCATCATCACTACCATCACTACCATCATCACTACCATAATCACTACCATCATCACTACCATCACTACCATCATCACTACCATAATCACTACCATCACTACCATCACTACCATCATCACTACCATCATCACTACCATCACTACCATCATCACCATCATCACTACCATCATCACTACCATCATCATCACTACCATCACTACCATCATCACTACCATCATCACTACCATCACTACCATCATCACTACCATCACTACCATCACTACCATCACTACCATCATTACCATAATCACTATCATCATCATCACTACCATCATCACTATCATCACTACCATCATCACTACCATCATCACTACCATCACCACCATCATCACTACCATCATCACTACCATCATCACCATCATCACTACCATCACTACCATCATCACTACCATCACTACCATCATCAGTACCATCACTACCATCATCATCATCACTACCATCACAACCATCACTACCACCACCAACAACAAAACTTGAACTCCCAAACTTTCACACTTTGTGGCATCAAAAGTGCTTTTTCTCAAAATGAGCTCATTGAGTCTGTGACGTCTGGTTTGGCTTCATCTCACAGAGGTTTGGTTAAATGTCATAGCACATGTAGAGCTGGATGAAAGGAACAAAAGTACAAATCTACAGTAGAAACCAACCTCAACAGTAAAGTTTACAGCTAAAGCAGTGAGTGGCCCAGTGGTCAGACTCAACAATGTCCTCTGCTTGATGTTCTGCTGTCTGGCCTCTGATTTGCTGCCTGCAGCTTCATTGTGGTTTCTGATCTGTGACTGGCTAGGTAACAGATGACATGTTGAGGGGAGGGAGCTCCACACACTTTATAATGTAAAGATGAATTGGATTCAACAAGAAGACATCAGCAGCTACAGGACTTCATATCTCAACTGCCCTGAAGGACAGAGATGGACAACAAACATGGTAAATATATTTATATATTCATATATATCCATATATAGAGTCCTTTAACTCAGGGGAGTGTATTAGAAACAGCATAGTATTGATCTCCTCCATTTAAGCCACTAAGCTACAGATATACTGTCTATATAAAGTTAATTTAGATGTGTTGTTGCTGGGTCTTCACACTTTTCTTTCCCTCATAGAATTCATATCTTGTTTTATTTATGTTTATAGTATAGACACAGTTGCATTGTGTTATATTTATTATATTCTTTAAGGATGTTTAAAGGTGGGGGACATTAAGGATGTGTTTGTTTGTGTTGTTTGACTTTAAGTTTTCAATAACTTTAATGATCTGGATCAATATTTATTGAGTGTTACAAATTACACAAGACGTAAATATGTATTTTGTTTAAATGTACTAGAACATCTGGCTAACTGAAGTAAACCTTTGCAGTGTTTAGTGCAGTTCATGATATTTCCATGGTCAGTCATTAGAACTTATCAGCTCATATAATTTAACAGATAAACTATGTTTAATAGTTTTACAACATTTACCTGTTTGATTTTTTTTTACACGTAATTTTACACAGAATAAAAAAATCCCACTGAGAAAAGGATCAGTCAGTGGTCAGTAAAAGGACTCCACAGCACCTCTGCAGTGTGTGTGTGTGTGTGTGTGTGTGTCCCTTTAAACTCAGTTTATCATATCAAATAAGTGTTCAAGTGCCATTTTATGCAGTATGTGTGAGATGAAGCATAAATAACGTTTAATCTGATCCATGCTTCTGCAGAGAAAACTGAATCATTCCAATCAGTCATCTTTCTGTCTTTATTCTCACTTCAGGAGCATTCATATTTCACATCCCAGATGTTTTATTCTTATACTCATGTGTCTTGACTGTATTCAGCTTCAAACTGGAAAAGAGAAATCCTATAATCAGAGAACAGTCAGCTGATATGAATGACTCTGTGTAACCATGGATCCAGCTATAAGACATATAGACAAGAGCATCGTCAGCATATGAACACACAACAGTACTTCAGTACAGTTGGATTTTTACTGCTGCCTTTATTAAACACTGTTAGAAACTCTCAGACAGACCACAGGGGGCGACAGTGAGTTTTTACATTGTCTTGTCTTTACATTTCCATTAGCACCATCACAGCCACAGCTGAGCTTCCTGCCCATTCACAAATGTAATGTAGATACCATAAATTCTCCAGTAGAAGCGCAGGCTTTTATTTGCTTCACCGGCTGCTTCTATCAGAAGCAGGTGTCTATATGAGACAGGCTTTTATTTAATTTAGAAGAAATCTACTGCTCAGCAAAGATGGAAAATCCTCTCAAATGGTTCTGCTGTCACTGTTTAAAAGAGTAAAAATAGAAGGAAAGAGTCGGATGCAATGAAGCATTAATTTAGTTTAGTTTAATCAGCACCCATTAAATTTGTACATGCATGGGACCTGTTAAAAATCAATTTGCATAAATGTCATATACATGTTTATGTGTCTGTGTTCGTTTATATTGTCACATATGTTATTGGTGTTGTGTAAAAGTTATAATCTTTGTATCAAGAGTCTGTTTGTATGAGTTCATAGACGTGACATGAACAAACACCAGTCCAGTGACATATATAATGTTTTTACATGGGTGGGATGCAGATAAATTGCAGATTTTATTTATATGTATTCTGACAGGATGTGTATAGGTGCTCCTCATGATTTGGTGGGCGTGTGAGCGCTGGTGTGTTGCTCTGATGAAAACAAACTCTGTCTGTGTAAAATCTTCCAACAGAGTCCAAACCCGCGGACGTGAGGATCGTCCTGGTTGGAAGAACTGGAGCTGGGAAGAGCTCAGCCGGAAACAGGATCCTTGGAGTAAACGCTGGTTCAGGATTTCCTGTCGGATCGGGTTTCAGGTCTATGACACAGGAGTGTAAGAGGCTGACGACAACGCTGAGTCATGGTCCTGGACCTCTGGCCGGAAAAACCCTGGCTGTCGTCGATACTCCAGGTCTGTGTCACAGCAGCATAGACAGGAAGCAGCTGATAGAGGAGGTCCTTAAGTGTGTCACGCTGGTCGAACCTGGTCCTGACGTCTTCCTGTTGGTGGTCGACCCGAGCAGCTTCACCACAGATGATGAAGAAGCCCTGAACACCTTCAAGAGCGTCTTCAAGGGAGCAGAGAGCCACACCATCGTCCTGTTCACCCACTGCCACAGAAACCAGGACATTGAGACATTTTTGAAAGCTGAAGGCAGTAAAAGCATCAGTGACTTCATCACATTGACGGAGCCACAGGTGGAACACCAAGTCTTCGACCACAAGGCTGAGGATCAGCAGGTGAGCGAGCTGCTGGAGAAGATCCACAGGCTGGTCACTCACAACCAAGGAGAACACTTCATCAAAGACTGGTTCGATATGAACAAGCTGTTTGAGGACGTGAAGAAGTTTGATTCCCATCTGTCAGTCAGCAGGACTGAGTTCCCATGGCAGCTGGTGGAGTGGTGCCGGGGTGAAGTGGTGAACCTCTGTCCACCGGTGAAGAAGCTTCTGGAGTTTTTGGAGGAGGCCACTTATGGGTTGATGCCAGCTAGCGCTAAACAGTAGAGGCTCCATCCTCCCAACTGACCAACCACACAGCTCGTCTGTCTCCGCTCTCTGGACTTTAGTTGTCATGGTCACAATAACGGACTATTTTGATGAACAGCGACTGTAAACAAAGATGGACGTCTCCTCTGTGACTCCGCCCACAGGTTTCTAAAGCTGCTGCTCATCCTGCGTTCGAAACAATTAGTCGAAACTCGGATCTTTCCCAGTTGAAAACTCAGAGTTCCAACCTCAAAGCGTTCGAGACGCATGAGGTCAGAATAACCAAAAACATGGCGGACTTTGCATTCAAAGTGCTTCACGTAGCTAAGGCATAAAAACATTACAAAGGACACAAGAAGAATTTTAAAAAATAACATTTGGATGTTTTTTGGCCTTTAAATGCATTCTAATAGGTGTTTTACCGTTGACAGTGTGGTTTTGCACGGTGCAGATTGTTGTGTGACGTCAGACAACTGATTCTGGGCGAAGTCGGCAGAGATCTTTTGATTGCACTTTTTCAAGTCGGAGGTCAGAAAGATCCCACTAGAGCCGCATCTTTGCAGTGTCTGACTCCGCCCACTGACCAGCTGTCTCAAGACACACACACACACTTCTATGACTATGCACAGTCACTTCATTAGTTGATTATTTTGTGGATGTTTATGATGAGAAATCAATTTGTTTTTTTCACAGGTCATTGATTACCACGTGTATCTTTTCATAATTATCAGTGTTATCAACAGATATGGTGAGTCCATGTGTGTGTTACCTGTTGGTGTGTGTGTGTGTGTGTGACTCGTGATCAGCATGTGTTGTTGTTGTTGTTGTTAATGTCGATGTGAATGGCTGCTCTTCAGCCCCTGCCTGTCTCTGCTATGTGAACTGCATCACATGATTAAACTCTAGTCTGTTGAATCTTTGTGTGACACTCGTCATTCCAACACGCACACCATTTATGACACACAATGACATTCATTACATTCTACAGCTCCCTCATACGGAGTGAACAAGTGGTATTCTGGTTGTTAGCTACATGTTACACAGATTATCTGGCAATCTGTGGGTTGTGCAGTTGATGTGGGGGTGAGAGGTCAGTGGAGGATCTGTGGGAGGGGCCAGGGTCCTGGACTGATCAGATCCTGTATTTGTCTAGTTTTAAATACTATACTATACTATCCATCGTTTCATTTTTATCCTGTTATGTTTTTAATATTGTTATCTATCTGCTCATAGTGCCTGGGCAGGTACTATGAGCAGTCCCCGATCTCCAGACTCAGTTCACCTGCTGCTGTTTGTTTATTGTGCAGCTGAGAAATTGAATTTCCTTCGGGATAAATAAAGTATCTATCTATCTATCTATCTATCTATCTATCTATCTATCTATCTATCTATCTATCTATCTATCTATCTATCTATCTATCATGTTGTTGACTGTACAGTGAGACTCCCAGTCCTTCAGTCCACATGTTTATTGTGTCCGTTATTATAATTATCTGACGGCAGCTCAATGAACAACCACTCCTCTCAGGGTCCTTAATCAGCAGCAGCTTCTTTATTAACAAAGAGTTGATTTTTGGAGACGTGAGCTCAGTTCCCGTCCTGACATCACTCTGCTTCTTGTTTCCCACCGGTGTCGGTGTCCCAAACCGGCGCTGCTGCCTTTGTGTGTAATAATGATGTTTGTACAGTGGGATAAATAACTAATAATTCACCCACAGAAGCTGCTGAAACAGAACACATGCTGCTCTGTGGGATGGTGGTGTCTCCATCTCCATGCTCAGTGTCCTCAGCACCTGAGGAGAGGACATGCTGCCACTCTTAGCTCAGCCCCCTGATTTGTTGGTTTGCAGCTCCTTTTTTTTTTTTTTTTTTTTTGTTTCTGATCTGTGACTGGTCAGATTGTGACTGGGAACAGGTGATGTGTGTTTCAGGGGAGGGAACCAGCAGCAGCTCAACAGAATGAGGAGCTGGACAGTGAAATAGTGAGGAGAAGACATAGACAAGGACAGGACAGACCACAGAGCAGCAGAGATGACCAGTAAACCTTGTGAGTACAGGACATCAGTTTAACTGTTTACTCTATTTATTTAATCTGAGATTATTTCCAGGAAGTCTCCAGCTCTCAGGTTCAGAAATAATTATTAAACCTCCAGAGGATCTCAAACCATCAGATTTAACATTATTGTGATTTGACAGTCTGTACTGATCACACTTCTTTAGTCATTTTATCTTTTTTATCCATGTTTGTCATTACTGGACAGGAGCAGAGAGCTGATGACCACCTAGTTTGACTTCAGTTAATGTGCTGCCTGCTATAGAGGAAGGACATTCAGAATAAGTCTGCAAGGTGGAAAAATGTGAGACAAGAAGTTTCAAGTTAAAGAGAAGAAAAGTCTAAAAGCTTCAGACACTTGAGCAGGTCAGGTGGAGGTGATCCGAGTCTGAACCTGGTTGACCTGATGGTCTGAGGAATGTCTCAGTGTGTGTTGGGACTCCAGCAGCTTTTATCCAGTGTAAGAACTGGTCCATGTCTCAGATCCTCAGTGGGAGATACATGAGTGCTAACATGATTGGAGTAGAAAGCCTATGAAGGACTGATGTCATTTAATGTAAAGTCAGGCGTCATCTGCATAATTGCGATGTTTGATTTTACTGGTCAATTTGAAATAGAAGAGGACCGAGCGATGAGCCCTGAGGAACCCCACAATCAATCTATCAACAGGGGCAAAGTCGTTCCTGCCCCGAGGATGTAAGGATGCCAACAGATCTGCAAACACATCTGCATGTGCAATCCTGTGCTATGGGATAGTGCAATTTAAGTCAATCCTGCACTTTATTGGGGCATTGTGCAATTCAATTCAATCTTGCACTTATGCACTCGTCACTTTAGCAAACAGTACTTTAGCACATAACACTTTAACTAGCACTATAGCACTTTATAACTTCTCAGTAACCTTTTGGTTCCCTTACCCACTCTTTTAACTGTCTATGGTCAGTTAACTGGTGGTTTATTTATGTCTTTCATATGTTTTGTGTAAGGTGTTTTGTTGTCCTAGTCCTGCCTCCTGTACTTGTACTTTTTATCGTCATTGTCTTTTATGTTTAACATCAACCTGCCAATGGGACTGGGGATGGAAATTAGCCACTTGGCTACAATCCCACATATTTACATGTCAATGTCCATCAATATGTACTGTTCCCATTTTTACAATAAATAAATAAATCTGAAATCTGAAGACACGATGTAACAGGCGGAGGAGCCATCATTTAGTTGATTTTGGTTCTCCTCCTGTCTGGAGTTTGGGGATTTTACAGGAAGCAACAGTATAAAAGTGGACAATCTGTGTTAAAGTGAGAACCAGGACCCGATCCTTGACTCCTCAGTCCTGACGCACAACGTGAACAGAACCCACTGATGTTGCTGTGTTGGTCCCGTTTGCTTGTGATGCTCCATTTGTGTTCTGACGCCTTTCTATCAGAACCAGCGTGAACTTCTTCAGCAGTTTGAGCAACAGTAGCTGGTCTGTTGGGACTGGAAACGCCCGATCCTGACCACCGCAGACCGGGAACACCCAACAAGAGCTGCAGCTGTTTCGATGTTCTGACCCAGTCGTCTACACACGTCACTGTTTGGAGCTTGTTGTCAAAGTCAAAGCTCAAATCCTGAAGCTTGAACCATTTTTCCTCCTACTAACATCCACTCCGAGGACAACATGTTCACCTGCTGCCTCATATATCCAGTGATGGGACTAATGGCGTTACTAACGGCGCTACTTTTTTCAGTAATGAGTAATCAAAAAAGTTAATATTTCCCCTGTTACAACGCCGTTACCGTTACTGACAATAAAATGCTGTGTTAGTTGGAAATCCCATCAGAAAATAATACACCCTTTTAAGTGTAGGACGTTATATATACCTTTTTTTTTTAGTTCATCAGCTGGTCGGAAAAATTTCCATTTATCTGGAACTAACCAACTCACTCAGTAGGCTATCCCTCCGCACAAATACTGAGTGAGTTGGTTAGTTCCAGATAAACGGCAGGTTAGGGAGGGAAGTCTGAGTAATTTGACATATTTGAGCATTTTATAAAAAGCGTAATGCAATAATTACTTTTCTTGTAATTAATTACTTTTATCATGTAGTAACTCAATTACTAACTCGGTTATAGTAACTTTACTTTTCAAAGTAACATGCCCAACACTGCATATACTCTAGCCGCTGTCAGGAGCCAAGATGAAGAGTTGTTGTGTTGCTCTGAATGTTGATCTCTGTGTCGTTTGTTGTATTTTGCAGCAGAGCTGAGGATCGTTCTCGTCGGGAGAGTCGGAGCCGGGAAGACGACCGCCATGAACAACATCCTGAGGGCGAGAGGAGAGACAGAGGCTATGGTCCCGGTGTCTCAATCTCAATCCGACAAGTGTGAGAAGAAGCAGAACCGCATCAACGGACAGAGGGTGGTTGTTGTCGACACCCCGGGCCTGGGCCGACCGGGGCAGAGCGATGAGAGCGTGATGGAGGAGATCAAGCGGGGTTTCAAACTGGCTTCTCCTGGTCCTCATGCCTTCCTGTACCTGCAGAGGGTCAGGGCCATCACAGACAGCGAAGCCGCCGCCATGACGCTTTTTAAAAGCTTCTTCCATCAGGAGATCTTGAAGTACACTCTGGTCGTGTTCACCCACGCAGAGGGAAGACGCATCGATGACGAGTTAATCGACGAACAGCCGGTTCTGAAGGACTTTGTGTCTCAGTGTCAGGGCGGATACTGTGTTCTGGACAGCGAAGCCCAGCAGGACTCGTCTCGGGTGGACGAGCTCCTGGAAAAGGTCAACGAGATGGTTCAGGAAAACAAAAAAAGAGGCCGAGGGTTCCTGACGTCGAAGGAAGTCGACCTGAGGAAGAGGATCTCTCTGGCGGTGAGCGGCTCGGCCGTGGTCGGAGCCGGCTGTGGCGCAGGAGTTTCACAAGCGGGAGTTTGGAGCGCGGTGGGGTTGACGGCGGGGATCGTAGGAGGAGCTGCACTGGGAGCTGTACTGGGAGCCGCAGGGATTCTGGCGTACGAGCACATGAAGGACAAACGGAAAGGTTAGGAGGACGAGGAGTGATCGCTAATCCAACATGGACTCAAGGGTCATGATTCAAGGGTTTGGATGCTTCCTGGTTCGATCACTGCTTGATTTTTATTGCTAATAGATCTGTCAACACTAGCGATGTCCCGATTATAGATTTTTCTAGTGTGATTATTGTCAGAGAAATAATCACGGTATTAAAGGGATAGTTCAACATTTTGGCAAATTGGCCCATTGCCATAATCCCTATAGTCATAGCAGTGTTCGTTACCTTTAATTGTCGGTGCAAGCTATTTTTAGAACGGCGGAGCGGAGTGGCAGGCTGCTCAGGGCTATGCTATGGAGGCTAAAGGAATTTCTTGGTTTCCCTCATCAAACTCATCAAATACACAACCCAACAACTCAAAAACGCTGTCGTGGACAAGTTGTGACCTGCACATTCACCACACTATGAGATAATAACACAACGTTACCAGACAGAGTTGTTTTAGAGGTAAATTCATGCAAAACCGCTGATGCTTGTTGCCTTCAGGGACAGTTTTTCAGAAAGCAGTCTCTGCATTTACCCTGTATTTGCCTCGAAAACGGCTCCGTTTCGTAACGTTCCGTTATTATCTCATAGCGTGGTGATTGTGCAGGTCACAACTTGTCCACGACAGCATTTTGGAGTTGTTGGATTGTGTATTTGATGAGGGAAACCAAGAAATTCCTTCAGCCTCCATAGCGTAGCTCTGAGCAGCTCACGGCTCTGCTCCGCCGTTCTGAAAATAGCTTGCACCGACAATTAAAGGTAACTGCAATAATACACCAAAATATGCACTCAAACCTCAACAAAGAACTTAAAGCAGAAGTAAGTGATATATTTGTGTTAA
Organism: Trachurus trachurus; assembly: GCF_905171665.1. Classification (NCBI taxonomy): domain Eukaryota; kingdom Metazoa; phylum Chordata; class Actinopteri; order Carangiformes; family Carangidae; genus Trachurus; species Trachurus trachurus. The sequence goes on along the minus strand of NC_139905.1, from coordinate 2,970,913 downwards.
TATAAGTCTTAAATAGTTATATCTTCCGACAGCAATCACTTACATAGAGTGTTTGGACTGAAACACGGGTCTGTCAGTCACTCTGCTCTGCTCTGAGCCGAAGAGAAAACATTTATCATATCCTACAGTTTTTATCCAATGAGGAGAGAGAACGGCATGCAGGGCTGTGTGTGCAGCCAAGGAACGCCGTGAATGTGGTGACGTAGCGACGAGGACTGTTATGGTGCGTTCAAGGAAACTCGTATTTTTCCGACCGTGAAGTGGTACCAGTTCGATCTGGTACGAGTTCACGGGTCAGAAGTTACGAGTGGCCGTTATAGTGACTTTCACCGGTAAAACAGGTCGGAAAAACACGAGTGGGTTGCCTGGAACGCTACAAAGTCGTAAGTTGTGACTTGAAGCTGTAATTTACGATTTCAAAAGCCTGCCTGGAACGCAGCATTAGCGAAAACGACCGGATCACTCACTTCTGCTTTAAAATGTCTAAATTCTAACTGTTTAAGACGAGGGCTGCCATGCTTTGATGTTGTCATGACGTCAAGTCAGAGCTCTGATATGATACCCGAGTTCCCGACCTGTAACTCCGACGCCGTTCGATTCATTTTTTACAACTCGGAGCTCGTTTTTTTTCCGACTTCTGAGTTGTCTTGAACGCAGCATAAGATCATCACAATTATGATGCATTAATTAATTTCACAACACTGTGTAATCTGTATTTTAATCATGTACTGAGCTTTCAAAATTGGTGTTCAACCAGCTCCTTAGAAATAAATGTTCTAAAGACCAAGGAGTTAGTCCTACAAAATAACAAAAATATAATGAAGCCAGAACAAATGGTCGGGCACATACATTGACAGCAGTCTTACTTTTCAAATCAATACGGAACTAAATGTTCACAACGCCTCCACTTGTCAAACTATTTTAGAAACAGTGCATAGGAGCCTGGTGTATTTTATCATTTAATATGATCATGTGGTATGGAAATCTGAACATCAAATGGAGAAACAAACTGCAGAAGACAGTGAACATGGCCTCCAAGATCCTAGGGAAGCCACAGAAGCAGTAGTGAAGTGTATAGTGAATTTGATCTTTTACCTTCAGGGAAGTGTTATCGACGACTGATAGCAAATAAACATCTCTATAAAAAGTCCTTTGTCCCAGACGCTGTCAATGATCAATGCTAAATAATAAAATAATAAATAAATAAAACGAGATTGCGGTAGCTGTTTACCTTTACTCCTGCTTCTTACTTTTGCTGAGGGTTTCTTTGCAGGTTCTTTGAATAATTGCGTGGTGTACTTTTATGAAATTGGTATGTTTTTGAATGTGTGAAGACTGTATACTGTACTTCAAATGCAGTCGTATTTTTTTTTTTTTTGCTATACTTTATATTTCTCTGTTCTTTAATGTTTTATTGTGCTCTGTGTGTCCTATTGTCTTGAGACATGTCAATGGTGGAACCAAAGATGAATTTCCACTCTGTGAACAATAAAGTTTTCATAATTGCAACACTATGACTGTGTAAAATCAAATTTAGTCATAATATAATTACATTACCAATCATATACAAAAAAATAATAAAAAGTATATTAATATAGGACCAATTATTAATCCCCGGAAATGTTTGAAATATTCAAGTAATTAATTGTCGTTTAAACCATATGTTTACATTTATTTTATTTTAATTGTTTTTTGGTAAAGTGATGGTATATAGGGATCTTTATAATTAATTAATTGTGGCATTCATTCATCCTAAAACCACCATGAACAATGATCTGGGTCCGTCTGTTTCCTTCAGTGATGAAGAAGAGTTCAAACTGTTTTTACTTTAGAAACCTTTTCTCCTCTCTTCTTTTACATCATATTATTATTTTTTATTAACTCATATATGACCGTATTATTACATGGTTGAGTGGTTGAGTTTGAGTTTTGTGAAGAGCTTCATGATGAGTCAGCTGGTGGTTGAAAGTTCAGTTTAACTTTATCAATTTATGACTTGTGGGGCGTTCAAGGCCCGTCTTTGTTCTACACAACAAAATGTTTATTATTATTGGTTAATGGTTAAAAAGCCGTTGGTTTTTATAGGACTTGTCGTCGCGGTGCGTTTGTTGTCACAGAGATAACATGAGTCTCAACAGTCTCATTCTGTTTTGTTTGACTGACAGGGATCAATTATTAATCCCTGAGGTTGTTGTCGTTGATCACTGTGATCAGACACGTCACTGCTTGTAGAAACCTTTATGAGGCTTGTTTTATTATTGTCACTGTTTGTGTCTGTACAGGAAGCTGAGGTCTAATGAATGTTGGGATATAAAACACCTGAGTGTTACGTGATACGAAACTCACCTGTAAAATAATGTCAAATCTGATCTGACCTGAAGATAGAGACAAAAACTTTATTCTGCAAAAACTATAACTTTTTATTTTTTAGATCTTCAGCAGTCGAACATGTTTATATTGATTAGAGAGAGAGACAAAACAGAATAAATACACACAAACATTTACATGAACATAATAAATGCATGAATGGGTGAAATATTAAAAATGAAATGAAAATGTTTAAAACCTTTTTGTTTTAAAGGGACAACGAGGAGTTTTGTAAAAGCGAAGTGTTTTCACACTACATTTATGAGCCTCCGCACCGTGAAATTCTTTGACCGGTGCAAGACAGACTCATGTTTTCATTCATCAAGAATTAAAGTCAGAGGTTGGAAGACGATCACATACCGTCGTAGTTCCCACCATAAACGGAGATTCGGCGGCGTTATTCTCATGACTCGCCACGAAACCGAAAGTAAAGAAACGCTGGTCGGCTCGCCCAGCATTTCCACCACCACTAATAATAACAAAATAACCATAGAGACAAAATCGAAAATGGACCCATTAACAAGTGGTAACGTAGATTCATCCACATTAATATGAGACTTTTTTATAACCAAATAGAAACTCCTCGTTGTTCCTATAAACTGTGATGTTTATTTTTTTTTTTGAGCTTCCTGTTTGTTCTCCATCCTCTGCAGCTCAGTGCAGGAGTTTGATCAGACGCTGCCCCCTGGTGGTAGCAGAAGAACACACACACACACACACACACACACACACACACAGAAAGTGCAGAATGTGTAGAGAACAAAGGTTCAGGATCAGATCTGTGTGTTTGATACAAACATCTGATCACCCGATCGATCGGGTGTTTGATCGGTCCGATCGGTGCGTCCAGTCAGATCCTCGGCAGCGAAGACGCTCAGGAGGACGAGGACGAGTCTCCTCCGTCCTCCGTCGTCAGGGTGATGACCATCATCTGGACGCTGTGGTTTCCCGGCAACGACGAAGCCGCCAGCTCCGACCGATCGGCACCGAAGTCCCCGAGCTGGAGGAGAACACAGGCCAAACCCCACCTGTGGAGCAGCGGCTCGATGGACCAATCAGAGCTGCAGGAGGGGGAGGGAGGGGGGGGGAGGAGGAGGAGGAGGAGGAGAGAGAGGAAGTGGGGGAGAGATGAGAGAGGAGGAGGGGGAGAGAAAGGAGGTGGAGAGAGGAGGAGAGAGGAAAAGGAGGAGAGAGGCGGAGGAAGATGAGGAGGAGGAGGAGGAGGAGGAGGAGAGGATGGAGGAGAGGATGAAGGAGAGATGAGGAGGAGAGAGGAAGAGGAGGAGAGAGAAGAGAGGACGAGAGAGGAAGGGGAGGAGGAAGAGGAGGAGGAGATGAACTTCAATCCAAAAAGCTGCAGAACATCATCATCATCATCATTAAAGCAGAAGTAAGTGGTCCGGTCGTTTTGGCTAATGCTGCGTTCCAGGCAGGCTTTTGAAAATCTAAATTACAGCTTCAAGTCACAACTTACGACTTTGTAGCGTTTCAGGCAACCCACTCGTGTTTTTCCGACCTGTTTTACCGGTGAAAGTCACTATAACGGCCACTCGTAACTTCCGACCGGTGAACTCGTACCAGATCGAACTGGTACCACTTCACGGTCGGAAAAATACGAGTTTCCTTGAACGCACCATAACAGTCCTCGTCCCTACGTCGCCACATTCACGGCGTTCCTTGGCTGCACACACACAGAGCAATAGATATAATATATAGTATATAGTTATATCTATCGCTCTGCACACACAGCCCTGCATGCCGTTCTCTCTCCTCATTGGATAAAAACAGTAGGATACGATAAATGTTTTCTCCTCGGCTCAGAGCAGAGTGACTGACAGACCCGTGTTTCAGTCCAAACACTCTATAGAAGTGATTGCTGTCGGAAGATATAACTATTTAAGACTTATATTAACACAAATATATCACTTACTTCTGCTTTAAGATTAATCACATACAATAGATATGCACATCTATATCATCATCATCATCATCACCATCACCATCACCATCATCACCATCACCATCACCATCACCATGGAGACGGAGCAGTTCACCTTCTCTCCTGATACGTGGTCCAGAACTGAGCTCCGGGGTTTTTCCTTAGAAGAAAAGCGACGGTCACCAGGACGTCCTCGAAGTCTGACGAGACATTCACATCTTATTATTATAGCATAGCATAGCATAGCATAGCATATTATATCATAGCATATTATATCATATCATATTATATCATATTATATCATATCATATCATATCATATCATATCATATCATATTATATCATATTATGCCGGTGCAAATTCTCATTTGTCCAGGTCATAGTATTTCAAAGGAGGTTAAATCGAAAGCAACTGGACTTAGTTATTTGTTATTTTATAAATATAATAACTAAGTCCAGTTGCTTTCGATTTAACCTCCTTTGAAATATATCATATTATATTATATCATATATCATATCATATCATATCATATCATATTATATCATATATCATATCATATCATATCATATCATATCATATTATATTATATCATATCATATCATATCATATTATATTATATCATATCATATCATATTATATTATATTATATTATATTATATCATATATCAAAAAATGAAAAAAAAAGGAATGAATTATTGTTTGATGTTTAAATCATGTGTTTATAATGTTATTTATTGATGTGTACTTTATTCTTCTGAAATAAACTCAATAATAAACTAAAACTAAAAACGTATGTTATGTTTTATATAAAGTGTGATATTGCTGTATTTCCCTCACTGACACACTGAGTTGAACAGTAGATCTCTGGTAAAGTCACAGCGCCACCTTCTGGCAGTGGTGAATACAACGTTTCACACTGTCATGTACAGTGGGTACTAGTTTCATTTGGACGGTTTCACGCGAGATTCACGCGTGAGTCACGGGAGGCTCACGCGGATTTTTTGTGGAGGAGTAATTGTGTTTTCACCAGAAGCTGCAATGTGCCCAAACAACCGCCAGGTGGCATCTGTGAGCAGCAGAGCGCCTCTATAAGAGAGCAGCACGGAGAAGTGAACACGAATGGGGAATGCAATATAATAATAATACAGTAGCCTATAGTTTTTCCATGAGAAAAATGTAACGACGGCAGCTATACGTCTCACTCTCTTTTATCGATCCTCTTGTCAGCTCCAAACACACCCATCTGCACCGCGATTACGGACCACAGCGTGGTTTTCTACACAGCAGTTAATTAACTCAGTGGGTGATGCTGCCGGTGTGTTTTTAAAATGAGCCAACTACTGTAGGCTACAGTAGTGTTCATTCCCCACCTTGTTTGACTGAGAGTGTAGCTGGATGATTTCTCATGAATGAACGGGCAATAGCCTACCGTAAAACACCAAATAAAGGCCCGGGCGTTTATTTGCTTAAATCGCTCAAATCAACAGGCGTTTATTAGGGACCTGCGTTTATTTGGGACCTGCGTTTATTAATTGTGTTCAACCTGGACCTCCTTCTGGGGAAAGAGGCTTCACTCTGTGGCGGCATGCGGCGGTGCCTACGTGCGTTCCTCAAGGCACTACAGCCGGGGCGGACTTGTTCTCTGTCTCGCTGACCTCCGCGGTCCTGGCCCGCACATGTATCAGGAGACTGAGACCCCCCGTCATGTCGGTCCTCCGCCCTTACTGATCCGCAAGTTGCAAAAACCCTGCGGACGCCCAGTCTCTCCACTCCTCTCCCCACTTCAGCAGCTGTGTTGGCTCGCTCCACCGTCCTTTTTTTTTTGATTGAATGAAGTAGGCCTATAACTAATAATAATGCAACGTATAGCCTAACTAAATATGCGTATGAGTAATCAGAGAACAGTAGGCTGTTTACGCTACTTTTAAAAGTCATTTAAAACGAGGAGCGAGCCGAGCCGACACTGTGCAGCCCAGGACAGGTGCTGAAGTGAGGATGAGAGGAGTGTACAGACCGGGCAGGAGCAACCAGCCCAGAGGCGATCACTGATATAGCCTATATGTGCGGCTATATATACCGTAGGCCTATGTGTGTGTTTGTGTAATGCAGGGGTGCTTTAAAAAAAACACAGTTGTCTGGACAGCAGGCATTTTTCTTACAACCAACCTCAAAAGCGAGGGCAGGTCCGCCGAAGCATCATTCCGCCCGTTGTCTTTGTTGTCACTTTGTTGTCGCTCCACAGAGAGCACATGGCTACTTAATTATGCACGTGCTGACCATATATGGTTGTGAGGCATTCTGGGGGTGGAATATGAGGTGTGTTCATGTCCGCACCATTCTTGGGTCCGGTGTGATGTATCAATGGAATATTGCGGAGAGTTGTGCGTACGCACAGCTTGATCAGTGTTTCCCACAGAAAAAAAAATAAATAAATAAATAAATAAATAAATGTGTCCACGGCACGTGTGTTTACGTGCGGGCACCGCACGCGAGAGAGGCGGCAGGTTGAGAGGCTGACTGGCGGAGATGAGAGATGGTGCATGCAAAAAAAAACACCATCTCTGATCTCTGCCTGCACATAGACTGACACAGGTTCACATACAGACAGGGGCGCACGGCAAATGCAGCTGCAGCGCTATTAAACTAGAGCAACAGCAACTCTCATATTTAAATTGTGTTTTATATTGATTTCATATATTTCACTGATTGCAATTAGGCTATAGAATGCTGTGTGTTTTATTGAAAGCGAGGCTAGGTGAAAATCGCTACAGTGGGGTTTATATGCAGCGGTCTGTAGGACCATAGACACATCAGCGACACATTAGCACCTTCATTTATCTCTGATCAATAGGTGTGCTTGTGGATACTTCACTCAAGTAGGCTACAGCCCTTCCCCCCACAGAACTTCACACAGCTGTTCAGTCAGCTTAGAAAAACCGGTTCTTACAATAGCTACCTCTCCTCACACTTTTCATAAGCCGGAGGACAAAACTGTAGGCTTCATTGTTTCGTTTCATTTCGTTAAGTGAAAATCATCTCTGAATTATGGAACTAAAAATAAAATAGGCCTATCTTTAAAAAAAAGATCCTATGATATTTAGCCTAATTGCATTATTTTTATTCAAATGTGACTGAGACCTTTATCTACCTAAACAGAGGGTAACATGAATAAATATCCTGTTTTGTATTTTTCTGGAAACTGTTACATTATGTAATGTGACCGCGGCACCCCCCCCCCCCCCCCCCCCCCCTCTCTCCCTCCCGAATTGGGCATATTATGATAAATATAACTGTAGATGAAAACAATAATTGAAGAAAAAAATAAGCTATTGTCGGCCCGAGGTATAAATGCCCAGAAATCGAATGTTTCATTTGTGTAAGTTGTAAGCTTCAGAAACCATCACACATGGAAAAGTCACGGACTGAGAGACCTGTAGTTTTAATGTATAAACAAAGTCATTTACGTAAGAAAAACACAAACGTCTGTGTGAGACCATCTGGGTGGTTCTAGTGTTAACATTAGCCTAATGAAGAATGAAGAAAACACGTTACAAATGAACTATGACCGAATTGACAGCAGAAACAGTGTGCACTTATCTCAAGGAAATTTAAATCGAATGCAACTGTAACTTGTAATCCAAGATGCTTCAGCCTCTTGGATGAGAGGTGAAACCTAGACAAATAACCAAGTCCAGTTGCATTCGATTTAAATTTCCTTGAGATAACTATGACCGGGAGTCCGGGACAAATGAGAATATTCACAGGCTTAGTGCAGTGCATGTGCACACACCGGCCGGAGTCACTCGCAACAATGTAGCTTTCCCTCTATTAAAGTAGTTCTGTCATCTCCCACTTTGTACCGGATAAGAGACAGCACCCGACAGATGCTAAATGTTTGGATGCAACAAAGTCACTGTTAACAAAATCAGCATCTAATCTGTCCCTTCAAGAGAAGCTGCTGACAGATGTGCATTATTGCTCCGCTCGTGAGTCCAGCAGCATCGGGTCCAGGCTGCTGGCACTGACGTAGCGGTCGTGGGCTGTGAGTGGATTGTTACATTCACCAGAACTTGCAGAACTCAAACTACTCAAACTTGGAGCCACCCAGCCAGGCTACAGGAGAGATCAAAAATATGCAGGGGACCCCCAAAAGGCTGAGAACCATTGATCCTGTTGAACGTAGGCTACTGTAACCACTGTGAAACAATAAAACAACAACATTGATCTGATTGACCGGCGTAGCGGTCCCTCTCTCCATCCACTCTCTAGCTCTCTCGACCACAGCTGCAAATTAGGTACCTATGGCATATGAACAGCGCCACTCTCCATTGCAGCTACGTTGTGGTCAAACGTGGAATTACCCCCAAATCTTTTGAGCTGCATCTCAGTACGATGCTTCCACCTAGTGGCTACAGTGTGACCTACAATTTCACGCAACGCGTGAATCACGCTTTCCGTGAGGGAAACGTCCAAATGAAACTAGTACCCACTGTAGCTACTATAGTCAATAACTCAGTTGTATTGAGAAACCCTGTGAAGAGTTGGTGTGTGTGTCTGGTGGACAGGTTGCTATGGATACCCACTGTTCTTCCTAGGGTCCTTTTAAAGACAAACAACTTTCAATCAGAATAAAGTCAAATAATTAAATCAAACTACAAAAATACACACTATCGACAACAATCCCTTATAATTAGCACAAAAAATAGGATTAAAAAAACTTTACAATAACCTAGCTGATAAAAAGCAGGTAATGTTAGTTAATACCAATAACGTATGATATAGCTCCATATAACACTGTATTATGAGGTAAAGTGAAATGACCTTTTAAAGCAGGGGAACAGGTGAGGTGTGTTTGTTATTGATTATTCTTTATTTCTCTAAAGAATAATCTTTATTCCACAATTTCACCCTACAGACTGTTATACACACACTTTTCAGAGCTGTTCTGACTTTAATTCTCTTAAAATTAAAGGTATAATGTGTAGGAATTGCCCCCATCTAGCGGTGCGGTTGCATATCTGAACGTATTCTTGATGTTGCATTCAGGTGAAATGGGGCAGACGTCAGGCAGACAACAGACGCTGCATGTAACAGGATAAACAAGCGTCTATGTAAACAAGTGGTCTGACAACATGTTGTCATGGTGATGTGGTATTGTTTTAGTAAAATGACATCCGGTTGGTTTGCCGACGGCCGTCTGCCTGACTGCACCTGAATGCAACACCAGTGCCTCCGTCCTTCCTCACACTACACAGTGGTGACAGTTTTAACAGGCCGTTTCCGTGGTTACCTACGGTCACGATGCAACATGGCCGCCTCGGTTCGGTGCGTCGCCCACTTATGTATTTGTAACGACTTGTAACAACTCATTCTAAGGAACCAGAAAGCTTTCATTTGTAGCAGCTGTGATTCACCTTCAGTGGAATACGTGTTTATGAAAGACAGGTTTGATTTTTGTTGATAAAAAGCCAAATAAGTTACATACTGGGGCTTTAAACTCCCTAATGGTTTACCCACCTTGCCTTTGCACACCACCCAGAAGCAGGTTGTGTCTGGTTTAACCAAATCGAGCGTGTGCCTTTATGAATAATGAATTTATATGCTCTAGATCAGTGGTTCTCAACTGGTGGTTCGGGACCCAAAAGTGGGTCGCGGACAGCTGGTCAAAAAAGTAAATAATATTTAATGCACATCTGATGTTGGACATGGTCACGTGAACACATGCAGTTGTAATGCTCCTCCTCACTTTCTTATTATTTGCTCCATTTGCTCTGAATGCAAAGATATCAGTTTCTTATTAATGTGGCCTGAATGCAGTGAATCTTGTTCTGTTTTGTGGGTCTTTATTTTGTGCAATTTGATATTTATCCACTTTAGTGAACATGCTCTGAATGCAGAGTTGCATTAGAAGTCAAATATATCGTTTTGTTGGTCTCCATTTTGTGCAGTTTGATATTTTTTTATTCACTTCCGTACATGCAGTTGTCATGGTAACTCCTCAGGTTCATTCATGTGCTCTGAAATGCACTTTGCTCAATAAAGAGATAAATTAGTTTTTAAAGGCTTAAAAAAAAGAATCTTGGTTTGAATTCTATAAAAGTGGGTCGTGACTGAATGACCATGGGACAATGTGGAGCCCAGAGTGAGACTAGTTGAGAACCCGTGATCTAGATATCTAGATATCCAGTGTTATTGATGATTCTTACAGTTTTTTTTGTAATGTGCAATGTGTACAGTAGGTTGTATTTTGGATTTGTAGGTATATTAGTCCATATTATCACAGAGTCGTGGGATCTGACCTCGCGGCTCGTAGAAGACGTCCGAGCCCAGGATGAGGTGCAGCTGAGGCAGCAGCAGCAGCTCCGGGGAGACGCGGCCCCAGCTGAGGCCCAGCACCTGGACCCGCCGCAGCCCGTTGGCCTCCACGCTGCGCCGGCAGTTCTCCAGACACAGAGGAGACCCGGCGTCGTCCGACAGGATCACCTCAGCGCCACAGCGAGAGGCCACCACACCGGGCAGACTCACACCGGCCCCCAGCTGCACACACCAGGGAGTTCACCTTTTAATTCATCATAAAGTTCCTAAAAACCGTCACTTTACAGAAAAGATGATGTCTGAACCATATGGGCAGGTGAGCGCCAAAGTGAACAAACTATCTATCTATCTATCTATCTATCTATCTATCTATCTATCTATCTATCTATCTATCTATCTATCTATCTATCTATCTATCTATCTATCCATCCATCCATCCATCCATCCATCCATCCATCCATCCATCCATCCATCCATCCATCCATTCATCCATCCATCCATCCATCCAACTGGTAGAAATGTAAATGTTTTTGTAATACAGTAAGAAACCACAACAATTAAAATAAACTTAAAGTTTTGGTTTACATGATAAAGAAGCGTATTGCATTCACTTGAAGAAAAAAAAAGTTTTTTCTGAGTAATTTATTTTTTGGTTTGTTCTTTTGAATCATTTTTTCTGTTTTCATGGTAATTTTTCTCGTCGAATTTTTAAATCTCAGCTAAGTCAGAAAAAGATTACCCTGAAAAACAGGAGAAAAAAATACCACAAAAAACAGAAAAGAATATTAAAAAAACAAACCAAAAAATAAATTACTGTTTTAAAAATTATTAGTCAAGTGAATACAATACGCTTCTGTAAAATTACAATTAATTACTTTAATATTCTAAACATTTCCCCTGGAGGATTAATAATTGGTCCTATATTCATAGATACTAAAATATCTTGTGTATATAATAATACTGACTATATTTGATTTTACACATTCATAGTTTTGTGAATGAACGGATGCATCATCCTCACCTCCAGCACCGTGCGTCCGGCCAGCTGCTCCCTCCGGCTCCACAGGAACTGAGCCAGCACCACGGCGCTGGGCCACACGTACATCCCATACTGAGGGTCCAGGACCTGGGGGGGGGGGGGGCACAGTGTAAACCGTCATTTCTGCTTCACTTTCTCTGATATAAAGTCTAAAACTGGTGATGCAATGTTTATTGTTCTGGAACCAAACGTGTCTCCAGGGCCCAGTTGTTTAATTTTTGATAATGGATTGGACAAAATCTTGAAAATGGGTCGTTTCAAAACTGAAAAAAGAAAAAACAGATTCAGAAAACAGATTCTTTTTTTTTTTTAAACAACCAATTTTCAAGATTTGATCCAATCAGATTACCTTGGAACAACTGGACCATCTCCATAGCAATACAACAGGTAGGATGCTGACAACAATGACCAACAATGTTGAGACTTTCTTTTTGAAATTATCAGGGAGAGATGCACCTAAATTTTATTGTGCTTCGTTGCTCAATGACAATAAAAGGAAACTGAATTGAATTGAGACACATTTTACCTTCATCAAAAAAGAAACAAAAGACAAAACACTAGAGTTCTTATGATTTGAATATTGTGATATACAACATGTGCTCTTCATATATCCAGAGGATGCAGCTGATACTAATGATAATGTCTGTTAATTAAGGTGACTAGATTTCTGAAATGAAAATCGGGGACATTTTCAGCACGGTGGTAAAAAAAACATAAATAACAGAGGCAATTACATGTTCATGTATTTTGACAATGTGCTTTTAAGAAAAGTTGCAGCCAGCCAATAAGACCACCTGCCACTAATGTGTCACAAGAACCAAATCTCCAAAAGCGCCACTTTCTACAGCAAAGAAAATAAAAATTAAACTGATAAACCGCATCAGCAAGACTCAACAACATCGACCTACTGCTACTGTAAAACACCAGCCTGCAGGAGCTGTTCGCATTTAACATGAGAGCTGTAACAATAAAATGACAATAAAAATAAACTGAATTGAATTGAGACACATTTTACCTTCACCAGGGAAAAAAACCCACTAGACCAGAGCAATTGTGATTTACAGTTATTTTGTGGTGTACATGACATGATAATCATGATATAACGGGGTGTTCCCACCAAACGCGATGACGCTTCATCGCGCGTCGAGATTACATGTAAAGTCAATGCAAACACGCGATTAGTCGCGTCATCGCGCCGGGCGCGATATTTTTTTTCCCAGGATGGTAGGGGAAGGTCCCGCCTTCTCTGCCTCCGATTGGCTAGATGGGCTCCTTTTTCGACTCTGATTGGCTAGAAGGGCTCTCGCCTGATTGGTTGTTTGTTTTGGTTGTGAAACGGCTGTGAAACGGCTGTGAAACGCAGGCTGTCGGCAAAGCGTGATAAGTGCTTAGATCTACTTGGACTCTCTCTACTTACCAATGGCACAATTACACTTCTCACTCAAACTCAAAATGTAAACTTGGACTCTCTCTACTTATCTGGCCTGTCTACACTCTACCTGGTCTTTTTACTAACCCTAACCAACTCCTTTCTTCATTGCCTAAACCTAACCAATGGCACAATTACACTTCTCTCAAACTCATGTAAACTTGGACTCTCTCTACTTATCTGGCCTGTCTAGCCTCTACCTGGTCTTTTTACTAAACTTAACCAACTCCTTTCTTCATTGCCTAAACCTAACCAATGGCACAATTACACTTCTCTCAAACTCAAAATGTAAACTTGGAATATAAATTTAAAAACAACATTTTTCGGAATGTGAAACCAGCGGGGATCGAACTCGGATTCACCACGCCGCAGGCGAAAACGCAAACCGCTACGCCATGGCGTCTGCTTACATTTGTATCTTCAGTTGTGTGTATTTTACTTTACTACAGTACTTTTGTGAGATGACGTCAATCGAACTAGAATTCATCCAGCCAATCGGAGGCAGAGAAGGCGGAACCTTCCCCTACCATCCTGGGAAAAAAAATATTGCGCGCCGGGCGATGCGATGGACGCGATAGCGCGGCGCGATGGACGCGTTGGCCGCGAAAAATCGCCTCCATCGCGTCGCCCGGCGCGATGACGCTTCATCGCTCGAGTTCAAATAATTGAACTTTTGCGGCGAATTCGCGTGAAGACGCGCCGCGACAGCCAATCAGCTTTGAGATCGTCACCGACGTGCTGACGTACGGACGTACTGGTGTTCCCTTGGCAGTTTAGTCAGAGCGAGTCTATTGACAATATTAGAAGTTTTCTGGTTTAGTTTAGTTTATTATTCAGATCCCCATTAGCTGCAGCAAAGCCACAGCTCTTCAGTGTTGCTTTTCCGGTGCTGTTACCAACGTTTCTTGTTTGGATATTCGGACCTGAAAGCCCGTTATCACTGCTGTTTTCAACCAGCGGGCGCTGCGAGCCGGCCGCCCCGTCCCAAAGCACTCAACAGGCGGTCAGTCACACAGTAGTTCACGGAGCTGTCTCGATGAACGCGATTCAATCGCGTTCATCGCGTTTGGTGGGAACACCCCGTTAGGGGACAGACCTCTGGGATGGAGACAGACAGAGACTCTGAGTTGTTTGTCTTCTTGTCTTCAAACGTGAAAACTTTATAAACTATACTAGGCGCTACGCTGCTAGCAGCTAAGCTAACAGCCTCTGACATTACGCCAGTTACCGTTCTAGGTTTCTGTCTTCTGAATATAAACTAACACTAACTAGTTTCACTGTTGTTTCTACTCTGTTATAACACCGGCGTGCGGCGGCGGCGGCGGCCATGCTGCATGTGTCTGTGTATTATTTCCGGAGCAAAAAGAAGGGCGTGTCAGCAGCCAATCAAATGCGCGTATACGCCTGGCGGGAAGGCTTGTTCTACCCTTCAACCAATCGGTGTCGTACTTCCGCAGTCGCGCTGAGCCAATCAGCTTTCTACGCTGCCATAATGGGCGGTGCTTGTTACGTCAATCAGTTGCAAAAGCAGCATTGTGTGAACGTGTGTGTCGCCAGGCGGCTAGTAGCAGCTTTTATTAGCTGTAAAATCAAACTGTTCCCAACCAGGCAGAGGGTCACACCGCTCTGATTTCTGTCGGTACAGGTCTGAGGAGCAGGTGAAGACGTTACCCGACACCTGTGGGGTTCAGTAACACCGATTTATTAACGGTTTAGTAACGGCTAGCCGCCCGGCAGCAGCGCAGCTAAGTGAATGTGTTTGTGTGGTTTACTAGCCGGGTTAGCTCGGTAGCTAGCTAGTTAGCTAACTAGCGGAGCGGCAGCAGCGTCCAACCCAAACCCCCCGAGAGGAGGAAATGAACCATAAGAGCAAGAAGAGGATTAAAGAGGCGAAACGGAGCGCCAGACCCGAACTGAAGGACACGTTAGACTGGATAAAACACGGTTACCATGAGACTTTCGACGTGTCGCACCGCAGCGTCAAGGTAACTGACTGTCAACAACAGTAGCAGCGGAGGCTAGCTGCTAAGCTAACGGCGGCTAACGTGCAGCTGGTCACGTACACAGCGAGGAAACGTGGAGCTGCTGTCACTTTATATAGTTTCTCTCTCCACTCCAGCCCCTGGAAACTTCTTCCTCCCACTTTAACACACACAGCTCACGTTTAACCACCAACATACAAAATACTGCTTTACAATCTATAACACTAAAAGTACTAAATTAGCATGAAAAAGTGTGTAACTTACCACAAGTACCAGAAGTTAAAATATTCAAGGTATCAGTAATCAGTTATAATTCATGCTATTTCCTGCATAACAGTGGTGTTGGCCATCATATTTGTTCAATTTAGCACCAACACAGTGCAGGCCACATGGCAATGATGTATAGATAATAGATCTGTCTTCAAACAGCATTAAAGTTACTTTGTCCTGTGCTGTAATTCAGACTGGACTCTTTTATAAAGTAAAGGTCAACAACAAAAACAACAGTGACACTGAGTAAATCTGAAAACTTATTCACCAACATACAAAATACTGCTTTACAATGAATAACCTAGCATGAAAAAGTGTTGACCACAAGTACCAGAAGGTAAAATACTCAAGGTAGCCTATCAGTAATCAGTTATAATTCATGCTATTTCCTGCATAACAGTGGTGTTTTTCATCATATTTGTTCAATTTAGCACCAACACAGTGCAGGAAATAAAAAATGAACATGCATTCAGTTCAGGTGGCCATGATGTTTTAGATAATAGAGTAGTTAGTTACTTTGTCCTGTGCTGTAGTTCAGACTGGACTCTTTTATAAAGTAAAGGTCAACAACAAAAACAACAGTGACACTGAGTAAATCTGAAAACTTATTCACCAACATGCAAAATACTGCTTTACAATCAATAACACTAAAATTACTAAATGTATTAGCATGAATATGTGTTGACACAAGTACCAGAAGTCAAAATACTCAGAATAATCAGTTATAATTCATGCTATTTTCTACATAACAGTGCTGTTTTCATCATCATTTTTCAATTTAGCACCAACACAGTTCAGGAAATAAGTTTATATTATAAACGATCTGTCTTCAAACAGCATTAAAGTCACTTCGCACAGTAAAAGTCAGCAACAACATCCCAAACGATACGTGAAATTTAATATTTCAGCTCCTGTGAGACTTCTGCATTGTGCAGCTTTCAGTGTTAATGTAAAATTAAGTTGTTGGTCCTTGGATTAACAGGAATGAACAGTTGATGTTGTGTTGTTAGATGAACAGCATCTACCCTACAATGTGCAGAGAGCTGCAGCGTCGAGCAGCAGAAATAACGCTGTTGGTTTGCTTTACAGTTTATTACGGGTCTGACCTCAGGTTTCCACAGAGCTGGTTTAAACCGGATGGGAACAGACTCACACACTCGCAGTGTGAAGTTTACATCCCATCATGTTTTGAGTGAGCTGCAACATCTGAGTGTAAAAAAAAACCCCATAAAGACAGAAGCTGTGGCGCGGTCACAAGCAGGAAATTAGTTGATTAGTAGGCTAATTGCTATATAAATAATTGTGATAGTTTAATGATACACACACACACACACACCTTATGAAGAAGAGATATTTTGATATTGATATTATTATTATTATTATTATTATTATTATTATTATTATTATCATTAGATAATAACAACCATTAATTTAATAATTTAATAATAATAAATAAGTAATATAGTATTTTTAGTTTTTTATGCACAAAAAAAAGCACGCACTATGGCAGCTGTAGCCAGTAGTAAATAGAGACTGGTCTGTCATGCCTGAATGATGAGATGTACGATGTAGGGCGATTATTTTCATTATCGATAATCTGTCAATTATTTAAACGATTAATCGATTAGTTGTTTGGTCAATAAAATGTTGAAAAACATCAGTCAGTGTTTCTCAAACCACCAGATGACGTCCTCAAATGTCTTGTTTTGTCCACAAACCAAAGAGAGACTCAGTTTATTGTCATAAAGGAACAAAGAAACCAGAAATATTCACATTAACTTAAGAAGCTGGAATCAGAGAATCTGGACACTTTTTTTCTTAAAGGACAATTCCGGGGAAATTCATTGATTGAAGTTCTGCTGCTTAGGCTGTTTCCATCCCTCAAAGCCACAGACAGCGTCAGATGGCGACTCAAACATGCACCCAGAAGTTTATTTACTTCAAGCAAGTCCAGAGTTGATATTCCTGTGTTTACGACACAAACGGGAGCTTCCCTCTGCACCTGAACACACCGAGCGCGTCAACATGTCGACTTGCTTGAAGTAAATAAACTTCTGGCTGCATGTTTGAGTCGCCATCTGACGCTGTCTGTGGCTGTGAGGGATGGAAACAGCCTAAGCAGCAGAACTTCAATCCGCTCCCATTCATCGCTGCCGTGGCGATGAGGGGACAGACACAACTAGGGATGTGCACGGTTACCCGAGTACCCGGGTACCCGAGTAGGTAATCTGCTATCCGGTTATGAATTTATTATCCGGTTAACCTAGGATTAAAAAAACGGTACGTTAGAGCAACAGTCTAGTGTCGGATCAAACTACATTATCACGCCGTGGTTCGGCTTTTTGTAGCGTTAAACAGTTTCGGATCAAGCAACGTGATTTTCTGCTGTGTACAAGTGTTTTTGGATCGAGCCTCGGACTTTCAAACCTTTTACAATAATCTGTGGTGGTTCCCTTGGCGACGACAGGTGTCATCAAAAAAAAAGGTTTTCTCCTCCGAGGCAGCCACGGCATAAAGATGCACATCTGCCCCGTATGTGCATCTTAAACTCCATCTCTACTTTTATTATCCACCTGATATTTAGTCTGACGACGCTGTGTGTCAGTGATGCGACTGTCTGACGGACAGAGCGCATTTATGCCCCGGCTGCGCTCTGTCCGTCAGACATGACGTCATTTTATTTTTTATTACAGTGTTTGGTTACCCGCGTACGACCAGGTTAGGATACTCGGTTAGAAAATTATTCGAAATGCCCATCCCTAGACACAACTACCGCAAAACAGGAGCAATTAAACTGAACATCTTCAGATTACTTCTTTTAGACCTAAAATGTTAGGAAAATACAGCCCAGAGTTGAATTTGCCCGGAATTGTCCTTTAAAGAACGACTCAAACTGATGATTAGATTATCAAAATAGTTGAGGATGAATGTAATAATGGATTAATTGCTGCGTCTCTGTCCTGCAGGACAACGTGGAGCGAGTGGACGCGCTCCGCCTCAGCCCTGAAGACTTCATCCAGCGCTTCGAGCGTCCGTACAAACCCGTGGTGCTGCTCAACGGCCAGGACGCGTGGCCGGCCAGGGAGAAGTGGACCGTGGAGCGCCTCAAACGCAAATACCGCAACCAGAAGTTCAAGTGCGGCGAGGACAACGACGGCTACTCGGTGAAGATGAAGATGAAGTACTACATCGAATACCTGGAGAGCACGCGGGACGACAGCCCGCTCTACATCTTCGACAGCAGCTACGGCGAGCACGCCAAGCGCCGCAAGCTGCTGGAGGACTACCAGGTGCCCGTCTTCTTCAGGGACGACCTCTTCCAGTTCGCAGGCGAGAAGCGCAGACCGCCGTACAGGTATCACTCATTAAAGGACTATTCCTCTGTTTAGTTTAGGGCTGCGGCAGCACCCGCTAATCGTTGAAAACAGCAGTGATACGTGCTTCCACGTCGGAGTCAACAAACCCGAAACGCCTGGAACAACATTGGAAAAGGCGCTTTTGATAAAAAAATTAAAAAAGACAACAAAAAAGTGTCACGTGTCATGACTTCCTGTGTCTGGCCCTTCAAATTAAAAGCCTATAGCCTTTCACAGTTCAGTCATATTGATTTTGACTTAATTTTGACAAGACAGGGCTCCAAATGTTTTTTTTTTTCCTGCAACCAATTGACCAATGACATTTTGGCAGCCCTAATTTATATATTATATAATATATGTAGATATATTACTTAAATTAATAAAATTTTAAAACTTTATAAAAATAAAAAAAAATCGGCCGATTAGCTAATCGGTTATCGGATTTTTCCCCCCTAATAATCGGCATCGGCCTCAAAAAATCCATATCGGTCGGGCCCTAGTTTAGTTTACCCCCTGGTCGGTTAGAGGTCATCAGTGTTCCTCAGTGTCTCTATGAACCGAGTTGAGTTGTGTTTTGGTCTCTTATGGCAAGAGGATCTAACATTTAACAGCTAAGTTTGACTGTCTGGAATTAACATTGTAGATATCAACAGCATCTTTCTGACTAGTCGTAATAACATTTTGAATAGTTGGATTTTTCATTCAAGATATCTGTAATTCACTTTTTGCCTCTTGTCAAAAAGAATATTTCTTTTCGTATAAGTAACGACTCCATGACTTTCTGTTGGCGTTGAACCATATTTACCTTTTTAACTCTGTTCTTTCTTCATGTTTCTGCTGCTCTTTAAATTCTGAGCAGTGTGAGAAGTTGCTGAAGCTCAGTGGAGCTTAAACACAACAAGTTTGATGTGAAACAGTTTTTCTAATTAAGTAGCCTAAAGCCAGACTGGATGTGTTGCAATTATCTGTAATTCAGTTTTGCCTCTAGTAAAAAAGAACATTTCAGATATCTGCAACTACATTCTTCCTACTAGGACAAATTACGTCATTTTTACCATTCGTGTGTATGGGGTTTGTCATTACAGATATCTATAATTCAGTTGCACATATCCACTATGTGAATTACAGATATCTGTAACTGAATTACGACTAGTACTAATTCCAGTTACAGATATCTACAACGTAATTTCGCCTATAGTCAAAACCTAATTACAGATATCTGAACAGGGACATGTAGATATCTTTAATTGAGGTGAATTAAAGATATTTAGAACTGGAATTACGACTAGTCAGAATCAAATTGTAGACATCTCAAACTGGAATTAGGAATAGTAATAACAGATATACGTAATTCACATAGTGGATATCTGCAACTGAATTGTAGATATCTGTAATGACAAACCCCATACACACGAACGGCAAAAGCAACGTAATTTGTCCCAGGAAGAATGTAGTTGCAGCCGTTTGTGTTGACCAATCACAGCGCTCTATCCGTTTAGAGAGGTGTTGGGCGGCTTAACGCCATGACGACATACATTTTAATTGGCTTGTCAGGCTATAACGTCATCCTGCTCTTTGCTCTGATTGGTCGTAGCGCTACCCTATTGGTGCAGAGGCAGTTTGAAAGACAGCCTTCATCCCGCCCCCTGGATTGAGCCGAGGTCTACCGCTCGTTGCCAGACTAGACGGACCTTTTGAGAAATTTACCACTTTTAAAATTGTTACTATTAGTTTCTTTCCCTTTTTTTTACTTTTTGAAATGTTACCACCATTTCTAGATTTTTCTTTAAACCTTTTTTGAGAAATGTTACCAGTTTCTTCTAGAATTTTTTAAAACCTTTTTGAAAATGTTACCACTTTTTTGAGAAATTTGAGAAAATATTTCACTTTTTTTGAATTCTTAGCACTTTTTTCTAGAACCTTTTAAAAACTTTTTTTTTCTTTTTTAATTTTTATCACTTATTTCTAAAAAAAAAAAAAAAAAAAAACGTATTTTTTCCAGAAATTTCTCTACAGTATTTCCACAAATTCATGCTACTGGCCCTAATTTGAACATATACATTGACTAAAAAAAGTAATGTTCTTCAGTCTCAGAACAAATATTTGTGTGGCGGTGTTGCCATGGAGACGAGAGCTGGGACACCGAGTCGGAGGCTCTGATCTTACAAGGTTGGTTTTCAGCTCTGATCTCTGGTCCAGTTTCATCCTCCTCTCCTCCTCTCCTCCTCTCCTCTCCTCCTCTCCTCTCCTCCCCCTCTTCCTCTCCTCCTCCTCTCCTCCTCCTCTCCTCTCCTCTCCTCCTCTCTTCCTCCCCTCCTCTCCTCCTCAGGTGGTTTGTGATGGGCCCGTCTCGCTCCGGCACCGGCATCCACATCGACCCTCTGGGCACCAGCGCCTGGAACGCCCTGGTGCAGGGCCACAAGCGCTGGTGCCTGTTCCCCACCAACACGCCGCGCGAGCTGATCAAGGTGACGCGGGAGGAGGGGGGCAACCAGCAGGACGAGGCTATCACCTGGTTCAACGTGGTCTACCCGCGCACGCAGCAGCCCAACTGGCCGCCCGAGTTCACGCCGCTGGAGATCCTGCAGAAGCCCGGCGAGACCGTCTTCGTGCCTGGTCAGTTCCCCCCCCCCCCCCCCACCACCCCGACCGACCAACGCTGCTCTCTGATTGGCTGAGGGAAAGATCAGTCACGGGAATAACGGTGTCACTAACGGCGCTGCTTTTTTCAGTAACAAATAGGGGTGGGAGAAAAAATCGATTCACATAAATATTGCGATATCTTTTTTGACTATTTTTAAATCAATTATTTTTTTGGGAATTTTTTTAAAGGGACAACAAGGAGTTTCTATTTGGTTATAAAAAAGTCTCATATTAATGTGGATGAATCTCCGTTACCACTTGTTAATGGTCCATTTTAGATAAATATATCGTTTTGTCTCTATGGTTATTTTGTTATTATTAGTGGTGGTGGAAATGCTGGGCGAGCCGACCAGCGTTTCTTTACTTTCGGTTTCGTGGCGAGTCATGAGAATAACGCCGCAGAATCTCCGTTTATGGTGGGAACTACGACGGTATGTGATCGTCTTCCAACCTCTGACTTTAATTCTTGATGAATGAAAACATGAGTCTGTCTTGCGCCGGTCAAAGAATTTCACGGTGCGGAGGCTCATAAATGTAGTGAAAACACTTCGCTTTTCCAAAACTCCTCATTGTCCCTTTAACTATTGTGCAATGTGCATTTGCTAACCCAGGTTTTGAAAAGGGTTTAAGTTCACTTTAAAATGGAGTATGTTAATTTATAGGCTCCTACAGTATTTGTGTGCAGATAAATGTTAAAAATGCTAAAGACTAAAAAATCGAGAGAATCGGCAATATCGTAGAATCGCAATTTAAATCGAATCGCCATCCAAAAAATCGAATCGGGGGAGAAAAGCATATCGTCCCAGCCCTAGTGACAAAGTTACTGTTTACACCGTTATAACAACATTACCGTCACTGACAATAAAACACGCCGTTATTTGACTCAAGAAGTTTTGTCACTAAATAATAATAATAATACACCTGTTAAAGGGATAGTTCAACATTTTGTCAAACTGGCCCATTGCCATAATCCCTATAGTCATAGCAGTAGGTTCGTTACCTTTAATTGTCGGTGCAAGCTGTTTTTAGAACGGCGGAGCAGAGCCGTGAGCTGCTCAGAGCTATGCTACGGAGGCTCATTATGGGATTTCTTGGTTTCCCTCATCAAACTCATCAAATACACAATCCAACAAAAGATAAATAAATAAAACCACAACAAACAGGGTTCAAGAGGTGAGAGGTGTGTGTCCTGGTTTTACAGGCCGGCCAATCAGAGCGCAGACACAGAAGCTCAGCAGGTGTGTGTGTGTGTGTGTGTGTGTAGACAGCAGACAGAGGAGCGGATGTGACCCAGATCCCGTTAATGCAGACAGACAGAGCTGATGGTGACGAGGTCGGATTAGAGCCTCAGCCGCTCCAGGATTTAGACCTCACCTGTCTGACGGTAGATTACAGACTCACCTGGTCACGTCGATCTGGACCAGACACAGACATGTCCATACAGAAATATAAAATAATAGCTCATTGAATTGTTTCTAATAACACAACGTTACCACACAGAGTTGTTTTAGAGGGAAATACAGAGACTGCTTGATGAAAAACTGTCCCTGAAGGCAACGCGCATCAGTGGTTTTGCATGAATTTCCCTCTAAAACAACTCTGTGTGGTAACGTTGTGTTATTATCTCATAGCGTGGTGAATGTGCAGGTCACAACTTGTCCACCAGAGCGTTGTGGAGTTGTTGGATTGTGTATTTGATGAGTTTGATGAGGGAAACCAAGAAATCCCATAATGAGCCTCCGTAGCGTAGCTCTGAGCAGCTCACGGCTCTGCTCCGCCGTTCTAAAAACAGCTTGCACCGACAATTAAAGGTAACGAACCTACTGCTATGACTATAGGGATTATGGCAATGGGCCAATTTGACAAAATGTTGAACTATCCCTTTAAAGTAAATGGACACTGCAGTCCCTCTGACCACCTGCAGATGTCACTGTTTCCTCTTGTTGATGGTTAGTAACTGGTTTCTTGTGTGTGTGTGTGTGTGTGTGTTCAGGTGGGTGGTGGCACGTCGTCCTCAACCTGGACACCACCATCGCCATCACCCAGAACTTCGCCAGCACGACCAACTTCCCCATCGTGTGGCACAAGACGGTGCGAGGGCGACCCAAGCTGTCCAGGAAGTGGTACCGGTACGACGCCGCTGCAGCCGTCCAATCACACGCCTCTCTGTTTGTCTCCGTCTGTCTCTGTCTTTTTTTTTAAATGTATTTGTCTTTTTTTTAAATGTATTTATTTTTATTTTATTTATTTAAGGAGGACAATGCACATTAATGAACATAATAAAATGTAAAGGTGCCAGTGTTAGCCAACGGCTAGTTTCCGACTGTAGTCCTCCTGGCAAGGTGTTAAAAGCCATTAAAATAAACACAAGGACATAACAAGGCAAGGCATCTTTATTTATATAGCGCATTTCATACCAAGGCAACTCAATGTGCTTTACATAAAGACAAAATATTTAAAAAAGAAGCATAAGACAGAATAAAAACAAACAAAACACTAAAAACAGAGTAAAAAGCAAGAGAAAATAGAAGTAAAAGAAAAGAAAATAGATAAAGTTTTAAGTTCTCAGCTATAAGCACGTGAAAAGAGAAATGTTTTTAACCTGGATTTAAAAGTGCTGACAGTTGGGGCTGATCTCAGTTCTGCTGGTAGTTTGTTCCACTTGTGAGCAGCGTAACAGCTATAAATGCTGCTTCACCATGAGTGAGTCAGTAGATCTCAGAGCTCTACATAACAACATAATTCATAAAACAGGAAAAACACACATGTATCCAACAGAAACCAACAGACAAAAAAACTACAAAGAGAGACAATTAACATGACGCTACTATGACAAAAGAAAAAAACAAAAAGAGACTATTTATGGATGGATAAAATGGATGAAGATGCAACAATGCAAATACCAGGACAGGGTTTCTTTTTTTCAAAAATGTTTTTTTTTGTTGAATTTTTAAAAAAATATTGTGCAATGTGCATTTGTTTGCCTTTTTACATACAGAGAGTCCAGGTTTTGAAAAGGGTTTAAGTTCACTTTATAATGGAGTATGTTAATTTATAGGCCCCTACAGTATTTGTGTGCAGATAAATGTTAAAAATGCTAAAGACTAAAAATCGAGAGAATCGGCAATATCGTAGAATCGCAATTTAAATCGAATCGCCATCCAAAAAATCATAGAAGAATCGAATCGGGAGAAAAGCATATCATGGTCCCAGCCCTAATGGATAGATGAAATGGGGGTGCAGGCAGCAATGCAAGAACCAGGGCAGGTTCTTTTGTTGGAGTTGTGCTAAGATGGAATAAGAAACACAAACAACAGCAACATACTTAAGCAATATATCACTCCAGTCCGTGGTATATGCTCATTATACCACGGCTAAGGGGCGTTGTTTGGCCCGACGTGAAGCGGAGGGACGACAACCCCCTTAGCTTTTATAAAACGGTTACCAATAATGACAATATGAAAGAGGAATACGCAATCAATTTCATGTAGTTTTATTCAACCAGAAATACATATTATCCAATAAAATAACCTCACTGTGAAAAATCTGTTCTGTCAATTACACTACTTTAGTCCAGTTTTTAACATCGTAAAAACATCAACTGTCTTTTGCTACAGTCCGTTGTCATGGATACATGACAACAACTTCCATTCATACCAGTCATACGTGCCTGAGGCGGAGTGATAGCCTGCGCTGTGATGAGGCTTTAGAATAGTAGCCGTGGTATATGCTCATTATACCACGGCTAACAACCAATCAGATCGCCGGATTTCACCTTTCCGTTTTATAAAATGTAATAAGTCGTCTCTGTGTCGTCTGCTGTTCCAGGATCCTGAAGCAGGAGCGTCCCGACCTGGCGGTGCTGGCCGACAAAGTGGACCTGCAGGAGTCGACGGGCATCGCCTCGGACAGCTCCAGCGACTCGTCCTCGTCTTCCTCCTCCAGCTCATCTGACTCAGACTCTGACGTAGGTGTTGACGGACGGACGAGATCGTTCAGCTCAGTCCGATGTGCCGAGGCTACGGTCCTCGCTGCAGCCGGCCCCGTATCGAATCCCCCTCTCTCTCTACCACGACACTATCCATTAAAGGGATAGTTCACTCAAAATTGAAATTTCACTAATTATCTCCTCCCCCCCATGTGGACTAAGGGCTGGGAGAAGTTTCAGAGTCCTCCGTGGCTTCTCTGAGTTACAGGGGGTCTCGGCGTAGCAGTGCATGTCCATATGACGGTTGTGAATGGACACCACTTTTCTTCGTCCAAAAAGACACACCAAAAAACATCCAAATACCTCCATGCTGCTCGTATGTAATGTCCCTCTTGTATTGAAGCCCCGACATGAGAAATTGTTCCGCTGGTCAGTGAACTGACACAGGAAGAGCAGTGAACTGAGACACTGGGAGCTTCCACTACAAACAAGCTTAAAATATAGACTTATTTAATTTTTTTCTGAACAATTTCTCATGTCGGGGCTTCAATACAAGAGGGACATTACATACGAGCAGCATGGAGGTATTTGGATGTTTTTTGGTGTGTCTTTTTGGATGAAGAAAGGTGAGCTCCGTTCTCAACCATTATATGGACAAATACTGCTGCGCCGTGACCCCCTGTAACTCAGAAAAGCCACGGAGGACTCTGAAACGAAAAAAATTAAATAAGTCTATATTTTAAGCTTGTTTGTAGCGGAAGCTCCCAGTGTTGCTCTGCCGGAATCTCGCGCGATTAGCGGAGCCGCGAACTGGCCGTCAATGCAAATCGCGCGAGATTTGCATTGACACAGGCAGAGCAGTGAACTGAGACACTGGGAGCAAATATGAAGATCGAAAAGTTACCTAGCGTCGGTTTAACAATAAGGAATTTACTTAGTTACTTAACCCTGTATCTCCATGGTAACGCCTCCTCCTCCTCCTCTGTGTCCGTCAGGCGGAGTCGGGCTCCGAGGGCGACGCCGTGTCCCACCGCAGGAAGAAGAGGAGGACCTGCAGCGCCGCCGCCAACGGAGACACCAGCGGCCAGGACGACTGCGTCAGCAAGGAGAGGAGCTCGTCACGGTGACCTCCGACCCCCCCGAGGCCCCGGCCACCTCGCCTCGCCCCAAACCGACCCCCCCATCTCCTCTCACAAACAAACAAACAAACAAACAAACAACCAGACCCTCGGCTGCAGCTGCTCTAGTTTAGGTAAACGCCAAGATGGCGGTCGGCGAGGGAGGAGGAACGTGGAGAAGAGGGGGGGGGGGGGGGGTGCCACCACTGTGCTTTCTACACCGTCACTATGTGTCTGTAGCTTCTGATCATTCACAGCAGCTCTCACAATAACACCTCAAAGATGTTTTTTTTTGTCTTTTATTTTGAAATTTCCACATTTCATCATTCTGTGAATCCAACTTCCTGTTTTTATTGATTTACAAAAATCAATCAATCTATTATCATTATTATTATTATTATTATTATCAAATAGTTTCACTCAGACTGAACTGTGTTTGATTTAAAAAAAAAACAGCAACAGTCAGATGAAACAAAGTGAAGCTGCAGAAACACCGATGACGTCACAGCTTCGATGCACATTTCACAATAAAACGTGAGGGCGTAGCCATGGAGACGGCTCGATGCTGCAGTTAACACACACACACACACACTCTGCTGTGAACACACACACACATACACATGAAGGGGGGGGGGGGGGGGGGGGGGGGGGTTGGTGGTGCGTTCAGGTGCTGTGATGTCAGAGCAGGAAGTTCCTAGACACTGATCGCACTAATCAATGTGATTGATCCTGAGTGTACGAGGAGGAGGAGGACGTCTCTGGGGGGTGGACGTCTTTTAAAGAAAGACCCGGTCGCTACGGTGATTTCTTCTGTCGTTACGGTGATTAACGAGGTGAAATCAGAAACAAATCATAATAATAATCATTGATAATTCAGCAACAGGAGCAGCGTTATCGGAGCTAAACGGCTGAAACGCGACGACGCTGTGGAGAATAAATAAATAAATAAACCAGATTAAAGTTTAACGTGTCGTCTCGTTAGGAAACATGGCCGCCGCCGCCGCGCTCTGACGGCGATGCGTTCAGGCGTCTGGTTCTGGAGTCGACGTGTCAGTTCCTCCGTCGGTTCCTCCCGCGGCTTCAGACTGAAAGTGCCTAAAAGAGTCGCAGTCGGAGGCTCGTCTCTGTTTTTACCCGTCGTTGGACTGAAGGCGTCGAGGTCGTCACGCGGTGCCTTCCACCGGCTCAGGTCCAGGTCTGGGATCAGCTCTGGGTCTGGGTCGAGTCCAGATGTGCGATGTGAGCTACAGGTTGTTGGATGAAGATGAAGATGAAGATGAAGAGGAGGAGCCTGTTGTTGTTGTAGTTGTTGTGTCTGAGACCTGGATGTGATCGTTTTAATTTTGATGGTCAATAAAAATCTTTTCTATGACTCCACTCTGTGTCTGATTGATTATGTTTTATATTAGTCAGAGGTCAGAACCAAGGTTATTAGGGCCACGGGGCAAGCACACCGGGCACTGGCCCCTACAGCTATGAAATAGTTGCAGGGACCAGTGCCCGGGGCAACTACTGTTATTGTGTGGATTTTTTCCTACTTTTTATTATTTTTCATCTTCCTGACGATTTTCGGTTATATATCAAAACATGCATCTTGAACGGGGTCGGTGTGTGATTTACTTTTCTCAACAGTTTACAAAAACTGCGCAAAATTTTGCATTGAAGTCAATAGGATGGATGGGGAAAAAATGCGAAAAAGACCAATCATTGGAGTTTAACAAACGTCTGCTGCTCAGGCATACTTTCACCTAGAGACTTAATTTGAACTCTTAACAGTAGACACAAGTCTTGTGTATTGGCGTATTATTCCACGTTTTGATAGGTCATATAGTTTTTGATCAATCCCTGTTCACTGACCATGATCACTTTTGGAGAAATTATGAGATTATAATGGGTGTGTATTGCACGGAATGTTCGAGTGCGTGACATCATCGGTTAGAGTGGGAGAGATGCCAGAAAAACTCCAGATTTTTTCTCTTTCCACACTCGGCCCGGCCACAATTTACACTCCACACACAATTTCCTAATTTGTAGACAAACTTGTTCTGTCTCTCACCATGTGCTCAAAATATCAGAGAGACTTACAGAATTTAAACTTGGAGCCTCTGAGTGCGCCTCTGTCTCTGCTCCTCATTGACTCCAATACAAATATTTTCTGAGAGAAGCAGAACGGCCTGATGTTTTAAAACTGCCAGCGTCGCCAAAATATTTACTGTAGAAACACCAAATCGTACCAAATTTTTCAGGAAGTCCTTACAGCAACGTTGATCTGTGTTTTGTTCTGATAGGAGTTACCGTTTTGTCACAGTAAGCCTAAATGTGAGACCGGTGCAGAGGCATAAAATCGCTCTTTTTCTCCACGTTTCTGTCTGTCTCAGCCTGGGGGGGGCCTCTATCACCGTGGTAACCTCTGTGATCCTCAGGCCAGAGCTCGTTAACTTCATAAACAATCCACCTGGCACTCGTTTAAATGTTTATAAACAGAGACACAGCTAAATCAGACTGACACAGGATGCAGCTACTAACTAACTACAACACACACACAGACTCTAGAGCCAGCTTCATGTGATTACAGTTACAGACTCTGCTCTGGAAACTGTTCTCAGATCAGATTGAGCCACATTTACACAAACAGGTTTCATACAGTTCTCAGGTCAGACTTTATTCCTCCTGTTGTTCCTTGTTGGTACATAATTGACTTCTCTCTCAAAGCTCTGTGCTTATTATGGGCTGCTTTTTTTTTTTATACCATTGCTTCAGGCACCTTAGTTCAAGTCACACAACCACGCACACAACCACACACACACACACACACACACACACACACACACACACACACACACACACACACACACACACACACACACACACACACACACACACACACACACACACACACACACACACAGTTAACCTAATGTGGTTACAGCTCCTCCATATCAGTGCTTATAGAAAGATGATCATGTGTCTGTCTGATCAGCTCTGTCTTGACCTTAAGATCGTGGGTTTGATTCCCATGTTGACAGAGATGGCAAAACCGGCCGTAGCTCCTGTGGCCCTCTCAAAATTTCCCAGAGGAAATTTTCTAGTTATAGTTTTAAAATGTTCATTAGTTTTCATTTTTATTTTTTCATTTTTCATTTTTTATTAGCTTTTTTATTTCAGTTTAGTTTTAGTGAGATCAACAAGTGATGAAGCAGTTTTAGTTTTTTATTCTATTTTAGAGGAATTGACTAGTTTTTATTTAGTCTTAGTCTTAGTTGTAGTTTTTATTTGGTCTTAGTCTTAGTTGTAGTTGTTCAGGTTTTAGGAGAAAGCCTCTGTCAGACCTTAATGTTCCCATCAGTCCTGAAAACTAAAACTAACTTCACTTCACTGGAGATTTAGTTCTCCTTCGTTTTTGGAAAAACGTTACTAGATTATTTTTTCACTCCTAGTTTTAGTTTTAGTAAACTAATAACCCTGGTCAGAGTCTGTTTATTGTAATTTCTTTGAGGTAGCAGTGCCGTATAAAGTGCAATTACATAATAGCCTATAAGTTAAACACAAAGCGAACAAGAACAAGTAAACAAAAAACAAGGGTTGTTATTGTTATTGATCAATATTTGCAGTGAATATGTTTTTAGCACATCATTAACAATAGTTTTGATCATTGATTATTGATTCTGAAGTAGTGATGACACAATTATAGGTTGACTTGGTGCGATTGTCAGAGAAATAATCAGCGTATTATGATTATCACAATTATTATTATGCATTAATTAATTTCACAACAAATGAAAATGTGTAAAATACAGTCAAAATATCACTAACTATAGGCTAACCACAAAATAATTGAAGGCCTATCTGTAGGCCTATCTATAAATATGACCAATTATTGATCCCCCAAGTCGTTTCTAATTATTGTTGTTTAACATTTAAATTATTAATGTGTTTCTTTAGAGTTCAGCTGATAGATTGATTTTAACTTTTCATTTTATGTGACAAAACAAAAGGTTTATATATATATATCCGGTTGCAGCTTTTATTTTGAAGCCTAAGCGGAAGTGCCTAACCCTAACACCCCCCCCCTCGCGCTGCTCGGTGCCAGCTGTTGAGTCCGATCAGCTGATGAGCTCAGAGTGAGCGTGAGGCGGGATGCTGCACAGTGTGTGTGAGACTGCAGCCTGATCAACACACACATCATCCTGCTCTCTGACAACACACACACACAGACACACACACAGACACACACCTCTTCTCCTTCTCCTCCACCGAGCCGTCATGGACCTGGACCCCACCGTCGTGGTCCCGGCCATCCTCTTCACCGTCGTGGCCATCTACTTCGCCTCCACGCTGCTCAGTAAGAAGCCGGACGCCGCCTCTTCTAAAGCCGGAGGAAAGAAGCCTAAAGTCGGCTACGGAGACGAGGCTCCTCCCTCCCGGGCGCTGGGGCAACCCTCCTCCCCGCCCGTAGAGCCTCCTGCCCCGGCTGTGGAGAGCCTGGGAGCCGCTGAGAAGATCCAGGAGGTTGCACCGGCCGCAGCACCAGTGAAGGTAAGATCGACCTATTGATTTATTTATTGATTGATTGATTAGTTATGTCTCTGAGCTATAAATTACAAACTAACAAACTTTTCATCAATCTACATTTTACACTGCAAAAACTCAAAATCTTTCCAAGAATATTTGTCTTATTTCTTGTCAAAATGTCTCATTTCTAGTCAAAACTAAACTCTTTCCACTTAAAATAAGGCTCATCACCTAAAAATTAACTTGTTTTTAGATCATTTTCACTTGTTTCAAACAAATTTTCACTTGAAATAAGTAGAAAAATCTGCCACTGACAGCAAGTTTTTGTGCTTGTAATAAGAAAGGAAAAACTAGGCTTGAAAGAAGTAAAAAAAAGTGTCTAAAAACAAGCTACTTTTTATGTGATGAGTCTTATTTTAAGTATAATCAGATTTGTTTTGACAAGAAATGACATTTTGACTAAAAATAAGAGAAATATTCTTGGTAAGATTTTGAGTTTTTGCAGTGTAGTGACTGGACAGTGACGTCAGTTTCAGGTGTTCAGGACATGAAGCAGCTCGAGTTACTGAGACATTTAATCAAAGATATTGGTTAAAGGACCCGAAGTAACTAACTAGATAATGCTTTTATTTTGAAAAGACTAGCCTAAATAATAATTAATTAAAGTGATTGATTGAATATTCCCTGATAAAACTGGATCAATCGATGACCAATA
This sequence comes from Trachurus trachurus, assembly GCF_905171665.1. NCBI lineage: Eukaryota > Metazoa > Chordata > Actinopteri > Carangiformes > Carangidae > Trachurus > Trachurus trachurus. Next base: position 2,939,300 of record NC_139905.1, on the reverse strand, counting down.
TTCTAACACATGATCAATACTGAGCAGATGAGGTCTGCTGACTCATGTGTTGAACAGTTAATTAGTTAATCTCTTAATTATTCTGTCACTCCATCTGCTCCCACAATGCATTGCTGCTTTTCTACACGTCAGCATGTCACCTGGGGCACAGCGAGGAATCGATTGATCGATTTAGAAACTGATCAGCTGATTCATTGTCTGATCTTTCTAATCAGTTAAAAAGTGTAAAATACCTTTAATTATCAGGGTCATTGATTATGCATGTTGAATCACATCGCCTCGATTGCTTATTGATTATTGATCAAGACCTATAGATTCTGGTTTTTGTTGCCCAATCGTGGCCCTGTTGCTGTCGCCCGTGGTTACGCCTCGTTGCAGGTCGACAAAACGAAGCCGTTATGTTTTGTTGTCGTTGCTGTTACCATGACAACCGGCAGCTGTAAGTGGCGCTGTCTCTGGGGACACTGGTGTGGTGGTTGGTAATTGATTAGCTGAAATATTGATTAATATTGACTTCGCTGATCCATCAGTCGTCAGAACCGCTCAGATCGATTGAGTTATCGGAGGTGATCGATTAATCATGAGGTCAGACTTAAAGATATTTGATTTCTCGCTATATTGAAATGTTGCCTATAGATTATTGATTATTTGTCAGGACATCAGAGCCAAAAAAAACTGATTATTGATCCTCTCATTGGTTCAGTCCATAGACTGTAAAAAACATGGCCGTAGCATCCGTGACGTCACCCATTGGTTCTCGGGAGTCGTTTTTGTGACTCCAACATGGCGGCCTGAACAGCGCCATGTTGGATTGGCCGGCCGAGAACCCGCCCACTGGCCTCGAAGCAGCTGTCCACGGAGCTGCTCGGACCTGTCACTCAACGTTTCCGCGCCCTAATTGGCCAGAATTTTAACCTAAAAAAAATCCCCCCCCCTCAGAGTGTGTGCGGGGGTAGAAACTATCGATTGAGACCAGAAAACGTTCTGACACCAGGCTTTGATCATGTTTATTGAGGTTGTAAAGTCGGCGATTTTAACATGGGGGTCTATGGGGAATGCTGCTTTCTGACACCAGCCCCCAGAGGAAGAAGAGGGGATTGCAGTTTGTTGAACGTGGAAGTGAAGAAGCTTCACTTCTCAGGCCGACAACTGCCCCCTTGGTTCAGTCCAGTTCAGTTCAGATTCTCACCTGAACGCGTGACCCACTGATCACAGGTCAGATCTGTCTGATCGATCGGTGCCGGGTCACAGACTCGTCCTGTTTCCTGTTCTGGACTCAGCACATGAGAGAAAACCAGGAAGTTTTCCACATGTTTGCTTTGAAGCAGTTACTGATCAATCAATGCATTGTCTTATTGATTTATTGATTGATGTTTATTGGGAGCAGGTGACCGTGTATTGATGATCAGGCGCTACAGATCTGAACGCTGTCGTTTCCTCCGTCGTGTGTTGGAGTTGGTTTTGTTTTATTATTTTTTGCTGATTTGCTTGAGCTGGCGGCGTCGAGCTGTTTATGAAAATGTCGAGCGGTGTCGGGGGCGTGTGCGTGTGCGGCGGCCGCAGGTACAGAACGAGGCCGTGTGTTTGCATTTGAATGTCCCAGTGTGTTTTACACCTTCATGTAAATGTTGAGGCTCGGCGTGGTCAGAGGTCTCTGTGTGCTGATCTGAGCTCAGGCCTTAAACAGCCTGATGAGGAATGTGCCCACGGCTGCTGGAACATGCGTCGCGCTGGGCCTCTACTATATTTGGTGGCGAACATGAACATGTACATCCTATATTTACACCTGTGTTCACGGTGTCACACGGTGTCTGTAACGGAGCCGGTGGGGGGGCCGGGGGGGCGAGGGGGGTGTGTCCACACATGGGACTTCATGTGATATTTCACTGTATAGGTCGTCCCACTCAATTTACAAGGATATAAAACTGTCACCGGGGGAAAACATGGGGAAAAAAACAGGGGACAGTTCAAGATGGCCGCCACCTCGCAGCGGTATTTTCCATTAATCATCAAATGTTTCAACATTTTGTCAAATTGGCCCCATTGCCATAACCCCTATAGTCGTAGCAGTAGGTTCGTTACCTTTAATTGTCGGTGCAAGCTGTTTTTAGAACGGCGGAGCAGAGCCGTGAGCTGCTCAGAGCTACGCTACGGAGGCTCATTATGGGATTTCTTGGTTTCCCTCCATCAAACTCATCAAATACACAATCCAACAACTCCACAACGCTCTGGTGGACAAGTTGTGAGCTGCACATTCACCACGCTATGAGATAATAACACAACGTTACCACACAGAGTTGTTTTAGAGGGAAATGCAGAGACTGCTTGATGAAAAACTGTCCCTGAAGGCAACGTGCATCAGCTGTTTTACATGAATTTCCCTCTAAAACAACTCTGTCTGGTAACGTTCCAGAGACGGACGAAAGTACCAATGAAAAAGGAAAATTTATATGTAAAAAAACAAACAATACAAAAGAACAAGTGAAGATTATTTCAAGACAAGAGAAAAGGTTGCTACGTATCTAGCCTAGCAGTAGCGTGTTAGCAGGTTAAAACAGGTCGGTTACACATTCTCACACAACTTCAGGCTCATCATTCGTAATATTCATAACATAGAGTGGATTGGACACGAAAATCATAGAAACTGTTGGGAAACAAATACAGTTCACAAAGAAGCTAGCTAACTAGCCCAGATCTCAGTGGTTAGTAGGGTTGCCACCTTTGAGTTGTGAAAATAAGGGACACTCGACCAAATGTCGACGGGGGGGGGGGGGGGGGTGTGACACGGGTCAAAACGCCACACTTTTCATGTAGGCCTATGTATTTTGTACACGTTCAATTTCTTGTATTAACACATATTTTAAACTGGAATGGGGGCAGGTAGAGTGCACCTTATTGAGGTTATCACTTCACATAGCTAAGGCCAGGACGGGCTGTTTGATCCAAAACATAAAGTTGCAATATCCCACTTAAATATAATAGTCATACATATTAATGCCTATAGCCTATGTGAAGAGGCTGTCACATGTTACACATGTAATGATTCCTCACAACAGCCTGATAGGCTTTATGCACAGCTCCACTACTTCCTGAACATTTAAACAAGTTCCTTTATTTCCTGTATTATTGGACAAACTGATTAATCCAGGTGTGTCTGACCTCAATGGTCAGAGAGCTGGCCAGCTTAATGGGAGGACTGGATGGTTTAAGTTCAGGAAGTAGTGGAGCTGTGCATAAAGCCTATTATTAACAGTGATTTACCATGGTTTGAAACACATGCAAATCAAATAAAAATGCATCTGCACAAAATGATCAGAAATAACACTGTGCTAATGTTCAGACCAGTTCAAGACCAGCTGCATAGGCTACCAGCAACAGCAGGTCAGACGAATAAATAGCACCCACTGAGTTAGTTTGCTTTTGTTTATGTAATAATAATAATATAAAAGCCTAATATAAAATCAGCCCAGTGTGTAAAGCTGTCGCTTCAAGCAGAGATTTTTTTTTTTCCATATTGCCCGTTCATTCATCATCCCGTTAGACTGAAAATAGGTTACAGTGGGTTTTTTAGGTGCTGTAGATACAAGCAAATCTCATGTTGTCTCTGTACAAAGACCTTTTTAAATGTGAAAACAGAGTAGACCTACTCAAGATTTGCGTTTGAGCAACACATAACAGGGCGGCGAAATATGTAGATAGTCACATTAAGTTAAAAATTAATTTACCGATTATCCATCTTATTATCTGTCCTGCTGCGAGCGGCGCACAACTTCTTTCAGTGGTAACTGACTGTAAATAGGCTATAATGACCTCTTGACGCTCGGCTCAACAGCTGAGCAGCGTAGGCTATCCCCTCAGCTGAACATAGCAGGCGGAGACGTCAACAGCAGCGGATCAGCTGATCTCTCCCTCCCAAACGCTCCGTTCTGGACTTTCAAAGTAAAGGTGACGCCAGCTGAAAATGAGTTAGCGATGGATAGAAAGTGTCCTACAGAGAGGATGGTCTCTGTTTCGTTCTGACAAATGCTGGATCTTTACAGAACACGTGCGAAGTGATGCTGCATTCATGACAACTCGGAAATACGGGACAAAGCCCGTCCCGTATTGATTCAAAACGGGACGCACTATTTTATTTCAAAATACGGAACGATTCCGTATTTTAAGGGACGGGTGGCAACCCTAGTGGTTAGCCTAGCCTAGCAAGCTAATGTTACTAAACTGTTTATTCTCCGAGGTTTTTGTTCATCATTGATAAAAAGTGGTTTTTAAATGCACTGTTTTATATAAAATTCATTCAAGTCTGTGAATAAAATTAGTTTCCTGTACCAGAGGTGGCGGCCATCTTGAAAGTTTGAATTTACACCTGAGGAAAAACGACAGACGGATCCACAGCTCAGGAGTTATCGTATTGTTGTTTTTAGTCGCAGTTTAATGACAAACAGGTTTAAATTACACTCAATCAAAACCTGTTTAGTTTAAAGCTGGATTTCCAAAGCCCACTCAGAGAAAAAAACTGTCAGCCAATCAGAAGAGAGTCTCAGAGCCTCCTCCTCTCCTCTGATTGGCTGACACCGAGGAGATGGGAAAACTAGACTGAGATGTTTTTTTTAGATCTAGCCCTTCAAAGTAAAAGAAAAGTACGGAGAAACATGGAACTTTATAAATTATAAACTGATGTAACAACAAAAAACAGTTTTATCTTCCTCTCCATCTTTAACTGTCGCCGTCTCCTTGACGACAGCCCAACAGGCCGTGAACAGAGCCAGATATAAACGACTCGTCTCCTCTCTGGACATCAATCTTGTCTCTGAGTGTCACTGAGCAGCAGCGACGGCCACACCCACTGTCTCACACACACACACACACACACACACACACACACACACACACACACACACACACACACACACACACACACACACACACACACACTCTGACACTGATAACCTTATCCGACGCACACACTTCACCCCCAGCTGTCTGACTTATAGCTGCCCCGGTGCATCATGGGAGGTTCTGTGTGACATAAAGGAGCTCTCTGTCCCCGACACACAGCCGCCGCTGTTGTTGTTTTCACTGTGGGAGTCGAACCGGCGATCGGAGACGTCAGAGGTCAGAGGTCACATGACCTCACGTTCTGACCCCAGGAGGAGGAAGAGGAAGAGATTCAAGCTCTAAAACTGTAATAAAAGATAACAGAGCTCTTCTTCTTCCTCCTCCTCTTCCTCTTCTTCTTCCTCTTCTTCCTCTTACTCTTCCTCCTACTCTTCCTCTTCCTCATCTTCCTCCTCCTCCTCCTCTTCTTCCTCCTCTCCCTCTTATTCCTCCTACTCTTCTTCTTCCTCATCTTCCTCTTCTTACTCTTCCTCCTACTCTTCCTCTTCTTCTTCCTCTTCTTCCTCTTACTCTTCCTCCTACTCTTCCTCTTCCTCATCTTCCTCCTCCTCCTCCTCTTCTTCCTCCTCTCCCTCTTATTCCTCCTACTCTTCTTCTTCCTCATCTTCCTTCTCTTCCTCTTCCTCCTCATCTTCCTCTTCCTCATCTTCCTTCTCTTCCTCCTCCTCCTCTCCCTCTCTGTCTTCTTCCTCTTCCTCCTCTTCCTTCTCCTCTTCCTCTTTCTCTTCTTCCTCTTTCTCCTCCTCTCCCTCTTCTTCCTCCTCCTCTTCCTCTTCTTCCTTCCCCCTCTCCCTCTTCTTCCTCCTTCTCCTTCTCCTTTTCCTCCTCTTCCTCTTCCTCTCCCTCTTCTTACTCTTCCTCATCTTCCTTCTCCTTCTCCTCCTCTTGCTCCTCTCCCTCTTCTTACTCTTACTCTTCCTCCTACTCTTCTTCTTCCTCATCTTCCTTCTCTTCCTCTTCCTCCTCATCTTCCTCTTCCTCATCTTCCTTCTCTTCCTCCTCCTCCTCCTCTCCCTCTTCTTACTCTTACTCTTCCTCTTCTTCCTCTTCCTCCTACTCTACCTCTTCCTCATCTTCCTCCTCTTCCTTATCTTCCTCCTCCTCTCTCAGGTCGACCTGCTGCAGGTCAAAGGTCAAACCTGGCCCCTCCCCTCCCCCCTCTCCTCCCTCTTCTGTAAATATTATAAACCTCGTTGCCCGTAGCGATGCAGCTCGTCCATATTTGGTCATGTGAATGTGCTCATCAGCTGTGGAGGGGGGGGAGGGAGCAGCTGGACAGATGTTTGGAGGTTTGGACACATCTGCTGCACGTTACACACCTCAGGGCCACAACAACACACACACACACATCATAATCTTTCCTTGACAACGTTTTAACTTTCACATATAAAAAGTTGATGAGTGAAATTACAACTTTATTCGCATAAAATCCAACTTTTTTCTTCCAGTTTACAGTTTTCTTTAATGTAATTCTCCTTTTTAATAATTATTTTTTATTTATATCATACATACACGTACATAAACATACACTTACATGCTTACATTGAAATTGGTACTACGATACTCACAATAATGATAATAATATTAATGATGATAATAATTATATGAAAAAACAGATAAATAATAGGAAAAATTTTTTTTAATTGATTTAAAAAAGAGTCAGATTAGACTCCACACCTGCAAGAATTTTTTTTCTCTTTATTGTTGTCCTCCATTACTGCCCCTTTCCATGGCCAAATAATATTGTTTTATGTAAAATAGTAGGGGCTTCTGTATCTTTGCAGTGTTGAAGAATGATCTTCTAAAGATAAAAAGTATTTGCCATGTTGTTGGATATCTTACTCTCCCCATACTTTGAAAAATACAGGTTGTTGGTGATAAAACTGTACAACATTGGTTTTGCAAACTATTGCCAAACATTTTTCAATGTCCTCCCAAGTCTATCTGCTTTTTTCGCATGGATGAGGGAGTCACTCTACTGCCTCTGTTTTAACTCTCACACTGAGCCTCCAAATGAGATTTTGTTCTATTCTTTGAATTTATTTGAATAACCTGAGGATCTTATTTCCCACAGTCGTCGTCCTCCTCTGTCAGAGACTCGCTGTCCGTTGTTACGTCATGTGAACAACATGTTCCCTGGACTAGGGGACTATAGTTTAGGGCGGCGGAGGGATATCACTGCTACCAGGTGGTTCAGCGCCCGTTAAAGCTAAAACGGCGTTTTACGAGTGAGGGGCTCGGTGTCGCCTTACAGAGCAGAGGTCAGAGGTCTGAGGTCAGATCTGATCCTCTGCTGCTCCGACAGAAAAAACTTCTCTCTTCTACACTGCAAAAACTCAAAATCTTTCCAAGAATATTTGTCTTATTTCTTGTCAAAATGTCTCAATTTTAGTCAAAACTAATCTTTTTCCACTTAAAATAAGACTCATCACTTAAAAATGTACTTGTTTTTAGATCATTTTCACTTGTTTCAAACAAATTTTCAATTGGAATAAGTAGAAAAATCTGCCAGTGAAAGCAAGTTTTTTGTGCTTGTAATAAGAAAGAAAAACTTGCTCCACTGTCAGATGTTTCTGATAGTTTTTCTGAAGCTACTTTTTAAAGGTGATGAGTCTTATTTTAAGTATAATTAGATTTATTTTGGCTAGAAATAAGACAAATATTATTTTTTTGCAGTGTATAGTTCACCACATTTAAAACTTTTATTATTTATTTTATTCTCTGATCCGATCCAATCTGGTCTGGATCAGTGAGAGAGACACACACACACACGGCTGCTGATCCTCTCCTCTGTCCAGCTCTCCGGCTGATTCACCCCCCAAAACTGGAATGACATCATCACACGCGATGATGTCATGATGCGCTCGCTCGGCCAACACGAACATATTTGGCCAATTTAGGAACAGACGGTTCGTCGTCCTGCTGAGTCATTAAAGCCGGTAACGACCCACAATGCTTTGTTTCATAGCTGAGGAATTCAGAAGAGGGGGGGAAGGGAGGGGGGCGTGGCAGCCGGTGGGAGCATGTTTAACACACACACACACACACACACACACACACACACACACACACACATAGAGACACACACACACACGGTGCTGCCAGTTGTCTCTGGACTGTGTCCGGTGTCGATTGATGAGACAAGACAGACACACACACACAGGAAGTGTTTTTGGCTCCGCCCCTCGCCTCAATTCAGCCTCGGTGTAAAATAAATAGGAAACATTCAGATCCTTATACAAATACCACACTGTAAAAACACTCTGATTAAAAATACTCGCAAAATTGTGAGAAAAACACGCACATCAGGTAGGCCCAGTTGGGATGGGTGCTGGATAAAGGAGGAATAAATGAAATAGAGAAAAAATCCGCACACCAAGAGATTAAAAATACTCTACATTAAATCATCTGTACGAACACTGCACTGTAAAAAAAGAAAAGAAAATACAGCGTCAGTTGAAACAGTCTGCAATATACACTACAAAAACAGAACAAAATGTTCTGTAAAACTTAGTTGTAGGAAAACACTGTAAAATGTACCCTGTAAGAAAAACTATTTAAAAAAATACTTCGTTACAAGTGAAAAACATGAGTTTAATGAGCGAACTTATTAGACTCGTGTGTTTTTGTGCGAGATCTCGTTATTAAAGAATCGTTTACATGTTCATCATCCACCGACCGAGCAGCTCAGCCACTGATGGAGAAACATGATCTGCAAACTCAGCACTTCAGAAAAGACACAAACAGACAGGTGTGAGGACGAGTTGGGAGGTCGCACACTGCTCTGTGTGTGTGTATGTGTGTGTGTGCGTGTGGTCAGGTGGCAGGGAGAGGACAGGTTGGACACTGGAGAGGTTTTATTTGTGCCGGTGTCAGCAGCAGGCGTCCATCGATCCTCCACAAGCTGCTGCAACTGACACTGACTCTGTTGTCAGAGGTCAGAGGTCAACATGGCCGACAGCAACCCGTTAATCCATAACTGATGATCTACTGATTATTGGATCAGATCAGATCAGATCATTAAAGCCCCAGTATGTAACTTATTTGGCTTTTTATTATTAAAAATCAAACTTGTCTTTCATAAATCCGTATTTCACTGAAGTGGAATCACAGCCGCATACAGATGAAAGCTTTCTGGTTCCTTAGAATGAGTTGCACCATTGCACTGGTGTTGCATTCAGGTGCAGTCAGGCAGACGGCCGTCGGCAAACCAACCGGATGTCATTTTACTCCACCAGAGAAAGACGGTAAAACAATACCACATCACCATGACAACATGTTGTCATGCCTGTATTGTTTTGCCTCGTGCTGGTGGACCACTTGTTTATCCTGTTACATGCAGCGTCTGTTGTCTGTCTGACGTCTGCCCCATTTCACCTGAATGCAACATCAAGAATAGAGGGTATGCGTTTATGTCACGTTCGATCGGACTGAGTGGCAAAACAAGCGTCCCTCAACATGCTGGCGGATAGCGGTGGACTCATAAACTGGATAAAATATCTTATATCAAAACAAATTGATGTCAAAAGGAATCGACAACCAGCTCAACAAAACCGTCTGCTGCACGGACACTTCCTGTAACACAGAGTGTGACCGCGGTACCTGCAGAGTGACAGACCGGCTCAGTGTTACTGTGCAGAGGGACGAGATTACAGCTGTTACTGTCGTCCTGACAGTGACTCCCGACACTAAAACACGAGCTGCTTTTATTCTGAAAAACTCTGACCAGTCAAACTGTAGGATGTGTTAGAGGACTAATGTATCTGTCTAAACATCATAACTATGACACCTGAAACTGTAAACACAGCTGATCGGTCGAAAAAAATGACCGCTCCAGTGAATTTACTTTCCGTCATTGAGAACAGGTTCTTGAATGTAACTCGGTCAAAGTGAGACGTATCCTCTAGATGTTTAGCAGCTCTGTTAGGTCATGCTGCTTTACATGCTGGCAAAGCTAGACATGTCAGACTTGTGTGGGTTCGGAGAAAATCGCTTCGTTACCTGCTCGTTTTTAAACTTTGGCGGCTCTGCCACTCGTCTTTTTGCCACTCAGTGGACGTTCCACAGCGACTTCCGAGTACCGTGACGTCATGTGCATACCCTCTACGTTCAGATATGCAACCACACCGCTAGATGGGGGGAATTCCTACATATATAAAAAAACAAAAACTCCAGCTCAGTGAAATAAAGTTTGAAGCTTCATGTTTCCTTCCTCTCCTTTTATTTTGAAGGGTCGAGCCAAAAGAAGAAACTCATTAGAACAGAGGAGGCTCTGAAACTCGCTCCTGATTGGCTGGCTGGCTGGCTTCTGCTTTGTTGTGACATCACTAAGTTACAGAAATCCTGACAGACAGTTTTAAAGCTCAGTTTTAACACAGATATCTGTTTGAACCAAGGGGGGGGGTTGTGGGTTCTCCAAGTAAAGACCACTTCCGCGTTCAAAAAGCTGCAGTTCCCCCGGCGGCCACTAGGGGCTGGTGCCAGAAGGGAGCAACTCTCCATTGACCCCCATGTTAAAATAGCCGACTTTACAGCTTAAAAAAACATATTTACAACTTGGTGCCTTTTATTTTTTTGGTCTCTACCGATAGTTTCCATCTCCTTGAACACTGTGGTGGGGGGGGGGGGGGGGGGGGGGTGAATTTGTTTGTACCGCAACTGTTTAAAGGTACAATATGTAAGAAATCTAAAGCAACTGGCTGTAAAATCCTCCTAATATGTCACAGAGACTCAGGAATAAAGTTCATATAACATGATGAACTCACCAACAACAATAGCACAGCCAGAGTATTCGCATTAAAAATCTTTTTTTGCAGACTGCAAATCATGTTTATGTTTTGAATTTACGTGTTTACATGTTGCGCCACCTAGCCCTCTCTCCCAGTCACGGCGGCGTCAGTGGCGTTTCAGCCTCCGGTCTGGTCCACTGAGCTGCCGCTACGGCTGGGAGAAAAAAACGAGATCGCTGTGTTTTGAATTTGACTGCAGTAACCGTTTTTGGCCACATTCTTACATATTGCACCTTTAAGTATTGTTTAGGCTAGTAGACTCCACCTAAAATCCAAGATGGCGGCGCAGTTCGAACCCCCGTAGTAGCGGCACAAAACAGACTCCCCCAAACCAATGGGTGACGTCACGGTGCTACGTCGTCCATTCTTTTTACAGTCTATGGTTTGAGCAAAGTGAAGGTTTAGTGAACCGGTCCAAGTTCCTGCATGGTCTCTAGTTCAGGACCGACAGAAACCGGACCGGACTGGACCGGACCCACAACCACAACCACAACCACGACCACAACCACAACCACAAGATGTTGGCAAACTGTTTGGTAACTGTTTGTTTTAAACCTGTTTCTATCCAGGTGGCACCAGAACCCGTATCAGCACCAGAACCTGTCCCAGAACCAGAACCTGTCCAGGAGCCAGTTAAAGTACCAGAACCAGTTCCAGAACCAGTTAAGGAACCAGAGATTGTTCCAGCACCAGTCACAGTACCAGAAGTAGCTGCAGCACCAGAACCTGTTCCAGTTCCAGAGCCAGAACCAGTCCCAGAACCCGTGTCGGCACCAGAACCAGTTCCTGAAACAGCAGCTGCAGTCCCAGAACCAGAACCAGAACTTGTTGCAGTCCCAGAACCAGCATCTGTCCCAGAACCCACCCCAGAACCAGAACCAGTATCAGTACCTGAACCAGCTGTCACAGAGCCAGAACCTGTTCCAGTTCCAGAACCAGAACCAGTATCGGCACCAGAACCTGTCCCAGAACCAGAACCTGTTGTAGTTCCTGAACCAGTATCAGCACCAGAACCAGAACCTGTTGTAGTTCCTGAACCAGTATCAGCACCAGAACCAGAACCTGTTGCGGTGCCAGAACCCGAGCCCGTGGTGGTCGTGTCTGAGCCGGTACCAGAAGCCGTCCCCGAGCCCGTGGCTGAGCCAGAAAAGCCCGTTGAGTCTTTACCCGAGCTGGTCCCCGAGCCCAAAGAACCAGAACCAGAACCGGCTGTGGAGACCTCCCCCGAGCCCAAACCTGAACCAGAACCAGAACCAGAACCAGAGACCATCATCAACAACGGTAAGGCTCCTCAATCGACGAGAGGGACCCGTGTGCAGGGACAGGGCACCGCCATAGCTCAGCTCATCCATACCGGAAGTCACGACCGGAAGTTGCTTTTCTTCGTGTATATTATCTCTATGTTATTCTAAGAACCTCCTCTCTCTCTCTAGCCTGTCTAGCCTCTACCTGCTCTTTCTACTAAACTTAACCAACTCCTTTCTTCATTGCCTAAACCCAACCAAAGCACCCACCAAAGACATTTCTTTTCTCTCTCTCTCTCTCTCCTGGTCTGCTGTCAGCAGGAGCGGCGCTAGCCGTTAGCCGTTAGCAGCGTTTTTTAATAACTCAATAACTTAATAAACGATCCATGCAAAAAAAATATTTAGTTAGCTCAATCATGTTGTAACTAAGATATCCGCTGGAAAACTATATTTTATCATGGACCATTTGAGTTACTGAGTTATTTTTTTAAATCTACATAGAAATGATACACACGAAGAAGAGCAACTTCCGGTCGTGACTTCCGGTATGGATCAGCTGAGCTAATGGCGGCGCTCTTGTCCTTGCATACGGGTACTCTTGCAATCGACCAGAACTTTACACTGTCAATCAGTTCATCAACAAGTTACGACATTTGAAAAGATTTTTAAAAATGAAAAATTTCCAGCTGCTTTTCATTTTCCTGTGAGCTAATCGGTTAGCTTAGCATTTAGCTTCTCCTGTTAACTTCTAGCGTTACCTTCTCCTGTTAGCTTGAACCATTATTCAACATTTTAAACATATAGGCCTATAAGTCTGAAAAGCTGGAAAAGCATAATAGGTAGTGTTAGATAGTGTTAGCTACTCCTGTTAGCTTGTAGTGTTAGCTTCTCCTGTTGTTTCTCCTGTTAGCTTCTAGCTTCTGCGTCGCGGCGACGGCGGAGCTACGGCATCGACCCTACGCTGTCATTGAGCATTCAAAGTTCTGCGTCGAGGGAACGCGTTGCTCTGCAATTCACCGCCAAGCCGCTCAAAAAACTTGCTTTCACTGGCAGATTTTTCTACTTATTTCAAGTGAAAATTAGTTTGAAACAAGTGAAAATGATCTAAATACAAGTTAATTTGTAGGTGATGAGTCTCATTTTAAGTGGAAAGAGTTTAGTTTTGACTAAAATTGAGACATTTTGACAAGAACTAAGACAAATAGTTTTTACAGTGCATTCTGTTTACTTTGTGCTGATGAGAGCTGATGGAGAGAGTGAGGTGAATTGTGTGTGTGTGCGCGTGTGTGTGTGTGTTCAGACCAACCGCCGGCTGTGCTGAGCAGATAAGTGGTTTCCAGGAAGCGTGGACAGAGCAGAGGTGTCGGGCTTCAGCTCGCAGCCGTAATGACCGTGTGGATTAAAAATCAATACATTTACAGAACAGTGATTTAATCTGATCAGCAGGAAGTGAAGCCAGGAAGAGAGCTGGACAGCAGCAGCAGCAGCAGCACGCCATGACCAGTCTTTACCAGCTGTTTACAGACTGTACGTGTGCGTGTGTGTGTGTGTTGTATCAGTGGGTCGTTGGCGTGTGCGGAGGCGGAGCGGCCATCTGCTTTAAGAGGATGATGCTTAATCTTGAACGAGCACTTGGCTGCTCTGAACAACAGCCGCTGTCCAGACTGACAGACTGACAATCAGCTTTATGTCCAGGCTGAGTCACAGCAGGTGTGTGTGCGTGCGTGCGTGTGTGTGTGTGTGTGTGTGTGTGTGCGTGGTAACAGGTGCACCACACTCCAAACTGAGTCATGATGCTGACTAACACTTTAAGACACTTCATGAGACAGCAGCATCCTCGACTGACGGTGAAGAGTTAATTAGCTATGTTAAATATGGAAGCAGGAGAGAAGAAAGGAGGAGGAGCCTCTCTTCTGTTTGGTGTGGGGCTTAATTGTGACATCACAAAGTGACAGGAAGTCCTGACGGCTGGTTTTAAGGCTCAGTTTCTGAATCCAGGCTGTGTGCATTTCTCTGTGGACTGAGGCTTTGATACTTTCACAGTATTAATATAGAACCTAGAGCTGCTTTATAATCACACTACACATGGACATCTACCTTTATACTGTATGGAGCTTTAATACAAACATCTACCTTTATACTGTATGGAGCTTTAATACAAACATCTACCTTTATACCGTATGGAGCTTTAACACAAACATCTACCTTTATACCGTATGGAGCTTTAACACAAACATCTACCTTTATACCGTATGGAGCTTTAATACAAACATCTACCTTTATACTGTATGGAGCTTTAACACAAACATCTACCTTTATACTGTATGGCGCTTTAATACAAACATCTACCTTTATACTGTATGGAGCTTTAATACAAACATCTACCTTTATACCGTATGGAGCTTTAACACAAACATCTACCTTTATACCGTATGGAGCTTTAACACAAACATCTACCTTTATACTGTATGGAGCTTTAACACAAACATCTACTTTTATTCTGAAGGAGCTTTAACACAAACAAACATGTACCATGCAGAATAAGTCGTGACCTGGGCGGAGCAGCTGATTGGTTGCTGTGGTGACTGATTGGTTGCCGTGGTGACTGATGTGTCAGTATAGCTTAGTAACGCCGGGTGTATCTGCTCTGTTTCAGACGTGGCTGCAGCTGAAGATAAAGTGAAGTTCACCCCGGGAAAGAAACAGAGCAAGTTTGAGACGCTGATGACCAAGGAGGAGATCGAGGAGGAGCAGAGGTCAGTAACCCCCCCCCCCCCCCCCCCCCCCCCCTCACCCCACCACCATCAAACCCCCCCACCACCACCATCAAACACCTCCCCCCTCCTGCCTCCCTCACCCCCCCCTCCCTCTCCCTGCTCTTCATCCTGCCTGGCATGATGGTTGTTAATGGAAACACTTCTTCTGCTCCTTGTGTAAACGGCTGTGAGGAGTGAGAGCGGGTGGGGGGGTATGGTGTCGTGGTGATGTCACAGCGTTCATATTGCCTGGAAACTGACCTGAAGTGTCTGAAAACCAAACGACCTCGAACGCCTCATATCGGTGTAAAGGGACAGTTCAACATTTAGTCAGATCCTCCTCTCACCATAATCCCTATAGTCATAGCAGTAGGTTCGTTACCTTTAATTATCGGTGCATGTTGTTTTTAGAACGGCGGAGCAGAGCCGTGAGCTGCTCAGAGCTACGCTACGGAGGCTCATTATGGGATTTCTTGGTTTCCCTCATCAAACTCATCAAATACACAATCCAACAACTCCACAACGCTCTGGTGGACAAGTTGTGAGCTGCACATTCACCACGCTATGAGATAATAATCAAGAAGAGGCATGGATTCTGTGAACAAGAGCCGCTGTTATGATGAGACAACTATTTTATTTTTACATATTTGTGATTATGAACTTATTATTGTCCTCTTACCTTGTATGGGGAAAAGAAAAAATAGTTGCATAGTGCATATTTCTGAAGTCACTTCTAAATATAGGTCGCATGACCAGACAAACTACTAAAAAAAGCGTGACTTATTGTCCGGAAAATACAGTAATATATAATAACTGAACGACATTTTGTGGCTTCATGACTTTTATTTACAGTTTCTGTTTCTGGACCGTTTGAGTTTTGGCCTTTATGAACACAAACCGGACCAGATGAGACATTTACAACAACGATGTCTCATCCTCGGTTTGAATCAGATAACAGAGCTTCAGATGTGACCCAGATGAGAGTGACAGCCCAACCCTCTTCACCCCCCCCCCAGAGCACTGAAATAAGAGAGTAAGGACAGCATCGGTCCAATGGCAGCGCCTCCTGGTGGAGGAATATGGGTATTGCAAAAGCGCCCAAGAACTGACATCTCTGCATTGTTGGTGAATGAACAAGTGTGGTGTTTTCAATAATTTAAGGACATTTATAGATCACCCACGTTAATAGCATCATTGAGGATCCTTTACAGATAAACATTAACACATAGGAGAGTAAAAAAAAACAGTTTTCTACATCAATGTTTCTACATTAAAGCAGAAGTAAGTGATATTTTTGTGTTAACTCATTGAGTGCCAACCACGTAATTTCTCGTTTTTCGTTCCCATGCGTTGAGTGCCGAAAACGTAATTTTACGTTTTTTGCTTTTTTTTTAAATTATGAAAATAGACACTTTAATACACATTATATGTAAATTTGGGGACTCTACGACGAGGAGAACTGAAATAGATGACGATCAAAGTCACATGACAGCTCATGATCTGGAAGTTTTTATCATAACTCGGCTTCTGCAAACGAGTTCTGCATGCAGATGCAGCAGCTGCTGCAGCGCAGCTGCTCTGCTCTCACCCGCGCTGCTGCTCCAGCTGCTCGAGCTGCACGGGTCAGAAGTTACGAGTGGCCGTTATAGTGACTTTCACAGGTAAAACAGGTCGGAAAAACACGAGTGGGTTGCCTGGAACGCTACTAAGTCGTGATGTGAAGCTGTAATTTACGGTTTCAAAAGCCTGCCTGGAACGCAGCATTAGCCAAAACGAGCGGATCGCTTACTTCTGCTTTAATGTTTCAATCTACATTTTGTAATAAACAAATTATAAGTATAATTTGATATGACCAAGACACCTAAAAACAAAAACACGGCCGTTTTCATCAATTTACAAGCAAGTGGGAAACACACATACATTGGAGTGAATGGGTTTTCTGGGCGCTTTTGCAATACCCATATCCTGCCACTAGGGGCGCAAAACCCTTAAACCCTTAAACCCTTACCACGGGAGTCAATGGTGGTGACGTTACTCTCTTTTCCAGTGCTCTAACACCCCCCCCCCTCAGATCCTCTGGATGCCCCGCCCCCCCTCTGTTGTTGTTGTTGTTGTTGTTGTCTTTGTTGTCTCTGTTCTCTCTGTTGTTGCTGAGCGCAGTTTGACGCCTGCACCTTTATCGTTCCAGGATAGAGTTCACCTCAGACTTTACCTCGCTCTGAGCCGATGGTAAGGTGAAGTCTCTGTTGAATAAGCCCCGCCCACTTCCCCCAAACCCCTCCCACCCCCTTAAGCCCCGCCCACTGCCCCTTTGGTCCCGCCCACTCCCACAGGCCCCTCCCACTTTCCCTCAAGCCCCTCCCACCCCCTGTTTTTTTGTTTAATCGACCCGGCTAGACTGAGTGACCACAGCTGGATTCACGTCTCAACTCAAACGGCCTGAAACCTCTCACAGATGTGATCAATACCTCTGATTAATGGATTATTGATCCCTGCCCCCCCCCCCCCATCACTGAGCTTGTTAACACGTTATCAATCATTAATAAACAGTTATAACACCTCAGATTAAACCACGACCTGTTTCCTGAGCCGCCACGTGTTATAACATGTTGATAAACTCAGTCTGAGTTTAACTGTGGAACAAACTCTGAAACATTTTATTCATTTTATTTTTGATTATTATTATTATTGATCGGTAATAATGATGATGGGTCTGTCCGTGCTGATTGGTCCCTCACTGACCTCCCTCTCCTTTGGCCTCTGACTTTCTCACTCTTTAACTGCACAATTAAACAGTAATGAATCATATTAATATGATTGTATTATAATTTGATAAAAAACTATCATATTAATATGAATATATTATGATTTAATATCAATGTAATATAATATTAATAAACATACAGATGTGACCTCGGACACATTTAAAGGAACAAATAGAGAGTTTTTATAGGAGGTCACAAGTAGCAATGAAAAAAAGCAGAATGATGCCTTTCTTCCACCAGGTGAAAGTCTCTTTTCTACGAAGGAGTATTAGGGCCAGCCAAAAAAAAAAAAATCCGGCACAAGGAAAGCAAAAAAAAAAAAAGTTAGGCATAAAAATAAATTAATTTAGAAAATATCAAAGTAGCCTACTATAGTCGATGGTCATGGCTGCCTCTACAGACGCGTGTTTTAACCATTTTGGTGCTTTCTCGGAGTGAAGGAATACTACGAAGGAGTTAGGGCCAGCCAAAAGAAAAAAATCCGGCGCAAGGGAAATTTTTTTTTTTAATTATTATTTATTTTTTACCTGACTCTTTTTTTTTTCTTGCGCCTGATTTTTTATTTTTTTTTTTGGCTGGCCCTAATACTCCTTCGTACTTTGAAAAATCAATCAATCATCAATTGATCAGCAGCATTAGGCCATATTGAATATTTTAGTCTGTGTGTCCAGGTGCTTTTACCTCTATTTCCTTCTTTTTAGTCAAAATAAATAAAATCAATTTAAAAACTCCAGTGAAAAACAAATTGAAACTAATCATTCAATAATATTGATCTCATGGTTTCTGAAGTTTGGAACAGACTCCTCCTTCCTCTTGAATCCAGATGTTGTGAACTTGTGTCGGTCGGTGCGGACGTCTTTTCAGGAGAGGTTCACTGTCTGAGGGAATCGAACCTGTGATCACAGCGTCACAGTTAACGACGTGGTCCACTGAGCAGCGGTGACCGGGCCGTTTGTGTCTGAGCTGCTGTCGCCCTCTGCTGGACAAACACAGTCGTTACACAAAGAGAAACTCCACCAGTATGACTTGGTTTCCATGGCGACGCCTGGACAGACACATTTTAAAGGGAACAAACGCTCTTTCCTCTGATTATAATCAAGTCTTTAATCAAAATACATTTTAAATCAAGTGTCGTATTAATAATCAACTGAAGTAAAAAGTAAAATGTGAAACTGTGAAAGGAAAGAGTCAAGTCAGACCTTCAAAATAAAAGTCTGGACGCTGTGTTTTGCAGCGACAGTAAATACACTGTAAAATGTTCAGCATCTAAAACACAGAGAAACAAAATAAAATAAAAACAACCAGATCAGAGTTTAGTTTTTCACTCTGATCGCCGCTCGGTGGCGACGCTCGGTGGCGACGCTCGGCCGAAGCAGCTGTGACGTCTCAGCTGCTGTTTCACATCTGTCGGCTTCTGTCCAGCTGTGCCGCCGCTGCTGCTGCTAACGCTGCTAATGCTAACCCTGCATGCTGCACGCCGCCGCTAACGGGCTAACGAGCTAACGGTGAGTGCTGCCGCTCCACAGAGGTGTGTGTTTGAGTGTGAGTGTGTGTGTGTGCAGTGTTGGGAAGTAACGAATCACATGCAATGAAATTATGTAATTTAATTACAAAATGTACATCATTGTAATTTGTTACATTACTGAGGGGAAAATGTGTCATTAAATTACAGCAGCTTTTGGAAATGTGCATGATTACATTTGAATAATCGCAGCAGAAGTTCAGATTTATCAAATAGTTTTTTTTTAACGTCAGCATCCTCCTTCCAAAGCCGCTTCTGATTGGCTCTCTCTGGTCATGTGTCATTCTGCTGCTCAACCTGCTGGAGGAACGACCCGTCAGTCAGTCAGATGTGAAATGTTAGATACAAATGTGTTATGATTTTTATTCTTTGACATCAAGTTAAGGTGTTCACAGTTCTTTTTCCAGTTTAATGTGGTAGCAAAGAGTCTTATTTGACTGCATTTGCCCAAATTACATTGACTGCTGTGAAAGTTAACATGCAGATAAGATAAGATAAGATAAGAGGCCTTTATTGTCACTGCATTAAAATACAATGAAATTGCAACTGCCCATCACAGTGGTGGCATACATACTTAAAATCACACACATCATAAAAGCAGGAAAACAGAAAATGATGAAGATGAAGATGTTAAGACGACGAGAGATGTTCAGTGTTTACAGCCGTTCTCACGGTAAAAAGAGTGAACTGAACTGAACTGAAGTTCTTTTATTACATCGTCTTCATGTTGTTTTAAGTTGCTGCTGTAAGTTTTACACACTATCAGGTCTGAAAATGTGAAAATGGTTTGAGCAGTGGAAAGCATTCATTCAAATTTAAGAAAAGTAATCAAAATGTAATCAAATGCAATTAGTTACATTGATTTGCGAAAGTAATTTAAATAGGAACATTACTATTACATTGTAATTGTAACCAATATTCATTTCCTAAGTGAACTTCCCAACACTGTGTCTGTGTGTGTGTGTGTGTTGCACAGTTCGTGAAGTAACTCCAGCTGCAGATACACAATGAATCACCTGTTTTATATTATATTATATCATATCATATCATATTATATCATATATCATATTTTATTATATCATATTATATTATGTTATATCATATTATATTATAGGCTATTATATTACACTGAGTTATATTATATTACATAATATTCAGCTATGGTTCAGTTTTTCCTGCAGGAATCTTGTTTGTACGTCGCTCTGAGCTTCTTCTTCTGTTTCTTGCAGCTGATCTGTGACGATGAAGATGAGAGGATGATGATGATGATGAAGAGGAGGAGTGAAGGAGCTGAAACCTTCATCTATGCCGTTTGTAGAGAATTAAAAAGCTGCCGTCTTGATTTTACTTTAACGTCTTGGAACCCAAAGTGCCTCCGTGGAGTCTGAGTTTGTTTTTAAAGAATTAAAGTCTGATGTTTGTGTGAGAGGACGAGTCGCATTGACTCACACAGAGAAACAGAGAGAGAGAGAGAGAGAGAGGAGGCTGAGATTGTGAGTTCAAACTATTAAACTGTTTCTGTTTCTAATCTGAATGAAGTTTATTCTGTTCAAGCAGCTAACGACCAGCTGACCAGCTGGCTGCTTCAGGCCACCGTAGTCAAACCTGTTCTCAGGTGTTTGTTTCTTCTTTTTCTTCTGCTGCTGCGTTTTGGTTTCAAGTTGAAATAAAAGTGTGAATGTTAAAAAAAAAAAAAAACCTGTGGTCACCTGTCGTTTGTTTGTTGCAGCTCTGAGACTCAGACTGGAGCTGAGTTTGAGTTTTTAATTAATAAAGACAAATGTTTAATAATAAAAATGAAGCAGTTGGAGATCAATAACACGACTCAGCAGGTTCCAGATGTTTGGAGGAAACGGACGAAGCAGAAAACGACGAAGACACAAGAAATATACAGACGTTCAGTTAAAGTTGAAGACACAACTGTCACTGACAAAAGTAACAATAAATTTAAAAACAAACTGGACAGAAATGAACCGTTGACGAAGCCAGAAAGCTCCAGTTTGTTTTTGTCTCGTCTGTCCACAGAACTTCCTTTAATCCACAACTCTAAACCAATGTCTGGTTCTCACTAAATTTATATTCATTATTACTTTTGTCACTTTCAAGTTGTTTCAGTTCTCTCTTTAACGGAGGTAACCAACAGTTTGTCCACATCTGTATCTCTGAACATCTGTCCAGCTGCAGCAGCTTTGTTTCTACATTTCAAACACAAATTCATTGACGTGTTTTGTGATATTAATGACTGATTATTCATTCATTCATTCATTCATTCATTCATTCATTCATTCATTCATTCATTCATTCATTCATTTTCTATACCGCTTATCCTGCACTAGGGTCACGGGTGAGCTGGAGCCTATCTCAGCTGACTTTGGGCGAAAGGCGGGGTACATCCTGGACAGGTCGCCAGTCTATCTAACGACTGATTAATGATATTAATTTATAACACCACCACAACCCTAACACTAGAACTTAATCAGGTTTTTTTTGGTTTTTCGCTGCAGAATAATGTGTCAGCTGATGACGTCCATGTTTGTTTTTGTCTCCTGAGTCAAGTTAAGAACCATATGTATCTATAAGAAGACTAGATGAGTCACCTGACGCTGCTGCCCAATCACACGGCGTCTCCTCACGGCCGCCATCTTGGCTCGGTCCGCTCCCTAAGCCCCTGGTTCATGTTCTACTGAAACAACCAGAACTTCATCAGTTTGTGACCGATGTTAAAACAGTTATGATATAGTTTGTAGTATAGTAATAGTTTGTTATGAACGTCAGAAATGCAGTGCATATTTGTACTTTTATATGAAAGTAACATTATCTTAACATTATGTACGGTAAATAGTTCAAGTAATATCTATATGGACAAAATTTCACAGAGTTATGAGTAGTTTTTTAGTGCAGATGATTGGATCACCGTCTACTGCAGCCAGAGTCAGACCGACCCAAGATGGCCGCCTGTGAGTTACGCATGTGCGTAGTCGGATCCACCTCCATGTGGATAAGAAATGAATTTGTGGATTAATAAAGTAATGTGTATTCATATGCGTATGTGAAGAACCATAAACGCACACGTGAAACGTTCAGGGTCATGTTCGGTTTTCAGACGCTTCACATGTGTTTTCTATTCCACACATGTGAACTGAAACATTTCACATGTGCTGTTTTCTGAAGGAGAGAAAAGAAAAGAGAAATCAGAGGTGAAATTATTTATGTAACAATTAAGAGTTTAAAGGGATAGTGGCAAATTGGTCCATTGCCATAATCCCTATAGTCATAGCAGTAGGTTCGTTACCTTTAATTGTCGGTGCAAGCTGTTTTTAGAACGGCGGAGCAGAGCCGTGAGCTGCTCAGAGCTACGCTACGGAGGCTCATTATGGGATTTCTTGGTTTTTCCCTCATCAAACTCATCAAATACACAATCCAACAACTCCACAACGCTCTGGTGGACAAGTTGTGACCTGCACATTCACCACGCTATGAGATAATAACACAACGTTACCACACAGAGTTGTTTTAGAGGGAAATTCATGCAAAACAGCTGATGCGCGTTGCCTTCAGGGACAGTTTTTCATAAAGCAGACTGTAGGAGCCATTTTTTTATGTTGTGTAGGTATTTACTTTTCCACAAGGGTGCAGTATTGTTTCAGTTCCTTTCTTTTACCCCAGCAGCTGCCCCAGCTGTCTGAGATCAGGAGAGCTGATTAGTTTGAGTTGAGTGGTGGTGGGAAAGACACAGTTTTTACACCACAGCCAGAGAATCAATAGGAAGCTTTTTGTTTGTCAACTTACCTTATCCTTTTTGTTGAAATAAACGGGAACCTCACCCAAAGACATCATAACCTTCGCAACCTTTCTTTTTTATTCACTCTGGAATCGAGTGAAGAACCATCCCAAACCACCATCAGGTGACAAGTTTTGTTTTTTGAATAGTCACCACACAGACTCTGAATTTCCCTCTAAAACAACTCTGTGTGGTAACGTTGTGTTATTATCTCATAGCGTGGTGAATGTGCAGCTCACAACTTGTCCACCAGAGCGTTGTGGAGTTGTTGGATTGTGTATTTGATGAATTTGATGAGGGAAACCAAGAAATCCCATAATGAGCCTCTGTAGCGTAGCTCTGAGCAGCTCATGGCTCTGCTCCACCGTTCTAAAAATAGCTTGCACTGACAATTAAAGGTAACGAACCTACTGCTATGACTATAGGGATTATGGCAATGGGCCAATTTGACAAAATGTTGAACTATCCCTTTAAAAATCGATCGGCTTAGTGAGATGAGCTGATACCTGAACAAAGATGTGTAGTGACCTCTGACATCAGGACATCATGCATTTCTGTGTGTGTGTGTGTGTGTGTGTGTGTGTGTGTGTGTGTGTGTGTGTGTGTGTGTGTGTGTGTGGGCCTCCCAGGGTGCAACAGGAGCAGCTGGCGGCCATCTTCCTGCTGCTGAGGGAGAACCAGGAGGCGCTGGGGGAGGTGACGGAGGGAGAGATGGAGGAGCAGCTCAAGCTCTACTCGCTCTGAGACGCCGACTCCGCCCGTCCAATCAGGGAGTCCCATCAGTCGTCACGTTCCCGTGGCAACGCCCCGACAAAAACTTGAATGTATTTTCAGTAAAAAAAAACAGTGGATTTTACTGAGACACTGAAACCAGATGTTTGACTTCCTGTCCTTCGTTTAAACGTTTTCAGCTGATTCCCAAAGTATTTTCACGTTTTTCTAAAAATATTTTGTGTTTTTTTTCTTAAAGTTTTTAATACGATGAATTTTTATGTAAATATTTTACATTTTTCCACAAGTATTAGGCTACAACTTCTCAAGCTCATTCCTGAAATGTTCTGTCATTTCCGCTCATTATTTCCAAATCACTACCGAAACAAAACGTTAGAAGTTTCCTTTCTCAGAATACAAAACTTTTATATGTTTTTTTTTCACACAGTCCAAATGTTTAGTCTTTTCTGACAACGTTACAACTATTTATTGGCTCATTAACTCTTTATTCTTGTCTGTTTTGTGTCTGTAGCTGCAGGTTAATGAATCTGCTTTCGTGTGATTTTTATGTAGAAAATCCATCAGTTCATCACTGAGTTTATTTATACGTTTTTATCTCGTAAATGTAACAACTGTTTTCATGACAATAAACATAAATATGAAACTTGTGTCTGCTGTGGGTTCATTGTGATGATGTAATAATAATACACAGTGACTAGTACAATAGTAACTGTAACTGTAACTGTACTGTAGGAGCGAGTTACTTGTTGCAGAAGTAGAAGGAAGTTTTCTGTCTTGTGTCCTGAAGTTGTGAAGGACGCCAGACCTGACGTTATTTAGTTTTTCAGTTTGCTTTTTTTTTAAATTTCAGTTTAGTTTTAGTGAGTTCAACAGCGATGAATCAGTTTTAGTTTAGTTTTTATTTTTGAGGAATTGACTAGTTTTTATTTAGTATTATTTTTTTATTTCTATTTTATTTAGTCTTATTTTTAGTTTTTATTTAGTCTTAGTTTTTATTTAGTCTTAGTCTTAGTTGTAGTTTTTATTTAGCCTTAATTGTAGTTTTTTATTAAGTCTTAGTTGTAGTTTTTTAGTCTTAGTTGTAGTTTTTATTTAGTCTTAGTCTTAGTTGTAGTTTTTATTATAAAGCCTCTGTCAGACCTCTGAAGATGAACTTGTTCCCTTTTAGTTGCATCCATCCCGTAATGTTCCCATCAGTCCTCATCAGGTTGCATTCCCTCCTATCTAGCTGTGGGTCGTAACTCCAAGTCGTTTTCTTCCTGCAGCTTTAGACATCGACAAGAAAACTACAACTAAGCTGCTGTTCTCTGATGAAACTTTACTCTACTGTAGTTTAGCACCAAACCTGGAGGTTGGAGTTAGGTCTAGTTTTTGCAAATTGTCATTTTACCGCAGTGAAGTTAGTTTTAAGTTGGATATTTGACAGACATTCGCTCCTTATCAATACATTAAAAATTCATATAAAATATTAAATGTGTTTAAATGCAATAAAAACAGGTGTGTGTCATAGAGGAGGCTTAGATCTTCTGTCCTGTGTTGAGTTTGAGCCAACAGGTCACATTCATTTTTAATATAGTAAATATGAGCATTATAGCTCAATAACTCCCAGGTCATGTGACCTGTTGACTCAAACTCAACACAGGACAGAAGCTCTAACCCTCCTCTATGACACATACCTGTTTTTATTGCATTTAAACACATTTAATATTTTATATGAATTTTTAATGTAGCCTATTGAGAAGGAGCGAATGTCTGTTAAATATCCAACTTCAAACTAACTTCACTGCAGTGTCATTTTTATGTTTATTTCAGTTTCCTAGATTATTTTTTCACTGCTAGTTTTAGTTTTAGTTTTAGTCTTAGTGAACTGTAATAACCCTGGTCACAGCAGGTAGAGTTCCTTCCTTCCAGACAAACAGGTTCTGCTACATGCCTCTCGTCACCGCTTCAGTCAGATTTTAACCAGAAACGAACAGCAACAGCTCATATTTACTGTGTGAACTGTCTCCTCCTCCTCCTCCTCCTCCTCCTCCTCCTCCTCCCGTCGCGCTGCAGAGAAGTGGACTTTAGCCGCAGAGACTCACCTGAACTCAGCTGAACTCACCTGACAGGAACAACAGAGGAACAACTAGAAGAGGAAGAAGGAGAAGGAGAGTGTGATCAGGAGAGATGGGGTCTGGCTCCATGCGGTGTGTTTTCCTGCTGCTGGGAACCTCCAGTCTCATCACGTGCATCTTCTTCTACCGATGGTACAGTGACGTCACACCGCGCAGGTGAGCGGTGATCTCACCTGGTCCTGGACCCGGTCCCATAGTAACACACCTGTCTATTTCCTGGACAGCTCTGTCTGTTATAAGACCACAGTGAAGTTAGTTTTAAGTTGGATATTTGACAGACATTCGCTCCTTCTTCAATACATTAAACATTCATAAAATATTAAATGTGTTTAAATGCAATAAAACGAGGTGTGTGTCATAGAGGAGGGTTAGAGCTTCTGTCCTGTGTTGAGTTTGAGCCAACAGGTCACATGACCTGGGAGTTATTGAGCTATAACGCTCATATTTATTGTATATATTAAAAATTCATGTGACCCGTTGGCCCAAACTCAACACAGGATGGTAAATCTAAGCCTCCTCTATGACACATTATTGCATTTGAAAACATGTAATATTTTATATGCATTTTTAATGTATTGAGAAGGAGCGAATGTCTGTCAAATATCCAACTTAAAACTAACTTCACTGCGGTTGTTATAAGCAGGCCATAATTTTAACATTAAAAAGCCAGACTGGATATGTGATGCAGATATCTGTAATTCAGTTGTGCCTCTTCAAAACTGAATTACAGATATCTCTATATGTCGCTTGCACTAGTCACAATACGTTACAGATATCTTGAATGAAAAATCCAACTATTCAAAATGTAATAACGACTAGTCAGAAAGACCTTGTTGTTGATATCTACAATGTTAATTCCGGATAGTCAAACTTAGCTTTTCAATGTTAAATCCTCTTGCCAGAAGTTATTCACTGTTAATAGAGAGGAAGCTGATGGCAGGAAGTCACAGTCTAATCTCTGGTGTTATCAGTGGAACATGAACGTCGTTGTCTCACCTGTCGCCTGAAGACACGTTCATCTTTTCTTTCTTTCTTTTCTTGAGATCTGAGATGCTCTCTTTTCTCTTTTCAATTCTTATTTCTGTATTTTATTTTATGTCTTGCTCTTGAATGTTTATTGTGCAGCTGAGAAACTGAATTTCCCTCGGGATAAATAAAGTATCTATATCTATCTATCTATCTATCTATCTATCTATCTATCTATCTATCTATCTATCTATCTATCTATCTATCTATCTATCTATCTATCTATCTATCTATCTATCTATCTATCTTCTGTTTCTGTAGCACTTTGGGATTGTCGGTTCAATATGAAGTGCATTACAAATAGAATTCATTATTATTATTATAATTAACCAGCTGCTGAAATGATTGATCCATCAAACAGGTTATTGACAGAATCAATAATTCACTTAGAGAAGAAAAAACAGGTGAATTAAAAAAAAAAGTTGTGTGTGTGTGTGTGTGATGTCAGTGAGCGGCCAGCAGGGGGCGGTGTTGGTCCAGGTGAGGATGAGGATGAGGAGGAGCAGAGCATCATCGTCTCTGCAGCTTCAAGAGGAGGAGAAGAAACAGTGAGTTTGTCTTCAGTTTCTCATCCAGATGTTTGAACCTCTGGTTGTTCACACCATACACATCAAACATCCGTCAACATAATATAGGCTAGTTGTTGTTGTTATAAGTCTCTACCGTCGTTAACCTGTTTGTTTCTACAGCTCTGACCGTTTTATTGTCATTTGAATGTTTCTGTGATTTTATTTTCTTGTTTTAACTGCTCTGCCCTACAAAGGCAAAGTGCAGTAACCTACAGTATCTGCATTTTTTCAAATTTTTTTTTTGACCAATCAAAAGTTGTGGCATATTCTCTTCAATCTGGTAGAATTTGATATTGGTACTGCTGAAATGTCCAGAGTTATTGGGCTTTTTATTTTGCTGTCCATCCAAAAAAACACTGTGAAACCAAGGCAACGTGCAGTATCTATCTGTCATAAAACGGTCAAAATTGGTCAGAAAGACAAACTACAAAATACATTTAATTCAGTCCACCTTTATCTAATCCATTATAGACTTGGTAGTTATTCATAATTTGATGCTTAAACCTGACAATGAAAAACACAAAAAGCTGTTTTTCTCAGTCTGGCATTTTTACAGATACTGCACTTTGCCTTTGTAGGGCAGAGCTGCCCTCTTGTTCAATAAGTGCTCTATAAATAAAGTTTATTATTATTATTATTGTATGTTGTTATTAGATTTACTCTCCAGTTCATCTTCTACCACAGAATAAGAGAAATAACAACAGGTTTCTGTCAGATGTACAGAGACAGGAAGTCCACCACCGTCTCTAAACATTTGGGGCTTTTATTTTGGCGGGTGTGCAGGAAGAAGAAGAAGAGGAAGAAGAAGCTGCGTGTTCCCTGAGGAGAGCCGTGAGGAACGATCCGCTGCTCAGGACCAGGTTCAGGTTCTCTGAGCCGGTTCTCCAGTGGAGCCGGAGCTTCTCCAGACCGGACTGGGAGCAGCTGAAGGACCGGGAGCCTCCGTACGGCTGGGGGGAGCTTCCTGTCCACGGTCGGTACCGCACCTGACCCCTGACCCCTGATACCCTGTTCTAGATGTTCATCAGTGTCTTCAGCTTGTTTACAAATGAGATCTTTTTATTTTATTTATTTATTTATTTTGCACGAACATATCATTTAAACAGCATGAACAATCATCATGACTGGGATGTGCAAAGGGGAGGAATGAAGGCAAGGCATCTTTATTTATATAGCGCATTTCATACCAAGGCAACTCAATGTGCTTTACATAAAGACAAAACATAAAAAAAGAAGCATAAAACAGAATAAAAACAAACAATACACTAAAAACAGAGTTAAAAGCAAGAGCAAATAAAAGTAAAAGAAAAGAACATAGATAAAGTTTTAAAGTTCTTAAAAGAGCTCAGCTATAAGCACGTGAAAAGAGAAATGTTTTTAACCTGGATTTAAAGGTGCTGACAGTTGGGGCTGATCTGAGTTCTGCTGGTATTTTGTTCCAGTTGTTGCAGCATCACAGCTAAATGCTGCTTCACCATGAAACCCAAAAGGGCTGATATGAAAACCTCACCCACATATTCAAAAACCAAACTTGTTACAAGTTAAAGGGACAACGAGGAGTTTTGGAAAGCGAAGTGTTCTCATACTACATTTACCATGAGCCTCTGTGCGCACGGTGAAATTCTTGAATCGGCGCAAGTCGGACGTCTCGCCAAGAATGTTTTCATTCACCAAGAATGAAAGTCAGAGGTTCAAAGACGATCAGATACCGTCGTAGTTCCCACCATAAACGGAGATTCGGTGGCGTTATTCTCATGACTCGCCGGGCAGCGTCCGGGAAACCGCCCAGCATTTCCACCATTAATTAAAATAACAAATTAACAATGGAGACAAAACCATATATTTATCTAAAATGGGCCCATTAACAAGTGGTAACGTAGATTCATCCACATTAATGTGAAACTTTTTAAAACCAAATAGAAACTCCTAGTTGTCCCTTTAAAAACAAGAACAGAGGGAATAATTAAACAATTACGAAAAATAAGTAGAAAAGTAAGTGATTAAACAGTAAATATAAGGAAGTAAGGACAAATACACAGGCTACATGAATGAATGAATTATGATACAAAACAATAATAATGAATGAGATGATGAGAAAAAGAAGAAGAGAGAGAAAAAAGGAAAGAAAAAATGACAATAAATGTCTCATCATGTTTGATGGCACATGGTTTAACTGATGAGGATCAGGTTGTTTTTGTGTTGCCAGGCTGCAGGTTTGGTTTGGGACTCGTTACTATGGTAACAGATGCAGCTTTAGCAGAAGGAAACTGTTGTTGTTTGTGTTTGTGTGTTTATCTCCTCCAGTGGTCGGCTCGGCCCTCTCCCTCCTCAACTCCTCCCGTCTCTTCCAGCGGCGCTCTGCCGGCCGCTGCGTCCGCTGCGCCGTGGTGGGGAACGGAGGAATCCTACGAGGCTCCGGACAGGGGAGGAGCATCGACAGCCACGACCTCGTCTTCAGGTGTTTTAAAGGGATAGTTCAACATTTTTGGCAAATTGGCCCCATTGCCATAATCCCTATAGTCACAGCAGTAGGTTCGTTTAACCTTTAATTGTCGGTGCAAGCTATTTTTAGAACGGCAGAGCAGAGCTGTGAGCTGCTCAGAGCTACGCTACGGAGGCTCATTATGGGATTTCTTGGTTTCCCTCATCAAACTCATCAAATACACAATCCAACAACTCCACAACGCTCTGGTGGACAAGTTGTGACCTGCACATTCACCACGCTATGAGATAATAACACAACGTTACCACACAGAGTTGTTTTAGAGGGAAATTCATGCAAAACCACTGATGCGCGTTCAGGGCCGTTGTATAGGGGAGAAAGGTGATGATAACTCTAGGGGCCCAGCGCCCAGTAGGGCCCACAAAAAACCCCAGTAGTCTAATCTTTGTATGAATTAATTATTCTGCATAAGACCCTGACTAATACTCATAGTAATGCTGCATTAGCATCAAAACAAAGTAGGCTAAATAAAAAATGATAATACATACGTAGTCTAAGAAAAAAAGTGGAAAAGTCAGGGGCCCAGAATTCCTAGCAACGGCCCTGTGCACGTTGCCTTCAGGGACAGTTTTTCATCAACAGTCTCTGTATTTCCCTCTAAAACAACTCTGGTGAATGTGCAGCTCACAACTTGTCCACCAGAGCGTTTTGGAGTTGTTGGATTGTGTATTTGATGAGTTTGATGAGGGAAACCAAGAAATCCCATAATGAGCCTCCGTAGCGTAGCTCTGAGCAGCTCACGGCTCTGCTCCGCCGTTCTAAAAACAGCTTGCACCGACAATTAAAGGTAACGAACCTACTGCTATGACTATAGGGATTATGGCAATGGGAACAATTTGCCAAAAATGTTGAACTATCCCTTTAACTCTGGGCTGTGATTGGCTGCTGGCTGCAGGATGAACGGCGCCGTCATCAGAGGCTTCGAACGCGACGTAGGAACTAAGATCTCCTTCTACGGCTTC
Organism: Trachurus trachurus; assembly: GCF_905171665.1. Lineage (NCBI taxonomy): Eukaryota > Metazoa > Chordata > Actinopteri > Carangiformes > Carangidae > Trachurus > Trachurus trachurus. The sequence goes on along the minus strand of NC_139905.1, from coordinate 2,908,638 downwards.
ACCACCAACACCATGAAGAACTCGCTGCTGCGCTACCGAGCTGACGGCTTCACCAGGATCCCTCAGAGCCCGGTGGGACACACACACACACACACACACACACACACACACACACACACACACACACACACACACACACACACACACACACACACACTCACTGAGCCGGTCCCTCTCTCCTCCTCCTGCAGGACATCAGGTACGTCTTCATCCCCTCTGACCTCAGAGACTATGTGATGATGACGGCGGCGGTTCAGGGTCAGACCGTCCAATCAGGTGCAGACAAGGGAGAAAGGTGAGTGTACACACACACACACACACACACACACACACACACACACACACACACCTGTCGAGTCACCACTAACAAATTGAGCGTAGCGTTAGTTCTGGCAGGCCACAACGTCAAGCTCTAACTGCATAGCTGTCATCACCGGTGCAGATCAGCTGATGGCTCAGCTGACTCTGCGTGTCCGCTCCCTATTGGGAAATTGCATTAAGAGCGGGGTATTTAAACTGCTATCGCCCTAACCCTCCTTCCTGCTTCCTCTGCTGGCACTTTCGCAACCCACCTCCACCCCAGCTCCTCCTGTATTCATGTTGGTTGCTCTGCTCTGTCTGGGTTTTCTTTGCTGCTGCGCTCCCTGCTTATGCCGTTCATGATGGCTCATGAAGGGCAGGGAGGTGCTCTTCCTGCCTCAGGCTTTCCACGCAAGCGCGTGGAAGAGCAGGGGGTCCCAGAACAGTACCATACCGCCAAATTAAACTGTGCAAGTAAATAAAGATTATTTTTGACAAAAGTGGTCCTGAGTGAACTCAGTGTTCACGTCACTCTATAAAATGTCAGAAAGCAACTTTGCTGCGTGTCGTTCTACATGTTGTTGACATCACCACAGACGTTTTCATCCTGTATCCATAGTAACATGTGATTGGTCACCTGTTGATGACATCATGTATTGTGATTGTGATTGAAAGTGACAAGCCGTTGGGTTCTGCTGCAGCAGGTGTGTGTGTCTTTTAGGGCTTTGACATCGAACTTCCTTTTTCGAATATAAAAAAAAAAGATATTCTAACGATTATGGGGCAGCTCTAAATATTCAAACCTGTAATAAGCATTATTTTTGGTAAATGTGTTTGCCTGAAAATGTAGTTTTCAATGATCACCTGGGGCTCCTGTACTTATGACGTCATCACGTCGTTAGCGCCCGATGCCTGTTCACACTTTTTCACTGAAAAACAATGGCGGAGCAAAAGGCTGCGGGTGCGAGGGAGAAGTTGAAATATACACGCCGGAAAATTCAAGGAGTAAGGAGTGTGGCGCTTCTTCGGTTTCCTGAAACAAGGAAAAATGACTAGAAAGGAGAAAGTTATTTGTAAAATGTGTAAGACTGAATTCTCTACCGCTCCTCGAGCAGCAACTCTGTTTTTCTGTCTATTGATATGATACACTGCCCTCTGGTGGACAGAACATAGAACAACAGAACATAAACGACTTTCTTTTGATACCAATATAGGTCTTACTGGAGGCATTTAAGGATCAAAATATTATCAATAAATATTTGAATATTAATATTAAAGGGATAGTTCACCCAAAATTCAAATTTCACTCATTATCTCCTCCCCTTCATGTGGACTAAGGGCTGGGAGAAGTTTCAGAGTCCTCCGTGGAGAAATTGTTCCTGTGTCAGTGCAAATCACGCGAGATTTGCACTGACACAGGCAGAGCAGTGAACTGAGACACTGGGAGCTTCCGCTACAAACAAGCTTAAAATATAGACTTATTTAATTTTTTTCGGAACAATTTCTCATGTCGGGGCTTCAATACAAGAGGGACAATACATACGAGCAGCATGGAGGTATATGGATGTTTTTTGGTGTGTCTTTTTGGACGAAGAAAAGTGGTATCCATTCACAACCATTATATGGACAAATACTGCTACGCGGACTCCCCCGTAACTCAGAGAAGGAACGGAGGACTCTGAAAATTCTCACAGCCCTTAGTCGACATGAGGGGGAGGAGATAATGAGTGAAATTTGAATTTTGGGTGAACTATCCCTTTAATAAACAATCAAAGTTCAAATGTGATTTTTTTGGGGCAAATGTCAAAGCCCTAGTGTCTCTGTTGTTGTTGTTGATCCAGATGTTGTTGTGCTCCTCCCTCAGACCCTGGAGGTTCTTCGGCCACAGAGCGGCCGACAGCTTCAGGATGCTCCACCCTCGCTTCATCTCCTACCTGACTCACAGGTGCCTTTATGTTATTACTTATTTATTTTTAACAATCTGCTGATCGATAATAAGTTAGTTTACTTTAAATTTGGTGTAATAGCTGTTTTTTTTTCCCCTTTATCATTATTATTACTTTTACTATTATTAAATATTCTTAGTTTTTTACTATTACCCACTGGATACTTGTATTAGGTTATTATTGCTGACTTGATTACCAGTAATAGCATCTAACAACGTATTACCCAGAAGGTATGCTTTGTCCTTTATGTGTTTTTATTTTATTTTATTTTATTTTTTTGTTCTGTTTTTTGGTGTGTGTGGGTTTGTATATATATGAGATGGATGAACTGAAGAAAGAAATTAAACAAATTATGAAAAAAAAAAAAAAAAAAGACTCACAGGTGCCGCTCCGCCCGTGTTGCCTTCACTCCAATCAGAGACGACGATGACGTTGACGTCCAGTTTCACGTGTTTCTGTTTCTCTCCAGTTTCCTTCAGTCTCCTCTGCTGAGCCGAGCCAGGACTCGACAGCTGTACATGCCGAGCACCGGAGCTCTGATGCTGCTGACCGCCGTGCACACCTGTGACCAGGTAACACACATTTATTATTATCAGTATTAATATTACATTAATACACTGTAAAAACTCTAAATCTTTCCAAGAATATTTGTCTTATTTCTTGTCAAAATGTCTCCGTTTTAATCAAAACTAATCTCTTTCCACTTAAAATAAGACTCATCACCTTAAAAATGAACTTGTTTTTAGATCATTTTCACTTGTTTCAAACACATTTTCAATTGAAATAAGTAGAAAAATCTTCCAGTGAAAGCAAGTTTTTTGTGCTTGTAATAAGGAAGAAAAACTCAGATTTTTCTACTTATTTCAAGTGAAAATCTGCTTGAAAGAAGTAAAAAGTGTCTAAGAACAAGCTACTTTTTATGTGATGAGTCTTATTTTAAGTACAATGAGATTTGTTTTGACTTGAAATAAGACAAATATTCTTGGTAAGATTTTGAGTTTTTGCAGAACGCCTCCTCCTCCTCCTCCGTCCACCAGAGGGTGCTGGTTCTTCATCTTCTTCCCCCTATACTGCATCTTCATCACCATCATCTTCCTCCTTCTATCTTACCTCTTCTTCTCCCTGTTAAAGGACAATTCCAGGCGAATTCAACTCTGGGCTGTATTTTCCTAACATTTTAGGTCTAAAAGAAGGAAACTGAAGGTTTTCAGTTTAATGTCTCCTGTTTTGCGGTAGTTGTGTCTGTCCCCGCGTCGCCACGGCAGCGATGAATGGGAGCGGATTGAAGTTCTGCTGCTTAGGCTGTTTCCATCCCTCAAAGCCACAGACAGCGTCAGATGGAGACTCAAACATGCAGCCAGACCAGAAGTTTATTTACTTCAACAAGCCGACATGTTTGTAAAACTAGATCTAATTCAAAGTCTGGCGGAGTCGAGACCCAAGTTGACGCTCGGTGTGTTCAGGTGCAGTTGGAAGCTCCCGCTTGTGTCATAAACACAGGAATATCAACTCTGGACTTGCTTCAAGTAAACTTCTGGCTGCATGTTTGAGTCTCCATCTGACGCTGTCTGTGGCTTTGAGGGATGGAAACAGCCTATAAGCAGCAGAACTACCGCAAAACAGGAGACATTAAACTGAAAACCTTCAGATTCCTTCTGTTAGACCTGAAATGTTAGGAAAATACAGCCTGAGTTGAATTTGCCCGGAATTGTCCTTTAAGGAGTGTGTTCTTCCTGTTTGTGCGTCAGGTGTCTGCGTACGGCTTCATCACCAGCGACTATGCCTCCTTCTCCGACCACTACTACGACTCCAGGACGAAGCCTCTGAGGTTCTACACCAACCACGACCTGCGGATGGAGCGCCGGCTGTGGGAGGAGCTGGACCGCCGCCGCGTCATCCGGCTGTTCCAGAGGAGGGGGGGCGGCTGACGAGGGGGCGGAGCTACGCTTCTGCTGCTGGTTTAAGCCCCTCCCCCTCCAACCTGCCCCATCTCAGCTCTAAACTGGATCCCAGAAGGTTTTGTCGAGGAGGTTTTGATGTGATCCAGACTGTTACACACTGTGTGTGTCTGTACGTTTAGTTTTATTCGATCTTTTACACAAAATAGTTTACAGTTGAGCATCAATCCCAGTCAGTCAACCTTCGATAATACCACCATTAGTTCAACTAGTTCATAAATAGATGGAAAAGGTGCAGACTTAAGCTATCTAGCTAAATGCCTACTACCCTTTAATTCAATATTCCATTAAATCCATTAGAGCTCTTCATGGTTTCAGAGACAGAAAGAAACAAGTATCCAACAATTAACAAATGTTCAACTCAACCAGTTGTTTAATTTTACATTGGAGTGATGCTGCATATTAAATATATTTTATATCACAATAATTAATAATGATGTGTCAGTCGTTCTTTAACTGATGGTGATCTAGTAAAATTACAATCTGCAAAGTTCCCACAGCAGTGAAGGGAACTTTGCATCAACCTGGAGCTGCAGTTCTTCTCTTGACCACCAGAGTGAGTCTCCACTTCACTTTATATTAGAAATAAACACATTTATAGAGCTCACCTGTTTACACCTTAAGGTATGGAGCAATGAGGGCGGGGCCTGAGACTAATATAAAGGTCTTTACACACTGAGGTCGAATTTATTTTTAAACGTGTGCCAATTTCTGACCAAAAAACAAAACAAAAAACCACTTGGTGCTTTAACCAGTCAAGTCCTGACTCCACACTCCTCTTTGCCCATTTTGGATGAGTCATGAATTAGGGGCGGAGTCAGAAACCGCCATGATGGCGACGGTGGAGCAGCAGCTCGTCCTGATGCCGCGATCTGTTGGAAGTTGGATTTTGAGGTTCTCCTGAGCTCGCGGTCCAAGAAGCTCGTTAGCCACGTCGCCTTGTTTTGTGTTGCAGTAACAGTGACGCACAACTTCTACCTGAAGACACGTTGTTATGTTGTGTTCATGTGCAAATTATGGCAAGTTATCGGCTGCAGTTAGCTAATAGCCTAATGCTAACACCGATAGTAGCCTATTAAAGTTGCTTTACCCGCTTGTTATCAGATTGTAACTGGACCTGGGTCATTACCAGTTCTGCTTCCAAGGTAAATATAATACAACACAACAGGAGCTTCAGAAACCTGTGGGTGACGTCACAGAGAAACGACAGCCATCTTTAAAGGGACAACGAGGAGTTTTGGAAAAGCAAAGTGTTTTCACACTACATTTATGAGCCTCCGCACCGTGAAATTCTTTGACCAGCGCAAGACAGACTCATGTTTTCATTCATCAAGAATTAAAGTCACAGGTTGGAAGACGATCACATACCGTCGTAGTTCCCACCATAAACGGAGATTCGGCGGCGTTATTCTCATGACTCGCCACGAAACCGAAAGTAAAGAAACGCTGGTCGGCTCAACCAGCATTTCCACCACCACTAATAATAACAAAATAACCATAGAGACAAAACCATATATTTATCTAAATGGACCATTAACAAGTGGTAACGTAGATTCATCCACATTAATGAGACTTTTTTATAACCAAATAGAAACTCCTCGTTGTCCCTTTAATTTACAGTGTAAGCTATAGATCTTTCAGCCTCTTTTAGCTCCTTGTTTCCAGCTCGTAGGTCACTGACTCTTGTTTCCAGAGTTGTTCTGGTTTAGTCTTTGCTGCCTGGAAGGTCAAACTGTTTGTCCATGTTGAGTCCAGTCCAGTCCAGCTCGCTGAGTCCGTGAACGCAGCACGAAGTGAAGCGTGAACACGAGCCCGTGTGATGAGGAGGTGACAGTTAAAGATAATCACATAAAGTAGCTCCGCTCTCTTCTACACGAACCACAGACCGGACTGGAGCCAGTGGGAGGGTCGAGGCGCTGCGTGAAACCCAGAGACAAGTCCCGGGAAAACCACCGGAAACGGCGTGGTGTTTGCCTTCAAAATAAAAGCACGGTCAAAACCACCTTTCTCCCCTTTTCACTCTAAAATTGTAGAAGACTGACAATTTTCATCCATTTTGTGTGATGAATGTTTTTTGTTTGTTTTTTCTAAGCACCGGGACACAAATCCAATATTATAAGACAAACATTAGAGCAGCTGTTAACAAAACGGAATATGTAGAAATAAATCCTCTAAATAATAATAGTAGCCTAATAAAATGTTGACAGTTGTGGAGATGTTTTGTGTGTCAAGCTGAAAATTTGCAGCAACATTATGAACAAAGTGTATTTAAGTGTGACTGGTATCGCTAAAACAAACCAGGAGAAACGTTGTTTATGTTGTTATTGTGAATTTTGATTGAGCCAACCTCCAAACAAAATCTATACAGTGTCATGCAAAAGTCTGAACACCCCCGGTCCAAATGTCTGTTAATGTGAATAGTTCAGCAAGTGGAAGATGGAATGATCTCCAAAAGGCATAAAGTTACGGATGATACATTCCCCTTACATTTTAAATAATATAATTTAAAAAGAAATTCATCTTTTCCATGTTCAAACTGCCAGAAAAGTAAAAGGGCCCTCAGCAAAGGTTTGGCCCCCTGTACCCCCTCTTTGGAAACTATCAGAGTGTGTAAATAGTAGCTAAATATCTTGTCTGATTCCTTGGTCAAAGTTCTCTGAGAGCTCAAGTCTCCTGGATTTCCCATTCTTTTGCAGGCTGCTACTTTGTTTCCCCTTTTCACTCTTAAAAATAACACACTGATATTGATTAAAATATTGCAAAAGAGTGTTTCATGTTTAACTTTGTGCTTTTGGAAATCAATTCATCTTCCACTTGCTGAACTGTTTAACATAAACAGACATTTTGACCATGGATACCACTGTTTGTACGAAGACGCCACTTCAAGATCCATAAATCAATTGTATTCAGTTTATCCGACCAGATCAGATCTAAATTAAAGGGATAGTTCACCCAAAATTCAAATTGCACTCATTATCTACTCACCCAAAACAAGACGGACATTACATAGGCCTACTGTACGAGCAGCATGGAGGTATTTGGATGTTTTTTGGTGTGTCTTTTTGTTACGAAGACAGTTGGTATCCATTTGCAACCGTCATATGGACATGCACTGCTACGCCGAGACCCCCTGTAACTCAGAGAAGCCACGGAGGACTCTGAAACTTCTCCCAGCCCTTAGTCCACATGAGGGGGAGGAGATGATGAGTGAAATTTCAATTTTGGGTGAACTATCCCTTTAAGTGTTGAAACAGTCTAAAATGGTTTACAGATAATTTTCATCCATTCTATGGTGAAGTGAACTCAGATCACAAGAGGAAAAAAAAAAAAAAAAAAAAAGAGAGAGTTTTATTTTGAAACTCTCCGCCGGATGTCTCGTGTTGCGTTCACGGCGCCTTGACAGCGTGTCCACTTGCATAGTGGAGAATCCAGCGGAATAAATGTGGCATTCACGGCGCGGAGGGGAAAAGCTGGAGCAGCAGCGTCAGATCCCGAGGAGTTTTTGTCCTCAAGTCCTTTATTATAATAATAATAAAATAATAATAATAATAATACAATAAATACACGGAAACAACGCTGAAATCCGCGCGTTAACTCTGCCAGAAGTTTACACCCGTGGATTAAAAACACTAAACTCAACGGAAACTCTGTTTTTTCCTCTCGGAGTACTACTACTACTACTAGGAACTATCTCGGATTACTTCGCCAGCGCCTCGGACTCTTCCCACAAAAACTGCCACCGTGGTCCGGACTGAAAAGTTTCACACTCACCTGGAAAGAAAAACCAAACCAAACCAAAGGTAAGTTCAGTCCAGTCCGGTCCGGACCGGAGTGACGACACGGTCTTCTTTCTCCCGGTGGCCGCTGCTTCAGTCGGTTCCGTGGCCTTGGTGCAAAGGTCGGTGCAGCCGGTGGAGGAGCCTCGATCCCCGCCGTGTTTACACTCCACAGTCCGGCCTGTTGGACGGAGAGAACCGGCAGCTGATCTGATCTACATGTGATTGATATTGATAATAAACCAATAATCAGTTTTTATAACGTTAGTGTCTCTCTCTGGAGGAAAGACAGCTTCTTTTTATTTTATTTTAGGCTATTTCTCTCTGGACACTGAACTAATGAAACTAATGAGGCTGTGGTGCATTCAGGACCACCTGGAAACCACCACTTATTATTTAATGTTTAATGTGTTTGATCAATAAGGAGATGGACTGGTGAGAAAAGTTTTTTTTTAATTGGATTTTTTCTTCAATAAAACTAAGATGTGGCAGACAGCACACTAAATGTGCAAAAAAAATAAATGACATAGATTAATAGATTAATAGAAAAAAGGATGGACTGGTGAGAAAATACGTTTTTATTGGATTTTTTCTTCATTTTTTGTTAAATAAAACTGAGATGTGGCAGACAGCAGACTAAATGTGCAAAAAAATAACAAAAATACAATAAATAAATGACATAGATTAATAGAAAAAAGCAAAACAAAGCGAATATAAGAACAAATGACAGAGATATAGAGATAATAAATCATTCTAGGTCCATGTCTGTATGTAAACAAACAGAGGTACAACACCTAAACCGGTTTTATAGGTGCTTCAGATTCTTTATATATAGAGACACGGTGAAGTTTTAGAGAGAAAAATAATAGATAATTGAATGAATAAATGAATAGAAAAATAAATATAAGGTGGTTCAATTAGTAAGAATACACCAAGGATCTGGAAACAACAAGACAAAACATTAATATTAAATCAAACCGAGCTGTTTTTAATGTAGTTTTAATAAAGAGGCAGCTCTGTTTGCAGTGGTATTAAAGGGCCAGTGAGTGACAGCTTCTACTTTCACTTCACAGCCATAAATGTCAGGCCATGTTTTTGTTTTGCAGCAGTAAAATGTTTTTTTTTTCTCTTCTCTTCTCCTTCTTCATCGTCTCATCGTGGTCGTTGCAGCGCTGCACTCAGACCCAGAGAGTCAGAGTCAGAGTCCCCGCGGTGTCACCCAGGAATTTATGAGTTATTGTTCCCTTTGTCATGATGAGAGCAGAGAGGAGAGGAGAGGAGAGGAGAGGAGAGGAGAGGAGAGGAGAAGACGGAGCGCCTGAGGGAGGAGGAGGAGGAGGAGGAGGAGGAGGAGGAGGAGGAGGAGGAGGAGGAGGAGAGGAGGAGGAGGAGGAGAGGAGGAGGAGGAGGAGGAGAAGGAGGAGACATGACGGCTGTAAATGTGTCTGACAGCTCTGATCCTGACGGTTACGTAACCACACAGAGTTGTAACAGGAAAACAAAGCAACTCAGGACTCACAGTCACAGTCAGCACCTCCTCTTCGTCTCCTCTTCCTCCTCTTCTCTTCTCTCCTCTTCCTTCTCTTTCTCTCACTTCCTCCTACTCCTCCTCCTCCTCCTCCTCCTCTCCTCCTGTGTTCCTGCTGCAAACACACTCTGTTTATATAGAAACAGAGTCAGAGGCCTCAGTGCTGCTGGTGGAGAGACACTGCACTGACAACCTCCTCCTCTTCTCTTCTCTTCCGCTTCTCCTCCACTTTTTCCACCTCCTCTATTTCTTCCTCCTCCTCCACTTCTCCTCCTCTTCCTCTTTTCTTCTCCTCCACTTCTTCCTCCTCCCCCTCTTTCTCTCTCCTCTCTTCCTCTCTCCTCCTCCTCTTCTGCTTCTCCTCCTCTTTTTCCACCTCTGTTTCTTCCGCCTCTTCTCCTCCTCCTCCTCTTCCTCTTTTCTTCTCCTATTTTTCCTCCTCTTCTCTCCTCTTTCCTCCTCCTCCTCTTCCTCCTCCTTTTCTCTCCTCTTTTCTCCTCCTATTCCGTTTCTCCTCCTCTTCCTCCTCCTTCTCTTCTCTTCCCCTTCTCTTCTCTTCTCTTCTCTTCTCCTCCTCTTCCTCCTTTTCATCTTCTCTCCTCTTCCTCTCTTCCTCCTCTTCCTCCTTCTTTTCTCCCCTCTTTCTCTTCTCCTCCTCCTCCTCCTCCTCTTCTCCCCTTCTCTTCCTCTCCTCTTCCTCTTCTCTACTCCTCCTCTTCTTCCTCCTTTCTTTTCCTTCTCTTCTCTTCTCCCCTCCTCCTCCACTTCTCCCCTTCTCCTCCTCTTCTCTTCTCCTCCACTTCTTCCTCCTCCTCCTCCTCCTCCTCAGAGCGGTGGGTCATGTGACCTCCGACCTCCTGCTGCTGCACGAGTCTGAGAGAAGAACTGGGACGATGAAGCTCCGAGTGTGTGTGTGTGTGTGTGTGTGTGTGTTTACAGCTGATAGTGTCTGAACTGTCACCGTGGGATACGTCCTCCTCCTCCTCCTCCTCCTCCTCCTCCTCCTCCGTCTCCATGGTTTCCAGTCTGACTGATTGATGATGAACTGACCTGTTTTTCTCCTCTTTTCTTTTCAGACTCTGAGTCCAGACCTCAGACTCCTCTGCTCCTCCTGCTGCTCCTCCTGCAGACAGGAGCTCCTCCTCCTCCTGCTTCTCCTTCACCTCCTCTGGAACTAACGTCTTCAACCAGAACTAGAGCTGAGAAGAGGAAGAGGAAGAGGAAGAAGAGGAAGAGCAGCGCTGAGGGGGCGGAGTCTCAGCTGAGGCAGCTCCATGTCTCCATGTGGCTCATCATGAGGAGGAGGCTCTGAGGAGGAGGAGGGAGGAGGAGGAGGAGGAGGAGGAGGAGGAGGAGGTGGAGGATTTTAAATACAGCTGGTAGAAGGAGGAGAGACCATGGGGAAGGAGCAGGACCTGCTGCAGGCCGTGAAGAGCGGAGACCTGACGTCCACGCAGAAGCTGCTGGGCAAGCTCCGCTCCAACAGGAACAGTAAGACACACTCACCTGTTCACCTGTCCTCCTCTTCCTCCTCCTCCTCTTCACCTGTCCTCCTTTGGTTTGTTAAGCCTTGTTTCCCCTGTCAGTACGGTACGGCACAGTACCGATCAGTACGGGTACGGTTCGGGTCAGATACGGTCAGCTTTGCGTTTCCATTGTATAAAGGAGACCTTCAGGGGTTGGCGGAGTGCGTGTCGAAGCGTCACTACGTCGACTAAAAAGCCGGCTGCTGCCGCTGTGACAGCCGCTGCCATGGTCACCGGTCGGGGCTTCCACAGACTCTGCACTTCTCCCAAAACAAATCGGAGCAAATTTCCTAGCAAGCGTTATAAACTGACCACAGAGTCTGGGTTAAACTGTGACGTGTTAACAGCGCTGAAGCCAGAATTAAAAGTTTTTAGCTACTTTACTGCTATGACTCGGTTGCCGCGAAATGGGGATAGCGATGCTAATTTCTGTTAGCCCATCTATGGTGTTTTACATTATACGTTACCATTAAGCTAGCTGACTTTATATGCTTAGTTGTGACACTGACTGTGTGTGTTTTGAACGTTGTGTCAAACTATGTGGGTTTGATTGAACATCTTTGATGCTTAAATATATATTGCCGCTTAATATATTGCTTCTTTTTATTTTATGTGCCATGGCGCGGTTGTGTTGTTGTGCTTCAGATGTCCGTCGCGCTGGGCGATGACGCCATATGCTCGACCAATCACCAGCTTGCAGTGCTTTGTGTACCGTTCCGTACCGACCGCCTAGTGGAAACGGGGCTCAAGTTTATTGGCTGTTTGGTTTGATGTCATTGGTTGTTGTTGTTGCAGCTGTTGTCGGGTAAATTAGATGAGATTATTTATTTATTCATCTAAAAACCATCTCAGTGTAGTTTTCCATCTCTGGAGCTCTAGGAACAACAGGTCGGTGTCAGCCAATCAGAAGAGAGCAGGAGGCTCTGAGTCTCTCTTCTGATTGGCTGACTGTTTATTTTCTAAAGTGATCCAATAAAACCAGAGCAGATTTCAGAATAAAACACTCAGAGAAACTAAAAATCCTGCAAAGATGTTGGTTGGATGGTGTTGTCCAGGTGGTGAGGGGGCGGGGCTTTGTTGTGACATCACAAAGTGACAGGAAGTCCTGACGGCTGGTTTTAAAGCTCAGTTTCTGAATACAGGCTGTGTGCATTTCTCTGTGGACTGAGGCTTTGATACTTTCACAGTATTAATATAGAACCTAGAGCTGCTTTATAATCACACTACACATGGACATCTACCTTTATACTGTATGGAGCTTTAATACAAACATCTACCTTTATACTGTATGGAGCTTTAACACAAACATCTACCTTTATACTGTATGGAGCTTTAACACAAACATCTACCTTTACACTGTATGGAGCTTTAACACAAACATCTACCTTTATACTGTATGGAGCTTTAACACAAACATCTACCTTTATACTGTATGGAGCTTTAATACAAACATCTACCTTTATACTGTATGGAGCTTTAATACAAACATCTACCTTTATACTGTATGGAGCTTTAATACAAACATCTACCTTTATACTGTATGGAGCTTTAACACAAACATCTACCTTTATACTGTATGGAGCTTTAACACAAACATCTACCTTTATACTGTATGGAGCTTTAACACAAACATATACCTTAATTCTGTTTGACTTGAACAGAGTTATATAACATCTTCACCACTGTGGTCGTCGTGTCCTCCTCCTGAACTTTCCTCCTCTTCCTCCTCCTGTTGTGATTCTTATTATTCTGGTTTTCTAGATGAGTGATGGTTTCAGTTTCTTTTCCAAATCAAACGTTGAGGAGGATCACGTAGCAGCGTTCAGTAGCAGGAAGCTCCCGACCTGTGGAAGAGTTTCAAGATGAACATGTTTATAAATGTGAGAGTGAGAACAGAGAGAGAGAGTTTGATGAACGCTGTGAAGAGTTGTTTTGAGGAAAAGTTCTGTTTAAAGTTGTCCAGATGTTTCGTGGCTGTGGAGTTTTGTAGTTTTAGGTTAGTTTTTAGTTTTATTGAGAGACACAATCTGACAAACACCCAACAAACTGGGAACATCCAAGGAAACAGCCACTTGTGCATGAAGGCCCAGGCTTCTTATAGGCCTGATAAGACAAGTCCTTGACCTGGAACATCTCCTCACTCAGTCTTATCTAGTTGCTGGTGTCCATGACGTCTTCACCAGGGAGTCTGATAATGTTTGAACAGACCATCCTGTCGTTTTCACATTATATTAATCCTCCACAGCAGCAGCAGCAGCAGCAGCAGCAGCAGTGGTTCATATCTACATGTTATTACAGTGAAATCAGTGCAGCAGGTTTAATGTCTGTAGATGAGCAGCTGTTGGTCTCTGCCGGTCTGAACCAGTCACATGATGATGATGATGATGATGATGACGGAGGACTAATCTCATTCAGGACCAGGTCCATTTTTGTCAAATGTAATTTTCTAAAATAAAAGAAATGTGGTTTTGATTTGATCGTCCTCTCACTCCGTATTTAGAAAAACAACTCTCTCTCTTTCTGCCTGACAGTTGTTTTATTCGCTGTCGGAGCGACTAGGAACAGAGAGGGGGGGGGGGGGTCTTTATCAGGCCGATAACCTCTGACCTCTGACCTCTGACCGGTCACAGGACCAGGACCGAGACCGTCCACATGGTCCGTGTCCAGCGTCTTCAGTGATAAATGAAGGAGTGTCAGGAGGTCGATGGACGACGTCTCTCTGTCCAGACTTTAATGTGAGACAGACATGAACTTTGTCTTTGGCTTGAAGTCGCTGGAGCAGCTGCAGTTCCTCTGCTGACCACTAGAGTGAGTCTGCAGCACTGAGTCAGCCTCCATAGACTCCCATGGGCCTTGACGCTACAGCGAAAGTGAAAAAGTGAAAAGTAAAGACCGAGACTTGGTCGACACTTTCAAGAGGATACATCGAAGGTCTCGCTATGAACCTAAATTTGTCCTAAATTCATCCTTTGTCACGGTTACTGTTGCTAGGCTCGCCAAACAATGGTCACGAAAGGGTTTTAACTCCCATTGGAAACCATTGAAAATAAGGCAGATTTAAATTGCTTGTATGAAAAATTTACATGACATTTCCACGAAAAGTGGTGAAAAATCATTGTTTTAGTCACTCACGATAGCTAGCTAGCTAGCTAACATTAATGTTTTAGCTAGCTAGCTATCATGAGTGCTTAACGCTTAATCTCCGCCGATCTCCCGTTTCTCCTCGTAAAACTTCACAAAGTTCAAACGACATTAGCAACGGTGACGTTACCTTTGCTAGATAACTTTGCTTTTCGATCCAAATGAGACATTTCTCATTATTTGTCTCGGGTTTGGGGAATGGGATAAAAATGACTCCGGGAATACGTTCCGGATATCGTGAGTCGCTACTGCAGGAACCCCAGCCACACCTTTTAACCATATTGAAAAATTAAGAAGTAGTTTTTGCCGAAACTGTCTACCTATCTTGTTTCATCCCAGGGTCGTCCAACCTTAGAACGTTGCGCAACTCGTGTTGTTGTTGATTTATCTTCTGAATGTATGTATATTTCTTGGGGAGGTGCTTTTTATGAGCCCATATAGGTTTTTTTTAACCTCTCCCGCACTTACTATTCTTGTTTCATTTCTGTTTTTTGTAATTGTCTTTTATTATGGTGCAAAAATACAAAAACCAATCAGAAGCCCAACAAAGGGTGAATTACCCATTTCATGTCAGGGATAGTTTCAGCAAATATGACAAATTCAGGCAGATTTTCACACGGTTTTGTTGTGGCCGACGAATTTCCAGCGTCGGTTCCGATTATGAACGTCAGGAACAATGAGAACCTGAACCTTGACGTTGACCAATGGGACGACAGAGTTCTGACTCATTGTTTACACACAGTGTCATACTCATACTTGAAGTGTTGCCAGTCTCCCGATCGAGACGCTGTGATTGGTTAATCTGACACATTGGAGACCGTGAAGCTTCTCCACCAGGGAACGACTCCACCTTCATCTCTGACTCTGACGGAGCAGCAGATGTTTGGACTCTCAGTCGACTCTGACTGAGCTCTTATCGAGTTAGAGGAGAACTAATGAGATCTGTTACTGTCACATCCAACCAATGAACCCAGCTCACGGCTGCGTCTCGTTGCTCCGTCGGTCAAAGGCTCTCCTGTGATTCGTTTTTTTTTTCAGGGAGTTTCTGTGAATCCTGAGAAGTTTCTGATCTGATTTAGGAAACTAAATCATTTGAATCAAGAAGCCCAGAGTGTCAGATGTTCCTCAGCACAGAGACTCACAGTAATCTCCCTGTTCATTAGGCTAGAGATCAGCAGATTCTGTGTTTTCCGACATTTCATAACATTATTCATCAATTAAAGCAGCTATATATAAGAACTGTGTGGCAGTTGATCATAAAATAGGTCAATATGTCAACAGAGACTGAAGAATCATGTAAATCTGAAATACTGATCTAACTAACCACAATAGTACAACCAGAATATTCACATTTATAGGGCTCTATGAAATCTGTTTTATTTTTTCCCACATTCCATTTTTTCCGTTATAATTTTTTACATAACATACACGATGTTACGACGTGTGTGTTTGTGTAGTCTTAACCGTCATAAACAAAAGATTGCGGCTTGTGTTGCAGTCTGCAGAGAGAATTTTGGGGAATTCTGTTTTGTTTTTTTAACTTTTACTACCAAAAAGAGTGTGTTTTTAATGTTAATGACTAAAATGTACACAAATTAAATAGAAATGAATTAAGAACAAATAGGCTATTGCATGATGCAGCATAACACTGCACTATAAGTGGATAGTTTTCATGTGAACAGCTTCATCTGCTTCAATTACATCGTCTCAACGCGCTGCAGTATCTGAATCTGACTGCAGCAACAGTTTTGGCCACAGTCTCACATACAGCTCCTTTAACTGAGTGAAAATCCGCTCTGGAGGATAATAATAATAAATCCCATTGTCTTTAAACACAACTAATCTCAGAATCACCAAAACATTATGAATAATAATAATAATCAAACAGTTCAGTGTGTGGAAAACAGATTCATGTGGTGTTTGGGTGACATTTCTTCTTGTTGGTGAAACAGGTTTAAAACAGACTGAGTGGGCTGCAGTTTAAATATCACGGTTTCCACTGATTTAAACCGGTTTGATGTTTCCCACCGACGGTTTGAAGTTTCCCACAGGCAGCTGAGGGAGTTTGAGCCTTCAGACGGTGACATCTCCATCTCCATCTGGCGCGTGTTGCCGTTGTTCTCATCACGGCCTCTTTATGATCTGAGCCTCGTAAACCTGTCGTGTCTCTGTGAAAAGCAGCCGTTGAAAATCGAAACAAAACAGTGGGTGGTGGTGGTGGTGGGAGGGGAGGGGAGCGGCCGGGGGCAACGACACCCCCGACGCCCCTCTAACATCCACCCCGGGGCGTCTGCTGCTCCGGCTGAATCTGTCTCATGGTTTATTCATGAGTTTGGGTTCAGACGCGTCTCAGCCGCTGATCTGGTCCGTCTGGTGGGAACTTCAGCAGGAAGTGTTTCTGTTTCTGGAGGACACGATAAAGAGAGGGACCAGGCTAGAGGCTAATGCTAAGCTAACATGAGCAATGTGATCAATAACACGTGAATCATGTGATATTGACGTTCTAATAAACCAAACAAACTCAGCCGAATTTTTTAAGGTTAAAATAAGAAAAGATTTTGGGAGCAAAATAGTCGACCAAGCACTGGTCGACCAAAAAAACATTAGCCGACCAAAATCTCATTGGTCGATTGGTCGTAGGAAAAAAACCAAACAAACATTTGGAGCTGTATCTTGTCAAAATTAAGTCAAAATCAATATGACTAAACTGCAGCCTATATGAAAGGCTATAGGGCTTTTATTTTGAAGGGCCAGATACAGGAAGTCGTGACACTTTTTTGTTGTTGTTTTTTTTACACGGTACGGCAGGTCTCTCTTAGCCTCGTAAACCAGCCTCTGGCGGAAGTGCATTTCATTTCATTCTGAGGGAGAGTCTGGCCTCATCCCCATTCTAAGCGTTTGGACTGAAACCCTCAGAAGGCCGAGCCAATCAGCGTCGCCGCCGTGATTGACACAGCACGTTGGCCAATCAGGGACCGACTGGTGCAACGCCCCGTCACTACACCAACTTGCTGATTGGCTGAATGGGGTTGTCTGTCAACGCTACTACTCCCGCCCACCCCAAACGCTTAGAGGGGGAATGAGGCCAGACTCTCTGAGAAATGAAATGAAATGCATTTGTCAAAAGCGCCTTTTTACGATGTTGTTACTCCGATGTTGACTCCGACGTGGAAGCGCGTATCACCGCTGTTTTCAACGTTCAGCAGGTACTGCCGTGAGTCCCGGTCCCACAGCGCTCACCGACGGTCAGTGTCACAGTGTCACGGAGCAGAGACATGATAGTCCCTGCTGCAGTCAGAGTCCCGCACTGGTCGGACCCCCCCCCCCCCACCTGTCACACAGCCTCAGCTCAGTCACTCACCCTCATCTACTGTGTTTATTGGTGATAAACGGGCATAACGGTAAAACCCGACCGACTTGTTGCAACTAATCAAGTTCATAAGCTGTGTGCAGAGCGATCTGGCTGTGTTATTCCCAGATTTGGACAAGGTGTCCTTCTCCTGCTGCAGATGTTTGTGAGGCGTCTCCTCGCTGCCGCCAGCGTCTCAGACCTCCTCGCTGCCAGAAGTGGAAGAAGTTTTAGTCTGTTGCTTCATGTTCAGAGCTTCACATGAAGGAGACGGACGTCCAGAAGCAGGACGTGTCCCTGACAGAGTCTCTGCTCCGAGGTCGAGCAAATACAGCAGCTGTTTGTTCAGCTTCAGACTGGGGGGCTCGGTGGGGCTCTGCTCTGCTCCCAGACCTTCATCAGCCAACACCGAGGTGTAAATGAAGATGATGATGATGATGAGGAGGAGGAGGAGGAGGAGGTGAAGTCTCACACACACACACTTTGGAGGGAAAGTGTTAAAAGCTGCTTGTGTTTGTCCGTCGGCTCTGACGTTGGTCTGTCAAATCCTTAATGAACCAGACGTCTTCATGGTGGAACGGCCACAATGAGGAGATCTGAGGAGATTCTGGACCTCCGGGTCTGGACCTTCAGTCCTGGTTCTGTCCTAACAGAGAGACACCGGTCAAATACTTAATCTGGTTAAGACCGCTGGCAAAATCTTGGGTTTCCCTGTCCCACGTACACCTCAAGATCTGTTCTACCAGGCCTCCATCAGGCTGGCAGACTCTATTCTATTTTGAGAACTACTTTGACTTTGACATCCAGAAGACATCTAGACATGTTCTTCTGTTCACATTACACATACTAGTACCATGTAAAAACGGTTTACAGACGGTCACATGGTTTTCTGTTACGTTTTTACTTCAAGTAATATCAGTCCCTCCAGGAATTCGCGATGTTGCGATCGCAACAATTAACGCAAATTCAGCCAATCCCCGCGAATTTTTGCGATCTTGCAATTTTGTACAATCACCGCAACTTTTCCGCAAATTGGACCAATTGTCGGTGCTTTCCGCGAGTTACACAGCAGAGAGTGCGAGTCTGGACGGAGCGCTGGTTGAAAGTGAGTCCACGGAGGAACAGCGTGGCTGGGCTGACGGCAAGAAACTTGATACAACGTGCACAAAGTGATAAGTAAAGGAACACAAGCTGAGTTGAACGTGTTGAGTGTGTGAGTTGTCCTGGTTGACCACCCGAGGCTGTGTCAACCCCGCAGCACTCGCCGAGGGGGAATCCAGTGAGTGCGCCACTGCAGGGCCGGAGCGGAGCTGCCGGCGGCCAGGTGCCCCTTCCCCCATCCTAAGGCCCTGGCCCTGGACTTGAGTAGCCACCCTCCCCTTTTTATTCAAAGACTGGACTGTTTTAATAAAACAGTTCTTTTACCACGATTTTTAAACAGACATTTTAATTAAGTAAAACAACTTTCAACTCTATATAATTTTCCTGTGCCTTTCTTAACAAGTGGAAAATTGCTGGTATAACATGACATCACATTAATTTGTGACATTTCAAAATTTTCCTTTGATTTTTAATTATTCAGAACAAAACTGCAACTTTTTTTTGCAACTTTCGCTGTCTCCCGCAATTTAATCACAACAAAAGGGCTTAAAACATCGCAACATGCACCGCAATTTTTTCAAAATGTGGCCGCAAATTCAGGCATTTTAGGCCGCAACAATCACAAAAAAAGCCCGCGAAATCCTGGAGGGACTGTAATATGTTGTTTACATCTTGAATCAGTGGGAGCGCTGGGCTCGTGTCCCTGCAGCTAGACGCTCCCATCTGGAGGTGATGGTTGTTCCCCATGTCCAGTTTACTCTGTCATCGCTTCACAAAGACAATATGTTTTCAATGGAAGCAGGTTTTCAGTAATCTGACAAGCCAGACTATATCATTAACATGTCTAGTGTGTCAACGAGCGGTAGACCTCGGCTCAATCCAGGCGGTGGGATGAAGGCTGTCCTTCAAACTGCCTCTGCACCAATAGCGCTACGACCAATCAGAGCAAAGAGCAGGATGACGTCGGTAGATTAAACTTTTCCCGTATCCCGTCGGCAAAACACCAAATACATCCTTCTTCCAAATGAACGACTTCAGTGCAGTTTCTTGCTCAACTTTTAAAGAAAATGACAAGTTTAATTCTTTCAAAGTTGATGCCAAGGGCGATTCAAACGATTCCTTTGCCAAAGCCATCTATCTTCTTGTCATGTTTTTCGCCGTTGCAAGTATGTCGCTGTCATGGCGTTGAGCCGCCCAACGACTCTCTAAACAGATAGAGCGCTGTGATTGGTCAACACAAACGGTGTTGGAGACTCAAAAAGTTCCTATGGCTCGTTTCTAGACCTACGGAGCAAATATATCTGCTGCTGCTAGGGTGCAGCTAGATTTATAGGCTAGGTTTTCAGTGCTTTTGTGGCGGGATATCTCAGGATATTCTGCTTTAATCCAGAACGTAAGGAGATTGTTTTGTGTGATGAAGTGGAGCAGTGGAGCTTGGAGCTTGTGAATCACCTGCTGCAATGAAAAACAATACTCTTGGTTTTTTTGTTACATGCAGTTCATTCTCCTTGTCTGTCTAGTCGTTGGGTCTTCTGTCGTCTCTTTATTGAGACGTGTGTTTTTTACTCTTTTACGCTTGTGGACCTGCCTGTCAATTACGCAGCGCTGGGAAGAGGCACAGATGGAATTTCCCAAATAAAGCATCTGGAAGTGTAAATTAGATTAAACAGACAATTTTATATTTTTTCATTCTCTCTCTGCGGCATGGTAATCAAATGATCCCCAGCTTGGTGGTTGATCTAGACCCGCCCTCTCTGCAGACTTTCTCTTTCACAGGGATCAGAGTTTAGTGTTTGTCAGAGTTGAAGGTTGTGACAGTCGTGCTGAGTAACGATCTCCTGAGTTAACGAGGTCTAAACCTTCTTCTTCTCTCCTGTGATGCAGCGACGTAGCTCCGAGTCGGGACCGACCGACTTCCTGCTCCGACTGCGACTCTCAGCTCCACTAATTAACCCTGTGCAACTTGTAAATTCCTGCTCGGCCTCTGGGACGTCTGCTGAACGCTGCCTCCTTGTTGTTTTTCCACATAAACACCTTCAGCGGTGGAGTTAATGGCGTTCGTTGTGCAGCAGAAGGAGCTGCACAGGAAGCAGCACGTCGCCCCGGTCTCACCGAGGCTCTGAGAGAGAGGAGGGGAGACAATAATGAATGTGGTTGCAGGCGATGTCCTGTGTCTGTTGTGTACTTTGTGTGGTGGGATACAGTGCGTGCAGCAGACTAATGGCTGCTGCAGCCTCCTTTATTCTCTGCTGCGTTATGTAACGGCTCCTCTGCACCAGGCGGTCGGCACCATCCTCCTCTTAGTCTCCTCTCAGGTCAGAGGTCACGTGACCGAGCGGCCGAGACGTGACAGTGACGTTAAACGCCACCGAAGTGTCTCAGGTCAGAGCTGAATCTGGATCTAAATCTGTCCTTGGCCCAGGTGAGGACGACACATCGGACTTTAAAGGGACAACGAGGAGTTTTGGAAAAGCGAAGCGTTTCCACACTACATTTATGAGCCTCCGCGCACCGTGAAATTGTTTGACCGGCGCAAGACAGACTCATGTTTTCATTCATCAAGAATTAAAGGGACAACGAGGAGTTTCTATTTGGTTATAAAAAAGTCTGATATTAATGTGGATGAATCTACGTTACCACTTGTTAATGGTCCATTTTAGATAAATATGTGGTTTTGTCTCTATGGTTATTTTGTTATTATTAGTGGTGGTGGAAATGCTGGGCGAGCCGACCAGCGTTTCTTTACTTTCGGTTTCGTGGCGAGTCATGAGAATAACGCCGCCGAATCTCCGTTTATGGTGGGAACTACGACGGTATGTGATCGTCTTCCAACCTCTGACTTTAATTCTTGATGAATGAAAACATGAGTCTGTCTTGCGCTGGTCAAAGATTTTCTCGGTACGGAGGCTCATAAATGTAGTGTGGAAACACTTTGCTTTTCCAAAACTCCTCGTTGTCCCTTTAAAATCGTGTTGTTTGGTTTCGTTTATGGCCAACTGGTCGATTGTATCTTCATCATCACGCACGATGAGGTTGTGTTGTGTCTTGTGTGTCGAAGCATCCAGCGACCGGCGGAGTCATGGCGTTGGTTTGTCTACGGTGGCTTTCACACCAGAGCTGTTTGGTTTCACTTTAAACAGACCAGGGTTCGTTTCGTTTGTGGTGGCGGGTGTGAAAGCTCATCTGAACCGGGAACCGGGTCACAGGACCAAATGTACAAAGTGCCGCAATAATAAACACTTCAGTCTGTCATTGACCGTATTTTCCGCTGGTGCTGTTTTTCACCATGTTTCCATCCACTTGTCAAACGAATTATCTAAAGATCAATAAAAATATTCATGCAAGTAATGCCGGTTCAAGTGCGTTTCCTTCAAAGACCTTTAAATCGAGTAAAAAGCCTTTTGTAATGACGTTATGTGCTGTTTTGCAACACGTTCAGTGTTTCCATTCATTTTTGCACCGGATCGCAAAATCAAATACTAATAGGAGCCGCTGTCTGGACACGGTTTCCATCAGCTTTTTATCAATCAAGAGAAAATCCAATGAGATCGACCGTATTAACGTTATTTAACGGTAGGCTAATCATGACATTTAATTGAATTTTACTGTTTCTATAAGGCCTTTTTAAATTGATTTTGCTGTCATATTAAACAGTTTGCTGAGCCACGTGCATTTGATAAGTAAAAAAACAACAAACACAATCCTCAAAGCTGATAACTACAGAGCTAACTGTGGCTCTATGAATGACCATCCATACGGTGAACAGCTAACTTAACATGCTGCTCCATGTTTGCTGTTTGTCTTTGTGGGTCAGGCGGGAGGGATTTCAGGAACCTTTAATTAACAGGCTGCTAGTTAAGTGATGATTACATGATAATGTCAAGAAAATGCCTAGAAATAAAAGTCAATTTCATAGTGTCGTGTTTTTCTTAAAGGTAATAGATTACACATGGTTTTCATGCTTTGAATTTTTTGGAAAGGGCCAGAATTTTTCTCCACCAAGTCGTTGTTATTGACTGTTATTTCTACGTAAACAATCGTTATTTCTTGGCGATGTTTCTCTCTCTGAAAGACGTCACACTGTTGCTTCAGTTCTGCTTTCACACTGCCATTTCTGAAGCGCAACAAACTTTCTGAATAACATCACGCAGTTGAAAGGGGGGGCTCGTTGATTGGACAAATTTGTAGGGGAAATCCTGGTAACACTTTCATTTACAGGCTGCTAATTATGTGATAATGTCAAGATATAGCCAAGAAAAAATAAGTAATTGCACCATAATGTCTAGAAATAACCGTCAATTTCATAGTAATGACATAACGGCCAATTGCAAAGGTATTTTCTGGCCTTTCCCCAAATATTCAAAGCATGAAAAACATGTGTAATCTTTTGCCTTTATGATAAACATGACATTAGAATAAAATTGACCGTTATTTCTTGACATTATCACATAATTAGCAGCCTGTAAATGAAAGAGTTACTGGGATTTCCCCTCCAAATTCAAATCCAATCAACAAGCGCCTCCTTTCAGCTGTGTGATGTTATTCAGAAAGTTTGTTGCAGTTCAGAAACGGCAGTGTGGAAGAGATAATGCAACAGTGTTAGATATTTTAGCCCCCAATCAAACCGAGTTCCTCAAAAACTAAAAACAAGTGTCCACGACGTCCTTCTAACTGAGATAAAAACAAAGCGTTGCAGAGCTGCAGGTTCAGTACTGAAGGAGACTCGTTCACATTCAGCTCTGTTTTCTGTTTTCTGTTGTTGGAGTCGAGTCCACGATGAGTCTGTGTGCACTGGGACCCTCATCCCCCCCCCCCCCCCCCCCCAACCAACCAACCAAATCCTCCCTGTTGTCTCCGTGCCGACCATTGTCAGAGCTGCACTCTGGATCTGAATGTAGAGGGGGTGGGGTGGGGGTGGGGGGGTCCTGAGGCGGTGATGTCATGGTGTTGGTATGTGGCGCCCGTAGTGAAAACCTTCAATTCTCACTGAGGCTGGAATCTGACTCCATAAGGGAGGAGGAGGAGGAGGAGGAGGAGGAGGAGGAAGAGGAGGAGGAGGAGGAAGAGGAGGAAGAAGAGGAGGGGGGGTTCAAACAGAAACTCAGGGCTGAAGAAGTGTTAGTTGTGATTACAGTGACAGTGATCATCACAGCTGTTTTTACAGAGCTGCAGCGTCTTATCAAGTCAAACCACTATACTGCACTTTTAAATGTCAGCCAATCAGAAGAGAGGAGGAGGCTCTGAGCCTCTCTTCTCATTGGCTGAATGTTTTCTCACTGATCCAATGAAAACGGAGCAGATTTCAGAATAGAACGAATCTCCTTGTTGTTACTACTACTAAACCAGCATGAGAACAATAGTGACGGACGAGAGTTTTGATATCAAATTTTTCATGTCACTATATCGCTGTTTAGACTAATCTGATGTTTGTAAAGTCTATAAAACCAATGATTGGACAAACATTACTATTTATGTGTGCACGTTTTTGTAATTAGTCATGGTTATCAGAGATTAGCCGGGCTAACGGTTAGCTACCTGTTTAACTTTAATAACTCAGTGACTCAATAAACGGTCCATGAAAAAATATTTTCTCCAGCAAATATCTGAGTTCCAACATGACTGAGCTAACTGGAGTAGTTTCATGTCGTGTCCCACAACGGGAGGGTTTCAACAGCTGACGTCCTGATATTAGCTGTTAGCTTAGTTACTGTTAGCATAGCTACCGCCGTCAGCTGTCCCTGTCAGCTGAGCCACTGATGCTTTCTAGACACCGTGATCCCCCCAAACTGAATAAATACAACACATAGCAACACAAAACACACACACACAGAAATAGGGGCGGGGGGGCGGGGCTTATTTGTGACATCACAAAGTGACAGGAAGTCCTGACGGCTGGTTTTAAGGCTCAGTTTCTGAATACAGGCTGTGTGCATTTCTCTGTGGACTGAGGCTTTGATACTTTCACAGTATTAATATAGAACCTAGAGCTGCTTTATAATCACACTACACATGGACATCTACCTTTATACTGTATGGAGCTTTAACACAAACATCTACCTTTATACTGTATGGAGCTTTAACACAAACATCTACCTTTATACTGTATGGAGCTTTAATACAAACATCTACCTTTATACTGTATGGAGCTTTAACACAAACATCTACCTTTATACTGTATGGAGCTTTAATACAAACATCTACCTTTATACTGTATGGAGCTTTAACACAAACATCTACCTTTATACTGTATGGAGCTTTAACACAAACATCTACCTTTATACTGTGTGGAGCTTTAACACAAACATCTACCTTTATTTTGAAGGAGCTTTAACACAAACATCTACCTTTATTTTGAAGGAGCTTTAACACAAACATCTACCTTTATACTGTATGGAGCTTTAATACAAACATCTACCTTTATACTGTATGGAGCTTTAATACAAACATCTACCTTTATACTGTATGGAGCTTTAACACAAACATCTACCTTTATTTTGAAGGAGCTTTAACACAAACATCTACCTTTATTTTGAAGGAGCTTTAACACAAACATCTACTGTACCTTTATTTTGAAGGAGCTTTAATACATTGTGTGTTTTTCCTCTGTTTCGATCTTTATCTGAATATTGTCTCCATATAAACATCCACTGAGTCGTGAAGGGAAAGTGAGTTCATTATTTATTTTCTTCCTTCTGAAGTGCAGCTGTGTGTGTTTCTGTTTCTGTTTCTATCTGTGTGTGTGTGTGTGTGTGTGCTGTAGTTAATATGTCACCTTATCTCTGTTACTGTAAGTGGAGTCTGCCTCACCCATACAGGCCCAGTCACATGGAGGAGGAGGAGGAGGAGGAGGAGGAGGAGGAGGAGGAGGAGGAGGAGGAGGAGGAGGAGGAAGAGGAGGGGGCGGGGCCTGTGCTCCATATGATTGTCCCGATAGACGAGAGTTTGTCTGTGAGGAGGAAAAGTCCATTATGAGCAGAGGAACGGGTGTGGAGCTGAGCTCACATCCCCCTGAACAATACGAACAGGAAGCTCACACACACACACACACACACACACACACACACACACACACACACACACACACACACACACACACACACACACACTCTGCTCATGGATCAAATCCATAATCAATAGAAGGAAAGGAAGGTAATCAATGAAGACAGACAGGAAGGAAGTCAACTCTCTCTGATCTTTACTGTTTGAAGTTTTGTTTGGTGTTTTATCTCCCAGAGCAGAGAGTGGTTCAAACTAAACATTTTTCATTTCATTAACAGTTTAAAGGTATAATACGTAGGAACTCCCCCCATCTAGCGGTGCGGTTGCATATCTGAACGTATTCTTGATGTTGCATTCACGTGAAATCGGGCAGACGTCAGACAGACAACAGACGCTGCATGTAACAGGATAAACAAGCCTCTATGGGTTTTAGTTTTGAATGCAGTGATTATTTTATAGTTTTGCGCCGCTTTATCTGTCTAATTTTGTTTTGTATACAATTTTAAACTTTACAGTGAAAACAAACCTGTTTTTTCTTCTTTTTTTTAATGAATCGGCACTAAAAATTTTAAGCCAATCCAAAGTTAAGGCTTATTTACATTCATCAAAACAGATTTCTGTCATTATAACAACTCAGACTTTAAGTTTAAAGATATAATATGTAGGAATTCCCCCCATCTAGCGGTGCGGTTGCATATCTGAACGTATTCTTGATGTTGCATTCAGGTGAAATGGGGCAGACGTCAGACAGACAACAGACGCTGCATGTAACAGGATAAACAAGCGTCTATGTAAACAAGTGGTCCGCCAGCACGAGGCAAAACAATACAGGCGTGACAACATGTTGTCATGGTGATGTGGTATTGTTTTACCGTCTTTCTCTGGTGGAGTAAAATGACATCCGGTTGGTTTGCGGACGGCCGTCTGCCTGACTGCACCTGAATGCAACACCAGTGCCTCCATCCTTCCTCACACTACACAGTGGTGACAGTTTTAACAGGCCGTTTCCGTGGTTACCTACGGTCACGCTGCCACTCGACGTAAAAAATGGCGATGCAACATGGCCGATCGATCGATCAGCTGATCAGTTAATTGATGAGGAGCCTGTTCATTAACGAGCTGCTGTCATGATGAGGATATTTACCGTCACTGCACCGTCAACCCCCCCCCCCAGTCTCCAGCTGCACCAACACACAGGTGATAAACAGGAAGCCTCTGACCTCTGACCTCTGACCCTCTCCTCTGATTGGAGCTCGTGTCTCCAGGTGTTTGGTCCAGAACGCTCCGCTCCCGCTCCTGGTTGTCTCCAGCTCCAGAGTCCTAGTTCTGGTTAAATCACTGACTAGTAACTAGTTCCAGGGAGAATGGAGGCACACAAATATTTGTTCTGAGACTGAAGAACGTATACATTGACATAATTGGTCAATGTATACGTTCAAATTACGGCCAATGTTGTGAATTTGTGGAAATATTGTAGAGAAATTTCTGTAAAAAATAATTTTCTAGAAAAAAGTGGTAAGATTTCTAAAAAAATAAAATAAAATGAAAAAAGTAAAATATTTTCTAGGAAGAGTGGTAAAATTTCTCAAAAACAATAAAATAAAATAAAAAACAGTAAAATTTAGTAAAGTTTTTAAAAAGTTCTAGAAGAAACTGGTGAAATTTATCAAAAAAAAAAGTTTAAAGAAAAATCTAGAAAAGTGGTAAAATTTCTAAAAAAAAAAGTAAAAAAAAAATAAAAATAAAGAATGGTAAAAATTCCCCCCCCAAAAAAGTGGTAAAATTAAAAAATAAAAGTAAATTAATAAATAAATAAGTGGACATTTAAAAAAAAAAAAAAGTTTAAAAAAAATTTAATTATAAAAAGTGGTAAAAATTTCAAGAAAAAGTTGGGGACTCCCTTGAACCCTCTCTACTTTGAGAACCATTGAATGCCTTGTAACTAGTTCCAGGGAGAATGGAGCGTCTCTTGGCTGAAAACCAACCTTGTAAGATCAGAGCCTCCGACCCGGTGTCCCAGCTCTCGTCTCCATGGCGACACCGCCACACAAACGTAACGCGCCCTGTAACCCGTAATCTCTTGTTGATGACAGATAAGACTACACAGATATCACTATGGTAACATGGTATAGATGATGAATAACCAATAAGTATTTTCAGAATAAAGTTGTAATGTTGTGATTTTTAGTTATAATGAACTTTAATGACTCGTGGTGAGTTTACTGTGGAGACGAAGTGTGTGTGTGTGTGTGTGTGTGTGTGTGTGTGTGTGTGTGTGTGTGTGTGTGTGTGTGTGTGTGTGTGTGTGTGTGTGTGTGTGTGTGTGTGTGTGTGTGTGTGTGTGTGTGTGTGTGTGTGTGTGGCTGTAACCTGGCCGTGACTCTGTCAGAGGAAGGGGTGGAGGTGGGTGGAGGTGGGTGGGGGGGTGTTCGGTGATGACGGAGACTCTCGAGTGTTGGAGCTGCTCTCTCTCTCAGGAACAAAGCCCGAGCTGGGCCCCTTCTTCACTTCCTCTCGCTGCTCCATTGTTCCACAGAGCTGCCCCCCCCCTCCTCCCCCCTCTGAGGAAACACCAGAACGACTCGGTGACAGACTGAGGGAGTTCCACACGCTCTGATCCTCCAGAAAAACTAAACAAAACAACATCAAGTTAAACATAAAAACATCAAGTTTCACATAAGAACTGATGAGATAAAGATAAATGACGTAAAGAAGTAAAGAGATGTTATAACCAAGAAGATGTAAGCTGTAAAAGTTAAAGAAAAAGAGTAAACAGCAACATGTCAACGTCTTCTCTGTTATTATTGTGATGATGACGGTGTGTCGTCGTCATGGCAGCAGAACATCTGACTCCTCCTGTTGATTTCACACGAATCAGAAGAAGCAAAAGAAGCAGGAAACGACACAAATAATAAAAGGTCCACTACGGTGGCTCAGAGGGATCAACCATGGATGTATTGGGATCAACTCACTGCTGCTGCAGCAAAACACAACAGGAAGTGTTTCTGTGGGGA